>NC_058522.1:497723253-498323253 GCF_904849725.1 Hordeum vulgare subsp. vulgare | reverse complement strand
CTTGGGCTACGTCCTCATGCTGCAGCCCCCACCGATAGGGCCCCCGCAAAGGACAGATTGCAGAAGCTCTATGTGAGGAAGGGTGTGCTCCCCAAGCATCTGGACATCATGCACCGGATCCTTCGCAACACCCTCTTCCCTCGCATTGGTAACTTCGACGAGGTTCATGGTTCCTTGGCTGAGATGCTGCTGCTGTGTGAGGAGGCTATGACTCAGGAGTCTGCCCCTCTGGATATTTCTGGTGTAATGTTCACGGAGCTATGGAACTGCATCATCATGCGTAAGGTTTCCATCTACGGGCCCTATCTGTTCGCATATATTCGCCATAAGTGGCAAGAGGCTTTTCCGGAGGAGGTGCTCTACGCCCAGTCAGACTACATTGTGCACGACCCAATCAAGCTTCGCGTCAAGGACAAATGGTCCAACCCATCCACTTCCTCTCAGCACATGGATACTGACACTGAGACTGCTGCTGACAGAGGAACCGCCTCTCAGTCCCGCCCTTCTGCCATGCCATCTTGGGCCATCAAGCTGCAGGACAAGATGAAGAATCTATTCTGTATGCAGGCTAAGGGTCAGTACCGGACGCACGTGGCTCAGAAGGAGAGCCGCCAGAGGCATAAGCGTGTCCTCAGGACTCTTGATGTGGACATCTCCAGCGGATCTGAGGACGACATCACTCCAGAGGCTACTTGGATGCAGGCCCAAGGATACCAGTGGTCTGGGGATGAGGCGGACGAGGAGGAGCAGGTCGATCAGGAGGGGACCGATGAGTCTGGCGATGCTGAGGATGAGGAGTAGCTACCTGTGGCATTAGGTGTGCCCCTTTTTGGTGTCTTGTGCCAAAGGGGGAGAGAGTCTAGGAGCTGAATTTGCTTTCATATTCGAACTTGCGTTGCTTTGCTTTATTTCTTATGGTTTGCTTCGAACTTGGTTTGCTTAGTTTGCTATATTGTGTGAGACATGAACTTATGAGAGATTTTATTTCCTTCATATGCTATGAGTCATATGCCCCGTATTGTCATATATCTCTATCCTTTTGTTCTCATATTATTATCTGTGCAAATCCGGTATTGTCATCAATCCACCAAAAAGGGGGAGATTGTTGGGGCATAGTTTATTCCTAAGTAATTTTGGTGATTGATGACAGTACCGTACAGGACTAACCGTGTGTGTTAAGGTTTCAGATAACACACGTCAACGGCACAAGACGACACGTCTCCTCATTCATGGAACGGAAGCACGATGCTCTCCTCGATTCTCTTTATTTGAGTCATAGGAAAGCCGTACTATTAAGAGGGGATCCGTAGTGGAAAGGTTTGGGTGGAATCTATCTTTGCACACGCACACTTCACATTCTCCCTTTCCTTCATCATTGGAGCGGCCCCCGCCACTTTGTTTCTCGCATCTTTGCAAAATGGTCCCCAGCGGTAGTACCGCTGGCTCTAGCGGTAGTACCGCTGGATTGCTGGCGGTAGTACCGCTGCAGCCAGCGGTAGTACCGCCCCTGGCCAGCGGTAGTACCGCTCCAGGAGCTTTGTTCCACCTGCCTAGCGGTAGTTCGTGGACGGACCTTTTTGCGAAGACTTTCTTGGCGGTAGTAGTGCTTTTGCACTACCAAAGGGCCAGCGGTAGTACCGCTGGTGTCAGCGGTAGTACCGCTGCATCCAGCGGTAGTACCGCCAGGCGGCGGTAGTACCGCCAGGCGGCGGTAGTACCGCCCCTGTTCAGCGGTAGTACCGCTGGAGTGCCAGCGGTAGTACCGCTGGAGTTCGGGCAGAGAGTGGGAAAACGGTCTGATTTTCTCCCCCACTATATAAAGGGTTCTTCTAGCTGAGGAACCTTATCTCTTACCTCTCTAAGCTCCATTGTTGCGCCCCAAGCTCAAAAGTGCCCGATCTCTCTCCATAGCCAATCAAACTTGTTGATTCTTTAGGGATTGGTTGAGAAGGCCTAGATCCACACTTCCACCAAGAGAAAAGTTGATTCCCCCACCAATCCCTTGCGGATCTTGTTACTCTTGGGTGTTTGAGCATCCTAGACGGTTGAGGTCACCTCGAAGCCATATTCCATTGTGGTGAAGCTTCGTGGTTTAGTTGGGAGCCTCCAAGCTTTGTGTGGAGTTGCCCCAACCTTGTTTGTAAAGGTTCGGTCGCCGCCTTCAAGGGCACCTATAGTGGAATCACGGTACCTTGCATCGTGCGAGGGCGTGAGGAGAATACGGTGGCCCTAGTGGCTTTTTGGGGAGCATTGTGCCTCCACACCGCTCCAACGGAGACGTACTTCCTGTCAAAGGGAAGGAACTTCGGTAACACATCCTCGTCTCCATCGGTTCCACTTGTGGTTATCTCTATCCTTTACTTTGTATTTGCTTATGCTTGTGACTATATCTTACTTGTCTTAATAGCTCTCGTTGTTAGCTTCTATAGGGTTCACCTCATTGTCGTATTATTTGTGAACCCGTAGGGTGTTTACCTTAACTTGCTAAGATTAATTAAAAAGTGGTCGTTGTCTATTCACCCCCCCCTCTAGCCAACCATATCGATCCTTTCAGTTGATATGATCAAACATCGCACGCTCCCTCTATCATCGAGATTAGTGGTAAAACCTAAATAATTGTTATTTGGTGCTTGCATTGAGCATGAACATGATTGGATCGTGTTTATTGCAATAGGATTATTCAGTTAAAGAGAATAATAGTTATTCTATTTGCTTGAATAATTACCCTCAATGGTTTATTGAATCTCAATCGTAGTGTTACACATGTTCATAATATTGGTGCCAAAAGATATAAAGTAATAATGATAGTACCACTTAGTTGTGGCACTGCCACTTGAGTCATGTTGGTATAAAATGCATGAAGAAGCTCCATGCCGATGGATCTTTGTACTCACTCATTTTTGAAACGTTTGAGACATGCAAACCATACCTGTTGGTATAAATGCATGAAGAAGATCCATAGAGATGGATCGTTTGGACTCACTTGATTTTGAATCACTTGAGACATGCAAAACATGCCACATGAAATAAGAGAGTAACTTATTAGGAGTAATACATTTTTGATGTGTGCAGTCCAATGAGTGCTGAGGCACACAGTGGATATTGTTATGTTCTCACTTCACTGACGATTTGAGTAGATAGAGGAGTATTTACTTGATGAATCACAAGTCTGAAATATTGAAAAGCTCAAAGTTATTTCAGAGTGAAGATCATTGTGACAAGAGGATAAACTGTCTACGATATGATCATAGACATGAATATCTGAGTTGCGAGTTTTTGGTACACAGTTAAGACAATGTGGAAATTGTTTCGCAGTTCATGCCAGCTGGAACACCATAGTGTGATGATGTGTCTGAACGTCATAGCTACGCCCTATTTTGATATGGCACATACTATGATATCTCTTATCGAATTACCACTATCGTTTATGGGTTATGCATTAGAGACAACCGCATTCACTTTAAATAGGGCACCACGTATTTCCGTTGAGATGACACAGTAAAGACTATGGTTTGGAGAAACTTAAGCTGTCGTTTCTTAAAAGTTTGGGGCTGCAACGCTTATGTGAAAAAGTTTCAGTCTGATAAGCTCGAACCCAAAGCGGATAAAATGCATCTTCATAGGATATCCAAAATAGTTGGATACATCTCCTATCTCAGATCCGAAAGCAAAGTGTTTATTTCTAGAAATGGATTCTTTCTCAAGGAAAGGTTTCTCTCAAAAGAATTGAGTGGGAGAGTGGTGGAACTTGATGAGGTTATTGAATCGTCACTTCAACCAATGTGTAGCAGGGCGCAGGAAGTTGTTCCTGTGGCGCCTACACCAATTGAAGTGGAAGCTGATGATAGTGATCATTAGAGCTTCGAATCAAGTTACTACAAACCTCGTAGGTCGACAAAGGTCGCGTACTACTACACAGTGGTACGGTAACCCTGTCTTGGAGGTCATGTTGTTGAGCAACAATGAACCTACGAGTTATGGAGAAGAAATGGTGGGCCCGGATTCCGACAAATGGCTGGAGGCCATGAAATCCGAGAGAGGATCCATGCATAAAATAAAGTGTAGACTTTGGAAGAACTACTTGATAGTAGTAAGACTATTAAGTAAAGATGGATCTTTAAAAGGAAGACAGACGATGATGGTGATAAGTCACTATTAAGAAAAGCTCGACTTGTCGCAAAGATGTTTTCGACAAGATCAAAGAGTTGACTATGATGTGACTTTCTCACTCGTAGCGATGCCAAAAGTCTGTTGGAATTATGTTAGTAGTTGTTGCATTATTTGTGAAATATTGCACGTAGGAAGACAAAACATTGTTTCCTCGACGGTTTCCTTGAGGAAAGATTGTATGTGATACAATCAGAAGGTTTTGTCAATCCTAAGGATACTAACAAGTATGGAAGCTCCAGCGATCCTTTTATGGACCGGTGCAAGCATCTGGAGTTGGAATATACGCTTTGATGAGATGATCAAAGCTTTTGGGTTTGTACAAGGTTTATGAGAAACTTGTATTTCCAAAAAGGTGAGTGGGAGCACTATAGAATTTCTGATAAGTATATGTGGTTGACATATTGTTGATCAGAAGTAATGTAGAATTTCTGTGAAGCATAAAAGGTTGTTTGAAAGGAGTGTTTCAAAGGAAGACCTGGATAGAGCTATTTGAACATTGAGCATCAAGATCTATAGAGATAGATCAATACTCTTAATAGAACTTTCAAATGAAATGCATGCCTTGACAAGTTTTTGAAGGAGTTCAAAATAGATCAGCAAAGAAGGAGTTCTTGGTTGTATTGTAAGGTGTGAATATGAGTAAGACTCAAAAGCCCGACCACGGCAGAGGAAAGAGAAAGGACGAAGGTCGTCCCCTATGCCTTAGCCGTAGACTCTACAGTATGCCATGCTGTGTAGTGCACCTGATATGTGCCTTGCCACAAGTCTGTTAAGAGATACAGAGAGTGATCCAGGATTGAATCACTGAACATCGGTCAAAGTTATCCTTAGTGACTAATGGACTAAGGAATTTTTCTCGATTATGGAGGTGGTTAAAGAGTTCATCGTAAAGGGTTACGTCGATGCAAGCTTTGACACTAATCTGAATAACTTTGAGTAGTGAAACGGATTCGTATAGTAGAGTAGATATTTGGAGTATTTCCAAATAGCACATAGTAGCAGCATCTATAAGATGACATAAAGATTTGTAAAGAACACACGGATCTGAAAGTTTTAGAACCGTTGACTAAAACTTCTCTCACGAGCAAGACGTGATCAGACCCCAGAACTATATGGGTGTTGGATTCGTTGAAATCACATGGTGATGTGAACTAGATTGTTGACTCTAGTGCAAGTGGGAGACTGTTGGAAATATGCCCTAGAGGCAATAATAAATTAGTTATTATTATATTTCCTTGTTCACAATAATCGTTTATTATCCATGCTAGAAATGTATTGATTGGAAACTCAAATACATGTGTGGATACATAGACAACACACTGTCCCTAGTGAGCCTCTAGTTGACTAGTTCATTGATCAAAGATGGTCAAGGTTTCCTGGCCATAGGCAAGTGTTGTCACTTGATAATGGGATCACATCATTAGGAGAATCATGTGATGGACAAGACCCAAACTGTGAACGTAGCATATTGATCGTGTCGCTTTATTGCTATTGTTTTCTGCGTGTCAAGTATTTGTTCCTGTGACCATGAGATCATATAACTCACTCGCACTGGAGGAATACCTTGTGTGCATCAAACGTCGCAACATAACTGGGTGACTATAAAGGTGCTCTACGGGTATCTCCAAAGGTATCCGTTGAGTTAGTATGGATCAAGACTGGGATTCGTCACTCCGTGTGACAAAGAGGTATCTCGGGGCCCACTCGGTAACACAACATCACACACAAGCCTTGCAAGCAATGTGACTAAGTGTAAGTCACGGGATCTTGTATTGTGGAACGAGTAAAGAGACTTGCCGGTAACGAGATTGAAATAGGTATACGGATACCGCCGATCGAATCTCGGGCAAGTAACATACCGAAGGACAAAGGGAATGACATACGGGATTATATGAATCCTTGGCACTGAGGTTCAACCGATAAGATCTTCGGAGAATATGTAGGATCCAATATGGGCATCCAGGTCCCGCTGTTGGATATTGACCGAGGAGTGTCTCGGGTCATGTCTGCATAGTTCTCGAACCCGTAGGGTCTGCACACTTAAGGTTCAGTGACGTTTCAGTATAGTTGAGTTATAGGTGTTGGTAACCGAAAGTTTTTCAGAGCCCCGGATGAGATCCAGGACGTTACGAGGAGCTCTGGAATGGTCCGGAGGTAAAGATTGATATATAGGAAGTCCTGTTTTGGTCACCGGAAAAGTTTCGGGCTCATCGGTAGTGTACCGGGAGTGCCGGGTACCATCGGGAGGGGTGTCACGCCCCAAGGGGTCTCATGGGCTATGGGAAGATATAAACCAGCCCCTAGTGGGCTGGAATAAGTTCCCACTAAGTCCCATAAGGTTTGAGAAGGAAAAAAACACAAGGTGGAAAGAGTTTCCAAGTGGGAAGGTGGAATCCTACTCCAAGTAGGATTGGAGTAGGACTCCTCCACCTCCAATTTCGGGCAAACCTTGAAGGTTTGAGGCTGCCTCCTCTCCTCCCTCCCTCAGATATATACTAGAGGTATTGAGGGTTTTTGAGACACAACTTTTCCACGTGCTGCTCGACCCTATACCATGCATTTTTTCCTCTAGATCGTATTTCTGCGAAGCTTAGGCGAAGCCCTGTCAGAGTAGATCATCACCACCACTGGCGCGCCGTCACGCTGCCGGAGAACTCGTCTACCTCTCCGCCCCCTCTTGCCGGAGTTGCAATTGTAGCCGGGGGAGACACTTGCAGTTGCATGCCCAGTGGAAGACATGCAACTTTCGCACCCCTCCCTCACCAACAAAGCAACACATAGTTGCAGTTGCATCAAATACTTGCAGTTGCGGTTGCATGCCTAATCGTAGAAATGCACCCCCCCCCAAAAATGCCACAAATTAGTTGCAATAGTGTGATAGACATGCAGTTGTAGTCGGAAAGACACTTGCAATTGCGTGCCTAGTGGTATACGTGCAACTACCTCCCTCCCCCAATGAAACACTACTGAGTTACAACCGTGTTGGAAACATGAAGTTGCAGTCGGGGTGACACTTGCAGTTGTGTGCCTAGTGATAAACATGCAGCTGCCTTCCTCCCGACAACACACCAGAAATCAATACAAGTAACGTTATAGACATGCAGTTGCACTTGGGGGACGCTTGAAGTTGTGTGCCTGGTGGTAGAGAAAATACCACAAATTAATTAGTTGTAGTCGCATTGAAGACATGCAATTGTTGTCGGGGGTGACACTTGCAATTACGTGTCTAGTGGTAGATATGCAATTTCCCGCCACCCCCCTAAATAGCACCCCACAAATTAGTTACAATAGCATTGCATACATGTAGTTGAAACCGGGGGAGCACATGCAGTTTGCGTACCTAGTAGTCGACAAGCAACTACCCCCTCCCCCGGACAAAACACCATTAAGTTACGACCGTGTTGAAAACATGCAGTTGCACACGGGGTGACACTTGTACTTGCATGTCTACCACTAGGGGCATGCAATTACAAGTGTCTCCCGACAACACACAACAAATTAGTTGAAATTGCACTCGGGGCTAACAATTGAAGTCGCGCGCTTAGTGGTAGACATGAAATTGTCCCTCCCTCAATAAGACACCACGAATTAGGTGCAGTTGCAAGACATGCACTTGCAGTTGTCTGCCTATTGTTAGACATACAACTACCCCTCGCCAAACACCACAAAGTTGAGTTGCACACGCGCTGAAAATACGCAGTTGTACTTGATGCTGATGTTTCCAGTTGCGTGCCTAGTGATAGACATGCAACTCCCTCCCGAGAAAACACCACTGAGTTACGGGCGTGTTGAAGACATGTGGTTGTAGTCGTAGCCAATTGTGCAACTAGATGACAATATTTTCAAATTTTAGAAATAAAATTTGTTTAATCAAAAAAACTAAAAACAAAAAAGATAGCAAGAATCATGTCATTTGCAAAAAAGATGCACTGAGCAATAAAAAGGGGAAATGGAAATACACCTCTCTAGCAAAATTGTTGGAAAAAAAAACGAATATTCAATAGACCTTGACTTCCATGTGGTTGGAAAAATTTAAATCATAAAATTACCCATATCATGCATGTTCCGATCTAATGGACACACACACATCATCGTAGTGGCGGACGCGTTGTAACCCCCCCTCTTCCTTATAGTTGCACCTGATTTTATATGCATGCAATAGCGTGCATATTGCACACTTTGTAGTTACATGTGGGTTCTAATAATTGCACCCGTGCGTGAGGAACATATAGTTTTTAGTGAAAAAATAAATAAAAAGCAACTGCTTTTCTATCAACCTGACATAGAAAAAAGGCATATAAACATTACAAAACTACTTTTTGGGTAATACTTGATGAAACAAAGTAAAAAAATGATAAACAGAAAAGGCAACATACAAATAAACAAATAGAAATTCCATATAGAAAAAAGACATCAACAAGTGTGAGTAAAAATCCTTCATGCATGCCAAAAAAAATCATGTTCTACAAATTTTTAAATGTTACATATTTCTAAAATAAAATAAAAGTAGAAATGTGTGTAAAAAGTTTAATAAAATAAAAATGATAAATAGATACTGATGGGGTTATAGTCCCAGGGTAGGGTAATAGGCATTGCCCTATAGGTCCTACCCAAGGACTACCCTTCATAGAGGGCAAGGCCCTTAGACAGTTCCGACTGAACTAAGGACTCCCCCATCATCCAGTCGGTGACGAGCATTCGGAGCGTATTTAACGTACCGACTGGATTCCACTAAGTACATCGTAACCTCCCAGGAGGGCAACGGTCATACGTTTTCATACACCATTATAAGCATTTAAAGCATACGTTACCTGTAACGTAGGCATTCATTCGCCACTATTCCACCCCTGTCCATCGGGCCGTTGTGGAGGGCAGCGCACTCTATATAAGCCGCTCTTCCCCACTGGTGCAGGGGTTGGCATTTACTGTAATCCTATATTCCACTCGACACTAAGCTCCCAAGAGCACTGAGACGTAGGGCTTTTACCTCCACCGTAGAGGGGACTGAACTCATACAACCTCGCCGTAGCTAAGGCTCTGCCCATCCTTTCGTACCCTACACATCTACTGTCAGACTTATACCCACGACAGATACACTCACAAAAAAAAGAAAAGAAAGAAAGAAAAAACTACATGTGTAGACGTCTATAGAAGAGTGGGATGCCCCGATACGAGTGACACTGCAAAAAACAAACAACCAAGCCCACCGCGCCAGCCATTCCCCGGCACGAAAAGCAAACAGGAAAATGGTTGGTCGGTCATTAAGGTTGCCCGTAATGGAAGTATCATAGGTAGTATCATGCATGCCAACTAAGCAATTTTGATGATGTGGCATAGAATTAAATGAAGAAAGAGAAGGTTGAGTATCATATCATGATACCGTATCATATTAAATAAAGTGTTACTATGTGTCTTGCATGTCAATAAATGAACCATCCTATGATACTAACACCTGATACTATTTATTACGGTTGTGGTATCATACACAAGTATCATATGCATGATACTAATATATGATACTACCCATTACAATCAGCCTAACAGTCAACTGAAAGCAGATAATCAATTATGCGAATCTTAAACCAACAAAGGATCCAACAGCCAGGTTGTCAACTGAGACTTTACTAAATCTCAATCGACTGAAATTTAGCAAGTCCTTTTTATATTCATGGTTTTGTATTATGCATAGACTCTCCACACAATTGGGTACCCATAGTGTCAAATGGTGTTTGCATCACATCATCGTTCAAGGTAGTCATACAATAACATTGAGGATCGTGAAGCTCATGTTGTCGATGTCGTTGAGCCTGACCCGATCACCGATGAGATGCTCTATCTTCATAATACATTCCCTTATTCCAACAATTGTATGACAATATTATGGACACCTAATTAAGTTGCCATGCATCTGGGGACAAGGCGCAACGGAGTCGATGGAGGTGTGGTTAGCCCCGGGGCCTCGCCCATCTCGAGACATGTGCCAAGAGGGAGATCCCAGTCGAATTGGCGCACGAGGCAAGCTAGCGCAATCTCTAGCGTCGGCATCGCGAAGTTGATGGCAGGACAGAGTCGTCGACCGGCACCGAACGGGAGGAGCTGGTAGTCGTTTCCCCTCACGTCCACGTCTGTCGCGTTGCCGTTGGCCAAGAACCGCTCCGGCCAAAACTCCTCCGTCGTGTCACCCCACGCAACGGGATCCCTCCCGATTGCCCACGCATTGATAAAGAGTGCCGTCTTTGCCGGTATCTCATAGCCCTGGACGACCGACGTCGCTGTCGACTCGTGTGGGATGAGGAGTGGTGCCGGTGGGTGGAGACGGAGCACCTCCTTCATCACTGCCTTGAGGTACTCCATCCTGCTTATGTCATCTTCTTCGATGGTCGACTTGCCATTGGCGACTCGTGTTACCTCGTCCCGTAGCTTGGCCATTGTATTGGGGCTTCCAGTGAGCTCCGCCATGGCCCATTCCAGCGTAATAGATGATGTCTCAGTTCCGGCGAAGATCATGTCCTACATATGCTCCCAAAAAACACAGAGCAAAGGATGGAAAATAATTTAGTAAGGAACTGAATGGTCTTGCTAAGTTTCAATTGAGTGGGAGTTTTTCTTTTGTACTCCCTCCGTTTCTAAATATAAGTCTTTTAAGCGATTTCACTAAGGGTCTATATACGAAGCAAAATGATTGAATCTATACTCTAAAGTATGTCTATATACATCCGTATGTAGTCCACTAGTGAAATCTTTACAAAGACTTATATTTAGGAATGGAGGGAGTAAGTGCTAAAAAAATTATAGACCGTCTAACTGATAATTGACTGGTTTAGAAATTATAGACCGTCTAACTGTAGTATCTGTTAACGTTCCCCACTATACAAACATTACACGTGGCACTATCAAGTTGACTGATTTTCAGTTTTTTATTAATAAAAAAATAACACCATACAAACAACAACATATGTCATTATGAAATGACAAACTAGTTTACATGATTTCAAACCTCAGGCACACACTTGTTTGCTGTGATTTGCTTGTTTCGGAGCTTGTGAAGACAGCTGTAATGGATTTTTACTTGCTATTTCACACAAAAAAAGACAAAGAAAATCTAGTTTGCCTTGTTAACACCTTTAACCAGCAACTATTCAAGTGAAAAGCATACTTACCATACTATTAGAACCTACGTTCTCTGAACACAATATAGATGTAAGATATATATTATTTCGTTGCTACTTTTAAAATATGAAGATGTACATTAATTGAAGAAACTAGCAACAAACAAAAGAGATAAAAAGGCAAAAAGGAAGAAAATAAATAAAACAAAGTTCAATTCAACTAGAAGCAAAACCCGCTAGTTATGTAGTGTCAATTACCCAAAATAAATAAATAACGAATTAGATACCAAAACCACTTGAGCCAAAGTAGCAAATATATGCTAGAAAAATAGGGCGATAAATGAAAGCTGACATATATACAAATAAACAGAATAATCGGGCGTGGTCTGCATTCTTTAAAACATTTTTCAAAATAAAGAGAATAGTTGGAGAATAGAGAATTAACTGAAATTGAAAAAAGATCATTGTACGAATAAGAAAAACAGCAATTTTAAAAACAGCAATGCTATACATACATAAATTTACATAAGTTTTGTAAATAGATGGGTTTTGATTGAAGATTAAGAAAAATGAGGGCCCATTCCCTTGAAAATTAGAGGGGGAGTGGTAGTTAGAAAGAAAGAATCTGTATAACCTTACGTAACTTTCTGTATGTTTAGTATTTTTGTTTTGAAAATCATTGACAGATCATGGACCCGAAATTAAAGATGAAATTCTTGGGCTTTCGGTCGATCACCTGGACAATGCTTATGATGCGATCGTCGGTGAGGTCGAGTCCGGCGGTGCCTTCTTCCCTCAGCCGCAGCAAGACGTCCAAGAAGTCCTCCTCCCCTGCGCCGTCGTCGCACTTCTTCTTCTTCTTCTTCTCAAGGTGCTCGGCGATTATCTCGGACAGGAACTTGTGCCACGCTTCCATCTGGTCGTCCAGCCTCCTCTCGAACCCCGTCGCCCACCTCACCACCTTCGCCGCCGCGTCGGGGAGCACGTCCTCCGCCTGGAGCCCCGACATGAGCGCCGCAGAGTTGCCCATCAGCTGCTTCATCCTCTCGGCCGTGGCCCCCGCGGCGCCGGTGGCCGCGCGGGTGACCACCGCGTTGCCGTAGCCGTACAGGAGCTCCCTCAGCTCCACGGCCTCACCGGCCTCCGCGGCGCGGCGGACTCTCGCGACGAGGGCGGCCGCCTCGGCGGCGCGCACGGGGGCGAACGAGTCTGCGCGGCGCTGGGAGAGCAGGTGGACGACGGCCATCTTCTTGCTGCGGCGCCATGCGTCGCCGTAGGGCGCGAAGGAGACGTTGATGGAGCCGTAGGAGAGCTTGTGCACCGGGGCGCTGAGCACGCGGGAGGCGAAGGCGAGGTCGTGGTTCTTGTACAGGTCCGCGGCGGCGGCCGCCGTGGACACCACCAGCGTCCGCCTGCGCCCGAGCTGCAGGAGCAGGAGGCCGCCGTCGCTGCCGTACCGAGCGTGCAGGTCGCGCAGGGAGCGGTGCGCGAGGCGGCCGAGGAGGTGGAGGTGGCCCAGCAGCGGGATGCACGGCGGCGACGGCGGGAGCTTGCTGTTCTTGCTTGGAGCTTTCTTGGTCACGTAGCAGAAGGCGACTACCACGGCGGCGGCCGCGACGAGCACGGCGTATGGAGACATTTCTGCTGGACAACTGTGCTGGTCTCCTGGATATGCTAGTTGAAAAATTCTTGCCTGGGTATATATCGTGTGGCGTTGTGACATTTTGATTCGATTATTAGGTGCAGGTGTGGCGTTGAGACTTTGGTTTTCTGCCAGAAAAAGGCGGAGAGTGCGGTGTGACTTGTGAGGTCGAGGGGCAGCGACGGCAGTGTGTCATTGTCTTCGGATCATGTCAACTTTGATTTCGTCCATGTGATCGTGATCGTGCCAACAGGGCCGGCCCTATGTTTCAGAGGGCCATTGGCGAACTCGGCAACATGGCCCCTAATACTATATATATATATATATATATATATATATATATATATATATATATATGTATATATATATATATGTATATATATATATATATGTATATATATATATATATGTATATATATATATATGTGTGTGTGTGTGTGTGTTTTTCTGCACATTATATGTCTAACTTTATTTGTAAAAAATTAAGTGATTTTTCAACCAAGCATACATAATGAAGAAAAATAGTACATACAATTTCAAACACCTTAACAATTCTATGACATGTACACTGAAATTGCTTACTGATAAATCATTGTGTATCTTTGAAAGACTAAGAGGACGATGATTGATGAACTCCTAGTCTTGCGGATGGCCGGTCGGCAAGATCAAGATAAGTCAACGGCGGCACGGTGCTGGGCAGCAAGAATCGGGAGCGAAGCGAGGGCCGGCAGGCAGCAGGACGCTGAGCGACGGCAACCGGCAAGAAACTGAAGCCACGGTAGAGTCTCGAGTGACAAACAAAGGATGACGATGAGGCAGCGATCACTATGAATTTTTTCTATTCTTTGAAACTAGCGATCCCTATGGATGGATGGATGGATGAATGCGTGCCAAAAAAGATAACACTTGACCCTTTCTCCGCTAGCGATTAGCCACCAAGCCCAACACGTATTCTTTTTCGTTTTTTAACTGGCCTACATATACATGCATCACAGATCATGGTCCCCCTACCAGAGCTGGGCCCCAGGCGATCGCCTCGTCCGCCATACACCAGGGCCGGTCCTGCGTGCCAATAAAGCCGCCGGGTAACGGCTAAGCTCGTGCTACAGTTTGGTCTGACTATGAGGTCCGACGAAAAGTTTTCAAAGTTCTCAGAGAAAAAAAGAGAGGAAATAACACCAATGGTGTTCAAACTTGTTATGGATGTTCACTTTGATGCCTGAACTTGAAAAATACGACGAATTGGTTTCAAAACTTGGCAATATGGTTCAAATACAGTTCAAATCATGTCTAGATACATATGTATTGCTGACTAGACATGCCAGCTTGGTGCAGGGCCCACTTGCAGTGCCGGATAGACTGACACAAAGAGTATGTCTCATTGACCATCGGGTCCCACCTGTTAGTACATAATTATAGTAAACAAAAAATGGTTAGGCTGAGATTTGAACCAGGGACTGTGCTCCACGAACGACCTACGTAACCACTTTCAAGAGGTAAAATTATTGTCTATTCATCATCACTAGCACAATTTATCTACCCTACAAGACCGTGGAGTTAAATGGGGTAAAGTTAGTGCAACCCATTTTACATCTGTTAGTTGGTTTTTTTTTGGAAATTACAAGATATTCACGTAGTATATAAAGTGTTCATGCTTTTAAGAAATGTATTTCTAGTTGTAAAAAGTGTCCATGTATTTTAATAAAGTAAATGTGTTTGTAAATATATATATATTTTTTTGAATGAAAATAAATTTTAAAATATGCGTAAAAATATATATAACAGTCTAGTTTGCCCCAAGGATTTTATACATTCTTACATTTAAATGAACACATTTTAAACTATGCATACATTTTTCTAGTTAAAAAATATTTTAAGACAATAAGATTCTAGATTTATCTTGATTACTATTACAATATTTTACATATGTTCTAAAATTTCTAAAAACGAAAGAAGGTCACATGTGGAAGGGTCACATAAAAAGTAAAAAACAAAAGTTCTAAAAAGGGAGCACGTGGATATATCTTTTAAAGATGAAGATTTTGAAAATTAGATGAACATTTCAAAATGTATATTTTGTTGGAGATTGTAAAATTATTTTATTATATATGAAAATTCTTTTAAAAATTCCAACAACAGTTTTATTATTTGTTTATTATTATTTAAATTCATGATTTAATAATTAAATTTAATGTTTTCTTAATATTGTAATTATAGTTTGAATACTTTTATAATTTCTAAGGAAGAAAAATAACTAACATGTGGAAAATGGGTGACACTCATTGCAACCTATTTAACTCCACGGTGGAGTTAGTTAAATAAACAGGAGCCGTGTGAGTATACAACAAAATTACCTTGGCTATGTGGTTAGGGCGGGTCATTAATAGCATGCAGGTCACCTGTTTGAATACGAAGATATCTTTATTTTTTATTAATTTTTGTTGTTCATTGGCAGGTGGACCTGATGGTCATTGAGTCGTACAATTTCTATGTTAGTCTGTCCGTCACTATAAATGGGTCCCGCGTCATGCTGGCATGCCTAGTCAACAGTACATACGTATCTGAACGTGATTTGAACCATACAACCAATTTATAGAACCAGTTTGATGTATTTTTCAAGTTTAAGCACCAAAGTGATCATCGATGACAAGTTTAGGCACTACTAGTGTTATTACCTAAAGAAAACTCCAATGAAACCTCTGCTGTTTTTCCAGGTTCATGATGGTTATATCCGACAAAATGCAGCAAGAATTTTGGGTAACTGCGATGTCCGTACTTTGTAACGGGAGAAATATAAAATCACCCGCCATACACACATTCGACAACACCAGCAAATCATTTGAAATCTTTCACAGTGCCATACGAGAAACAACGTGATAAGTTATAGTGTGCACAAATATAAAGGTGGGGCTATTTTTGAAGTAACTGGAGTTGTGTCCAGTTCATTAGACAATAGAAATATCTACCTAGTTTCCGATATCAATTGATGTCTTTGTCCTGTTCCCCCTTAGTGATACCCAAAAATAGTGCATTGGGTTGAAAATATTGAAGTACACTTTAGTACTCAATGATAGCACGTGCATAAGAGCATTAGTTTTGTCTTATTGATATATGTGTTTGCAATTGTAATTCAAGTCAAGACTTAATTTACTTGCAAATATGTTAGATATCTCCATCAAAACAATCATCAATATGTAAGGACATGCATAACGAATAAGCATTTTAAAAATACCTCATACAGAGAAGAGTATTCATTAAAACTATAGATGCAACATAAACATAATTTTAGAAATGACTAACATGAAAAATAATATGATATTTGGTATGTAGACATTTTTATGAGTGATTTACGCATATAACTTTTTAAATTTGGAGTTAGGATTTAAAATACATGAATATTCTCAAAACAGTTGAATCTGCCAAAAAAAGATAAAAAGTTAGTTGTGCTTTTTTGTGAGTACGTCAAAGGCATACCTTAGCTTTATAAAAGACAGAAATATTTTTACAAAAAAGAATTAGTCCTGCTGAAATTGGAACAATGTCCAGCCCATCGGATAAGATGACACTTGCGCTCACCTAAAATAAGGGACAAAAGAAAGAAGGAGGCCACTATGTAGCGACGCCGCACTTTTGTTTTTCGGTGCGGCGGCTAGTAGCAACTCCACAATCGCATCTTCACATGTCATTCAAAAGTAACATATCTCTACATTTTAGGCCAGACGCGTAGTATACCATGGCACAGTACATCACAACGGTTTATGCGCTGATAGTGCATGTATGTCAGCATCTCAAAAAGTAGAAAAAGTAGACTGCATGCATGCAAAGCATAACACAGAAAAAAGAGGGCTGTACAATGGCATATTAGTAGGTAGGCACTGTTAGCATAGACAAAATGTTTTATCTTACAAATTAATAATTTGATTAGAAATTCGCTTTCACCGTTAGGTTTGTCTCGACGAGATTTTCAAAATAAGATCTCATGTTGACATGTTTCGTTGATTTTTTTTTCGTTCCTAGTTGCCACATTTATGTCATCATAGTTGTCATTTTACGGGTGTATGGTTGTCACAAAAATTATACATAATTACCGGAATAATAATTTTATACTTTTTAAGTATTTCAGTGTTATGTGGAGCTAAAAAATAGGTATTAAAGCACTAACAATAAGCAAGTAAATGCATGAACCGACACAACCACAATGAATCAAGTTTTTTAATGAGGGTATGTCAACATTCGTAAACCTGATAACCAAGTTATATTAATGTGAGAACTATATGACAATTAATGTGATAATTAAGTGATAATAATCTGGCAAGTATAGACGAAAACAAAAGTTACTGAAACATGTCGACATGGGATCTAGTTTTGAAGATATCGTCGCGATAAAGACAGTGGTGAAAACGGATCAAGAATTGAGATAACGGTTTGAAAGATAAATATTTTTAAAATACAACACTGCTAAGCAAGTTCTCCGAGTTGCGCGCATCAGCCGCACGGGAAAGCGGCTGTGCATTGCATGCAGTTTAGATTTTACCAAGAAAGAAACAAAAAAGAAGGAGGGATCAAATATGGAAGAGGAGGCTGCTTGCACACTAGTGATTTGTGATGGGGTAATATTTATATACGAGCCATATGTGACGCCGACGATTTTAAAAGGAATAAATAGTTTTTGTCACTTACGGACGACGACGTTGGTGAATAATTTTTATCAACTCTGAAAGCAATTTTCATGACGTACCAAAAAAAAACTAGAGTTCATTTATTGATAGGTATAACTAGCAAAAGGACCCGTGCGTTGCAACGGGAGAAAAACAATTATAATCTCCAATGATGCTGATCATATTATGTCCTTAAAATTTTAGGACATTTCTTGAAATGCATGAACATTTTTTAAATTAGCAAACAATTTTTTCAATTGCACTCAAAAAATAACACACAAACTTTTTCCAAAATCATAGACTTTTATTGTTTTCACCAACATTGTTCTCAAAATTATGAACATTTTTCTGAATATGTGAATATTTTTACAAAAATCCTGAACATTTTTTGAATTCACAAAAAATTTATATTTTCTTCAAACTTTTATTTCAAAATTCCCAGTTTTATAAATTGCAAAAGTTTTTCAAAGTTCTAAATTATTTAAACTAAAAAATGGAACAGAAAAATGAAAATAAAAAATGAGACTAAAAACAAAGGCACGAACTGTTTTCAAGATTTTTACACGGACTTTTGTTTAAAATCATTGAATTTTTTATTTTATGGACATTTTCTCAAAGTTTAAACATTTTTTATATGCAAACATTTTTCAAAACTCCTGAGTATTTTTTGAATTCTAAAAATAATTGTTTTTTTTGAATATTTTATTTTGAAATTCTCAGTTTCTTAAAATTGATAAAAGTTGTTTGAAATTTTAAATTATTTAAAGTAGAAAAACAAAATGGAACTGAAAAGAAAAATAAAAAACTAAACTAAAAAACACAGGCGCCCACGCATGGGCCGGCCCAAACAGGTGTGTTGCATCTTTTTCCAACGCCTAAAGCGTAATATAAGAGGTGCCTACATGGGCCGGCCTAGTCCGGAGATTTTCCTGTTTGAAACGTTTTTTACGACTTATAGGTGGCATTGGTTGATAATTTTAGTCAACTTTAAAGCCAATTTAGATGACGTACGGAAGTACTATTTGCTTTATTAGTATGTAAGATAAGATAAGATATAATATATTAATACTACATCCGTCATAGTTTATAAGGCACACATGTGTACCTAGGTCGTCAATTTAACTTATATAAAATCTATTGTTTAATATAAAAATTATATCATTAGAAAATAGAACATCTAAAGTTTTTAATTATATATTTTTTGTAATATATGCTTATCATTAAGTTGATCAAACTAACAACCTAGATACACGTGCCGGACTTATAAACAAAGTATAGTAGTACTGTAGGTAAAGATAAAGATGATGAAGAGGCAAAATCTAAAAGGGAGTTAATGCACAGCAGCGGACCCACACTTAAATGTGAGAACGGGTTCAAAACTAAACCATAACTAAACCATACCCATACATGTATGTATCAAAATCAAACCTAAACCATAGCCAATTAATACCATTTTCAACCCAACCAAAACTAAACACAATATTTTCCTCACCCAAACCAGTTTGAACCCAATACATAACTATGGGTTTAAACCAAATACAAAACCATATTCAACTTTGGTTTAGCAGTGACATGCCAAACAATATTTTGAACAATAATTTAACGGTGACAATAATTTAACAGTGACATAACTATGGGTTTAATCTGAGACTTGTATTATTGCTCCCTCAGCCAATAAATAGGCTTCTTCGTCGCCGGCATATGTGAGATCACTTTGCTGCCTGATAAGGTGTGTAGCTCCCCCAGCCAAGCTGAGACACTTCCGCACCACCATGCTAAACCACTGTTGCATCACAAAGAGAGAGTTCTATCAGATCATAATTATTTTGAGAATGGAGAAGCATAATCAACAAACAGAAATATTAGACTGCAGAAATTAATGACTGCAGCAATCACAAGTCCAACAGTATAAAATGAAACAGAAGCCGAAGTGCTTTCTGATACCAAATGATGGCAGGGAAGTATTTGTTCAGTTACGATGCTCTCAAAATACCCAATACAGAAGTTAGTTACAAGACCTCATATTTACTTACCATTTCTTAACCAAGTTTTTTTGCTAACAGCTAAGATTTAAACCTCTGTCCAAATGTAAAGCTCTTGCAGAAATAACCAGATGTTTATTATACTACTACGTAGTCTCGAAGCTCAGGAAAAAAAATCTTTACATCTCTAAGCAAAACTGGATGTCTTGTGTTACAAGATCAGGATATGCATGCCGAAGGAGTTGTCCGGAGTATATCACAAACGTAACTCATACTCCCTCTGTCTCAAAATAACTGTCTCAAATGTAGTAAGCTTGGGACAGTTATTTTGGGACGAAGGGAGTATATAACAGGGGAGAACTCATATACTCCCTTCCTTATTAACATGGTAGTATATAGCAGGCATCAGCAATATTAACAGGGGAGAGCTCACATAGCAGGTCCTACTCAGAGCACAGGGATTAAAACAGTAAAAACATGATAACATGGTGTACTTACTTGGGGAAACTGAGAATGTTCCGGAGGAGCCGAACCACTGAACTACTCTGCTGCACACAAACAAGTGAAATAAGTAAGTCATTCAACAATGATGTTAGTGTAGGAATACAGGAAAGTTTGGCAGAAAGATCCAAACATCAAGAGAGGAAGGCTCAAAAAGACTACACGCTTTGCCTTGAGTCTATGGGAACAGAGATGCAAAGTTGCAGACACAAAACCCCCAATCAATCAAACATATAAAGAAAGCATTGATCGTATTAGATGCTCAGTAATGGTACCCAAGAATAGACCAGACCAGACTCAATAGGGGGAAAAGAAGTTTTTTTTTACAACAGATGGGAAATCAGACCCCCGAGAAACCTCTGAAAACCCCCCAGAATTTCTTTCACTGCAGAGAAAACCCCCAAAAGTTTGATTTTTTTTGTTTGAAAAAATAAAATACGCCCTCTGACATAGGACAAGAAGCAAAACGAAAAACCCTACGCATACAGACTACATCGATATAATGGGTGGTGATGGACATGTAGCCCAAATTTTGTGATGATGTCCACATGTCAGATGTTAAGCAAATGCGGGAGTCCAAATTTTGGAGCTCAACTTCGATATCTTTCTTCATTCCCTTATACATCTTCAGTGCATCATCATGAATCGTGTGACGACCCTTGATTTGAAATGCTGGCTGCAATGAGTCAATCCATGGCTGAAGGTGTGGATCTTCAAACTTAGGAAAGGGGATCTCAACATGGATGCAAAACTTGACCATTAGTTCACGACTAACTTTTTCATCAAACACTAACGGGCCTTCGGATGGCTTTTTTTTCATGGTCAATAGGAACCTCTTCCTGCAAGCATCCTCAATTGATCGGCAAGCCTCTGCAATATGGGTTTTCAAACTACTAGTCCCAAACTTGGTGTGAAATTGCCCTCGACAGTATTTGCACACGGCCTTGGGGTCTCCTTCTACGACAACCAGTTCTTGTTCATAGTGCTCCCATACTTTGGACCTTCTAGCATGTGGTACTTGCCTCGTATCCTCATCCATGGAATCGGCAGTCTCAGAACCCTCTGAGGTAGACATTCCTCAAATTTTTAGAGCACACTACATGGGAAAAAACCAAACCATTTAAACATATAGAATCAAATTTAAACCAGCAAAGTATATTAGACAAAGAAACAACATATGCACCAGTCTCCGTTATCTCCATCATCAACCAGGAAATTCAGAGCATTTTATTATTCGTTCAGAGATGAGCACAGTACCATCCAGAATTACAGAAATACAGAAACAGGAGTGTATACAAATACAGAAATACGATTCAGGAAGTTCGGTTGCCTAACTTGATCAGATGCTTGCAAGGTTATCTCAACACTAAATCATTTGGAAATAATGACACGCAATGGATGTGATATTTGTCTGGCTGCGGAAACTATGCATCACATCTATGCATCACACGCAATGGATGAGATAGCAACTTCTTCGTCAACAACACAAGAATTCTTCAGCTCAGCACAACCATGGGCCTTGCATGGAAAGCTGTGGCATATACTTTCTGCAGCTTGCGGAGTTACACTATGGAGGGCCCCAAATTCGTAAGTGTTGCATATGGAATACTGACAGAACAGACGCATTTGCTTTGAGATTACAGAATTGGTAAATCTCTTGTCGTTATGGGCCAAAGAAGACAACGCCCGGCAGGGGATGCTAGCATGGGCTGATAACCTCCACTTTCCCTATGTATCTCTATTTTATATTTTGGCTTGATGATGGCCTGCTGCACACGTCGTGCAGCGCTCACATCATCTTCATGTAAATGACTTCGATCATCCAGGCTACTGCTCAAACCATTTAAAAAAAATCTCCATTTTATCTAATTTTATTACACACTCAAGCCTGAATCTTTCCCCCTCCATGCTCGGAGTACAACAGTTGTAGTAGTAGTACTCTAGCACCACTCTCCGAGAAGAACAGAGCATTGCAGAAGAGGGAAATCGACACATGCATTGCAAAAGAGGGAAATCGACAGAGCTCTTTTTCTTGGGGAGATGAAATTTGAAAACTGCTACATGACCACAAAGTTCTTCCTGCTTCTTGTCCCGCAGTGAAACCTACCTAAAAGGCTCAGTTCCTAAAATTTGGGCACAAATAGCGATTCCCCACGAAACCAAACAAGCAGAAAATCGAGATCACAGGAAGGAAGCAATCACGGGAGGGGAGGGGAGGGGAGGGGAGGGAGGCTTACCAAGTGATGGTCCGGGAAGGGGGCGACCGCTACTGCCCGCGCCGCGCGATCTTTGGAGGCTCAGGCGCCGTGGTCGGGGAGAGGGCGGCCGACGGGGAGGAGGCCTGCGTGCGGCGGACGGCAGGGAGGAGGCCTGTGTGCAGCGGCCGGTGGGGAGGAGGTGGTGCGGGCGTGTTGCGGCCGGCGGGGAGGAGCTTGTGCGTGCGGCGGCGGCGAGGGAGGAGAAGGTTGTGCGGGCTTGCTCGCAGTTGTGGCCGAACCAATGCAATGACCGGGTTCTACCCACAGTTCAAGTCCAAAATACATAAAACGGTTTAGGCCCATAACCAGCCATATCCAAATCGCTTTGTCTATAAACCCAAACCAAACCAAACTTAAAAAGCCTCAACCCAATCTTTATCTTTACCTAATAATAAAGAGGCTATCGCTTCCGTCGGAAAACCCAGCGAGGTGATTTACAAAAAAGCCCTTACTGTTTATGACATTAAACTCGTAGTATATATTAAATATTTTTTAAAATACTCATATCTTTTAAACTGTAACTCCAAATTTAACATATTATACATGGAATTTGATTAGGAAAATATGTAGAATTTAAATATGATATTATTTTATCGGTTAAACGTTTAGTAAAATACTATCTAGGGTGCAATCTTAATAAATAAGTCATTATTCGTCTTTCTTTCATACCGGTACTCATCCGGGTTGGGAATGAACACGTCAACAAAATCAGGATTAGAGATGAAACTGAAGGTCACTTGACTGATTCTTTGTACGTATTAAATCTACATGCAAGCCGTGTTAAAATAGAAGACCTGTGAAATTTTGAACTGCATTTTTGTAGAATAAGACCATCTTTATTTGTATCGTAACTATAAATTCTTAAATTATAGACATTTTTTATAAATTAAAAACGTGTGCCGTGTGGTATTTCTTTCTTTCGTTGCAACGCATGGGCCCTTTTGCTAGTTAAACCTAAACCAGTCAAGGCCGAGTATAAAAACCAAACCATTTTAATCAGTTTTTTTTAAAACCATTCTGAGATTTACCCACACTAGCAAATGTGCAGTCACTACGTACCGAGAAGTCGAATTCGAACGAACGGGGGCACGAACCTTTGCGACGCCAATTTATTCCAGAATTTTGAACGTCGACGCGGTGGCGGTGCCTATCTACTTTTCAACTTCCAAGGTACGTACTGTAGTATATTAGCAGCATAAAAGCGAGTAATCAAATCCCACATCCCACGATCGATAGAACCTACTGTACAGCACTTCGTAGCCATGGCCTACACGTTCCGTATCCACTGCCGCGCCTCCGACGACCTCAGCCTCTCCCTCGTGGACGGCCAAGTCGTCCTCGCCGCCGCCGACCCCAGCGACGAACGCCAGGTAAGTGTTCCTTCCGTACGTCGTCTGCTCTGACGTGTGAATTATAGTCTTGTGATATGTGAATTTGCCCTCGTCCGGCCGGTGCAGCTCTGGCGCAAAGATGTGATGTACGCCGGCGGCGTCAATGACGAGGCCGGCAACCCGGCGTTCGCTCTGGTGAACAAGGCCACCGGCGACGCGCTCAAGCACTCCCTTGGCCACAATCTGCCGGTAATTAAGCCAAAAACTCCGTCTATCTCTGCACAAGTGTGCCTGGCAATGGTTGGCTTGGCTAAGATAGATGACATTCCGTCTTCAGGTGAGAGCCATCCGGTTCAACCCGGGGTATGTGGACGAGTCGGTCCTGTTGGCGGAGACCGGCGACGTGGGCGGCGGCTTCCGGATCATCCACATGGTCAACAACATGGATTACATATTTGACGCCGAGAAGGCCATCCCGCAGTACGGCGGCGCCCGCGACAGCACGCGGCTCATCCTCTTCCGCTGGAACCGCGGCCTCAACCAACTGTGGCGGATAGTCCACGCGCCGGCGGTGAGCGGACCGCCCGTGCGGGTCTCGTGCGAGTGCAATGGCGAGCTGAGCCTCGCCGTCCGCGACGGTGCCGCCGTGCTCGCGCGCACCGACCTGGAGGACGACACACAGGTCAGTTAATATAACCTTGCTGGTTGATCCGTCGTGCTTCTACGGTTCTTTTGAACCATCTTTAGCACGGCATGATCTTGTACCGTTGTACGTAGGCATGG
The DNA here is from genome assembly GCF_904849725.1 of Hordeum vulgare subsp. vulgare. NCBI lineage: Eukaryota > Viridiplantae > Streptophyta > Magnoliopsida > Poales > Poaceae > Hordeum > Hordeum vulgare. The sequence continues at coordinate 498,298,819 of NC_058522.1, read as the reverse complement.
GTGCAGAGCTTCCGGAACACCGGGCGCGTGACGGACTCGGAGGGGCACAGATCGTTCGCGCTGGTGAACAAGGCCACCGGGAAGGCGATGAGGCGCTCCCACGGTGACCCGAAGGTTGAAGTCGTCGGCTATGGCCCGGACTCGGTGGACGTCGCGCTGCTGTGGACGACGAGCGGCGACCTTGGTAAAGGGTTCCATACCATCCGCAGCGTCAGTAACCTCGGGTACGTCCTCGATGCGTCGGAGGGCGAGACCGCTGGAGCGCATGACGGGACGCCAGTCATCTTGTTCCAGTCCCACAACGGCGCAAATCAAAAGTGGAAGACGACGCCGTTTCCTTGACCTGCTACTGTCTTCTTAATTAGTGCCAGTACCTGCTACCTGTTGCCTTGTCTGTGTCTATATATCTGAAGATTTCATGAGAGCCATCTAAGCTTTTCTTTATGTTAGTGTTACACTTGGCCCTGACTCAGTGCCCCTGATGAAGCTTTGGTTGATGACCACTTGAACATTCAAGTACTGTTCCAGGTCACAAATAACCCCTCTCATATTTGTAGTCAAACTTGACCATGAATTTTGAGTTAAGAGTTTTGCTAAGTCTTAGTTGATTAAGACTTTGTTATGTCTCGGTCGATGCTATATTCCTTTTATCTTGACAACCGAAAGAGCATGTGTGTTGCGATGGAAGAAAAAAAATGACATACGTCCCTAACACAATAACTTGGGTCAGAGCGCAGGGTGCGGCCAACCAAGGGCAGCTCCACCACTCGCCCCTCCTGCGCACAATCAGGGCAGCAAGAGAATCGATGAACTTTGCCTCAACTGCAAGCAGTCAGGTCATTTCGCTCCTTGCTGTCCCACCATTCCATGTGAGAAGTGTGGTAAACTTGGACATATGATGCATCTATGCCAAACTCCTCATCCTTGGCAGTGTGTTCCATCCATGTTTGGATGTCAGTCTCCTGGGTAAGGGTTTTTCTTCATCCCTGACTGAGTTGCATCTAAAATAAGTAGTGAGAAAACTAACACGATGGCGATCACTATTCTTGAAGGGGTAGCTTCGGTTAAGAAAATAGAATCAGAGTTCAATGTTTTTTCTCAACAAAAAGCCCAAAAAATGGCGCTGTACTGCACGACAGTTCGTTATGAGTTTTCCTAACGCCGATGAAGTGGAGAGAGCTAGTTTCTATGGCATGTGTTTACCTATTGTGAATGACTCGGTCATTGTTAACATTTCTCCTTGTCCTGCTACTATGGGAGCTAAGGCTGTCCTGCAGAAAGCTTGGGTGCGTGTTAGAAATGTTCCATTGGAAAAGAGATGTGTTGAACATGTCTCCTATGCTGGTGGCTTTGTGGGTGACCTTGGAAGTTGATCCTGCAACCTTACACAAGCCTGCGTATGCGCGTATCTTGCTTGGATGTAGAGAGGTGGACAAGATTCCTCCATCTGCTATGTCTCGACAGACCGAAAGTCAACCGAATTAGAATTAGGTCTATTTGAACATGTGTGTATGTATGTTATTGCAGGGAACACCTCCTGCCGCCTATGTTTTGCTGAAATGCTGATTCATTTCTGTTCCAGTAATTTTCAAGCGCTCAATATGTATTATTTTAATAATGATTATGCCGAATTTTTGAATCATGAACACAGGAAATGTCTGACGACGATTATTGGGAGTGTGAACTGTGCGGCGATGATTGGGGTTTGTGCGACACGCCTCACGTGCGAGACGACAGGTTTTTCACCATCAAGCTTGACGAGACCTTCGTTGTTTGTACGGTGCACAACGATGACAAGTATTTTTTTTCGTAATTAAGCATGACTTCTGTTTCTTTGCTTCAACATGTAATTTATGTTTCATACAATTCGACTGTTCATCTGTCATGCAAGAAAGTATGTCTTGGAGAGACTCGGTTTTGAAGACCACGAGAGTATGGAAATGAGGAAAGCTAACCTGAGGATTAAACATGATCACACATTTCTGGTCAAAGTAATGAATGCAGTTAATAACACAAAATTAGGATGCTCAAATTGGCAAGCTCTAGCCAAGGCATATGGATTTGAGAATGATATGAAAATAACCTTCGATCTTCGTCCTGAAGATCATATTGAAGGTAATATTGACATTTGGGTGGATGTCAACCATATTGAAGGCATATTGGAGATCATATGCTTCCAGTATTACCTTCATGTGAATTTATCAACCATATTTGTCAAGTAATTTGCATCCTATGTTTAAAAATAGTTGGTATTCATCTATACCAAATTTGTTAATTTATAATTTACAGCTTATTTCCATTATTGAGTGAAACACGGACCATATTTGACACAACACACTACACTTATAGATTACATCTAACTTGGAAGGAGAAGGATGTTCTTCTCATCTTTGTTATTCGTGTCCTCTTTGGTAGGGACAACTTCTCGTATAATATGAGATCTAGCATAAATTATACTTCATACATGACACTAGTGCATAGGTTGAGGACTGATGACATTCACACAAATATCTTGATAATAGTTATTAATTAAGTACACTACTATTGCGTAAATGGTGTTGATTACATTGCTAACTAGCCTCCTATTATGTTCTTCAACAAAAACTGCCAAATGATGTTGTGCCTCCGTTAATGCATGACAAAGGTCATATGACAATTAAAAGCCCTACGAGAGTTGAGTTTGCTTTTTCATACTCAACTGAGCGCAAATAAATAAAACGACCCCAAAATAAAGAAAGATCGCAAGTCACAAGTTGGAGACCGTTGGATCTCTCTGCTTCACCAGGAGACATATGTGTTATTCTGTTTTATGACATTTTACCTAGGAGAGAGGACTAGGTCCTATGAGAGAGAAGTTTTTTTTAGTTTATATTAACTTGACATGATCGATTAGGGTGATTATTATTATGATGTTTTTTTGTTTTATGAGATTTTAACTTGGTATGATTAAGATGATGATGAGTTGTTGGATGAGTAAGATGATGACGAGTTATATGACATAATATGTATAACAGTGTGTAAATGTTGTTGCTGGTACAATAACTATTGATGTTGTATATTAATATGCATAACTGTGTATAAATACAACGTATATATAAAAAAAGAAATATGTGTGTTTAATAGTGGCGCGGGTTAGAAAAGCACGATAGCGTAGGTTGGAAAAACTCGCTATTACTAACTCAATTATGAGTAGCGTTGGGCAATCAACGCTACTGTTAAAAGTTAGCTGTACCGCCTTAGCAATAGCACGGGCACCCGCGGTACTGATAGTTTAAAACCAGCGCTACGCTAAGGTTTTCCCTAATAATGATGTGTTCATTTTCATTTTGTTCCGGTATATCAGCCTCAGTAATACCCGTATATCAACCTCGATAGTGCCTAGCACTAATCCCATAGCTTACATGGACGGTCATGATAGCGAGAGCACTTGGACCTGGGAGCCAAAACGCTCCCTCGCATCTAAATGTGCTTTACATACACATTTATACAATTATTTCTAGGGACGCTTTTTATATTATAGGGTTCATCTAGATGAAACTTAACCAAATCACATCTAACTCATATGGCATCTGATTTTTATGAAGATTTGTGCAGGTTTTTTTATTTTTAATACTTTGTTTGATTGTTGACTAATGTGTGGAAGTTAGATGAGACTTTTTTAATTATTATCTAGATGAGAATTAGTAAATACGTTTTACCTTACACTAGGAAATGTGCCCGTGCGTTGCAACGGGAGACAAAAAATCCTTGCACGTCTCCAACGACGACTCATCCATATTACCACCTATCATCTTCGCCATTGTCGCAGATGATAAACATGGTCAATTTTAAGGCAATGAGTTTGGTCATCATACTTAGAACGTTGCTCCATCCTGCATTGTATATAATTTATTTTTTCCCATGATGTGCAATATATAATATATAAAATTATTCTTGGATACATTCGAATCAAATAACAAATGTCCTACGCGATGAAGCTCGATGGCAACGGCTGGGAAGTCATTAGATTTTCATAGATGATTTCCTATGCCTGATAGTTTGTGTCATGTTCGAGGATTTACCTAGTGCAATACTCCGTTGTAACTCCCGATCTGTCGCTTCTGCCTCACATTATCTTCCTTTGATTGAAAATATTATCATTGGCAAAGACCAAAATAATGACATGTATTAGCCGAAGTAATGCAGTGATGTATATTTTATGATATGATTACCGGTGCGAGTAATTATTCTGTGTATTCAAAAAGAAAATGATCATGCACATAATTAAAACTACTGAAAAACACAAAACATCTCAAATTAGTTAATGTCAAAAGTGCATTCGGTTCGTGCACATGATTAAAAGTGCAATGCATGCATCCAACCTGAATCTTCTGCTTATTTATTCCCCATGCAAGCAAGCACGCCCTCTTTCAAAGCAGCCGTAATCTACAACGCACAATCCCATCAATCTCACATGCATCCAGCCGATTTCATTCCCTTTGTACGCATGCATCCAACCTGAATCTAGCAGCTTGACTGTCTGGGCCTGTTGGACATCTCTTCCTTCATCCTTCACTCCGATTTTCTAGTTAGATCTAGAGACTGCAGTAGCAGCAGCAAGACCCCTCGCCGGTGAGCCACCTCCTCCCTCCTCCCCTTCTACCACCGGTCTACTACTTCTCCTCACCCTCTCTCTTACCTCTCGAACAGGAGCAGCAGCTCCACCACACAATAATGGTGTTGATGGGGTTTCTCTCCAGCGTCAACTTCACGGTCCCCGTGGCCATCTCCCCGTGCAACGCGGCCGCCAGCACGGGCAGCTCGATGAGGAACGACGGCGGCGCTCGCGTGTCCTCGAGGATGGCCAGGCTCAGCCGGCCGCGAGGTGCCAGAGGCCCCGAAGAGCATCACCGACAGCGCGTAGCCCGCGAGGAAGGCCCTGCTGTCGTTGTGCCGCCCGAGCAGCGCCCCATCTTGAGCCCCACGACGGCACTGTCGGTGCTGCACTGCTGCCGTGCGCGTGCCCGACGGCGACCCACCTCTGGCCACCAGAGCGGTCGCGTGTGGATAAGGTGCTGACCACAGGGAGGGGTGTTTGTGTAAAACCGAAACGTTTTTTCTTTAAAAAAAGACTGCGGGCTGATTTCTCAAAAACAGGAGGTTTCTTTTTGTAAAAATGCCTCGGCGGAAATTCCGACAGAAACGCTAGTCGCTTTATTATTAGGTATAGATTCTTTAGAAATTTAGCATCCTACTGAATTCTTAGGAAATCCCCTACGGGTTACGTGGCACCGCTAAATGCTGGCTAATTAAGCAGGCGTCCTGCACCTGGGGACGAGGCGCAGCGGAATCAGCGGCGGCGTGACCAGCCCTGGCGTCTCGGCCATGTCCAGACGCGTCCCGGCGGGGAGCTCCCAGTCGAAGTGGCGCACAAGGCTGGCGACCGCGATCTCCAGCACCGGCAGTGCGAAGTTTATGGCGGGGCAGATTCGCCGCCCGGCGCCGAACGGGAGGAGCTGGTAGTCGTTCCCCCTCACGTCCACGTCCGTCGCGCTGGCGCCGTCCAAGAATCGCTCTGGCCGGAACTCCTCCGCCGCGTCGCCCCACGCCGCGGGGTCCCTCGCGATTGCCCAAGCGTTGATGAAGAGCGCCGTCTTGGCGGGGATCTTGTAGCCCTGGACGACCGCCGCCGTCGTCGACTCGTGCGGGACGAGGAGCGGTGCCGGCGGGTGGAGCCGGAGCACCTCCTTCAGCACCGCCTTAAGGTACCCCATCCTCCTCAGATCGTCTTCCTCGATGGTCGGCTTGCCGTTAGCGATCCGTGTTACCTCGTCCTGCAGCTTGGCCATTACCCGCGGGTTTCCGATGAGCTCCGCCATGACCCATTCCAGCGTGATAGATGACGTCTCAGTTCCGGCGAAGATCATGTCCTGCATAGCAAGAAACGGCCACAGAGCAGAGTATATCAAAAGAAACGACTTATAGTTAAAATTTGCTGAGAAATTTATGGCTAATTCTTCGGCGATCACCTTGATGATGCTTTTGATCCGATTGTCGGTGAGCTCGAGCCCGGTGGTGCCTTCTTTCCTCAGCCGGAGCAAGACGTCTAAGAAGTCCTCCTCCTCTGCGCCGTCGTCACGCTTCCTCTCATGGTGCTCGGCCATTATCTCGGATAGGAACTTGTCCCACGCTTCGACCTGGACGTCGATCCTCTTCTCCAGCCCCGTCGCCCACCTAACCATCTTCGCCACCGCGCCAGGAAGCACGTCCTCCGCCTGGAGACCCGACATGAACGCCGCGGAGTTCCCCATGAGCTCTTTCATCTTCTCCGCCGTGGCCCCCGCGGCGCCGGCGGCCGCGCGGGTGACCACCGAGTTGCTATAGGCGTACAGGAGCTCCCTCAGCTCCACGGCCTCACCGGCCTCCGCGGCGCGGCGGGCTCCCGCGACAAGGGCGGCCGCCTCAGCGGCGCGCACGGGGGCGAACGAGTCGGCGCGGCGCGGGGAGAGGAGGTGGATGACGGCCATCTTCTTGCTGCGGCGCCAGGCGTCGCCGTAGGGCGCAAACGATACGTTCATGCAGCCGTACGTCAGCTTGTCCACCGGCACGCTGGGCACGCAGGAGGCGAAGGCGAGGTCGTGGTTCTTGTACAGGTCCGCCGCCGCGGCCGCCGTGGACACCACCAGCGTCGGCCTGCGCCCGAGCTGCAGGAACAGGAGACCACCGTCGGTGCCGTACCGGGCGTGCAGCTCGCGCAAGGAGCGGTGCGGGAGGCTGCCCATGAGGTGGAGGTGGCCGACCAGCGGACGAGACGGCGGCGAGGGCGGGAGCTTGCTGGTGCTGCGGCCTCGAGCCTTCCTGATGACGACGCAGCTGAACGCCAGGAGCGCGGCGACCAGCACGAAGTATGGTGTCATCCTCAGTCCACTGGAGGCTGTGTTGTCCGATCGGCTCGATGATAATGGTGGTCGGAGGAATTTGCAAGGCCCACTTCAATCTGTCCACGGCAGTGTTGTTCTGGTCTTTCCTGATCGTCACGTAGTAATTTGTCGCTTGTGATTTCGTCCATGTGACGTGATCGTGTCAAGGAAATCGTCGGGTGGCCTTGCAAGGATGTGAAGCTTGTGCCACATGTTTGGTCTGAACTCTGTTTTACTGATTTCGAATAAAATTCCTACGTGTTACCCCATCCATCCATTTTTGTATGAGGTGTATTTTTTCAGGGTTTACAAGGTGGAAAGGAAAAGAAATAGATAAAAATCTCATGCTAATCAGAAAATACGAATGCCTCTCCAAAAACAATCTAGCTTCCTCTGCCTCATACCAACGCCGTCGTCGGTCCGCCGCTCTGGTTGTCCTGGGATCGTAAAGGCGTGGTGGATCCTCGTTCTTGCCGACTGGAGGGCTTCATTTCTAGATGTTTTTTTTTCAGAGTCTTGATAGGATTCGTTTCCGGCTCAGGAAGGCGAAACGGCGACGACTCTCTCTAGATGCAATAAGGTTCTCCTCTCATGGTCTTCCTTTTGTATGGTGCATCTCCATAGTTGGAGTGCGTGTGGAGGTGTGTCTTTCATGGATCTCGCGAGATTCGGTCTGTACTTGTCATTGGTGAATCTACCCGGATCCAATCTACGCTCGTGTGTCTTCAGGTTGGATCCTTTTAATCTACGTGTCTTTTCATCGACGACGGTTGTTGTTTTGGTGTGCTGATCTTACAGGTGCTTGCACTACAACTTTCTGGCTGTGTACTACAACAAGTTTTGTCCCGTTCCGGTGATAGAGGAGCAATGACAACGATGCGTCTTCGGCTCGCTTCAGTGATTGTAATCCTCGTTAGGTGGTTTACATTTCTGGATGTATTTTTTGTTAATTCTGGTGTTGGTTGTGTTGTCATGGTTGAAGATGGATAGATTGTGTTCTTACGGGTCAATGCGTAAAGGTGTATTTTCGGTGGATCTTGTGTAATTTGGTTAGTATTTGTCTTTGGTGGATCTGTATGAATTATTTATTTGTCTGCGTTCATGTGTTTATAAGTTGGATTCTTTCTATCTACGCTTTTGTTCATTGATGATGGTTGTTGTTCTCATGAGTTGATCCTTTTAAGCCTTAGCACGATGACTTACTAACTGTCTTTGACAAATTTTTTTACATAATTCCGGCAAGAGAGGGGTGATGATGGTTTGTTGTCTTTAGCTCGCTCTAGTGCTTGTAGTGGTTACTAGGTGGTCTATTGATATGGATGTAGTTTCAGTTACTTCTACTGTTCTTTGTATGGCCATGATGTTTGGTGAACCCATTGTGTTCACTCGCCAACAACATCGAGCCAATGATACGGAGCAATAGATCGACGATATCACTGTGACTCTCAAGGCTATCCAGGAGCAGAACGCCACCATCTAGAAGGCGCAAACGGTGTCAAACGACATGTTCGAGGCACTCAAGCTGCCCATGGAGAAGTTGGACGCGTGGAGGTCAGCTATGGAGGCATCGGTAGCGGATCTTAGGACTGAGCTGGGTGGGATGAGCAAGGAACTGAATCTGGTGGCGCGGAATTTGGTATTGACACTCAAACCATCCGATTTGTCGCTCATCCCGCGCCCTCCCAATGTCGAGCTGAGCAACGTGAGTGACCTGGATCACGAGCTAAGTGGCCACCACGTCGAGATAACACCACTACGGCCTGTCAAGAGCGTGGGTACCATGTTCATGCCATGGGCATGCACACCTTTTCTAACCCCCCCGACCCTCCTATGCCAGGGTTCAGGTCTTATCATCGGCATTCACAAAGAGTTGAGTCCCGGTCTGGCAGTCCTCCTTGTCGTTCATCGTTTTTCCCTGCCCATAATGGATTTTCCACAACTAAGGGTGAGAGTAGGCATGCAAATTTGGAACATTGATGGTACCCTTCGCCACTCTTTAGTTCAATGAAACAAACTAAATTTTCAAAATTCACTTCTTTTTCTGAAACTTTAGTTCATTTGATTGAACTAAGTTGGATTGGAGGGTACCCTAAAGGTTCCAAATTTTCATCCCGATATGGGGGAGGCCGCGAAGTTGGAGAAGGAATCGTGACTCACATTTTAGGGTGTTCCATATAGATCCCGCACTTTGGTTAGATGCAACATCAATTCATTTCATATTTCCTGGTATGTCGTGGTTAGAAGATGATGTGTAAATTTTTGAGGAAATGAATATGAAAAATATTCTATGCTTTGGTAGATGAACAACTCGACCACAACGAATTCTGAGTGTTGTTGTGTCAATTATTTCATTTGCGGCAAACAGAGTCGGTGTTTCTGAATACATAGTTAGGTTTGAAACTATACACTCAGTATTTTCTCATAGCAACAATTGGATCATTATATTTTCCCTTCTCGATATGTTGATAAGTTAAAGGAGAAGATTCGTGTTTCTTGTGCACAATACACAATATTGCGGCTTCGGTTGACTACTTGTAGAAAGAGACTTTGAAGATGGCCCGAACCTCATCGCAATGAGAGCAACCAAGGACCTTGCTCTCCTTTGGTGGGAGGGGGAGACTCCTCCTCCAGGGCATCCCCAATGAGTTTGATACCCGCCGAGGATCGCCGCGTACAAAGCACTAAAGGACGTCGTGGCCCGCCATCGATAGATGAACCTCTCACCACACTATGGGTTTGCAAAGTGGGCGAGGCTTTTGATGTCTCTACGTCGAGAAGTGGTCGCGTGGTCACAATTAAATGTGCGTCCACAATCAACCTGCACGTCGTCCAAGACCTTTTTGAGGTACTTGCTTCAACAATGAGGGCACACGTCAAAGTACTTTCTAACGGTTCCAGTACATGAGGCCAAAAACAACATGGAAGAGAAAGGTGTATCCTGTATCAGCTCTGCGTAGAAGTGCGCGATTTAAGACAACGAAGAAATTTCATGATGAGAGAAATTTTCTGGAATAGCAGAGGTCTGGCAAACTTGGCTAAAAGGAGATTTCTAGCAGAAGCATCTATTGAGCACAAATTAGATTTCATTGCTTTAATGGAAACGGGGAGAAATAATTTCACAGCTCAATTTTTAGGCACGCTATCTGGTGGTATTGAGTTCGACTGGCACTGTTTACCTCCAAGAGGAAGATCTAGGGGGATCTTGCTTGGGGTCAGGTGTGAGACGCTACAAGTCCGGAACGTGGTGTTCGGGGACTTTGCCGTCAAATTTAGAGTTCGATCGAAGGTGGATGGGTTCCAATGGGCCCTCGTAGCGGTATACGGGGCGGCCCAGCCTGAACTTAAGAGAGACTTCTTGGCTGACCTTGTCCGGATTTGTGGGGATGAGATGTTGCCAATTTTAGTTGGTGGAGACTTTAATATCATTAGAAGAAGAGATGAGAAAAACAGTGCGAACTTTGATGGCAGATGGTCATTTATGTTTAACTCCATCATTGAAAGCCTTGATTTGCGAGAAATTGAGCTTTCAGGTAGAAAATTTACATGGGCGAACAATTTACCTAATCCAACTTTTGAGAAGTTGGACCGGGTCCTTGCGAGTGTGGATTGGGAGCAGAAGTTCCCTCATGTCACAGTTCGCGCTCTGTCCATAGCTATATCCGATCAGACCACATTGTTTGTCAACTCAGGGGAGGCAACACATGTGGGGAATAAAAACTTATTCTCGTTCGAGTTAGGATGGCTTGAACGAGAGGGTTTCGTGGACCTCATAGCCAGGGAATGGGCCATGGACACGGGAGGTACCACCAACGTTGATAGGTGGTAAAATAAGATAAGACACCTATGTCAATTCTTACGCGGATGAGCGAAGCATGAAAGTGGAATTTATAAGAAAGAGAAACAAAGGCTTCTCGAACTTATAAATACCTTAGACATAAAAGCCGAATATTCGTTATTAGATGACAACGAGAGGTCATTAAAAACAGAGGCTGAACTAAAGCTAAAACAACTACTCAGAGAGGACGAGTTGAAGTGGGCACTGCGGGCAAAAGTTCGCCAGGTTGTGCAAGGTGATGACAATACACGGTACTTCCATTTGATAGCTAATGGAAAATATAGAAATAAAAAGACACATCAACTCGAGCAAGATGAGGGTACAATTGTTGGACACGAGAATCTGAAATTGTATATCTCCGAGTACTACAAAAAACTCTTCGGGGTTCGTGAAGACAATTTTGTATCCATGAATGAACAAATGGCCGGTGACATATCTCAGCTCGGGATGGAAAAGAATGAGTTATTAATCACGCCTTTTATGGAGAAAGAGGTGTTTGAAGCCATATCACAAATGAAAAATAATAAGGCACCAGGCCCAGATGGGTTTCCAGCTGAGTTTTACAAAAAAGTGTTGGCACATTATAAAAGGTGACTTGCTACCTATGTTCCAAGACTTATTTGACAGAAACTTATAGTTATTTCACCTAAATTTCGGAACATTGATACTGTTGCCAAAGAAGGAGGGTGCAGTGTGTATAGAACAATTTAGACCTATTTGCCTTCTGAATGTCAGTTTCAAAATCTTTACAAAGGTAGGAATGAATAGGTTGACTCAGATTGCACATGAGGTAGTGCAACCTAGTCAGACGGCTTTCATGTCGGGCAGGAACATACTAGAGGGTGTGGTGGTCCTGCATGAAACACTACATGAAATTCACTCGAAGAAACTAGATGGGGTTATCTTCAAGGTGGATTTCGAGAAGGCATATGATAAGGTTAAATGGCCATTCCTACAACACGCATTACGTATGAAGGGGTTCGACGAAATATGGAGGAAGCATGTTGAGTCATTCGTACAAAAAGGGAGTGTTGGAATCAAAGTCAATGATGACATTGGCCACTTTTTTTCAAACTTGCAAAGGTCTCGGGCAGGGAGATCCAATGTCACCCATCCTATTTAACATAGTTGCAGACATGTTGGCAATTCTTATAGGAAGGGCTAAACTAGGAGGCCAGGTAGGTGGACTGGTGCCGCATCTGGTGGATGGTAGCGTGTCTATCCCGCAATATGCTGATGATTGATGACCCAGAAGTATAGGGGATCAATTGTAGTCCTTTCGATAAGTAAGAGTGTCGAACCCAACGAGGAGCAGAAGGATCTGACAAGTGGTTTTCAGCAAGGTAATATCTGCAAGCACTGAAATTATTGGTAACAAGTGATTGTATGGTGAGATGATTCATAGCAAGCAACAAGTAACAAAATTAGCAACGGTGCAGCAAAGTGGCCCAATCCCTTTTGTAGCAAGGGACAAGCCTGAACAAAGTCTTATAGGAGGAAAAACGCTCCCGAGGACACACGTGCATTTCTATCATGCTAGTTTTCATCATGTTCATATGATTCGCGTTCGTTACTTTGATAGTTTGATATTTGGGTGGACCGACGCTTGGGTACTGCACTTACTTGGACAAGCATCCCACTCGCAAGCATCCGCAACTACGAAAGAAGAATTAAGACAAAGTCTAACCATAGCATTAAACTAGTGGATCCAAATTAGCCCCTTACGAAGCAACGCATAAACTAGGGTTTAAGCTTATGTCACTCTAGCAACCCATCATCTACTTACTACTTCCCAATGCATTCCTCTAGGCCCAAATAATGGTGAAGTGTTATGTAGTTGACGTTCACATAACACCACTAGAGGAGAAACAACATACAACACATCAAAATATCGAACGAATACCAACTTCACATGACTACTATTAGCATGACTTATCCCATGTCCTCAGGAACAAAAGTAACTACTCACAAAGCATAATCATATTCATGACCAGAGAGGTAATGAGTAGCATCAAGGATCTGAACATAACTCTTCCACCAAATAATCCAACTAGCATCAACTACTAGGAGTAATTAACACTACTAGCAACCTTACAAGTACCAATCAGAGTCGTGAGACGGAGATTGGTTACAAGTGATGAACTAGGGTTTGGAGATGAGATGGTGCTGATGAAGATGTTGATGGTGACGAGTCCCCTCCGATGAGAGGAGTGTTAGTGATGACGATGGCGACGATTTCCCCCTCCGGGAGAGAAGTTTCCCCGGCAGGATTGTCCTGCCGGGGCTCTAGATTGGTTCTGCTCAAGTTCTGCCTCGTGGCGGTTGCGAATCCTCGAAAAAGCTCCCTTCTGATTTTTTTCCGAACAAAACCCTTCATATAGCAAAAGATGAGCGCCGGAGGGGCAACAGGGGGCCCACAAGCCCTCCAGCCCCGGCCAGGGGGGTAGGCCGGGCCTGGCAGGCTTGTGGCCTCCAGGTGGCGCCCCTCTGGTACCTCTTCCGCCCAGTATTTTTGATATATTCCCAAAAAATTCCACGTTGATTTTCACGGCTTTTGGAGTTGCGCAGAATAGGCATCTCAAACTTGCTCCTTTTTCAGGACAGAATTCCAGCTGTCGGCATTCTTCCTCTTCATGTAAACCTTGCAAAATAAGAGAGAAAAGGCATAAGTATTGTACCTCGAAGTGTAATAACATCTCAAAAAGCAATAAATATCAACATGAAAGCATGATGCAAAATGGACGTATCAATGATACTATCCTGTTTATGGAACATGATGTTGCAAAAGCCAGGAATATGAAGCTTATACTCTGCCTCTTTGAACAATTTTCAGGCTTGAAAATCAATTTTCATAAGAGTGAGCTGTTTTGTTTTGGGAAAGCCAAAGATGAACAAAACACTTACAAACAATTGTTCGACTGTGAACTCGGGAGCCTACCATTCAGTTATCAAGGCGTACCTATTCACCATCGCAAGCTTTTCAATAGTGAGTGGAAATGCATTGAGGATCGATTTGAGAAAAAGCTAAGCTGCTCTCATATGGGGGAAGATTAATTCTGATAAACTCGGTACTTACGAGTATGCCGATGTTCCTTCTATCCTTCTTTGAGATACCCGTAGGGGTACGCAAAAAGTTGGATTTTTATCGAGCTAGATTCTTTTAGCAGAGTGATGATGACAGGAAAAAATATAGATTAACTAAATGGGATATTATTTGTAGGCCCAAAGACCAATGAGGTTTGGGAATTGAGAATTTAGAGGTAAATAATAGATGCTTGCTAAGTAAGTGGTTGTTTAGACTTTCGGTAATAAGTACCTCTATGATTTTGTGAATAAGTACCTACATTCTAAAACCTTATCCCACGTAAAAGTTAGACCCAATGATTCACCATTCTGGAAGGGATTGATGATACTCCCTCCGTTCCTAAATATAAGTCTTTTAAGCGATTTCACTAGGAGTCTACATACGGACCAAAATGATTGAATGTGCACTCTAAAATATGTCTATATACATCCGTATGTAGTTTATTAGTGAAACATCTATAAAGACTTATATTTAGGAACGAAGGGAGTAGTAAGGTCAACCTTCTTCCATAGAACCAAATTTATTATTGGAAATGGTGAGGGTACGAGATTCTAGGAGGATTCATGGTTGGGGAGATGCCTCTGGCCGTTCAATATCCAACTCTCTATAATATTGTGCAACGGAAGGATGTGTACGTATCCACAGTACTTCAGTCAAATCCTTTAAATATCCAATTCAGACGGTCATTGTTAGGCCATCGTTGTGGGATTGGCTCCACCTGGCCAGGAGGCTCATTGATATCCAGTTATTTGAGGAACCTGATAGGGTGCATTGGAAGCTTACAAATAACGGAATATTTACGGTCAAATCGATGTATATGAATCTCATTGATACGATTAATATCCCAAAATCCATTAATATTTGAAGAGTCAAGGTACCCTTAAGGATCAAGGTTTTCATGTGATTTGTGCACAAGAAGGTGATTCTAACTAACGATAATTTGGCTAAACGTAATGAGGGGGGGGGGGGTACTTGATGTAGCTTATGTGATAACGACGAGAACATTACACACCTATTTCTCCAATGTCCACTTGCGAGAGTCCTTTGGCAGACAATGCGTATAGCCTTCAACGTTGTATCCCCGGATAGCATTGACATATTATTTGGAACGTGACTAGATGAGTTGATATGATTATTGCTAGGCACATTTGAATTGGAGTTTGTGCACTTTTTTGGGCTATATGGAACTGTAGGAATGATGTGGTTTTTGACAGACATACGAATATTCATTTTTTACAGGTACTTCATAGAGCTACGGCTTCGATCCGTACATGATCATTACTCACTCCTGTGGAAACCAGGGAAGCTTTGGTTACTGGGTCTACCCAATGGGAGATGGTAGCGTGGGATATCTTCAACCGGCTTGGATGGCGGTCCAATAATAGGATAGATGGTTAGGCATCTAGGCTTGTTTTGCCGGTTGTTGCACTTTTTGCTTTACTTTCACTTTTATATTGCTATGTCGGAGACTATGTTGAACCGAGATTCGTTTGTTTATTTTAGTAAAGAGGTCGCATGCATCATGCTGATGCAGAGGCCGGAGGTAATCCTCCTTTTCTAAAAAAAACATAGGGATGAAACGTCCACCGGTCAAGTGCACCATGATTCGTGCTATGGTGGCCCATGTCCAATGAATATCCATGTATGGTGGCAGCCAATCTCTTGTATACTGTCAAACTAGTGACAAATTAATGGGAGCCATATAAGGAATAGGGTAGTAACTTTTGGAGTCTAACATATTCATGCATTTTATCATTTTTATTTAAAAAATGACTAATATCTTTTACAGTAATGTTCTATTATTGACATTTCTATGTTCAAATTCCCGGACACATGATCCTTAGTACAAAACCAAACTTGAAAATATTTAAACTAGTTTAATTTTTATTATTTCAATATATCAAAAAATGATTTCTCTTATTTCCAATTTTCTTTTTTTAATTATTGAAATCAATTATGAAATGATTGAAACCACTTTCTAAATTTAGTTCTCTTAAATGACCGAAAACCACTCTTTTGAAAAAAAAATAATGAGTGAACTCCAAATTTTAAAAATATCTAAACTTAATTTTTAAAATAACTGGAACATGTGTTTTAATTGAAACGAGTCAAATTAGTTCTTTGAAATTAGTGCTATTACCTTTTGAAATTAGTAAAATAAGTTTGTTGAAATTTGATATATTTTTAAGTTTTTAAATCAGATTCAAAATTAAAATCTGATATTTGTGAAACTCCATATTTAACGGCTTCACAAAAAATTGACCGGCAAAAATTTGATCGGCGTTTACTCATTTCAGTTTCAGTTATAGTTCACATACACCAACTTGTTCTAATGAGTGAAATGAGAAAATAGTTTTGGAAAATAATTGAAACATGTCTTTCAATTGAAATGAGCGGAATCAGTTGTTTGGGATGAGATTAGAGATCTGTGCAAAAAAAGCAAAAATGAGTTTTCCAAAATGTGCCTTTTTTTAGTCTCGAATTTCCTTTTCTTAACATGCTTCCACGGATGTCTTTTCGAAGTGAAATTTTGCAAGATGATTGAACTTTTGTTGATGTTCATACGCAAAAAAGTTCATTTTTTTATTTGTTTACTAGAACTTCCTCTGTTTCAAAATAAATGATTTGAAAATAATTCAACTTTGTATTTAAGAATTTACTGTTCATGTGCATGCATTTGAGCTGGAGATGAGCTCCACTACTTCCAGCCAGACAGTGAGCTGCACACCGTATCCAGACTTCAAAGCAGCTCTCGACGACAGCCTCTCTTTTCCAGCATGGTTAACAGTACAACCAGCTGCTCATTATATACTGTTGATATATTATTTATTACCAAGTTTATAGATGATAAATATAATAGATAAATATAAATAAATATTATTTTAATAATACAAAGTTAATCATGCTTTTGTAAAGTATTTAGAAAGGATGTGTTTAGGTCTCAGTCGAAGTCTCAGTCAAGTAATATAATACAGTATATAAGAAAAAAATAATTCTGCACGAATCTTAATGCAAGATCAACGGATTATGATATCGATTAAGACTTCACGAGTCGACTGGTTTTTAGCAAAACCGATTTAGATATATGTATTACGATTGAGCTGTTAGTTTATAGTTTTTTCAATTAAATTCATCATAAATATATTATTTTAGGTCTTACAAATCCTATAGTTGCTTTTATTTCTACTGCAGGCACTGCTACAGTGCTACTGCTGCCTCCTGCACTTGGGGACGAGGCGCAGCGGGGCCAGCAGCGGCGTGGTCAGCCCCGGCGCCTCACTCATGTCCAGACGCGCCCCGGCGGGGAGTTCCCAGTCGAAGTGGCGCACGAGGCTGGAGAGCGCGATCTCCAGCACCGGCATCGCGAAGCCGATGCCGGGGCAGAGCCGCCGACCCGCGCCGAACGGGAGGAGCTGGTAGTCGTTCCCCCGTAGGTCCACGCCCTCGGCGCCGCCGCTGCCCAGGAACCGCTCCGGCCGGAACTCCTCCGCTGTCGCTCCCCACGCCGCCGGGTCCCTTCCGATCGCCCAGGCGTTGACGAAGAGCGCCGTCTTGGCCGGGATCTCGTAGCCCTGCACGACCGCCGTCGTGGTCGACTGGTGCGGGACGAGGAGCGGTGCCGCCGGGTGGAGCCGGAGCACCTCCTTTAGCACCGCCTTGAGGTACTCCATCCTGCTCAGGTCGGCTTCCTGGATGGTCGGTTTGCCTTGGGTGACTCGAGTTATCTCGTCCTGCAGCTTGGCCATTGCCCGTGGGTTCCCGGCGAGCTCCGCCATGGCCCATTCCAGCGTGACGGACGATGTGTCTGTTCCGGCGGCTATTATGTCCTGCGCGTCGCAAGAATTGGCCAGAGCAAAGAGCAGAGTAACAAAGAAAAAAACATACAGCATTAAACATTTGCTGAAAAGTTTAAACCAAACAAATTACGTGATCGATTGACGATCACCTTGATGATGCTTTTGATGCGATCGTCGGTGAGCTCGAGTCCGGCGCCGCCTTCTTCCCTCAGCCGCAGCAGGACGTCCAGGAAGTCCTCCTCCCCTGCGCTGCCGTCACACTTCTTCTTCTCAAGGTGCTCCGCAATTATCTGCGATAGGAACTTGTCCCACAGTTCGAGCTCGGCGTCGAGCCTCTTCTCGAGACCCGTCGCCCACCTAACCACCTTCGCCGCCGCGCCGGGGAGCACGTCATCCGCCTGGAGCCCCGACATTAACGCGGCGGAGTTACCCAAAAGCTGATTTAGCTTCTCCGCCGTGGCCCCTGCGGCGCCGGTTGTCGCGCGGGTAACCACCGCGTTGCTGTAGGCGCACAGGAGCTCCCTCAGCTCCACGCTCTCACCCGCCTCCGCGGCGCGGCGTGCCCCGGCGACGAGGGCGGCCACCTCAACGGCGCGCACGGGGGCGAACGAGTCGACACGGCGCGGGGAGAGGAGGTGGACGACGGCAATTTTCTTGCTGCGGCGCCAGACGTCGCCGTAGGGCGAGAAGGAGATGTTGATGGAGCCGTACGTAAGCTTGTCCACCGGCACGCTGGGCACGCGGGAGGCGAAGGCGAGGTCGTGGTTCTTGTACAGGTCCGCCGCAGCGGCCGCCGTGGACACCACCAGCGTCCGCCTGCGCCCGAGCTGCAAGAGCAGGAGGCCGCCATCGGTGCCGTACCGGGCGTGCAGCTCGCACAAGGAGCGGTGCGGCAGCTGGCCGAGGAGGTGGAGGTGGCCGAGCAGCGGACGCGACGGCGGCGAGGGCGGGAGCCTGCTGCTGCTGCTGCTGCCTCGAGCCTTCCAGACGGCGTAGAAGAAGGCGAGAAGCACGGCGACGAGGACGGCGTATGGAGACATCCACCTTCCGCCGGAAAATGTGTTCGTCCGATCAACTTCAAGGGCAACTACAAATCGGGGACAATTGTGCTGAACAAATACTAGTTGGAAATCTTGGCCTGGATATCGCGCGGGCGTTGTGAGGGTGAGGAGTAGCCACGGCAGTGTTCTTGTCTCTTCGGATCGTGTCATTTTTGTCACTTGCGATTTTGTCAAGGAGAAGTGATCTCAGTCCGTCTGACTTGACGTGAATGCAATCCCGTGACAAATGTACCCGAGCATACCTGGCCAAACGGGCCGGCCCGGCCCGGCCCGGCCCGCCGTAATCATACCAGACACGACACGGCCCGTCTGGGTCCGATTAATATACGGACCGTCCCGTGCCGCCCCGCGTGCCCGGGGTCCAGGCCCAAACACGACACGTTGCCTCATCGGGCCGGCCCGCGGCACGCTAAGGAAAAAACCTGAAAATCTCCCACGTCGCTTCCCTTACGGAAAAAAAACCCTAAAATCCCCTCCCTCCCGCCCGCCAGCAGCCAGCTGGCCGCCTCGAGCGATGCGCGCCTGCGGCCCCGCTCCCTCGAGCCCCGCGTCGGCCAACTCGGCCCCATCTCCCGCGCCCCCCTTCCCGCGTCGGCCCCGAATCTCCCGAAAAAGTCTCGCGTCCGCGTTCCCGCGTCTCCCGCGCGCGCCCTCCCTAAATCGCTCGCTGTGCCGCCCGCACGCCTCGCTCGCTGAGACGCTGACTGGCTGCGCCTCCTAATCGTGTCGTGCCGGGCTGGCACGCAGGCTGGGGGTCGCGGCCCAGGCACGGTCCATGGCGTGCTCGTGCGTGGCCCGGGCACGATTAGGCCGTGCCGGGTCCGGCCCGTGTCGTGCCTGGCCTGCGGGCAGTCGCGCCGGCCCGACAGGCACGGCCCGCCGAGTGGCGACTAAGAGCATCTCCCACATCCTTTATTCCTTTATATATTTGCATTCACTTGTTATTTTATAAATCTTAGCCAAAAAACCTTCTTCAACAGCCTTTGTATAAATGGTCTCCCCCAACAATCCCTCTCGCGCATTTTTTTTATCGTTGGCGCAAAAAAAATCACTGGGTCGTGCCTCCAAGAGTCTAAATTTCGACAGTTAGGATCGAAATTAACGTCGGCGAACACAGACCGAACCGAGCACGCTGGGGCGCCGGGGGAAAGAAACTCGACGCGAGCCAAATTCCTCCCGTGCAGACCCGCCAAGTCCGCAATTGTGCGTCGCCGAGAGGCTTCGTTCTCGTCCCTCGGCTTCCGCGCCGCCGTTGGGTTTCCAAGCTCTAGCGGCGCAATGGTGGCGAGCCGGCGCGCGTCCCGTCCTTTCCCGCCAAGCATACACACCGCTCCACGCCTTCTTCCCTTTATAAAAGTCGTGCCTCACCACACACTCGTCATCCATCCCCATCTCCCCATCTCTCCCGCCTTCACCGCCGAATATCTCCCTCGAGGCCATGGCGGAACGATTCCCCGACGACGGACCGGCGGCCAATGGTTTCGGCCGCCGGTTTCTGCACGAGTGGGGCCGCACCTTCTTCATGAGGCGAACTACCCGACGCAGCCGGACATGCGCGTGCTGGGCGCATGGTGTGTGAGCGCCGATGGCGTCCCCGTGCCCCCGCCGCCATCTGGCGCGGAGCGACACGCAGAGATCGCGCGGATCCAGGAGTGTTTGCGTGCCGACGCGCGCGAGCAGCCCAGGTACGCCCCCGACAACTAGCCCCTGTGGACGGCATACTTCCAGCACCGCCACATCGAGCAGCTAGCGTCCACCAACGACGCTCCAGCATCGAAGGGGCACCACAACTCCGACGACCGCCATCAATGTGGGGCGTCCCTGGGCGCACGCTCTATGCCGTCCTCGAGCACCTCGAGGGAGCCAACGAGCCGTCGTTGGAGTAGATGATGTCGTCTTTCTCGCGCTGGAGCGGGAGTTCGTGGTTGTCAAGGCGCATGGTGGGGTCATCGTCGTCGTCCTCCGGCTCCCGCTCCCCCGGTCCGGTGACGTCGCCCGTCGCCGTCAAGCCCGAGCCCCAGGAGATGTCGCTCCGTCGGCACAGCCGCCACGACAACCTCATCATAAACGAGGGCCGCCGCCATCCTTCCCCTCCTCGTGGCCACCTTCTCCTGGTCAAACCGAAGAAGGAGCTGGCGGCGACCGTTGTGGTGAAACAGGACCAAGAGGCCATGGTTGCCGACCTCGACGCCGGCCTCAAATGGTTGCGTGACGACCATGTGCGGGAGGAGATGGAGCGCCACCACGGCGCTCTGGAGGAGATCGCCGAGCAGCACCACAACCGCGATGAGGGAGGCGTCATCGTCCTCTCCGACAGCGACGAGGAGACGCCCGCGCCAACCAAGCCCGTCCGCAACGGCGACCCAGGGCAGGGTTGCAGCAAGGATGGCGGTGGCCCACCGAGCGACGACGACGACAACGACAACGACAAACTCCTCGACAAGAAGTAGGCTCGGTGCCGCAATGGCGGCGTAGTTTTTTTTAGGTTTTTATGTATGTTTCTGAATTTAAATAAATATGAAGGAAACCCGAATTTGAGTTTGACATCAGCGGTTGGGGGCGAACTTGGGGTGGTGGCTCGGAACCTCAGCCCCTCCCCCTCCATGTCGAAAATATCGCCGATTAGCCCCCAAGAGGCGCTATTTCAAGCCTTGTGGGGAGGGGGGGATGGGGGGGGGGGGGTGGGAGATGCCCTAAGCCTTAGGACATGATAAATGATGAACGTTCGAATTTTAAGCATGGCATCTCAAATATTTTTTCATGGCAATTTCAGTTGATGCAAGATGACAACTATTGTTAAAACATGAAAATGTTGTTCTTGGTGTGTCCATGATTTGGCATATCGTGCACGCTAGGCGCAAGAGATGTATTGGGTGCACCAAAGACATGATTAGCACCTATATGGCCATGTTATATCACATAAAGGAATACGTAGGCGTGAAACTGAAACTTGGGTAACGAGGAATCTGAAACTCCAATAGGCACTATTTTGTTCAGTATGAAGAATGGGTGCATTGATCTCACTTTAATTATGGTGCGGACCTCTTGTAGAAGCACACAAGTTGATATTACAAATCCATATCATAAGAGGTATTAGCCTTGTTTTTTTCCTAGCACTGATGTCGCGGAGATTTTATTGGAAATTCATGCCCTTGCACAAGTACTATATTATTACACTGCAATATTTAAAAATATTGCATGCTATTTATACAGTACCTTTTCTACTTTTTTTAAGTCAAGTGGTTAATGTCCGAGAGAGAAATTTAGTATGCATTATTTTCATATATAGGTGTAATCAAAATAAGTAAATTAATAACCCATAGCAATGCACAGACGTTCTATTAGTAACCAAAGGGGAGACGGAAAAGCCTGATATAGCTATGACAGACCCAATCGAACCAGCTCATGCAGCTCCCGCCTGCTCTACGTGCCGGATTTGGACGGTTTGCCCATCGCCACCCTCGTCCACAAGGGCCAGCGGCCACATCCGGCAGCCAAGGGCCTAAGTAGGAGCCTGCTGATGTAAATAGATTGCATGTAGCCGCATAGTCGACAACAAAAAGTTTTATTTAAACCTATTTTCTGGCGGGACAACAAAAAATTCTAGTCCCTCCGTTCCTAAATATAAGTCTTTTAAGCGATTTTACTAAGATCTACATACGAAGCAAAATGATTGAATCTATACTCTAAAGTATGTCTATATACATCCGTATGTAGTCCACTAGTAAAATCTCTACAAAGACTTATATTTAGGAACGGAGGGAGTAGTTGATAGTCATTTTTTCTCCTAAAAATTGTTTATGTACGGATGTCTTAACTCATCAAAGAAGAGGACGCTTCCCGCATAGTCGACCTTGAACATGTGAGGCACAAGGAAAGGTTCTCATAGGAAATCGTTGAGAGAGAGGAAGAGAGGGAGAGAGTTGATAGATAGAAGGGGGTGAATTCAAAGAAGAAAAAAAGGATATTCACACGCTTCCATTCATTGAACGATGACATAAAGGGGATAGAAGGGGCAGAAAATGTTCTCTCCTCCTCCTACACCACGACTGCTCCACCACGGGCTAGGCATCTTCGACGAATCCGGCTACACATCATTGAACGTGGACAATACGTGTCTTGTCCCCTTCTATTATTGGGATATAGAACATCACAAGATTGAATCTATTACAATACACTACTCTCACTGAAGATAAATCAATCTAATTGGCAAGACCAAACAGATAGATCGAAGAGAAATATGAAGCAATAACAATCATGCATAATAGAATTCAGAGAAGACTCCATTACTTTCAATGAATAATCTGATCATAAACTCACAATTCATCGAATCCCAACAAAGACACATCAAAAGAAGATTACATCAGATAAATCACCGATTGAATCGCGGTAAACGTGGTATTGATGATCAAAAAGGGAGAAGAAGCCATCTATGTACTAACTATGGACCCGTAGGTCTGTGGTGGACTACTCACACATCATCGTGGCGGCAACCAGGTTGATGTAGATGGCATGCATGATCTATTCCCCCTCCGGGAGGGTATTAGAAAAGGTCTCCAGATGGAAACACGGCAGAACAGAGCCATGCAGCGGCAAAAAAAAGTGATTCTAGTTGCTCTCTCTTGGTTTTGGAATATTTTGGGATTTATATAAGTGGAATCAGGCATTGTTAAGGAAATCGTTAACTGGTAGTTGCTCGGTTGGATGGCAAGTAGGGGATTAATGGGCTAATCGGCCATTTAATCAATTAATCGGATGATTTTTCAGTTTATCGGCTACTCGGTGACCCTGCGAGTAGGGATTAATCAGCAAGTTAACTCGTTAATCGGATGAATTCTTGAATAGTGGAATTAGGTCATAAGGACCTAAGAGGGGCTCACGGGCTCAAAGGGCATGCCCTACCCCGAGGACACGCCATGCAGGCTCGTCGCTCCATCGTGTGTCTTCTCGCCTCCCCTAGAAGTTTCTAGGGCTACATTTGGTCCAGAAAAATCACCAAAAAGTTTCATCGTGTTTGGACTCCGTTCGGAATGGATTTTCTGGAAAAGTTAAATACACGCAAAAAATATGCACGAGCATTGGGTTAATAAATTAGTCCCAAAAAATAATAAAAAATAGCATATTATTGCATATAAAGTATCCAAAATTGATAATATAATAGCATGAAACAATCAAAGATTACATATACGTTGGAGACATATCACATGTCAAGATGGAGGAGCTTCAGATCTACAAACCCACTACATCAAGCCATCGATTCCTTCCGATCTGCGCTCCCTCCTCTATCGTAAGTGTGATTTATACTAGTCCACGGGTTTTTGTGAAGATAGCGGATGACCCACAAGTATAGGAGATCAATCATAGTCGTTTTGATACTTAAGAGTGTAAAACTCAACAAGGAGCAGAAGCAAATATAATTAGATTCAGCAAGGTATTCTCTACAAGTGTTGTGAGTAACAATGATAGATAGTTTTGTAGCAAGATAATTCATAACAAGTGACAAGTGACAATAGTAGAAAGCGTATAAAAAGATAGCCCGATCCTTTTATAGGAAAGGACAAGCCTGAAAGTACTCTTATATGAAGCAAGCGCTCCGCGGGACACATGAGAATTTCCGTCTAGTCATGTTCATCATGTTGAGTTGATTCAGGTTCGTTACTTTGATAAATTGATATGTGGGAGGACCGGTGCTATGGTGTTGTTCTTACTTAAACAAGCAACCCACTTATAATTACCCCCTCTCGCAATCATCTGCAATTATGATAGAAGAATTAAGATAAATCTAACCACATCATGAAACGTGTGCCAAATTAGCCCCTTAATAAGTACTAGGGTTTAAGCTTGTGTCACTCTAGCAACCCGTCATCTCGTTATTGATACGTCTCCAATGTAACTATAATTTTTTATTGTTCTATGTCGTTATGTTATAATTCTTGGATGTTTTATAATCATTTTATAACAATTTTATATCATTTTTTTGGTACTAACCTATTAACATAGTACCTAGTGCAAGTTGCTATTTTTTGCTATTTTTTTTTCTTTCACAGAAAATCCATATCAAATGAGCTCCAATTGCCACGAAACTTTACGGAGATTTTTTTGGACCTTGGGAGCCAAGAGTGAGCATCAGCAAAGGCCCAGGGGGGCCACTAGACACCACGATGCGCTAGAGGCCCCTGGCACGGCCTGGTGTCTAGTAGGGCCCTCCCAAAGCTTCTCTGCCACCTCTTAGCTCTATAAATACCCCAATATTTCAGAAATCCTAGAGGAGTCGACTAAAAATCATTTCAGCAGTCGCAAGTTCCAGAGCCACGAAAACCAATCTAGAGCCTTTTCCAAAGAAGAACACGATCATGGAGGGGTTCACCATCTCCATTGGTGTTCCTCCCATGATGCGCGAGTAGTTCATATCAGACCTACGGGTCTGTAGGCAGTAGCTAGATAGCTTTCTCTCTATTTTTGTTTCCCGCTACAATGGTCTATTTGAGATCCATATGACGTAACTGTTTCTTCTGCGGTGTGTTTGTTGGGATTCGATGAATCTGAGTTTATGATCAGATCTATGAAAACATAATCATGCTTGATTATTATAGTCTCGTATTTCTTATCCGATATTTTGTTTTTGTCTGGCCAACTTGATCTGTTATCTTGCAATGGGAAGAGGTGCTTTGTGATGGGTTCGATCTTTCGGTGCTCAATCTCAGTGACAGAAAGAGACATGACACTCATGTATCGTTTCTATTAAGGATAAAAAGATGGGGTCTATTCCTACATGTATAGATCTTGTCTACATCATTTCATCATTCTTAAGGCATTACTACGTTTCTCCATGAACTCAATACACTAGATGCATGCTGGATAGCGGTCGATGTGTGGAGTAATAGAAGTAGCCGCGGGCAGAAGTCGATCTACTTATTTTGGACGTGATTCCTATATACATGATCATTTTCATGAACATCGTCATAATTATTTGCTTTTCTGTCAATTGTCCAACAGTAATTTGTCTACCCACCGATTGCTAGTTTCTCAAGAGAAGACACTAGTGAAACCTACGGCTCGTGGGTCTACTTCACATCATCTATTTGTAATCTCTACTTTGCTATTTGATTTTATACTTTATTTTCTCTTTTGTTTTTAGATATATATTATCAAAAAACCCAAAAATACCTTGTTGCGTTCGATTTGCTATCACTCTTATTTTCATCTATCAATCTATCCCTACTTTACCCACGAGGGATTGACAACCCCTCTACGCGTTGGGTTGCGAGGATTTGTTATTTGTGTGCACGTTGTGCTTACATTGTCTTGTGGATCTTCCTACTGCATTGATACATGCTTACATAGTCTTGTGGATCTTCCTACTGCATTGATACCCTAGTTTTTTAACTGAGGGAAATACTTGTCGTCGTTGTGCTACATCATTCTTTAAGCATGGAGGGAGAACAACGCACCTGCGAGGAGTCACAAGATTTCTGGCACCGTTGCTAGAGAAGATCAAATCAAGATATATTAGGTTCCTACATAGAAATCTTATCTCCTTGAAATTTAAATTATTTGTCATTTGCCTCTCATTTTCCTCTCCCCCCACTTCACAAAAATTTGCCTTTTTATGTGCCATCTTTCCTTTGCAGTTTTCTTTCCGTATATCTTGTTTGCTTGTTGATACGTCTCCGTCAAATCTATAATTTTTAATTGTTTCATGCCAATATTATACAACTTTCACATACTTTTGGCAAATTTTTATATGATTTATGCGACTAACCTATTGATCTAGTGCCTAGTGTGAGTTCCTGTTTTTTTACATGTTTTTTGTATCGCAGAAAATCCATATCAAATGACGTCCAAACGTGACAAAAATTTATGGAGAATTATTTTGTAATTTATGTGATTTTTGGAAGGTGGAATCATTGTAAACGGGGGCCTACAGAGGCCACAGGCCCCAGGCGCGCCCTGGTGTCTTCTGCCCTCCTCGAACGTCGGTTGGAGCCCTTCTTATGGCGCAAGAAAGATAATTTATGGAAAAAATCATGTAAAACTTTCAACGCAATCGGAGTTACGAATCTCTGGAAATTTAAGAAACTATGAAGAGCCAGATCTGGGAAGCGCGAAATAGAAGAGAACATAGAGGGAGATCCAATCTCGGAGGGGCTCCCGCCCCTCCGCCGCCATGGAGGGCATGTACCATAGGGGGAGCTCTCCTCCCATCTAGGGGGAGGCCAAGGAAGGATAAGAAGGAGGGGTGCTCTCTCCCGGTGGCGCCGGAGTGCCGCCGGGGCTAGAATCGTGACGGCGATCTACATCAACAACCTTGCTACCGTCAACACCAACTTTCTCCCCCTCTATGCAGCGGTGTAACACCCCTTCTCCCCATTGTAATCTCTACTTAAACATGGTTCTCAACTCCATATATTATTTCCCAATGATATTTGGCTATCCTATGATGTTTGAGTAGATCCGTTTTGTCATATGGGTTAATCGTGATCTTGGTTGGTATGATTGTATATTTTATTTATGGTGTTGTCCTACGGTGCTCTCCGTGTCGCGCAAACGTGAGGGGGCCCTGCTGTAGGGTGTTGCAATATGTTCATGGTTTTCTTATTGTTGGTGTTGCGGGGGTGACAGCAGCCTAAACGCCGATAAGTGGGTTATGGCGTATGGGAGTAAAGAGGACTTGATACTTAATGCTATGGTTGGGTTTCACGACCTTAATGATCTTTAGTAGTTGCGGATGCGTGCTAGAGTTCCAATCATAAGTGCATATGATCCAAGCAGAAAAAGTATGTTAGCTCATGCTTCTCCCTCATATAAAATTGAAAGAATGATTACGGGTACTTGTTATCGATTGCGTAGGGACAAATGACTTTCTTGTTGACAAAAGCTATCCACTTTTATTACCTTGCAATTTATTTGTAGTTTTATTCTCGCAAAGTACTCGTAGTTTTATTCTTACAAAATAGTTTCATACTTATTTTAGGTAAAGAAAACTTCAAGCGTGCACAGAGTTGTATCGGCGGCCGATAGAACTTGAGGGGATATTTGTTCTGCCTTTAGCTCCTCGTTGGGTTCGACACTCTTACTTATCGAGAAAGGCTACAAATGATCCCCTATACTTGTGGGTTATGAAGACCTTTTTCTGGCGCCATTGCCGGGGAGCAATAGCGTGGGGTGAATATTATCATGTGTGCTTGTTTCCTTTATCACTAAGTAGTTTTTATTTCCTGTTCTAAGTTGTTCTCTATCTTTAGTTATGGATATGGAACACGAAACACCAAAAAATTAGTGGTACTTGCTACTCATGGAGATGGGGAACCTCCTAAAACCCTCAATGCTCGCTATGTGAAAAATATTATGCACTACTTTGATAATCCTGAGAAAACCCCATTCAACATGATAATGGGAGACACGTTGGATCAACGTGAATACTTTAGGGATTATCGCTTGACACAAAAAGGGAAAATGTTATGGGATCAAATTGATATGTTGCATTGGTATGCTTGGAATTTATGTCAGAGATATGATTTTACTTGTTGCTCTAGGGTGAATACTCCACACCTTCCCTTTTCATGCAAATTTAATGATAATGAAACCTTGGCTTCTTATGCTAATGGTATATATGATTACTATGATGTGGAACGAATAGAATAATTTGTTGCTTTTAAGGGTGGTTATGAAGCTGAATCTTTGTTTGAAAAGTTTGAAGATTTTGATGATTCAGTTTATAGACCTGAAAAATTTGCTATCCTTAAATATTTCTATGATAATTGTAAATACAATTCCGATATTGATGCGTTTATTAATAAAGTCTCCGCTGTCCAAGAAGAGACTAATATTTTGCAGGAGTCTATGGAAGAAGGAATTAATGAAACTGTGAGCTCATTGGATGAAAAAGATGACGAGGAGAGCGAAGAACAAAAGGAGGAAGAGCGGATTGATCACCCGTGCCCACCTTGTAATAAGAGTAACTCTTCAACTCATACATTGTTTAACATCCCTTCGTTCTTACTGAAGGATGAATGCTATGATAATTGCTATGATCTCGTTGATTCGTTTGAAATATCCCTTTTTGATGATGCTTGCTATGCTTGTGGCCAAGATGCCAATATGAATTATGCTATTGGAGATGAACTTTCTATTGTTCCTTATATTAATAATGAAATTGTTGATATTGCACCCACACATGATAGTCCTATTATCTTTTTGAATTCTCCAAACTACACTATATCGGAGAAGTTTGCACTTGTTAAGGATTATATTGATGGGTTGCCTTTTACCACTACACATGATGATTTTGATGAATACAATATACATGTGCTTCTGCTCCTACTTGCAATTATTATGAGAGAGGAACTACATCTCTGCCTCTCTATGTTTCCAACACGATAAAATTGCAAGAAACTGCTTATGCTATGTATTGGCCTTTACTTGATGTGCATGAATTGTTCTTGTATGACATGCCGATGCATAGGAAGAGAGTTAGACTTCGTCATTGCTTGATATACGTTGTTGTGTGCTCACTACTAAATGCGAAATCATTGCTAATTAAAATTGACTTTGATATACCTTGGGATTCGGGTGGATCCGTTACTTGAGCACTTTATGCCTAGCTTAATGACTTTAAAGAAAGCGAAGATGTGGGATTCGCCACCAACAATGGGTCGGTAGACAGCTTGTAATTATCAAGGAAATCCTTAAGCATGTTTTTGACTTCGATAGCCATAGAGGATTTAAATGTGTACACGACCTCATTCAAATCCTCTCGGGTGACCGAGTTTGCAGCAGCTCCCTCGGGCACCTCATCAGCCCGTTCCCCCATCGTCAGCCATACTCTTTGGATGGTAAAACCCTTAATAAAGAGATGATGCTTTGAAACCAATTGAAAGGGTTGATATGATTGACTAGAGGGAGGTGAATAGGAAACTAACAAATTTTAAGCTTTTCTTTAAACAAATTAGGTTTAGCACCAAATAGGTTGTCTAGATATGCAACTAGGTGAGCAATATATAAGATGCTAACAACAATAATAAGAAGAAAAGAGTAGATACAAGTAAAGGTAAGAAATAACCACAAGTGGAATCGATGAAGACGAGGATGTGTTCCCGAAGTTCCTTCCCTTTGAAGGGAAGTATGTGTACGTTGGAGCGGTGTGGATGCACAATGCTCCCCAAGATGCCACTAAGGTCACTGTATTCTCCTCATGCCCTCGCACAATGTGAGGTGTCGTGAATCCACTAAGTGATGCCCTTGAAAGTGTCAACCAGACCTTTACAACAAGGTTGAGGCTCTCTCCACAACTTAATTGGAGGCTCCCAATAAAACCACGGAGCTTCACCACAATGGAATGTGGCTCCGAGGTGACCTCTTCCGTCTAGGGTGCTCAAACACCCAAGAGTAACAAAATCCACACAAAAACTTGGGAGAATCAATTTTCCTTTGGTGGAAGTGTAGATCTAGGTCTCCTCCTTCAATCCCCAGAAAGACAACAAGTTTGGGTGGCTAGGGAAAGAGATCGGGCAAGAAAGCTTTGGTGCATAAATGAAGGTGAGAGAGAGGTAAGAGATAAGGGGGAGGTAGAAGAAAACCCCCTTTATATAGCCCCCCCCAGATTTCTAACCGTTACATCAAAATTGCACTGGGCGATACAACCGATTGCTCGGCCGGTACAACCGGTGTTCCTATTTTAGCGGAACAACGGGCCAACCACCGCCATACAACCTGGCCAAAACAGGAAGTTGGCCCAGAGGTGTCACCAGCCATGGCTCCTGGGCGTGGCTAAGTCCCAAGCGGTACAACCACTTGGAACACCGGTAGTACCGGCTATAATTAATATAGCGGTACAACCAGACGACCACCGCCCAATAACTGAAGTGAAACAGAACCGTGTCCGGTGGTGGACAGGTGCAGGGCCGATAGAACCGCCCAACAATTGAGTGGTACAACCGCCAATAGCACCGGTACAACCGGTCAATATAGAAAAACTGGGGTTCCTCTCTCTCAAATATGCGACGGAACACGATGGGTGCAACAGTGTTAGAGAAGAATTGATTCACCCATAGACTTCCAAAGTGGATTCCCTCTTAATAGTACGGGATCCCTACGACCAAAGAGAATAAACACGTAGGGAACACGACTTCGATCTTTTCCGTTTGGAGGGAATGCCTAACCGTCTTGTGTCTTAACAAATGATACATGCACACTTGACACCCGGTTAAATAACATAGTGCGTTGTCATCATCACCAAAACACTTAAGCAGGAGAATGCCCTTACACAGGTGAGCATGTATCAAGCTAACACCATAGATGTTCAACAATCTTCAATAAAACAATGGCCATGCTGATAGATAATTATGCACCTAACTAATTCAACTGCCCAATTTCACAAATTTAAATGAACAACATGCTTCATTGACATAAGTACTAAACTTCTCTCGAGATTGATATCCAATGTTTGGTAAGACTACAAATGATAAAAAGGGACATATGGGAAGAAATATGATACCCGACAGCCGCCCCTTCTCTAGTCTGAACAACTAAACTATCTACTGCAAAATCAAACAATCCATGCTTGATTTTGAAGTTATTCTAGCCAAAGATGAACTGCACAGAAAGGAACTGCTACACCTCTAGATGGGTGGGAGATGAAGTTGATGACAAGAATGACCAGCTATATTGACGAGGACGCCCGGCGCAGCGTGCGAGTGGGATCTGAGCGACCACCATGACCACACTCATCGGGGTTGCATATGCCAATGGTTGCACCTCCGCAGTCGCACCCACACCATACAAAATCCCCCCATCCATCTACAACACAAGCACCACCACCGCCCCGCCAATGACGCCACCCCCGTCCCTCTTTCTGATCACCTACCAACTCACCACTATCGTCTTCGTGCTCGTACTCGACCTCCTTGGCCCCTACCCCTCCCCAACGCCTGCAAACATAGGCGTAGCGACCACAAGGACGACGACGTCGGTGTTAAAGGCGACCTCTGACCCTCATCCGTGGCCTCTCACACTCCTTAGAGCAACTCTGGCAGACCCCGCATCCCGCCCCGGCCCACAAAATAACCGCCAAATTGCGGGTCGGAGCCGGAAAATCCGCACGATCAGACCCCACATCCCGCCTCGGCCCGCAAATTTTTTGTGGGGCACGGAAAATCTTCTCTCCCAACCTCTATCTTCACGGGCTGGGAGGCCGACCCGAGCTGAACCCCTATCCGGCGCGAGATTTGGCGGGAGGGACATGACTGGCACTCTGGCAATTGCTAGACGGGTGCTATTCTCGATTGCTCAACAATTAGAAATTGTCTTGCAATAACCCACCAGCGCGTGGGATCGAGGCAGTTTTCGAGGGTAGAGTATTCAATCCAAATTTGTTGATTCGCCAAAGGAAGTGAGAGGATACTCTCGAGTATTAGCAGCTGAATGTGTCAGATTCAACCACACCTGAAAGATTAATATCTGCAACCAAAGTAACAGTAGTGGCAGCAGCAGCAAGTAAAAATAGTAGCAAGTAACAGCAGCAGCAACAGTAGTACGACAACAGAGCAAAACAAGTAACAGCAGCAGTGGGACAAACTCGTAGGCAATTGGTCGGTGATTTCATTGGATGATATTCATCATGCAACAGCTATAACATAGAGAGATATGTGGCTAGCTCCCGTTCGTCAATGTGGTGTAGGCATGCATTCCGTGTGTCGTCATACATGCTTAGGGAAAAGAACTTGCATGACATCTATTGTCCATCCCTCCCGTGGCAGCGGGGTCCAAAAGGAAACTATGGGATATTAAGGTTCTCCTTTTAATAAAGAACCGGACCAACGCGTTAGCACTTGGTGAACACATGAACTCCTTAAACTATGGTCATCACCGGGTGTGGTTCCGGTTATTGTCACTCCGGGGTTGCCGGGTCATAACACATAGTAGGTAACTACAACTTGCAAGATCGGATCTAAAACACACATATATTGGTGACAACATAACAATTTCATATCTGAAATCATGGCAAAGTATTAGCAACATCAATCTCAGAACATAGTGGATACTAGGGATCAATCCCCGTCAAAACTAACTCGATTACATGATAGATCTCATCCTACTCATCACAGCCCAGCGAGCCTACGAATAGATTACTCACGAACGATGAAGAGCTTCATGGAATTGGAGAGGAAAGAAGGTTGATGATGACGATGGCGACGATTTACCCTCTCCGGAGCCCAAAACGGACTCCAGGTGTGTCCTCCAGATGAAAAACAGGATGTGGCGGCGCCTCCGTATCGTAAACGCGACGAAATCTTCTCTTTTTATTTTTTCTGGGACGAAAGTGAATTTATAGAGCTGAGATTGGGGGCGGCAGAGCCACGTGGGCCCCACAAGCTTGCTAGCCGCCACCAGGGGGTGGCGGCTATAGGGCTTGTGGCCCACTGGCCCATCCCCTCCTGTGGATCTTTGCGCAGGTATTTTTCATATTTTCCAGAAATAATCTCCGTAAATTTTCAGGGCATTCGG
This sequence comes from Hordeum vulgare subsp. vulgare, assembly GCF_904849725.1. Classification (NCBI taxonomy): domain Eukaryota; kingdom Viridiplantae; phylum Streptophyta; class Magnoliopsida; order Poales; family Poaceae; genus Hordeum; species Hordeum vulgare. The sequence goes on along the minus strand of NC_058522.1, from coordinate 498,265,637 downwards.
AGAACTTCCATTTCTGCACAAAAACAACACCAAGGCAATTCTGCTGAAAACAGCGTCGATCCAGGTTAGTTCCATTCAAATCATGCAAATTAGAGTCCAAAACAAGGGCAAAAGAGTTTGGAAAAGTAGATATGATGGAGACATATCAACTCCCCCAAGCTTAAAACCTTGCTTGTCCTCAAGCAACTCAGTTGACAAACTGAAAGAGAAATAAAAAACTTTGACAAACTATGTTTGATCTTGTTGTTGCAACTATGTCTAACTCATAACCAGAATTTCAGCAAGATCACAAGTTAACCACATAAGCAAGTGACACAAAGGTCTCACGGTAAACTAATATCAATGACATAATCAGCTAACGAGTAAATATTAATGAGTTTCAAATACCAACACTTCAATCAAAACAAGCATGAAGCAATATGAATAGGTGGTATCTCGCTAGCTCTTTCTGAGACCGCAAAACATAAATGCAGAGCACTTTCAAAGATCAAGGGCTGACTAAACATTGTAATTCATAGAAACGAAGATCCAGTCATAGTCATACTCAATATCAATCAAAAGCAAAGCATAAAAATGACAGAGGTGCTCTCTAATTGGTGCTTATATAAGAGGAGGATGACTCAACAGGAAAATAAATAGACAAGCCCTTCGCAGAGGGAAGCATTAATTTGCAGAGGTGCCACAGCTCAAGCTTTGAAAACAGAGATAATAATTTTGGGTGACATGCTTTCATTGTCATCGCAATGACCAAGAGTACTCAATATCTTCCATGCTACTCATGATATAGGCAGTTCCCAAACAGAAAAGTAAAGTTTTAACTCCCCCACCACCAATCAATCACACTCCACGGCTAGCAGAATCCTCGGGTACCGTCCATACTAACATCAATCCGGGGGGGAGTCTTGTTTTATAGTTATGTTTTCGATTTAAGCGTGGAACTGGGCATTCCAATGACCGGCCCCTTTCTTGTGAATGACAGTGAATAAACACATGTCGAGGATAACACTCCTAGCATGGAAGATATCAATAGCCCCCTGTCACCACATGAGCGGTTCAGGCATGCAAAACAGATTACTTCTTGAAGGTTTAGAGACTGGCACATGCAAATTTACTTGGAACGGCAGGTAAATACCGCAAATAGTGAGGTATGGTGGACTCTCATGGAAAAAAATTTGGGTTTATGGAAGTGGATGCACAAGCACTATTCCTCTTAGTACAAGTGAAGGCTAGCAAAAGACTGGGAAGCGACCAACTAGAGAGCGACAACAGTCATCAAGATGCAATGAGTTTGACTAACATTGGATGCAAGCATGAACAGGATAAAATCACCATGAACGCGAACATCATAGAGGCTATGTTTATTTTGTTTCAACTACATGCATGAACATGCGCCAAGTCAAGCCACTTGAATCATTCAAAGGAGAATACCATCCTATCATACTACATCATAGTCATCTCAAAATCTATGTTGGCATTCAAGACAAACCATTATAGGCTCCTAGCTAAATAAGCATGGCATCAGAAACTATGATCTCTCAGTTGTCAATGCAAATATGGTTCTCTCACAACAAAGCTGAATCATGTTGGGGAACGTCGCATGGGAAACAAAAAATTTCCTACGCACACGAAGACCTATCATGGTGATGTCCATCTATGAGAGGGGATGAGTGATCTACGTACCCTTGTAGATTGTACAGCAGAAGTGTTAGTGAACGCGGTTGATGTAGTGGAACGTCCTCACGTCCCTCGATCCGCCCCGCGAACAATCCCGCGATCAGTCCCATGATCTAGTACCGAACGGACGGCACCTCCGCGTTCAGCACACGTACAGCTCGACGATGATCTCGGCCTTCTTGATCCAGCAAGAGATACGGAGAGGTAGAAGAGTTCTCCGGTAGCGTGACGGCGCTCCGGAGGTTGGTGATGATCTCGTCTCAGCAGGGCTCCACCCGAGCTCCACAGAAACGCGATCTAGAGGAAAAACCGTGGAGGTATGTGGTCGGGCTGCGTGGAAAAGTCGTCTCAAATCAGCCCTAAAACCTTCGTATATATAGGTGGGAGAGGGGGGGCCTTGCCTTGGGACTCAAGGAGCCCCAAGGGGGTCGGCCGAGCCAAGGGGGGAAGGTCTCCCCCCAAAACCGAGTTGGACTTGGTTTGGTGGGTGGGAGTCCTTCCTTCCCTTCCCACCTCCTTTTTTTTTCTTTCTCTTTGATTTTTCTTACAATGCGCATAGGGCCATTTTGGGCTGTCCCACCAGCCCACTAAGGGCTGGTGCGCCACCCTCAAGGCCTATGGGCTTCCCCGGGGTGGGTTGCCCCCCCCCCCCCGGTGAACTCCCGGAACTCATTCGTCATTCCCGGTACATTCCCGGTAACTCCGAAAACCTTCCGGTAATCAAATGAGGTCATCCTATATATCAATCTTCGTTTTCGGACCATTCCGGAAACCCTCGTGACATCCGTGATCTCATCCGGGACTCCGAACAACATTCGGTAACCAACCATATAACTCAAATACGCATAAAACAACGTCGAACCTTAAGTGTGCAGACCCTGCGGGTTCGAGAACTATGTAGACATGACACGAGAGACTCCTCGGTCAATATCCAATAGCCGGACCTGGATGCCCATATTGGATCCTACATATTCTACGAAGATCTTATCGTTTGAACCTCAGTGCCAAGGATTCATATAATCCCGTATGTCATTCCCTTGTCCTTCGATATGTTACTTGCCCGAGATTCGATCGTCAGTATCCACATACCTATTTCAATATCGTTTACCGGCAAGTCTCTTTACTCGTTCCGTAATACAAGATCCCGCAACTTACACTAAGTCACATTGCTTGCAAGGCTTGTGTGTGATGTTGTATTACCGAGTGGGCCCCGAGATACCTCTCCGTCACACGGAGTGACAAATCCCAGTCTTGATTCATACTAACTCAACTAACACCTTCGGAGATACCTGTAGAGCATCTTTATAGTCACCCAGTTACGTTGCGACGTTTGATACACACAAAGTATTCCTCCGGTGTCAGTGAGTTATATGATCTCATGGTCATAGGAACAAATACTTGACACGCAGAAAACAGTAGCAACAAAATGACACGATCAACATGCTACGTCTATTAGTTTGGGTCTAGTCCATCACGTGATTCTCCTAATGACGTGATCCAGTTATCAAGCAACAACACCTTGTTCATAATCAGAAGACACTCACTATCTTTGATCAACTGGCTAGCCAACTAGAGGCTTGCTAGGGACAGTGTTTTGTCTATGTATCCACACATGTAAATGAGTCTTCATTCAATACAATTATAGCATGGATAATAAACGATTATCTTGATACAAGAATTATAATAATAACTATATTTATTATTGCCTATAGGGCATAATTCCAACAAATCAGGCATGACAAGCTAGTCATATTTACAAAAACAAAATAGATAGAGTTCATACCAGCTTTTCCAGTCTCAGTCACTTCATCATATATCATCATTATTGCCTTTCATTTGCACGATCGAACGATGTGAACAATAATAAGAGTGCTAGTGCAATGGACTAAGCTGAATCTGCAGGCAAACACAAAGGAGAAGACAAAGTAATATGGCTCTTTGAAAGCTAAGCAGGTATGCATGCAGGAACCACTAAACATTGTAACCAATATCTTCTACCTTGACCCAAACAAAGAGAAAACTATTTACACGGGAAAGCTCCCAACAAGCAAAAGAAGAAAGAAAAATCTTTTTGGGTTTTCTCAAAAGGACGCAAAACAAGAAGACGAAAATAAACTAGCATGGATAATACAGTGGCAAAGTGTAAACACCGACCAACAAAGTGAAAGCATAAGCATGAATGTAAAGTCGGTGAGAACACGTACTCCCCCAAGCTTAGGCTTTTGGCCTAGCCTGGTCTACTCCTAAGGATGGTCCTGGCGAAACCCAAAATCATAATGGGTGTTATACGGGAGTGCTTCAGCCACTGCCGGAATAGCTGCCTCACGAAGTCGAGCAGCCGTCGCCTCCCTCTCATACTCCTCTGCCTCTCCTATGGTTATGTAGTATCTTCGTTTTACCTGAAAGTCAAAGATAGCAGGAGCAGGAAGGGTAATATGGAAAACACGCTGCCGGTTAAATATCAAGCAGTATAGGAGGGATCCATGGTCCCTCTCAAGGAACTGGTAGCGTGTTAGAGCGACACGATCAAGGTAGGCTGTACGGAGAGGAGGGTCTTCGGAACGGATGGATACTCCAAGAAAATTTGCTAAGCGTGTCGCATAAATCCACCAAAGAAATCCCCCTCAATGGCATTATTATTTAGCCTCCTTGCTGTTATAGCTCCCATATTGAAGCTCCTATCACCTGTTACTGCGCTCTTAAGGATACTAAGGTCGGAAGCGCATAGGTGACAGTGTGCACCCTTGCCGTTAATGCACCTACCTATGAAGAGGGCAAAGTAGTGCAAGGCAGGGAAATGAATGCTTCCTATGGTAGCTTGCGTGATATCTCTAGTTTCTCCAATAGTTATACTGGAGACAAAGTCTCTGACCGAAGACTTAGAAGGATCATTAATACTACCCCCATCGGGTATCTTGCAAATCCTATTGAAATCCTCCAAATCCATGGCGTAGGATTTATCATACAGATCAAACAGTATGGATGAGTCACGGCCAACTGAAAATTTAAATCTACGCACGAAAGAGGCAGTGAGCATAGCATACTGTTCACATTTATCTCAGAGGAATTCTTCTAACCCGGCATTGCGGACAAGTGTATCAAACTCATCCTTGAAGCCTGCTTCGATCATGAACTCATCGGAAGGCCATTCACATGGTTGTACCGGTGCGTCCCTTAGTTGAAAAGGTTCGGGCTCCCGAAAAGAAAGACGGGGACCCTTCTTACTTGAGGAACCACCATGAAACTTCCTCCTGAACATAATTTCCTTTTGCTGAAATTTTTGAAGATCAAGAGAAAAGTGAATGAAGACCAACCACACCTTGTAGCAACTACTCATACTAGTGCCTAGAGACCGTATCACGCGCTAAAACTACTCGGGACCAGCTAAAATCAACATTTCTAGCTCAAGAACAGGGTCACCAAGGTAGAAAGAATACGCGAAGGATAAAGCACTAGAGCAAAAAACTAATTGGACCAATGGAGGAGTCACTTACCAAGGAGTAATTTCCCCAAAACGGTTCGGAGAATGGTGCTTTGAGCAAGGAGATCGAAAATCACAGCCAAATGAGCAAGAACACGGGTTTGAGCTGCGAAACAATTTTTTCTGGAGGTGGAAGAAGAGGATGGGAGCTGGAATGAGTGGAGGGGGTCCCTGTGGGCCCCACAAGCTTGCTAGCCGCCACCAAGGGGGGCGGCGGCTACAGGGCTTGTGGCCCACTGGTCAGGCCCCCAGGCCAGCTCTCAGGCCCAGTATTTTTCAAATATTCCAGAAAAAATCATACTAGATTTTCAGGACCATCGGAGAACTTTTATTTTCGGGGTATTTTTCTCCGGGACGCTAAAACAGAAAACAGGGAAAAGCTAAACTAAATCTATCATTTTTCTTCTAAGCAACAGGAAATGAAAGCTCAAAACAGAGGTATGTGACTCTTTGATTCATCCATTTCATGGTCATCGAAAGAATTCCGTCAATGGGGTTGATCAAGTCCTCATGACAAAACCTTCTCGAATCGCAAGAGAGAACGGAGAATTTTTGAATAGCCACTAAGTCACCTCAATGGGGATATGTATCTCCCCAACAAGCAAATCATACTTCATCTTGAGACGAGGAATAGGGCATTCAAAGCTCCCAATGAGAATCGATGAAGTCTTTTCGATAGCATTGATGCAATGTACGTGATTCGGAAAGTGCACTGTGTGCTCATTACCGTTGACATGGAAAGTGACATTGCCTTTGTTGCAATCTATAACAGCCCCTGCAGTGTTTAAAAGGGGTCTTCCGAGGATGACAGCCATGGCATCGTCCTCGGGAATATCCAAGATAACAAAGTCTCTTAACATAGTGGTGTTAGCAACCACAACAGGCACATCCTCGCAAATGCCGATAGGGAAAGCAGTTGATTTGTCGGCCATTTGCAGAGAAATTTTAGTAGGTGTCAACTTATCCAGTTCAAGTCTACGATAAAGAGAGAGCGGCATAACACTAACACCGGCTCCAAGGTCACATAAGACAGTTCTTACGCAGTTTCCTTTAATGGAGCAAGGTATAGTGGGCAGTCTGGGATCACCAAGTTTCTTAGGAGTTCCACCTTTGAAAGTGTACTTGGCAAGCATGGTGGAGATCTCAAGATCTGGTATCTTCCGTTTATTAGGCACGATATCTTTCATGTACTGGGCATACAGAGACATTTTGAGCATATCAGTTAACCGCATCTGCAGAAAGACGGGTCTTATCATCTCAACGAAGCGCTCAAAATCCTCATCATCCTTTTTCTTGGATGGCTTAGGAGGAAAGGGCACAGATCTCTGAACCCATGGCTCCCTTTCTTTACCATGCTTCCTAGCAGTGAAGTCATTCTTATCGTATCTCTTAGGCTGTGCGTTGTCAGGATTAACCGTAGGTCCAATCTCCACATCCTCATCATTGCTAGGTTGAGCATTATTATGAACATCACTGTCCATATTGTCACCAGGTTCATGTTCATCACCAGATTGTGTTTCTGCATCAGACGCAGAAATATCATTAGGTTCTTCAGGTGTGACAGTATTCGGTGAACTGGCATGTAGGTTTCTATCATCCTTCTTCTTCTCCTTAGGATGACTGGGTGTATCAGCATTAATTCCTTGAGAATCTTGATCAATTCTCTTAGGATGACCTTCAGGATACAAAGGTTCCTGAGTCATTTTGCCTCCTCAAGTAATGACTCTGACAGAGTTGTCATTTAATTCATTGAGCAAGTCATTCTGAGCTTTAAGTACTTGTTCTACCTGAGTAGTAATCATAGAGGCATGTTTACTCAGAAGTTTCAAATCATTGACATTTCTGTCTACACAAGCACTTAAATGGCTAAGCATACGAGTACTTTGTTCCAAATGTCTGCTAACATAATCATTGAAACTCTGTTGCTTGGCAACAAAGTTGTCAAATTCATCAAAGCATAGGCTAGCAGGTTTTTCAAAAGGAATATCACTCTCATCAAACCTACACAGAGAATTTACTTCTACTACCTGCATCGGGTTATCGAGACCATGGATCTCTTCGATAGGTGGTAGATTTTTGACATCTTCAGATCTAATGCCTTTCTCTTGCATAGATTTCTTGGCTTCTTGCATATCTTCGGGACTGAGGAATAGAATACCTCTTTTCTTCGGAGTTGGCTTAGGAGGTGGTTCGGGAATAGTCCAAGCATTATCGTTGATCAAGATGTTATTTAGTAGGGTCTCAGCTTGTTCTACAGTTTGTTCCCTAAAAACACAACCGGCACAACTATCTAGGTGGTCTCTAGAGGCATCGGTAAGTCCGTTATAGAAGATATCAAGTATCTCGTTCTTCTTAAGAGGGTGATCAGGCAAAGCATTTTGTAGTTGGACGAGCCTCCCCCAAGCTTGTGGGAGACTCTCTTCTTGGAGTTGAGCAAAGTTGTATATTTCCTGCAAGGCAGCTTGCTTCTTATGGGCAGGGAAATATTTCTCATAGAAGTAATAGACCATATCCTGGGGACTACTCACAAATCCAGGAGCAAGAGAGGTGAACCAGGCTTTAGCGTCATCCTTTAGAGAGAAAGGAAACAGCTTAAGGATATAATAGTGGTGGATCTTCTCCTCACTAGTGAAAAGGGTGGCTATATCGTGCAGTTTGGTAAGATGGGCTACGACCGTCTCAGACTCATAACCGTGGAAAGGATCAGATTTGACTAGAGAGATTATCTCAGGATCGACAGAGAATTCATAATCCTTATCGGTGATAAAGATAGGTGAAGTGGCAAACTTCGGGTCGTATTTCATCCTAGCTTTCAGAGATTTTTCCTTCCACTTGAGAAGTAATTTCTCAGCGTCATAGGCATCCTTACACGCAAGAAAATCCTCAGCTATCTCTCCCTCCATAACGTAACCCTCAGGTATATCAGGCAATTCATATCTAGGAGAGCTAGATCTAGGAGGAGCAAAAGCAGGTTCTATCTCAATAGTATCGGTAGTTTCAGAAGCATCACGAGCATTGGCAGTAACTCTAGCAATATGACCATCAAGGAACACCCCTAGTGGAACATCAGGCAAAATAGCATCTCTAGTATCATCAAGCAAAGCAGTATCAAGCATAGCATCTCTAGCAGCATCAAGCATAGCATCAGGCATAGTATCAAGCATAGCATCTCTAGCAGTATCAGGCATAGCATCTCTAGCAGTAGCATCATAAGCATCATCAAGCACAGGCAACATATCAAGATTTCTAGCAGGAGGTGATGTCGCAGACTTACTCATAACTGAAGGTGAATCAAGTGCAGAGCTAGATGGCAGTTCCTTACCTCCCCTCATAGTTGAGGGCAAGACTTTGGTCTTTGGATCCTTCAGACTCTTCATAGTGATCAGCAGATATAAATCCCAAGTGACTCATATAGCAATACCTCCCCGGCAACGGCGCCAGAAAAATGCTGACTGGCACTCTCTGGCAATTGCTAGACGGGTGCTATTCTCGATTGCTCAACAATTAGAAATTATCTTGCAATAACCCACCAGCGCGTGGGATCGAGGCAGTTTTCGAGGGTAGAGTATTCAACCCAAATTTGTTGATTCGCCAAAGGAAGTGAGAGGATACTCTCGAGTATTAGCAGCTGAATGTGTCAGATTCAACCGCACCTGAAAGATTAATATCTGCAAGCAAAGTAACAGTAGTGGCAGCAGCAGCAAGTAAAAACAGTAGCAAGTAACAGCAGCAGCAACAGTAGTACGACAGCAGAGCAAAACAAGTAACAGCAGCAGTGGGACAAACTCGTAGGCAATTGGTCGGTGATTTGATTGGATGATATTCATCATGCAACAGTTATAACACGGAGAGATATGTGGCTAGCTCCCGTTCGTCAATGTGATGTAGGCATGCATTTCGTGTGTCGTCATACGTGCTTAGGGAAAAGAACTTGCATGACATCTATTGTCCATCCCTCCCGTGGCAGCGGGGTCCAAAAGGAAACTACGGGATATTAAGGTTCTCCTTTTAATAAAGAACCGGACCAATGCATTAGCACTTGGTGAACACATGAACTCCTCAAACTATGGTTATCACCGGGAGTGGTTCCAGTTATTGTCACTCCGGGGTTGTCGGGTCATAACACATAGTAGGTAACTACAACTTGCAAGATCAGATCTAAAACACACATATATTGGTGACAACATAATAATTTCAGATCTGAAATCATGGCAAAGTAGTAGCAACATCAATCTCAGAACATAGTGGATACTAGGGATCAATCCCCGTCAAAACTAACTCGATTACATGATAGATCTCATCCTACTCATCACCGCCCACCGAGCCTACGAATAGATTACTCATGAACGATGAAGAGGTTCATTTAATTGGAGAGGAAAGAAGGTTGATGATGACGATGGCGACGATTTCCACTCTCTGGAGCGCAAAATGGACTCCAGATCTGCCCTCGAGATGAAGAACAGGATGTGGCGGCGCCTCCGTATCGTAAACGCGACGAAATATTCTCTTTTTATTTTTTCTGGGATGAAAGTGAATTTATAGAGCTGAGATTGGGGGCGGGAGAGCCACGTGGGCCCCACAAGCTTGCTAGCTGCCACTAGGGGGTGGCGGCTACAGGGCTTGTGGCCCGCTGGCCCATCCCCTCCGGTGGATCTTTGCGCAGGTATTTTTCATATTTTTTCCAGAAATAATCTCCGTAAATTTTCAAGACGTTCGGAGAACTTTCATTTCTGCACAAAAACAATACCAAGGCAATTCTGCTGAAAACAGCGTCAGTCGAGGTTAGTTCCATTCAAATCATGCAAATTAGAGTCCAAAACAAGGGCAAAAGAGTTTGGAAAAGTAGATACGAAGGAGACGTATCAGGACATTTCCGTGCGCCCTTTCCCGCTCCCCGCACCCTCCGTCACCATTGCTCCCCCTCCGCAAGCTCCGGTTCCTCCTCCCCGGACGTTCCTCGCCGCCATGAAAGACTCCATGTTGTGCCCCGTCACCGTCGAGGTCGCGCATGCTCCTTCCCCTCGGGCGGATCTCGTTGCTTGCCATGTTTCCCCCGCCGCCGTCGCCCAAGCACTTGTCGCGCCTTCCCGCAAGCGGCGGGGCAACGTGGTCGTGCAGGGTGGGAATCTGGCTGCCCCGTCGCGACGGCCCGCGCTCCGGGCGCCACCGCCGCAGTGTGATCCCGGTCGGCGGCGGAGAAGGCCGGCAAGGCCGCGGACGTAAAGTGGAAGAAGGTTCCGGCTTCAAGGAAGCCACCTTCGTCAACCTCTCACTCCATCCCCCCGCAAGGAGGTGCTCCGGCGATGCCGTTCAACGATGCCGCTCCCCCCCGGGCGAGGTGTTCAATGAAATGGCCGGAAGGTATGCCTCTTCGGTCTTGGCGATTCCTTTTCATTTTTCGCCATTAGTCTTGATAGCTCGTGGCTTGTTATCGTTCGCTATAGCGGTGGTTCTAACAATGCAACAACCAAGTTCGTGAACATGTTGGACATGAACGCAGTTGACATTGATCAAGCCCCTTTCGAACCATTTGACTACAATGAAACGGACGGCGGCGTGGATGATCATGGTTGTGCGGACGAATTGGAGGAGATCGAAGTGGAAGTGTTTGAGCAATCGCAAGCAAAGAGTGGGAAAAGCCAAAGATCGAAGAACTACATGATCTTGGAAGATCAAGCTTTGATCCAAGCATGGAGTGTGGTATCTCTTGATGCATGCACGGGTGTTTCTCAAACCGCCAAGAGATATTGGCAAAGGATCGAAGATCAATACTTCCGCATTATGAAAAAGTATCCCAATAAGATTACACGCACATTTCGGTCGCTTCAAGGGCGTTGGGAGAATATCAAGCCTATGTGCAGCCGTTGGGCAGCTTGCTTGAAGCAAGTACGCAATGCACCTCCAAGTGGCACCATGGAGTCCGACTATGTGAGTTTGTTTTTCCTTTGTTCAAGTTGTGCATCATCATAATGTATCATAGGAAGTGATTGCATCACTTTGTTCACATTTTGTAGGACAAGATTGCTCAACATAGATACAAGGACATGGAAGTTTTGGAAGGCAGATTCTTCAAATTAGAGCATTATTGGGAGTTGCTCCAAAAGTGCGAGAAGTGGAAGTTGATCGACAAAGAATCCCCACCAAAGAGAGGCTCACTTATAAACATGGATGAAGATGAGGATGATGATGCCCAAGAAATTTGCACAAGCCCAATGGCGACAAGAAGACTAAAGAGAAGATGAAGAGAGAGCAAGAAGCAGCGAGCTTGAGGGAGAAGATTGATGCCATGGTGCAATCAAACGATTTCATGTTGTTGAAGTCGTTGGAGATCAAGAAAGAGTTGGCCGAGAAGAAGGCAAAAGAGAAGCAAGAAAAATGGCAAATGCTCAAGGAAGAGGGGCTCCGCAAAGCTGCCATTGAGGAGAGAAAAGCACGCGCCTCCGAAAACAAATCGATGTCATTGTTGCTCGCCGAGGAGAACAAGATCATGTCAATGAACCGCAATGACATGGACGACCTCACCAAAACATGGCATGATATGACAAGGAGAGAGATCTTGAAGAGGAGAATGGTCGCCTCGGCCGGTTTGCGTTCTAGTTCCCGTGATGTTTTCTCTGCTCCATATGGTGCCAATGTGGATGATTTCGGTGTGGGAGTTGGAACAAGCGACGGAGGTGCATTCGGTGGCGCCGATGAACTTCAATATGGACTCCATGGCGCGGAGTGAAGATCGACCCCCAAGATGATGTCGGCCATGGGCGCAAACCTTTGCATGCCCTATTTTGTGTAATGAATTTCGCTTTTATTTGCGCGCAAACTGTTTATGTCGTATGAATTTGAACTTGTTTGTCAAACCCTACGTCAAATACGAGATTTGCAGTTTTTCTGTTTGCGGGTAGTCACGGTGGAGCCCGAACAGAACCCGCAGAAGCCGACCCGTAAAAAAGCATATTCCGCGAATATACTTTTTTACGGATCCGTTTGAGGGGTCTGCATCTGTGCCAGCCCGTGCCGGCCCGCAAAAGTGATTTTGCGCAAACTGCAAACGCGTTTTCCGGGCCGGCGGAATGCGGAGTCTGCTAGAGTTGCTCTTAGAACATGGTTAATAGTATAGCCAACTGCTAGCTATAAGCAGTCTTATAGTTCATCTTATAGCTAGCTTGTACAATAGTTAGCTATAAAAGAGTACTACTTTTATCATATATGGTTCATCTTTCATTCTCACAAAGCACCTAGGAGCACGTGCTAAAGCTTGCTCTTCACGAAGAGCCCGCTTCCCTTCTCTCTCCTCTTCTCTCTCATCCAACTCAATAAAAATATAGTATTTTAATCTTTACAACCTGCTGACTGTACTTTATTGTACTTGCTCTTATCCTTCTCCGGTTGGCTCCGCACACCTAGCGGCGCTAAGAGAGTAACGAGCAGCTACGTTTGCCAGCGAAACGAGAGAAGGTCGCGAGCATGGGGAAAAGTGTGAGAGGTAACGAGCGTGATTTCTTTGTCTCTCTCTTTTCTGCCCACCCAATCGCTAACCCATTTTTTCGTTTCCTTGTAATGACGTGGATAACGAGAGAGGCGCCTTTCACGCGCACGTTAATGTGTTTAAATTACCTCCTTTGAGAGTAATAATTTTTCTATTAGCACCATTTGGGATCCATGCATCTTCATGAATGTCAATCTTCTGCCCATTTCCAACTATCCACATGTAGCCATGTTTGAATGAGTTGACCCCTCTCATTATACTTTCCCAAGTAAATGAAGATCCATTTTTAAAAACCGTGTTCAACAGATCTCCCTCTGAGAAATATTTATCTCTCAAAACAGTAGCAGATAGAGTATCTTGCTTTTCAATGAGGCGCTAGGCTTGCTTCGCTAGGGAAGCCAAATTAAAACTATGGATTCTTTATTTTTTGGGACATACGTTTTTCATCAAGCCATTCAATGCATCCTTTTTTTATTGTCTTTGTCTCCCATCAAAAATGCGACAACGCGTCAATAATTCATTTGCAAACTGTTTTAGGAATTTTGAAGACTCACATTGCATAGGTGGGGATGGCTTGAACAACAGACTTAAGGAGAATTTCCTTCCCTCAAGTGGATAGCATATTTTCTTTCCATCCAAAGATTTTCATAATAATAATCCTAATACATTGATATAATTTTTCTTGGTACAAGAGTACCTTCCATACCAAATATATACTATATGACTAATCTTTCTAGAATTGAAGGCCTCATCTCTTCCTAATAATAAAGCAAATTCGGTTTCTGGTCGTTCGTCTTAAAAATTACCCCTAAAGTTTGCATAAATTACCCACCATGCCACCGATAAGTAATAGAAAACGTTTCACAAAACGAAAAATCTAGTACTGGGCCGGTCCATGTAAAAATCTCCTATATTACGCTCTGCACGCTGGGAGAATATCCAGCACAGCGTATGGGCCGGCCCATACACATGCGCCTGCTTTTAGTTCCATTTATTTATTTATGTTCAGTTCCGTTTTATTTTTTTACTTTAAATAATTTAAAACTTCAAATAATCTTTATAATTTTAATAAACTGGAAACTATAAATCAACATATTTAAAAAATTAAAATGTTTGTGACTTCAAAAACTGCTCAGAGTTTTGTAAAAAATGCTTGCATATACAATAAAATGTTTGTACAATAAGAATAGTCCATGATCTCAAATACAATTCCATGTATTAAAAACTATTAAAGGCATTTAACAAAATGCTTTCTAATTCAAAATATGTCCTAAAATTTTAAAAATAGCTAATGTCTGTTTTGATAGTTTCTTTTTTTTATTTCAAATTTTCCGTTCCATTTTTGTTTATTTACAATTAAATAATTTAGAATTTAAAAACTTTTGCATATTAAAAAAATAGGAATTTGGATTAAAATGCTGATGAATTTTTATTTTGAATTAAAAATAGGATTCAAAAAAGCGCCGGATTTTTATATTTTTTTTGCAAATTCCAAAACAATGTCCATCAATTTAATAAATATATTACTGATTTATAAAAATGTTTGTTTATTCAGAAAAACTTCATGCGTTTTCAAAAAATGTTTCTGTATTTAAAATAAAATCCTCCAACATAAAAAATCATGTTCGTCTTTTCTTAAATTGATGGCCAATTCAAAAGAAAATATTTAAACTCGTTCAAAATATAAAAAATATTCATGATTTTTAGTAAATATTTGTAAATTGTAAAAAATGTTCTCAATTTGAAAATTGTTTCCATATTTGTAAAATTGTTCACGAAAGATTTAATGTATGTAGTTAAACATTAATGCTTCTAAGTCTATGTGACAATATACCTGTGTGAATTTTAAAAAAATTAACTGTTGGATGGATCGAATTATTATTGTATGTTTTCTAAAAAAATTGAAATTTAGAATAAATCTTTGAGTTACCAAGATTTTTGACAATCATAATATATATATTTTAAAAATGTAAAGATTGCTTCAACTTGTGAATAAATTTAAAAGAAGAAACATTTTCTTGCATTTGTGCAAAAAAATTATAAATCAAGCAATGATATGTGAACATAATATGATCACCATCATTGGAGATTATGTTTTTTCTTCCGTGACAACGCACGGACCATTTTGCTAGTAATAATTAATTGAGGTCTCCAATTGAAACTTGGTCATCCGATTTTGTCTGGGTTGACAATTTCTCAAACCCTTCATTTTATTTTGGTAAATGCTTGCAGCCGGAGCGCCAACCAAACCGTTCGCCGGTCGCTCGCGGCTCGCGCGCCTGGCAGCAGCCATGCAACATTGTTTATTGCAAATTTGTTACAATCATGTATAAATTTGATGCACTGTTCCACACATGCAACATTTTTTTAGTGCAGATTTGCTACAAACGTGGTTAAATTTGCAACAAGCCTTTTCTATTTTGTTGCAACTTGTTCATTAAAAAAGTTGCATCCACGTTTGGTTTCAACTCGAGTTCGTTGAATTTTTTTTTGTTACAACCGGCGTTTGATTTTTGCTACAACCGTGTTAGTTTTTGCTACAACCGACATCATTTTTTGCTGCAACCGTTCACTAAAAAAGTTGCATACACGTTCGTCAGAGTTGCAACCCGAATTCATCGTATTGTTTTGCTACAATGTTTTTTTTGCTACCACGCATCATCAGCTTCGTTTTTTGCTCCGATCACGTAGTTATTTTTTTGGCTACAACATTTCTTTGTTGCAACCGTTGACGAAATTGTTGCATCGTGGACGAAATTTGTTGCATCGAGAAAAAATTGTTGCATGGAGATCTAACGGCGCGGCCCGCATACAACTGGCGGATCGGGCGGCCCGCGCGCGGCCTGCCGAATCTGGCTCAGAGCATTGCCCTTTAATTTTCTATACAACATACTATGCTTCCTAATTTTTAAATCTCCATAATTAATTGAGGCTTCAATTTAGACTTTGGTCACCCGATTTTGACCGGGTCAAGAATTTCTCAAAGAGCTATCCTATGTAATTATTTTAATTCTCTCTGCTCCGTAATTTTAAAGCTTTTCATTCTATTGAGGTATTTAATTTTGAATTTAGTTTACGATTTTGATCTGCCAACGATTTTCCAAATCAATCAACAACAACTTGCCTATAAAAACATATCAACCCCTCGCCCACCCATACAAATGTGTCACCATGTGATAATATAGCACCCATATAGTATATGCAACCAACGATAAAAAAATATCTCCACATAAACATGGGTTGATTAGCGGATAACACAAATCACCCCGCGAAAGACTCACCAAATAATTGCATTATAAATAAACGTAAAACACACTCCATCATCTCTCACACTGGTCAAATTAAATACTCCATCAGTTTCAAAATATAAGGGTTATTAGTTATTTGGAAAGTCAAATTTC
Source organism: Hordeum vulgare subsp. vulgare (assembly GCF_904849725.1). Classification (NCBI taxonomy): domain Eukaryota; kingdom Viridiplantae; phylum Streptophyta; class Magnoliopsida; order Poales; family Poaceae; genus Hordeum; species Hordeum vulgare. Next base: position 498,249,598 of record NC_058522.1, on the reverse strand, counting down.
TTTAATTTTGACCAAGTTGAGAGCCAAAAATATCAACATCCACAATATTAAACAAAAAATATGAAAATTCAATTCATGATGAATCTAATAACACCGATTTGATACTATGAATTTTGATACTATAAATTTGATCAAACTTAAAAAGGTTTATCTTTTAAAAAAATAATACACCATATATTATGAAATGGAGTGGGTAAAGAAATTTAAAAATCCTAACAAATTCTACGGCGCAACAAAGCGCAAGCTTTCTTCACTCATGGCTATACCTCTCCAGTTAAATTGCACTTTGCACACATCCACACAAAATCTGGTGCAAACCCAAAACAAAAGAAAATTCATGAAAGGTAAGCTCTCATTATTGGTAGAACCCATGCTCTGCAATCCGCTCCTATGAACATGTAGTGCATCTAAACACAAACCTATTTGTTTCCTTCCTTTGTACCTATTTATAGCTTCTGTCACTCTTCTCTATCTACATGGCAAAGTGCTTCTGCTCAATGTCTGATATGGCCAGGGTTTGGGTTGCCAACGAAGTAGGCAAGAACCCCTACCAGGGGAGCATTGATGTAGGTAGTCGGTTCAGATTTCCTGTAATCAGCACGCTCGTCCCCATAAGCATCATCCTCCCCTGGCCCGCCAACAATGGCGCCGACCAACGGGTTAGGGTTCGGGCTAGACGAGTCGTAGTAAGGTGTGCCGTCTTTGCACGCCATGCGCTCCGGATGGTCCTTGATCGAAGGCAAAGATGATCCTCGGTGGTGGATCCGCTGAGGATATCTGTCGCCGTACCCGACCATGTACGACATTTTCATCGGATTGTCTCCCAACAGATAATCTATCTGAAAACAAGCAATGCACAAGTGAGCTAGAAAGTTCAGGGTTCAACCAGTCACTGTCCCTGCATCAGACGTTGTATAAGCATCAGTGTGAAAAATGTTATACCTGTTTCTTGGCTTGCAGCCGAAGAGTGTCTGGACCAACTGAAATGTCACCACAGTTGACAGTGTGAGAAGATTTCGTGAGGTACTTGGCGTAGGTCAGGAGCAGGAACGAAATGGAGGTGACATGCTGCATGTTGCTGCCCCCAGGCTTGTAGATCATGCCACCCGGCGTGTACTGGATGTGCGGCGACGACGACTCCGGGATGAGCGTGCAGATGAAGCTGTCTGCGGACTCCTTGTAGGACTGCATGGACAACGCCTCGCCTTCTATGAACTCCTGCAGAGTGCAACCCAAATCAGTCACTCATGTTCTGCTAATTTAGTAGCAGAGGTTGCGTTGACAATGCAGAGGCAGTTTCAGAACCTTGGAAATAAGGACATTGAGGCCGGCATGCTTGTTGTCCCACCCGAACTCGTTGATGCTGTCCTCTGCCCCTAGGGTCTTGCCGTTATTCTGGATGTACTCCCTGAAGGTGTCGTCGCCAGAGGCCCTCCGTAGCCATGCCGCACCCCACAGCAGCTCATCCTGTCAAGAATGCCAGCTTAATCAGTTCTGGAAGTCACATTGTTGTGAATATTGTGATTTTTGGAATATGTGGGAACAGAGCTTCTTTTAGGATGAAACATTTTCTTCTACTAGTTAAGAAATACATGGGCCTATCTGATGATGCAATGTCTTAAGGTGATCAACCTGCATTACAAGGCAATGGAATTCTGCGAGTTCAGGGATAGAAATTTGGACGCTGCTGTTCACAAATTAGCAGTCACTTACGGTACTAAATGCTCTTTTAGCAGTTTGAACTGCCATTGTAGTGATAAATTAGTATAAGCTAATGTATGTTATTTTAGAGAACCTGATGTGATGATGTCTTGTAACCAGAAGTTCAGAGAACTCTGCAAGTGCAGTAGTAGATACTGTCTTCTGTGGGCGTTCTTCTGATGCTAATAAAGCTTAAAGAATATTACTACGGAGTACTATGCAAGGTACCAAAGTAGCAATGCTACAACACAAAGTATTGTAAACCGGCCCTGTTTCTTCAGGTCAGGCAAATGCAACCTGACATATATGTTAAGTTGGTCTTCTGTGCTGTCATTTTTACTGTCAGAAAAACGACTACACCTAATCAGTATGACGATTTGCACCGTTTCTCATGATCAATTGGAGGTCAGGTCGCCATGAAGCTGGAGAAGGAAGATAGGCAAGAGGCTGACCTGGTATCCGTTGAAGTCGCAGTAGAAGGGGCAGCCGCCGGCTCTGAGATCCATGTCGTCGCTGTAGGCGCCCCTGTGCGTGTCGGCGAAGTCGAACGCCTTCTTGGCGCTCTCGAGCAGCAGCTCGGCGTACTCCCTGTCGCCGTCGCGGAACACCATGGACGCCGCGGCCAGCGCCGCCGCCGTCTCCCCGGCCACCTCGGACCCCGGCCGCCCCGCGCTGACGTTGTACACCGTGCGCTCCGTGTCCATGTCCTCGGGCCTCTCCCAGCACTCGTGGTCCTTCCACGGGTCGCCCACCTGCATCATACACAATGCCGGTCACTCTCGCGCGCGTACGGCGGCGTGCTCTGCCGCGGCATGGCATGGGGGGGGGGGGGGGGTGCAATGTGGGCGGTGTGCGCGCGCGCTTGCCTGCATGAAGATGACGCCGGGGTGGGCGAGGGTCTTGAGGAGGTAGTCGGTGCCCCAGCGCACGGCGTCGGCGGCGTGGCGGCGCTCCTCGCGCGGCATGTCGTCGCCGAACTCGAGGACGCTCCAGGCGAGCATGGTGGTGGTGAAGGCCATGGGGAAGCCGAACTTGACGTTGTCGCCGGCGTCGTAGTACCCGCCCTCCAGGTCGACCCCGGCGCCCGCCGCCTGGCCGTCCGACACGCCGGAGTCGCCCCGCCACGCCGCGCGCTGGTCCGCCGGCAGCCGCCCCGACCGCTGCCCCTCGAAGAAGAGGATGCACTTGGCCAGCGCGTCACGGTAGTCGTGCCCGTGCCCGCTCCGCTTCCACGGCCACGGAAACGACGCCGACGCCGACGCCGAGGCGAAGCACAGTGCCACCAGCAGTAGGACGCGCACGCGCAAGTGGTGGACGGGGGCAGAGGCCATTCCGAGCTCACTCACTCACTCACACACACCCTACCGGACACTAGGCTGCTCTGCTAGATAGAGCACGTGAATGGCGATCGATGCATCCTCTCCCGGTATTTGGCGCGTATTTATAGCCCTTCCCCGGCGGTGTAAGCCACTGTGGAGTGACTGACGAAATCTGAGGCGAGGTTTTATCGGAGTAAATTCACGGTGGAAACCGCCGGCGATGAATGCACGCAGCACGCTCATAATTCCCAGAGGAATAAATAGATGGCGCATGTGTGGATCCATGAATGGGTTGAAGATATATACTTGTATAGATAATGCAGCCGACGGAATTTAACGTGGATTGAGAGGGGTTAAAGGACAAGGGGTGAGGGTCACGGGGGTGGTGGTAAGGAGAGGTGAGGCCAAAGTTTTTTTTAGGGTTCTTCATGGACGACACGGGCGGGCAGCAGCTAGCTCGATCGGTCGCAGTGTGGTCACATGCAGCGGTTAAGGAGTGTGGGGCCAGCTCGCCGGTGGAATCCTACATGGAGTCGAGTGGTGGTATTCCGCCTTGTTCGGTTATTCTTCCTCCCAAGCGAATTGGAGAGTATCGAAGGGAATTTTGACTTGTTAGGGATTTAATTTTTTCGATCCCTGTCAAATCCCTTTCACTTCCCTGTCAACCGAACAAGGCCTTATGGTTTTATTGAATGATTTGTTTCATTTTTCATAGGCAGTAGAGTTATCAAAAGTCACAAAAAGTCAAAAATAATTAAATCAGCATACACATGAATAAAAACAGAATGATAGTTTGTCAACGTCGTGTGTATGTAGTGTTGATCGGAACATGTACTCTCCCCAATGCATGGTTCTTAGGGCATTTCCAATGCGTTGGTTGCCTTCGCGTTTATGTATTTTTGGGAGGCTTTGTGGGTGCCCTGTGTCGTTAGACATATCGGCTCTGAGGGACACAAGTATGATGACGCTCGAGCTTGCTTGGCGGTGGCCCTCGGCAGCCACTAACTGGGTTGTATCCCCCACCGTCCACAGGGAGTGGGGTGTTTTTCATAGTGAAGGCGTTGACCAAGACCCGGTGGTTGATGTCGTGCTAGGAATAGAAGACGGTGCCTTCCACTCATCCTACCCGTGAGGGTGGGTGGTTGTGGTGTGAATAGTTATCGGTGTTTAAGGGCATGGATGTCGGGGCGACGGCCCCAGATGACGGTCCATATGGTTGGCTATCCATCCAGCAGACACCATGACGATGATGATGGTTATGTTTCTTGGTCGTTTGGGGAGATAGCCTTTTTCTTTCCGTTCGAGTGATACGGTTCTTAACTGGTTTCCTTGTGGAGATGAATTAATCTTTGGTCGGGTGTGTCCTCTCTCCCTATTTTCTTTCTTTTTGTTCTCTCTCTTTCTTTCCGTTCGAGTGATACGGTTCTTAACTGGTTTCCTTGTGGAGATGAATTAATCTTTGGTCGGGTGTGTCCTCTCTCCCTATTTTCTTTCTTTTTGTTCTCTCTCCGCAGCTATGCCACCATATTGAGATGCAAGTATAATCCCTGAGCCACTTAAATACAACACTCAACAAACATACATTGTTAGGGTGGTTGTCTCCAAATTCTTCCGGAAGAGAGTCAAGAACCAATGAATTGGGATTGACCTGACTTCTATATTAACTACTCCATCCGTCTCATAATGTAAGTGGTTTTTGACACTAGGGCGACGAAGGGAGTAGATAATACACTTAAGTGACATAATATAATAGAGAACTTTTTTTTCCATGCATGTTGAGTGGACCTTTGATGAGGTAGCATGTGTGGTGGGGTGAGATGTGTGAATGAGATCAACTAATGATGGAAAAAAATCTCATGCATGTTGTGATGTGTCTTTGATAAGAATAACATGTGTGTATGTTAAGATAATAAAGTTAGTGGATTACCACTCCCCTAACCTCATGAACCAATAGTCTACACTAATAAAAAAATCATATACCTGATATAGTCATGGTCCAAAAACATGCAATTATGTGACTCAACATTGATTGAGAGCGGTAAAATGTGACCAAGCAAGAAATAACATTTAAGCGACACATGGCGTGGGGTGAAACCGTGCAAGAAACGTCTTGCTCGAAGCAAAAAAAAAAGCGAGGCATGAATCAAGGCAGTGGTGAATCCAAGGGGGTGCTTCAAGAGGCTTGAGCCCCCCCCCCCCCCCCTCCAATAATTAAAAAGCAAAATTTACTAGTATTCATCATAAAAAATATATTATCTAAACTAAAAAACTGAAACTTGATGCTTTTTCTTATTATTGTTAACATTGAGCCCCTCCCCATTTTTTTTCTTTCAAGATTCGCCACTGAATCAAGGCATCATGGATCATGTCGTCGCCATGGGCAGCAATACCCTCCCCTGAACGATGGGCATGGGCATCCTTCGACCGGGCGTTGCTATCCCGCAAGCGCGTTGCAACATTTGATTTCCGACAGACAAAACTTCCCCTTTTTAGCAAATCAGGGAAGAGAGATTTGATGGAAACCAGGTTTCACCTGTTGATTTTTTTGGGAGGGTTAAGTTCACGGAGAAGAAAGAGTAGGAGGGTCCATCGTGGTATGCTACGCTTCTGCACCCATGTGGGCTCATGGACGCAGAAGTGGGTGGGCTCATCTGTCTGGGGCTCCCAACAAGTCGTGCAAGCGAGGTCGTTCATTCCAATGCTCACGTGCGAAATAGCGTTTCTGCTTCCTACCACAACCATAAAAAAGGGTTACTTGCCCCAATTTCACTTCCACTATTGAGTATGTTGCCATGGTAGCAAACATGACTATTTTCTCGTTGTCATTGCAACATTGCTTGACACGCGGCCGGGCGGGACGAATCGTCCATTTTGGTCATCTACTCATGTTGGTCAATTTGGTTTTGTCGTAATGCACGTCGCAGTCCATTACTCTGGTCTTATCTATGAGCCTATTGCTGTCATGATGTGCTTCTATAGCAAGATAGCTACAAATCGCTTTTTGTACCTCGAGTAGATGTCATAGAAGTGAAGATGTTCTTTATCTACAAATGGAAAAGGAGTACGTCCGCGGTCTACAGTTTTGTTTTGTTTTTTTTGCTCGATCCGTCGTTACACTTTTCCCGCTTCCATCCGCTCGTTCTCGCCGGACGATCACGCAAGATCAAGAGCCCACCTCGGACTCCCGCGCCCCCACTCAACCCGCAGCAACGCCGTCGTCGTGCATGCGCATGCCTACGCCCCGAGGCCGCCGCGTAGGACAACGGAGAGATCCTCCGCGATCCGCGTGAGAGCGGCAGCGTGGCCGGAAAGGGGCGAGACACATGCATGCACGTTCCCTCCTCGCCGGCGATAGCGGCGGCGAGCGAATGTATAAATGTGGCGTGTTCGCCGACGAAAGCCGGTCGTTGGGATCATGGAATTCGGCCTGCGCGCGGGTCATCTGATCTGATCTGATCTTCTCCCCGTCTGGACGTCGCCGAGGTGTGCGCGTAAACGGCACGGGGATCGGCGGACTCGGGCCGGATTGGTGGCGACGGCGACCCCGTTCGATCGGGGATGCGGCCATGCAGCAGGACGCGCCAAAACGCGGATCGGGGTCGCTTGCACCATGCATGCACGTACTACGACATGAGTGCATCCACGTCCATATCCTCATATACACACACACATGCTGTTTGGCTTACTGGCCGGCGACTGGCGATGTGTCCCGCTGCTGCGCGCGCGTGCCGCCGCTGCTGCAAAACATTCGCTTTGCTCCCCCGTGCACGTCCCGCTGCTGGCTAGCTGCCACTGCTACGTACCGGGCAAAGGGGGTCACATGCATGGTTTGGATGTGCTGCCAATCTTCTCCGAAACAAAATAAAAAAGAAGGATAGATGTCGATCTTCAGGCTCCCTCTTTTCCACCTCCTCCTTGTACAACAGTTCGGGGTGAGGTGAGGGGACATATCAGCGAAAGATAAAGAGATCAGACATTCAGCATCGATCGATTCGTCCTCGCTCTGTTCCACACATATATATTACTTCATAGACACACTTCTACAGATGTATATTACGTGCCTGTCATGCGCCTGAAACTGGAAGCAGACACGTACGGAGGTTAACCTGAGTCAGTCTTTTTCGCCTGATGGTGTGTGTCAAGATGTTGGTAAATTAGTATGGACGCATGCTTTTTTCTGCCGATTTACCAGTAAAGCTCGGTGCACTGCAGAAAGGCAGGAGGCCGCATTGTTGCCATGGATATGAGAGATAGATCGGTGCACTTTCTCAAGGAAGCACAGAAGAAAAGGGTTGGAGATCGCGACCTGAATTCGTGTGCTCGGTTTTACGGGACATGGTGCGTGGGGACTTCCTTGCACCTAGGGATCGTCTTTGCGTGCGCGGGTCCAAAGCTTAAGATCCTGCCAGAGCACGACAGAAAGAAACAAGCTCCGTGAGCACGCGGGAACTCCTCTTCAGTGGTGGTGAGCCTACAAACTTTTACATTCTTCTTTGTTCATTTTTTTTTTTACATTCTTCTCGGAAAAGGCTTTATTTTTCATACTCCTTCGCTCCATGATAATTGAAGTTTTAGGATTTCCTAAGTCAAACTTCGGATTTATCTATCTCCGCGACGTCCGTCTGGCAGCTCCGCCGCTGTAGTACCCAGTTTGCTGCGGGCAGCACCGGTACAACACTCCACTCTCCCGTCTTCGCAGCCAGGGACGTAACCCTCGGCCCAGACGCCACTGCAGTACGTCTGACAACTCTCGGGTTGTCCCTTGCATTCTATGTGTTTGACACATTGTGTGACTCGGTTTCTTGCACTTTTTTTAGGGAAAGTGATGAATTATGATGCTTCGTCGGACGAAGAGTATGGACTGACGGAGCTTGATGAAATGGTTCACGATGAGTTCTTTGATCCATCGGGTTCGAATGAAGAAGTGAACATAATCATGCTCATGAGCATGCAAGGGGAAATGGGCCTGTAAGGGGGGGGCATATTCTCAACTTTAAGGAATCAAACAAAGGAAGAAGAGTGATCAATCGGAATAGGGTCTCCAAAGCATGGCTACTGCAGAAGGACTACTTTGCGCGAGACCCAACTTTTTCGGATGATCCATGGTTTCGTCACCATTTTCGCAAGCGAATACATTGTTTTTGTGCATTGTTTAGGAAGTAGAGGCTCATGATTACTACTTCAAGCTCACAAGGGATTGTTGCGACCAACTTTCTTTTTGTGCTAAGCAGAAATGCACAACTGCTCTGATGATGCTTGCAACTGGTATTGTCGCAGTTGGTGAGATGGTCCGGATGAGGGAGAGCACATGCGTGTAGACAACTGTCAAGTTTGCCCACGCCGTCGTGTAGGTTTTTGAAGCAGAGTATCTGAGAGAACCAAATGTGCACGACACAAAAAAGTTGTTGACTATTGAAGACGCCAGAGGGTTTCCAGCAATGATCGGGTCAATTGATTCACTAGTAGAAAACAGGGCTATCGTTCGGCCCTGGTCAGCCCATTAGTCCCGGTTCTTGAAGAACCGAGACCAATGGGGGGTATTAGACCCGGTTCGTGAGCCCAGGGGGACGACCGGGGCCTCGTGGGCATTGGTCCCGGTTCGTGTAGAACCATTTGTCCCGGTTCGAGCCACGAACCGGGACCAATGGTCCTCGCTGCTGGCACACAACCATTGGTCCCGGTTCGTGGCATGAACCGGGACAGAAGGGGTGGCTTTAGTCCCGGTTCATGCCACGAACCGGTACAAATAAGTTGCCTATATATACCCATCGCCGCGGCAGAGCACTCTGTTTTTTTGGCCGGCGAGGGGAGGGCATTTTGGTGCTCTAGCTCACCTCCTATGCACATGAGGTGTTCGATGAAATGCCCGAGCCACACTAGTTAAGCTTTCTCCTCTCGAAGCTCGACCTAGGAGCTTCATTTTTCCCGAGATTTGTCTAGATTTAGGGGTCCGTCACGCCCCGTCCCCGTTTTCACCGCCGTTGGTCGCCCGCGCCGATCTCGTCGCCGGCACCACCGTGGTGAGCGTCTTGTTCTTATCTTCTTTATGATACTTGTCTGATTTTCTTACTTTAGATAGATATTTGTCTGATTTTCTTAATTTTGACACACATAATTATATATAATGCACGCAGATGAACCAGCAATGGATGTATGGTGACAGACACACCTCCGAGTACATTAAGGGCGTGCATACTTTTCTCCAAGTGGCTGAGGCAAACAAGCAGAATGGTTTTATGTGTTGTCCATGCAGTAAATGTGGGAATACGAAGTCTTACTCTGACCGGAGAATCCTTCACACCCACCTGCTTTACAAGGGTTTCATGCCACACTATAATGTTTGGACGAGGCACGGAGAAATAGGGGTTATGATTGAAGACGGCGAAGAAGAAGAGGACGATGACAACTATGTGCCCCCTGAATACGGTGATGCTGCAACGAGGAGAGCTGCTGAAGATCAAGAGGAACCAGACGATGTGCCCGATGATGCTGCAACGGGGGAAGCTATTGAAGATCAAGAGAAACCAGACGATGTGCCCGATGATGATCTCCGCCGGGTCATTGTCGATGCAAGGACGCAATGCGAAAGTCAAAAGGAGAAGCTGAAGTTCGATCGCATGTTAGAGGATCATAAAAAAAGTTGTACCCCAATTGTGAAGATGGCAACACAAAGCTGGGTACCGTACTGAAATTGCTGTAGTGGAAGGCAGAGAATGTTGTGCCTGACAAAGGATTTGGGAAGCTACTGAAAATATTGAAGAAGAAACTTCCAAAGGATAATGAATTGCCCGACAGTACGTACGCAGCAAAGAAGGTCGTATGCCCTCTAGGATTGGAGGTGCAGAAGATACATGCATGCCCTAATGACAGCATCCTCTACCGCGGTGCGTACGAGGATTTGAACGCATGCCCGGTATGCGGTGCATTGCGGTATAAGATCAGACGAGATGACCCTGGTGATGTTGACGGCGAGCCCCGCAGGAAGAGAGTTCCTGCGAAGGTGATGTGGTATGATCCTATAATACCACGGTTGAAACGACTGTTCAGAAATAAATGTTGGGGAACGTCGCATGGGAAACAAAAAATTTCCTACGCGCACGAAGACCTATCATGGTGATGTCCATCTACGAGAGGGGATTTCCGATCTACGTACCCTTGTAGATTTCACAGCAGAAGCGTTAGTGAACGCGGTTGATGTAGTGGAACGTCCTCACGTCCCTCGATCCGCCCCGCGATCCGTCCCACGAACCGTCCCGCGATCCGTCCCACGATCTAGTGCCAAACGGACGGCACCTCCGCGTTCAGCACACGTACAACTCGACGATGATCTCGGCCTTCTTGATCTAGCAAGAGAGACGGAGAGGTAGATGAGTTCTCCGGCAGCGTGATGGCACTCCGGAGGTTGGTGGTGATCTAATCTCAGCAGGGCTCTGCCCGAGCTCCGCAGAAACGCGATCTAGAGGTAAAACCGTGGAGGTATGTGGTCGGGCTGCCTTGAAAAGTTATCTCAAATCAGCCCTAATTGCTCCATATATATAGGAGGAGGGAGGGGAGGCTTGCCTTGAGGCTCAAGGAGCCCCAAGGGCTGCGCCACCAAGGGGAGGAGGAGTCCTCCTCCAATCCTAGTCCAACTAGGATTGGAAGGTGGAGTCCTTCTCTCTTTTCCCACCTTTCCTTTTTTTTCTTTCTCTTCTTTTGGTTTTTTCTTTCTCTTGCGCAAGACAGCCTTGGGCTGACCCCGCCTACTTGGTGCGCCACCCCGAAGGTCCTTGGGCCCTCCCGGATGGGTGGTCCCCCCTCCCGGTGAAGATCCGGAACCCATTCGTCATTCCCGATACATTACCAGTAATGCCCGAAAACCTTCCGGTAACCAAATGAAGTCATCCTATATATCAATATTCGTTTCCGTACCATTCCGGAAACCCTCGTGACGTCCGTGATCTCATCCGGGACTCCGAACAACATTCGGTAACCAACCATATAACTCAAATACGCATAAAACAACGTCGAACCTTAAGTGTGCAGACCCTGCGGGTTCGAGAACTATGTAGACATGACCCGGGTGACTCCTCGCTCAATATCCAATAGCGGGACCTGTATGCCCATATTGGATCCTACATATTCTACGAAGATCTTATCGTCTGAACCTCAGTGCCAAGGATTCATATAATCCCGTATGTCATTCCCTTTGTCCTTCGGTATGTTACTTGCCCGAGATTCGATCGTCAGTATCCGCATACCTATTTCAATCTCGTTTACCGGCAAGTCTCTTTACTCGTTCCGTAATACAAGATCCCTCAACTTACACTAAGTCACATTGCTTGCAAGGCTTGTGTGTGATGTTGTATTAACGAGTGGGCCCCGAGATACCTCTCCGTCACACGGAGTGACAAATCCCAGTCTCGATCCATACTAACTCAACGAACACCTTCGGAGATACCTGTAGAGCATCTTTATAGTCACCCAGTTACGTTGCGACGTTTGATACACACAAGGCATTCCTCCGGTGTCAGTGAGTTATATGATCTCATGGTCATAGGAACAAATACTTGACACGCAGAAAATTGTAGCAACAAAATGACACGATCAACATGCTACGTCTATTAGTTTGGGTCTAGTCCATCACATGATTCTCCTAATGATGTGATCCCGTTATCAAGTGACAACACTTGCCTATGGTCAGGAAACCTTGACCATCTCTGATCAACGAGCTAGTCAACTAGAGGCTTACTAGGGACAGTGTTTTGTCTATGTATCCACACATGCACTGTGTTTCCAATCAATACAATTATAGCATGGATAATAAACGATTATCATGAACAAAGAAATATAATAATAACTAATTTATTATTGCCTCTAGGGCATATTTCCAACAGTCTCCCACTTGCACTAGAGTCAATAATCTAGTTCACATCACCATGTGATTCCAACGAATCCAACACCCATATAGTCATGGGGTCTTATCACGTCTTGCTCGTGAGAGCGGTTTTAGTCAACGGTTCTGAAACTTTCAGACCCGTGTGTTCTTTACAAATCTTTATGTCATCTTATAGATGCTGCTACTATGTGCTATTTGGAAATACTCCAAATATCTACTCTACTATACGAATCCGTTTCACTACTCATAGTTATTCGGATTAGTGTCAAAGCTTGCATCGACGTAACCCTTTACGGCGAACTCTTTAACCACCTCCATAATCGAGAAAAATTCCTTAGTCCATCAGTTACTAAGGATAAATTTTGACCGCTGCTAGTGATTCAATCATGGATCACTCTCTGTACCTCTCAACAGACTTTGAGTCAAGGCACACATCAGGTGCGGTACCCAGCATGGCATACTTCAGATTCTACGGCCAAGGCATAGAAGACGACCTTCGTCTATTCTCTTTATTCTGCCGGGGTCGGGTTTTGAGTCTTACTCAAATTCAGACCTTACAACACAACCAAGAACTCCTTCTTTGCTGATCTATTTTGAACTCCTTCAAAGATTTGTCAAGGCATGCATCTTGTTGAAACTTCTATCAAGCGTTTCGATCTATCTCCATAGATCTTGATGCTCAACGTTCAAGTAGCTCAATCCAGGAATTCCTTTGAAAAACTCCTTTCAAATAACCTTGTATGCTTTACAAAAATTATATATTACTTCTGATCCACAATATGCCAACCACATATACTTATCAGAAATTCTACAGTGCTCCCACTCACTTCTTTGGAAATACAAGTTTCTCATAAACCTTGTACAAACCCAAAATCTTTGGTCATCTCATCAAAGTGTATATTCCAACTCCGAGATGCTTGCACCAGTCCAATGAAGGATCGCTGGAGCTCGCATACTTGTTAGTATCTTTAGGATCGACAAAACTTCCTGGTTGCATCACATACAATGTTTGCTCAAGGAAATCATCGAGGAAACAATGTTTTGTCTTCCTATGTGCAATATTTCACAAATAATGCAGCAACTACTAACATAATTCCAACAGACTTTTAGCATCGCTATGAGTGAGAAAGTCTCATCATAGTCAATTATTTGATCTTGTCGAAAACATCTTTGCGACAAGTCGAGCTTTTCTTAATAGTGACTTATCACCATCATCGTCCGTCTTCCTTGCAAAGATCCATCTTTACTCAATAGTCTTACTACCATCAAGTAGTTCCTCCAAAGTCTACACTTTGTTTTATATATGGATCCTCTCTCGGATTTCATGGCCTCAAGCCATTTTTCGGAATCCGGGCCCACCATTGCTTCCTCCATAACTCGTAGGTTCACTGTTGCTCAACAACATGACCTCCAAGACAGGGTTATCGTACCACTCTGCAGTAGTACGCGACCTTGTCAACCTACGAGGTTTGTAGTAACTTGATCCGATGCTTGATGATCACCATCATCAGCTTTCACTTCAATTGGTGTAGGCGCCACAGGAACAACTTCCTAGGCCCTGCTACACACTGGTTGAAGTGATGGTTCAATAACCTCATCAAGTTCTACCACCCTCCCACTCAATTCTTTCAAGAGAAACCTTTCCTCGAGAAAGGATCTGTTTTAGAAACAAACACTTTGCTTTCGGATCTGAGATAGGAGATGTACCCAACTGTTTTGGATATCCTATGAAGATGCATTTATCCGCTTTGGGTTCGAGCTTATCAGCCTGAAACTTTTTCACATAAGTGTCGAAGCCCCAAACTTTCAAGAAACGACAGTTTAGATTTCTCTAAACCGCAATCTATACTGTGTCATCTCAACGGAAATACGCGGTGCCCTATTTAAAGTGAATGCGGTTGTCTCTAATGCATAACCCATAAACGATAGTGGTAATTCGATAAGAGACATCATAGCATGCACCATACCAAATAGTGTGTGGCTATGACGTTCAGACACATCATCACACTATGATGTTCCACGTGGCATGAACTGCGAAACAATTTCCACATTGTCTTAACTGCGTACCAAAACTTGTAACTCAGATATTCATTTCTATGATCATATCATAGACAGATTATCCTCTTGTTACGACAAACTTTACTCCGAAACAGAATTGAACTTTTCAATATTTCAGACTTGTGATTCATTAAGTAAATACTCTTGTATCTACTCAAATCATTGAAGTAAGAACATAATGATATCCACTGCGTGCCTCAGCACCCATTGGACTGCATACATCAAAATGTATCACTTCCAACAAGTTACTTATCTTGTTTTCATCTCAATGGAAACAAGGCCTTGCTCATGTGGTATCATTTGCATGTCACTAGTGATTCAAAATCAAGTGAGTATAAAGATCCATCAGCATGGAGCCTCTTCATGCAATTTATACAAACATGACTCAAGGAGCAGTGCCACAAGTAAGTGGTACTATCATCATTACCTCGTATCTTTTGGCACCAATATCATGAACATGTGTAACACTACGATCGAGATTCAATAAACCATTGAAGGTGATTATTCAAGCAAATAGAGTAACCATTATTCTCTTTAAATGAATAATCGTATTGCAATAAACACGATCCAATCATGTTCATGCTTAACACAAGCACCAAATAACAATTATTTAGGTTTAACACCAATCCCGATGGTAGAGGGAGCGTGCGACGTTTGATCATATCAACCTTGGAAACACTTCCAACACATATCGCCACCTCGCCTTTAGCTAGTCTCCGTTTATGCCGTAGCTTTCATTTCGTGTTACTAATCACTTAGCAACCGAACCAGTATCCAATACCCTCATGCTACTAGGAGTACTAGTAAAGTACACATCAACATCATGTATATCAAATATACTTCTTTCGACTTTTGCCAGCCTTCTTATCTACCAAGTATCTAGAGTTGCTCCGCCTCAGTGACCGTTCCCCTCATAACAGAAGCACTTAGTCCCGGGATTGGGTTTAATCTGGGGTCTCTTCATTAGTGCAGCAACTGCTTTGCCGTTTCACGAAGTATCCCTTCTAGCCCTTGCCTTTATCGAAACTTAGTGGTTTTACTAACCATCAACTATTGATGATCCTTCTTGATTTCTACTTTCGCAGTGTCAAACATCGCGAATCGCTCAAGGATCATTGTATTTATCCTTGATATGTTATAGTTCATCACGAAGCTCTCACAGCTTGGTGGCAGTGACTTTGGAGAACCATCACTATCTTATCCGGAAGATCAACTCCCGCTTGATTCAAGCGATTGTCGTACTCAGATAATCTGAGCACACGCTCAACGATTGAGATTTTCTCCTTTACTTCATGGACAAAGAATCTTGTCGGAGGTCTCATACCTCTTAACAAGGGCACAAGCATGAAATCACAATTTCATCTCTTTAGAACATCTCTTATGTTCCGTGACATTTCAAAACGTCTTCGGCGCCTTGCTTCTAAGCCATTAAGTATTTTGCACTAAACTATCGTGTAGTCATCAGAAACGTGTATGTCGGATGTTCACAACATCTACAGACGACGCTCGAGATGCAGCACACCGAGTGGTGCATTAAGGACATAAGCCTTCTACGCAACAACGAGGACAATCCTTGGTTTTACAGACTCAGTCTTCAAAGTTTGCTAGTATCAACTTTCAACTAAATTTTCTCTAGGAACATATAAAAACAGTAGAGCTATAGCGCAAGCTACATCATAATTCGCAAAGACCATTAGACTATGTTCATGACAATTAGTTCAATTAATAATATTACTTAAGAACTCCCACTCAAAAAGTACATCTCTCTAGTCATTTGAGTGGTACATGATCCAAATCCACTATCTCAAGTCCGATCATCACGTGAGTCGAGAATAGTTTCAGTGGTAAGCATCTCTATGCTAATCATATCAACTATACGATTCATGCTCGACCTTTCGGTCTCATGTGTTCCGAGGCCATGTCTGCACATGCTAGGCTCGTCAAGCTTAACCCGAGTGTTCTGCGTGTGCAACTGTTTTGCAGCCGTTGTATGTGAACGTTGAGTCTATCACACCCGATCATCACGTGGTGTCTTGAAACGAAGAACTGTCGCAACGGTGCACAGTCAGGGAGAACACAATTTCGTCTTGAAATTTTAGTGAGAGATCACCTCATAATGCTACCGTCGTTCTAAGCAAGATAAGGTGCATAAAGGATTAACATCACATGCAATTCATAAGTGACATGATATGGCCGTCATCAGGTGCTTCTTGATCTCCATCACCAAAGCACCGGCACGATCTTCTTGTCACCGGCGTTACACCATGATCTCCATCATCATGATCTCCATCGGGGTTGTCGTGCTACTCATGCTATTACTACTAAAGCTATGTCCTAGCAATATAGTAAACACATCTTCTAGCACAAATGTTAGTTTAAAGACAACCCTATGGCTCCTGCCGGTTGCCGTACCATCGACGTGCAAGTCGATATTAACTATTACAACATGATCATCTCATAGATCCAATATATCACATCACATCGTTGGCCATATCACATCACAAGCATGCCCTGCAAAAAAAGTTAGACGTCCTCTAATTGTTGTTGCATGTTTTACGTGGTGACCATGGGTATCTAGTAGGACCGCATCTTACTTACGCAAACACCACAACGGAGATATATGAATTGCTATTTAACCTCATCCAAGGACCTCCTCGGTCAATTCTGATTCAACTAAAGTTGGAGAAACCAACACCCGCCAGTCATCTCTGAGCAATGGAGTTACTCGTAGCGATGAAACCAGTCTCTCGTAAGCGTACGAGTAATGTCGGTCCGAGCCGCTTCGATCCAGCAATACCGCAGAATCAAGAAAAGACAAAGGAGGGCAACAAAACGCACATCACCGCCCACAAATTTTTTTGTGTTCTACTCGAGATTACATCTACGCATGAACCTAGCTCATGATGCCACTGTTGGGGAACGTCGCATGGGAAACAAAAATTTTCCTACGCGCACGAAGACCTATCATGGTGATGTCCATCTACGAGAGGGGATTTCCGATCTACGTACCCTTGTAGATTGCACAGCAGAAGTGTTAGTGAACGCGGTTGATGTAGTGGAACGTCCTCACGTCCCTCGATCCGCCCCGCGAACCGTCCCACGAACCGTCCCGCGATCCGTCCCACGATCTAGTGCCGAACGGACGGCACCTCCGCGTTCAGCACACGTACAGCTCGACGATGATCTCGGCCTTCTTGATCCAGAAAGAGAGACGGATAGGTAGATGAGTTCTCTGGCAGCGTGATGGCGCTCCGGAGGTTGGTGGTGATCTAATGTCAGCAGGGCTCCGCCCGAGCTCCGCAGAAACGCGATCTAGAGGTAAAATCGTGGAGGTATGTGGTCGGGCTGCCTTGAAAAGTTATCTCAAATCAGCCCTAATTGCTCCATATATATAGGAGGAGGGAGGGGAGGCTTGCCTTGAGGCTCAAGGAGCCCCAAGGGCTGCGCCACCAAGGGGAGGAGGAGTCCTCCTCCAATCCTAGTCCAACTAGGATTGGAAGGTGGAGTCCTTCTCTCTTTTCCCACCTTTCCTTTTTTTCTCTTCTTTTGGTTTTTTCTTTCCCTTGCGGAAGACAACCTTGGGCTGACCCCGCCTACTTGGTGTGCCACCCCGAAGGTCCTTGGGCCCTCCCGGGTGGGTGGTCCCCCGTCCCGGTGAAGATCTGGAACCCATTCGTCATTCCCGATACATTACCGGTAATGCCCGAAAACCTTCGGGTAACCAAATGAAGTCATCCTATATATCAATCTTCGTTTCCGGACCATTTCGGAAACCCTCGTGACGTCCTTGATCTCATCCGGGACTCTGAACAACATTCGGTAACCAACCATATAACTCAAATACGCATAAAACAACGTCGAACCTTAAGTGTGCAGACCCTGCGGGTTCGAGAACTATGTAGACATGACCCGAGTGACTCCTCGCTCAATATCCAATAGCGGGACCTAGATGCCCATATTGGATCCTACATATTCTACGAAGATCTTATCGTTTGAACCTCAGTGCCAAGGATTCATATAATCCCGTATGTCATTCCCTTTGTCCTTCGGTATGTTACTTGCCCGAGATTCGATCGTCAGTATCCGTATACCTATTTCAATCTCATTTGCCGGCAAGTCTCTTTACTCGTTCTGTAATACAAGATCCTGCAACTTACACTAAGTAACATTGCTTGCAAGGCTTGTGTATGATGTTGTATTACCGAGTGGGCCCTGAGATACCTCTCCGTCACACGGAGTGAAAAATCCTAGTCTCGATCCATACTAACTCAACGGACACCTTCGGAGATGCCTGTAGAGCATCTTTATAGTCACCCAGTTACGTTGCGACGTTTGATACACACAAAGCATTCCTCCGGTGTCAGTGAGTTATATGATCTCACGGTCATAGGAACAAATACTAGAGGCTTACTAGGGACAGTGTTTTGTCTATGTATCTACACATGCACTATGTTTCCAATCAATACAATTATAGAATGGATAATAAACGATTATCATGAACAAAGAAATATAATAATAACTAATTTATTATTGCCTCTAGGGCATATTTGCAACAATAAAGAGCATGCCAAGTTGATGCGATGGCACGGTGAGGACCGTAAGAAAGACGGGAAGTTGAGAGCACCCGCTGACGGGTCGCAGTGGAGAAAAATCGAGAGAGAGTACTGGACTGAGTTTGCACGTGACCCAAGTAACGTATGGTTTGGTTTAAGCGCGGATGGCATTAATCCTTTCGGGGAGCAGAGCAGCAATCACACCACCTGACCCGTGACTCTATGTATGTATAACCTTCCTCCTTGGATGTGCATGAAACGGAAGTTCATTATGATGCCAGTTCTCATCCAAGGCTCTAAGTAACCCGGCAACGACATTGATGTGTACCTAAGGCCATTAGTTGAAGAACTTTTACAGCTTTGGAATGGAAACGGTGTACGTGCGTGGGGTGAGCACAAACAGGAGGAATTTAACCTGCACGCATTGCTGTTTGTAACCATCAACGATTGGCCCGCTCTCAGTAACCTTTCAGGACAGACATACAAGGGATACCACGCATGCACGCACTATTTAGCTGAGACCGAAAGTACATACCTGGGAAGCTGCAGGAAGAATGTGTACCTGGGCCATCGTCAATTTCTTCCGACCAACCATCAATGTCGAAAGAAAGGCAAGCATTTCAAAGGCGAGGCAGATCACCGGAAGAAGCTCGCCATGCGTACCGGTGATCACGTACTTGCTATGGTCAATGATTTACACGTAATCTTTGGAAAGAGTCCCGGCGGACTAGCTGTTCCGAGTGACGCTGGGGGACACGCACCCATGTGGAAGAAGAAATCTATATTTTGGGACCTACAATACTTGAAAGACCTAGAGGTCCGCTCTTCGATAGACGTGATGCACGTGACGAATAACCTTTGCGTCAACCTGCTAGGCTTCTTGGGCGTGTATGGGAAGACAAAAGATACAACTGAGGCATGGGACGACCTGCAATGTTTGCACGAAAAAGACGGCATGCCTCCAAAGCAGTATGAAGGTCCTTCCAGCTACGCTCTTACCAAAGAAGAGAAGGAAATCTTCTTTGAATGCCTGCTTAGTATGAAGGTCCCGACTGGCTTCTCGTCGAATATAAAGGGAATAATAAATATGGCAGAGAAAAAGTTTCAGAACCTAAAGTCTCATGACTGCCACGTGATTATGACGCAACTGCTTCCGGGTGCATTGAGGGGGCTTCTACCGGAAAATGTCCGATTAGCCATTGTGAAGCTATGTGCATTCCTCAATGCAATCTCTCAGAAGGTGATCGATCCAGAAATCATACCAAGGCTAAGGAGTGATGTGGTGCAATGTCTTGTTAGTTTCGAGCTGGTGTTCCCACCATCCTTCTCCAATATCATGACGCACGTCCTAGTTCATCTAGTTGACGAGATTGTCATTCTGGGCCCCGTATTTCTACACAATATGTACCCCTTTGAGAGGTGCATGGGAGTCCTAAAGAAATATGTCCGTAACCGCGCTAGGCCAGAAGGAAGCATCTCCATGGGCCATCAAATAGAGGATGTCATTGGGTTTTGTGTTGACTTCATTCCTGACCTTAAGAAGATAGGTCTCCCTGAATCGCGGTATGAGGGGAGACTGACTGGAAAAGGCACGCTTGGAGGGGAGACAATAATATGCAGGGACGGATATTCTTGGTCTCAAGCACACTGCACTTCTACAGAACTCTACCTTGGTGACCCCTTATGTCGATGAACACAAGAACAGTCTGCGCTCCAAACACCCGGAGCAGTGCGACGGCTGGATTACATGTGAACACATCAGGACTTTCAGCAGTTTGTTGGAAACACGTCTCAGAGATGAAAACACTGTTTGTGATGAGCTGTACTCGTTGTCCAGGGGACCATCTTCGACTGTTACGATTTGGAAAGGATACGAGATAAATGGGAATATATTTTACACGATCGCCCAAGATCAAAAGAGCACCAACCAAAACAGCGGTGTCCGCTTTGATGCAGCCACCGAGAGGGGAAAGGACACATATTTTGTTACATAGTGGACATATGGGAACTTGACTATGGAGTAGATTTTAAGGTCTCTTTGTTTAAGTGCAAATGGGTCAATCTGTCAGGAGGCGGGGTACAGGTAGACCCACAGTACGGAATGACAACAGTGGATCTAAACAATCTTGGGTAGACTGACGAACCGTTCGTCCTAGCCAATGATGTGGCACAGGTTATCTATGTGAAGGACATGTCTACCAAACCGAGAAAAAGAAAAAATAAGGAAGCGAATACATCATACGATGAGCCAAAGCGCCACATAGTTCTTTCAGGAAAAAGGGACATCGTGGGAGTGGAGGGCAACACAGACATGTCCGAAGATTATGAAAAGTTTCATGAAATTGCTCCCTTCAAAGTCAAGGCTGACCCAAGCATCCTGATAAATGATGAAGATTATCCATGATAACGGCACAATAAGGAAATGACACAAGCGAAGAAAAAGTGAAGACTTTCTCCACAACTATTATGATGATACCATGCCAACTTTCCACCTTTTTGTAGTTCATTTGAAATACATGTTGTAACAGACAGGTGAGCACTGCGCTTCTCCCTTCATCGTCTCTACACTCAGGGCTTATAAACCGCTGCGAGTGCCTATCGCTTGGTGAGGTGGGACTAAAAAACAGCTGCAGAAATAATCAACTAAAAAACTCTTTTACCGGTTCATGCCACGAACCGGTACTAAAAGGTGCTCGTGGGGCCCAGCCTTAAAATCTATACCAAATAAAATGCCTTTGTACTAAAATTATATAGAATTTTGTTCAAAACATTAAAAGAAAAAAGAATTATCATAGAAGAAAATAAATAAGTAATTAGAATTTGGTTACAAACTTTAATAGCAAAAAGAATTATCGTAAAAGAAAATAAATAAGTAAATAGAAACAAAAAAGAAAGCAAAAAAAACTCGGAAAAAATTAAAATAAAGGAATCAACTAAAAAGCTTTTATAAACCTCTAGTATTATTGAAACTAAAATTATATAGAATTTTGTTACAAACTTTAATAGCAAAAAGAATTATCATAAAAGAAAATAAATAAGTAATTAGAAACAATATAAAATAAAAAAATAAGTATTTTGTTGTAAGTAGAAACAAAACAAAATAAGCTAACTAGCACTTTGAATTTAAGTAGAAACAAAACAAAAAACAAAACAAAAATAATGGAAAAAAATAAAAAATAGATTCGAATTTAGAGAGAAATTCAAGCTAAATTCAAAGTGCTAGTTAGCGTAACTAGCTCTTTGAATTTAAAGTGCTAGTTAGCCTAACTAGCTGTTTGAATTTAGGTTGAATTTTGTCTCTAAATTCGTACCGCTCGACATTGCAGTCGCGGCGGAGCTTATAAACAGGCTTGGCAGCCCTTCGCTTGGCGAGGTAGGACTAAACATCCAACCGCACCGCGGCTGTGGCCGGCACATGCCTTTAGTCCCGGTTGGTGGCTCCAACCGAGACTAATGCCCCTCTTTAGTCCCGGTTGGTGGCACCAACCGGGACCAAAGGCCTCTGCTTCCCGCCCTTTGGGCTGACGAAAAGAGGCCTTTGGTACCGGTTGGTGCCACCAACCGGGACCAATGCAACCCTTTAGTCCAGGTTGGTGCCACGAACCGGGACCAATGCTTCTGCTATAATAGGCAACACTTTGGAAATTTTCAGATTTGACGGCGCCGCGAGCTCATCCACGCCCGACGACGCCGCGAGCTCATCCACGACGCCGCTAGGCTGCCCCGTTGCCGTCGCCCGTCGCCCTCCGCCCCCCAAGCCCACGCCGTCGCCCATCGTCGTCGCCCTCCGCCCCCCGCCGCCGTCGCCGTCGCCCTCCGCCGCCCCCGAGCCATCGCCAGTCACCGTCGCCCTCGCCCTCCGCCCCCCGCCGCCGTCGCCGTCGCCCTCGCCGCCCCGGCCGCCCCCAATGTGAGCCGCTGCCGCCATGGCTCTGTTTTTTTTATTTATTGTTTTTAATTTTTGATTTGTAACATTTGATTTCTATATACATATATAGTTGTAGAATGCTCATTTCATGCATGTATGTTTGCATTTTTCATATATGTATGTTTGCAGAGACCGGGGGTCTTAACCTCCTTTTCAAACAAAAATATACCCATATGACTAATGTTTGATGGGTAGCGTGAGTCGTTGCCTTCTTTGGGCATGATATTTGGCACAAATATGGCCTCAAATCAAAAAAGGTTCAACAAGAAAGTTGTTTGTATCACCCATATATATAAATTTGAAATTGGGCGCACCTCCATCCGAGATCATATGTGGACTGTGGTACCCAAAAATGAAATTGTTGTCTCAACCATACTTAAATCCGAGTTCGGATAATTTTTAAAGAATGTTTAAAGGATTTGGAATACTTCCATTTTATGGGAAGTACAACAACATCATAAATAGATGTGAGGTCACGATGCATTGAACAACACATAGCAAAATATTCAATCAACCACCTTTTACATTTATATACCTTTTTATCTCTCCCTTGTTTATATGCTTTCACGTTCTTCATTGTTCGTCATTCTTGCTATGAATAGATCATCAGCATGTGTTTGTTATCCGATATACCCAACCACTTTGTGTAGTGGCCAATAATTCATATGGTGTTTCTAGATCGTTCAGTGAATATACTCTATCAACCATCCCTCGTTTTCTCATTCATGCATCTAATTACATGCAAAGGACGATTCAAACTAATATCCACTAGTCAAAAACCTGTGCATTTGCACGGCTAGTTTTAATGCATGGTTACTTAGCAATGGTCTCGTGAAAGTATATTGATTTTGAAAATAGTGGTTAGTCTTATACTTGTCAGATTTTTTTGTTATGTGTGTAGTTCCTTCAAAACAAATATGAAAACCAAAGTGCTAATTTTTGTGGGTATCTTAAAACGGAGATCAAATGCTTTATAATTTTAACATTTAAATGAAATATAATAAAGCATAGAATAGTTTCATTCAATCGTATTGCTTTTGTTTTTTCCATGCCTTATAGAAATTTTTTTTTAGTTCATTTTACGATGTCTATCCCGCATCCTCGTCGTCGACTCGGTGGAGGACACCTGCTTGATCAGAGGGGCCATGTCCGAGACTGGGCTCCGCCCAGCTGGTATTGGGAGGTGCTACCTTCCAGGGAACGTAGATTGGTGAGGAGGCAGCCCGTTGTTGACCTGATCCTTGTTTGGTGGCGGTCGCGTGGGCCAGTGACGGTGCCGAGGCTTCCGGACACCGCGGAGGTGGTACGTCACCGTGTCAGCGAGGAGGACGAGCACGTCCGTCGCTACATGGTTGCATTGGAGGGCAGGTTCGACAATACCTGGCTGGTTCTTCACGGATCTCACTGGAGCTATGATCCTGTAGTGCCCCAAGCCTAAGACTTTCCCTATTTGTAACCTTCCATCTGGGACCACCTTGACTTTGTCATGAGAGTTATCTATGCATGTATGATTTCATGTGTCACCTTGTGTTCTTCTTTTGCATGCATGCATCCATGTCATGCCATCCTTGCCATACCTTTTTGATGCTATGTCTTGATATGATTGCATGTGATCTTGCTAGGTGGGAGTTATGTGGTCTTGTGATTTCATGCTTGTGTGGCTTGAGTGGAGTGGTGCATGTGATAGTAAGGACTTAGGTTTCAAACCATCTCCACCCCTCCTCTCTATTTCTCCTATGTCAATATTCCCTTCTCCTTTCCCTCTTTTAAAAATGCCCATGGTTTAACACGTTATGTGTGGGGTATGGAGTGGTGTGTTTGCTATTTTTAAAACATGTTTTGAGGGGCATATAATTACAAAACATACCAAGTAAATTCTGTTTTGAAAAATATTTACGTGCTCCTAAACCCTTGTTTCTATTTTTATTAATTGGGTTTAGATTTTACAAGCCCAATGCAAGTGCCAATTTTATTTTAGCACTTGTAGTTTATCTTGGGCTTTTCTTTTTCTCTCTGTTATTTCTGTAAGCAGGAAATAGCTTAGGATGTTTTTTCTTCCTTATGTGGCGCCTAAGGTGGGCTTTCTCCCCCTGGCGGCCCATTCCTCTCTTTCTCTTGCTGCAACTCCTCCCAGGCCCAATACCCCTTCGCACAGCAGCAGCAGCCCAGGAGGCGATCGTCTCCTTCCTCCCGACGTCACGTCTGTACGATCGCAGCTCCACCTCCCGATCGCCTCCCCTTGATCCTGTGGCTCAAGCGCCTTCTCCGAGGTAATATAAGGTGGAGGGAACCTTCCTCCTCCCCTAGGGTTCCCTCTCCTTCCCCCAGCGCCGCCGCCACCTCCCTCCTTTTCTCCTCCCTCTCCCTGGTAAGTCCTCTGTAGAGTAGGAGCAGAGAGAGAGAGAGTTCGGCCGCCGCGTCTACCCCGTCTACTCCGTTGAGCAGCGCCGGCGGCCATGTCCAGGGGCACGGGGACGGTGCCCGCGCCCCATTTTCGTACTCGGTGAGGTCGAGGGTCGTCTACCACGCCGGCCAGGAGCACGTCAAGGCGCTGGCTCCGGTGATCTGCTCCGTCTACCTCCGTCGACATCAACCGGCAGCAGGGCCTTCTCCCGCGCGCCTCCCTCCTCTCCGACCGGCCTCCTCCATCGAGCGGCTCCTCCTTCTTCCCCCGAGGTGAGCCGACCCTCTCCTCCCTTCTCCCTCGTTGGATCCGACGAGTCGGTTGCAGGAGGTCCCTGTCGTGCGGTAGCAGCAGGTGTTGGTGCCGTCTGAAGCTTTGCATGTGTGTGTGTGTTGTGTAGTAGAGGTTCTTCCCCCTCGTAGTGTTTCGTTGGATGTGTAGATGACTCCCTTCGTGGGCAGCAGCAGCAGCGATTCTGCCCGATGTCCTCCCTGACGCCGGTGTGCAGAGCACAGGTTCAGGTGCTCGTGTAAGTTTAGCCTGCGGTACTCGTGTGTTCTAGCAGTTACCTATCTGTAGCGCAGTGGTCGGAACCTTGGGCTTGCTATCAGCAGGTCGTGGGTTCGATCCCAGGGAGAAAACCTCCCCTTTTTTTGTTGATTTCGTCGGCACAGTAGAAGCAGCAACAGGACACCTTAACCTGATAGGTGCCCCTGTTCTTTCGAGCGCATGGGCCGTAGTAGAGTGGTTTCGTTGCAGTAGAATCAGCAGCACGTGGGGAGTTCGATTCCAGACACTGCCCCTTTTTATTTCTTTGTGATTTTTTTTACTGTTGCAAGATTTTGCTATTTATTTCTCCTGTGCATATGCATTGGCAGCATCTTAGCATTTTTTTCTCTTTTGTGCACCATGTAAGTCTTCCTGCAGGTTGTTAGTGTATGTATGTGATCTATGTGAGCTTTGGTGTGTGTGCATACACATGGTGATGATTAAGTGATATGTGTGTGTTTGTGGCTTAAGTGATATGTGTGTGTAGGTGATCTAGCTAGTTTATGTTGATGGTGTGATTGCAAGTAGGCATGTGTGCATAGGGGTTGTAAGTGAAGTTGATGGTGTAGGTATGGAGATGTGTTTGTAGGGAGTGCACACCACATGTGGTACCTACTAAAAATGTTTGAGAGGTGATGCTTCCAAGTTACTTGCTTAGCATTTCTCCCTCTCATGTTGTTCTTGGGTTTAAGAGCATGATGTTGTTGTATATGATGTGCTTGACATATGTGTGAGTGTGGACCTCCCCACCTTGCAAGTTGTGCACCTCCTCATGTTTAATATGAGAGAGAGCATGTTGTGTGTGGGGTTGGCTTGTGATGTGTATTGGTGTTGTTGATGTGCATGACACAAACATGGGGTTCAAACCCCCATGTCACTTTGTCATTCTGCACATGAACTCAACCTTTAGTTGTTGTCTTAGTAGGATACTCTATGGAGTTGACATATTCAGATTTGTTGCAAGTTTGATCTTTGATTCCATGGAATAGGTGGAGCCCAAGGGCATGAGCTTTTGTGTGATAGTAGTAGGGGTTTTGTTCTACACCATAGTGGTGTCAATTATCTCTTGGTGTTATGTGTGTGCAAACTATGCCTAGACAAAGTGGGCATGTGGCTGAAAATTCCAGATTGGTGAAATCTGTAATTTCACTAAGTCTGGAATTCTGGAAACATTTTCTTCTCCTATAGATGAGGATGTGCTGGTCATTCTGTTGAGAACTAGCCTTAGTTCAGTGCTAGGATTTTGAACCTGGTATGTTTTTGAAGCTTCCTGTAAAATTTATAATCATTTGGAGTCCAGTAGGTTGTGTTTTGATTGCTGTAAAAAAAGCTTCAGAACAGAGACAGAAACTCAGGTGCAGGAATTTTCACTAAGTCCCTGAGATCTGATGGTTTTGGGAAAGTTTGTGGCCTTGTATCTTCTAGAGTTTAATTACTTTTGCTGTGATTCCTGTTGGTGCTTCTAGTGTTCTTGGTTGGCTTCAGCCACATATATTACTTGTCTTGTTAGGAGGCCTGTAGCTATGTTGCATGTAGCTCCCAAAGAGCTAAGATGCAGATTATGGCAGATTATGTAGTTTTGTCATTTTGGTCAATGTGTGTGCTTAGTTGATGTTGTGGTGTTCTTCCTTGCTCCAACCCATTCATGTTGGGTTGTTACAGGTCTTGGCAACCTGGGAATACCATATTTGTGCCAAATGTGGGTGTGGTGTTGAAACTTCCACGTAGAGCTGCATACCTTGTTTCGTTGATTCCCGTTGATCCGTAGCTCCGTTTGCAATGTTCTTTATATGGTTTTGCACCGTTTTCACGAGACGCATCTGTTAATGTCATTCTCATGCATGTCAAAATAGCTTAGTGTACAGTTCTGTCCAGAAACTTGCAGTAGTTTATTTTGCTTGTGCTAGTGATAGAAATAGTGGTGCATGCTCAAATTTCATCTCATGCATCATGTGATTGTTGTATCTTGTGGTGCTGCTGTTCATTGGCTGTTATTCTTATGTTGGGTAGCACCAGGATCGGAGAACGAATACGTGGAGTCAGGAGAGTATGTGCAGGAGGAACCAGAACCATTCCAAGCTGAGGATATCACAGGCAAGATGATATAACCTTGATTCCATCTCTAGACTTGTTATGTTAGTTTCGTTTCCATGCCTTATTGCTTGCTGCCTACCACTGAAATTAAATTGCCTCTTCATATGCCATAAGCCCAAACACCGTTCTCCTTCCTAGCAAACTTGTATGGCTAAGTAGGCTTGCTCAGCTACTAATGTTAGCGTTGCTAGATGCAGGTGCTTTGACTCATGTAATAACATGAGCCTTGATATCATTATTCTAAATTCTGTTATTTAATTAATGCACCTATATACTTGGTAAATGACGGGAGGCCTAGCCTTTTGCCGGGTGCTTTGTCCCATTATTGCCGCCTTAGTTACCGGTTACCGGTGTTTGATTCCATAATGATCGCTCCTAACACGTTCGGGGTTGTTATGGGGACCCCCTTGATAAACCGCGTAGTGCTAAGGCTTGTCCGGCAGGACCCAACATTGGTGTTAATTTGCTAATAACTTAATAATAATCTGCATAGGGAGTAGCTACCCCGAGGTTCTTTAGTCAACAAACCCGGGCCAGTGCTCCTCATGAGTGTTGGTCCAAACTGGTCTGCCTGTGGGGCCACCACAAGGAAACTTGAGGTTTGGTACCTGTAGCTAGTTCCATCCGGCGTGTCCTGAGATTGAGATACGCGGCTCTTATCGGGGTCGTCGACACGTCGGGAGGTCCTGCTAGCCTTGTCTTACCTTAGCGGTATATCTTGCGTATAGGAATCCCAGTGAAGCTTTGGGTTCCCCCAGAGTTGAGGCTTACCTCTAAGGAATCCGACGAGATCACGAGATTCGTGATAGAGGATGCCTTTGCGGCCTGTGTTCGTTTGTGATGGACTAGTTGGAGCACCCCTGCACGGTTTAATCTTTCGAAAAGCCGTGCCCGCGGTTATGTGGCAACTTGGAATATTTTGTTAACATACGATATTAGAGAACTTAAACATAAACTAATAAAACTGCCAACTGTGTGCGTAACCGTGACTGTCCCTTCGAAAATCTCTCTTCGATCGGGAACACGGTGGGGTTATGAATGCCGTAGGTAGGTGTTCAGGATCACTTACTGATCAAGTAATCCCGGCCGTTAGCGTAGACCACCTTCACTTCTATTTTGCGTAAGTTAGCCACTTATTCAAGCATAGGATGGTGCAGCCTGATACACTTCTCCCTTACCCTACCTAATAAAATGACTAGTTCTGGCACCAAGGTCTTAGATTGCTGAGTCCCCCGTGGCTCACGGATTCCTCCGAAACTCCCAGCAGGTACAGGTACCCCAGAGACAGATGATCCCGACGGCACCCAGCTGGCGTGGCAGTACGACGAGGAGACAAACCGCCTCTACGTGAACTATCCAGATGACTGAGGCGTGGTCGTGATCGTGGGCCTGCAGCAGGGTAGCATAGCATTTTCCATGTTTTGTAGTCCGAAGCGGAACTACCTTGTTTGTATCTGTGTTGTACTCTGAGTTATTAATAGGAAGACAGTTGAATCCCGAATTGTCTACTTGTATTATTATTGGTGCTATGTTACTTGCTTGCGAAACGCTTAGATGCGCTTCTTTCCTATTCGGGGGCCTCGACCCCCAGATCGGAAAGGACCGCATCTTGGTCGTTACAGATCCTGTGATGGTTCCTTCTCTTTGGGTGTCCACCACCCGCGACGATACCCGCCGGGCGCTACGGTTCTAGCTGTATTAATGATGCTTTATGTATGATAGTATTCGAGGAGTATTAATTAGTGATAATATTCGACGATGTATGGACACAAGAGATCGATGATGTAGTCTTGCTTATAATTGAATGCATGCTAATTTTAATACTATTTTATTTTACGATTTGTTTTTGCTTATTGAATGTTCAAATTGGAAAAGTACTCCTACTTTGAATGCTAAAATTAGAGAGCACTATGCAGAAATCTAGGAGCCTCCCTCCATCATCCGCGCCGTCGTCCCCGTCACCGACCCCCCTCCGACCTCGAGTCACGGTCTATATTGTTTTATGCTATTTTACCTTAAATAGGGTATTTAATTAGGTCCTCCCTAATACTAATGATCATGTTGTTGTAAATGTTGTATCACAATGTTGTAAAGGGTAGTAATTGGTCTCTTCTGCTGCTTTTCAGAGATGGAGTTCTTCACGGTTATACTTGAGAAATCCTCCAGGCTGGTGCTGCCGCACAATTTTGTGAAGATGCTGGACGGCCATCAGCCACAGAACATGAAGTTAAGGCAGGCCGGCAACGGGCTTCGCAAGCTATGGGACGTGGAGGTGGTGTTCGACGCCGATGGCCGCATGTACCTAGATCGTGGCTGGAAGCAGTTCATCCGTGCCTAGGACCTGGGGATTGGGTACTTCCTTGTCTTCAGGTACGACGACAACGCCACGTTCGCCGTGAAGGTGTTCGACACGACTATGTGTCGGAGGCGCTACTAGGACGACGACGATGCCGGTACGCTCTGTCTCTTCTTCCTCTCCATTAGGCTATCTCTCACACCCATTTTAAAAAAAAAAAATTGCATTTGGCAAGGCAATGGGAGCAGGAGCAGCGAGTACTGCGATAGGTGCTATGTCTACGGCAGCAGCGACTCTGGCAGCAAAAGTAGCAGTGACTCTGGCGACAGCAAAAGTAGCAGCGACGATGGCCTCGCGATGGATGTCCCACAGCTGGGCGACAGGGCCATGCCAATTGTGGCCGCTCTAAGCGCATCAAGATGATGAAGGAGAAGGTAAAGAAGCAGGAGTGAATATCTTAAGAACCTGATGGCTTTAATCTTTATAGTATAAACTTTTAAGTACGATAGTGTTGAACTGCTACTGCACTTTTAAGTATGATGGTGGTGTGCCTGATGAAATTTTGTGCATGCTCATGGATGCTCCTTGTTATTATGATGTATGGTGATGCATGATTAGTAGGACTTGTTATTATATATGATGATGTATGATGCGAGCATGAAGAGTTATTATATATCAGCGAGTGAAATGAACATAGCAGTAGCGTTGGTAAACCAGGCACGAAGATAAGAGAGGACACTTCTCTCTATTAGCTAGCTAATAACAACCTAAATTAACCCCCAAAACCCCTAAACCAGCCACTTTCAAAAAAAAACCTCAGCTGCAGCCAGTTTCTGATGCGTGGATGCCTTTTGGTCCTGGTTTATGTCACCAACCGGGACCAAAGGCCGCCCTGCGTGGGCTGCCCGCGGCGGCCACGTGGATGCCCATCTGTCCCGGTTCGTGTAAGAACCGGGACTAAAGGGGGGAGGCATTAGTAACGACCTATTAGTCCCGGTTCAAGAATCGGAACTAATGACCCTTACGAACCGGGACAAATGCCCTGTTTTGTACTAGTGATTGTATGCATTCGCAATGGAAGGACTATCCCAAAGGTTTGTGAGGAATATATCAAGGTCACACCAAAGTGGCCATTATCATACTGGAAGTAGTGGCATCACATGACTTATGGATTTGACATGTTTCCTTTGAAATATCAGGTTCTCACAACAACATCAATGTGCTTAAACAATCTCGAGCGTTCACGAGGCATTGTAATGGGGAATCGTCGATGTGCAACTATATTGTCAACGACCGTGACTACAACATGTGATACTATCTTGCCAATGGCATCTATCCTTGATGCGCGGCGTTAATTTGTGAAGACCATATCTGAACCACATGGCAACAAAGAAAGCAACTTTGCAACAATGCAAGAAGCAGTTAGGGAGGATATGGAGAGGGCATTCGGAGTGCTTCAAACTCGTTGGGGAATTGTTCATAGAGTTGCAATGATGTGGGAATCAAAAACTTTGTGGCAGCTGATGACATGTTGTGTTATTTTGTGCGACATGATTGTCGAGGATTAGGGTGGTAGAGTTGTCCAAACCAATGATTTTGAAGCGCCTAGAGAACAAGTTCAAATCCCGGAAGATCAAGATGCAAACCATCTTATGAACTTTATATAGATGCATCAAAATCTTTAAGATCATCAGGTGCACACATAACTACTAAATAATCTTGTGGAGCATATATGGACCCATAATAAAAACCAAAGAGCTAATGTTTGAGTTGTGCATTTTAAATAAAATTTACGTAAAAACTATGTATTTTCGTTACCAAACATTTGTTATTTACGTGCGACATTGGCGTGTATGATAGACGTGCCTGGATTTGTATGTATTTAAGAGTCCGGATTTGAAATATGTGGATGACGAGCATGAGATATGAGGGATCGTCTGGATGCCCCCAATGGCGTGCTCGGGCGCGTCCGTGAACCGTATAGGGGGGCGGATTTGCCAAGCTCTTACTCTATACTCACTCTTCCCATAAAATAGAACACCAAAATCCTTTATTAAGTTTGGCAAAATTAATACGAATATATTAATATTTATTCTACAAAATAAATGCACCATGAATACGAATCTACTTATATTTATTGGATATTGCACATGTTGATATCCTTTTTCTTATATACTTGATCAAACACAATAAAGTGTGAATTTCATTGCTAATGTAAATTATGAAAATGGGGCACTATATAGGCTTTAATTTTTTAAAGAAAATCTGCTAGGCTTTATTCATTAATCAGTATTGCTACCGGTATTACATTGGTATCATGTAGAAGCCCCAACCAGAGGTGGCGGCCTTGATCCAAAGTAACAGCATGCCTAGGAAGATTATGTGGCTCTACATTTGAGCTTCTAGATTGAGTTTGCCAAGAAATAATCTCCTTTACAACTCCACCATAAGTTCCTCCTGGTCACTCCTTAATGTGCTTCACAACAGCTTCACAGTTAGATGAGATCACCATATGTTGTAGGCCAAGGTCTTCAGCAAGAGATATCCCTTCTCTACATGTGATAGCTTCCAGTCTTGGCGGGTGTGTCAATCCTCGGATAAAAAACAACGTAGACCCAAGTATACTCCTTCATTATTCATGCATACTCCGCCACAACGCCAACCCCTCGAGACACGGCAGTCGTCAGAATTTGTCCTTCTTTGGAACCATGACCAAATTTGCCAACCACTCGCGGTGTTTGATGTCTCCAATGAATCTCGCTTCGAGCAATTTTGCTAGTTCGGTACCCATGGCTTGACGATTGGGCTCGGAGAAGCGACGTAACGTCTGTTTGACGGGTTTGAAGCCATCAATTATGTTCAAGCTGTGCTCGGCCAGTCTTCGTGGGATTCCCGACATGTCTGAAGGATGCCACCCGAATATATCCCGATTTTTCGTAAGAATGTGTGTAATGCTTCATCTATCGTAGGGTCGAGTTGTGCTTCGATGGATGCTGTTTTATTGGGGTATGTCGGATGCACTTGAAATTTGACTATTTCGTCAGCGGGCTTGAAGGATGTGGACTTGGGTCTCTTGCTAAGAGTTACATCATCCTTGTCGACCACCAGTCGTAGTTCGATGAGCTCTTCAGCCGCAAGGGCTTCCGAAAGCGCTTCGAGAGCGAGCGCTACAGTTTTATTCTCGGTCCGCAGAGCCCTATCCTGGTCGCTTGTGAGGGTAATGACGCCTTTGGGCCAGGGCATTTTGAGTTTCATGTACCCATAATGCAGTATGGCCTGAAATCTGGTGAAGGCCTCTCGCCCCAAAAGAGCGTGATAGCCGCTTTTAAAGGGTACAATATGAAAGATGAGTTCTTCGGACTTGTAATTCTCGTAGGTGTGGAATACTACATCAAGGGAGACTCTGCATGTGCATTGTGCTTCTCTTCCGGGGATAATTCCTCAAAAGGTTGTGATGCTCCGTTTGACACAGGATCTGTCAAACTGCATTTTATCCAAGGTATCCTCATAAATGAGGTTTAAGCCGCTCCCACCATCCATTAGTATCTTGGATAGTTTGAAACCATCTATAATGAGATTGAGGACTAGTGCGGCACGTGTTCGTTTAGAATGTATTCCAAGTTGGTCTTCCTTAGTAAATGTTATATGCGTGTTTGTCCAAGAATTTGTTGCTTCCACCAGGAATACCTAGCCGGTTTCTCGAAGAGCTCTTTTCCTTTGATTATTTGAGGAGAAAGTCTCGTAAATTGTGAGTATGTCGACACTGTTGTGTGGAAGTTTAGATGAACGCCCTTGCAGTGGTTGGATCCCGAGGATAGCCTCTCCGCTTTTGGCCACCTGCTTGGCGACCGAACAAGCTCGAAGCATGTAAGTCAAGCCAATGTTGGGTAATGCGAAATGTATGGGATATGGGTTGTCCAGTAGTTTATCAAGTACGGTTTGGGATCCGTCAAGGGGGTTGTTCTTCTCCCCTGAGGGCCCACATTTGATCAATCGTTGTTGGGGTGTGCGCTTCCTCCGAGCTTCTCAGGGCTGCTCTGTATGGATTGATTCCACTTGCAATTGCTGAGACTGTCAGGTACTTTCCATTGCACAATATTTATGTATCAATGTGGAAAGCTCACTGGGGCCTTGTACACGGCGGCGGGCAAGGGCATTTAGGATCCCCTCCTCGTGACAGTTATGCCGGAATATGTCTATAATCTCCTGGCCGCTGTAGTCCAGTATCTCATTTATGGTCAGGAGAAATCTAGCCCAAAAGTGTTGGACCGTTTCCCCTCGCTTTTGTTGGACGCAGCAGGGGTCTCGCATACTAGACTTTTCTGAGATGCTCAAATGGCGCTTAGATTGGGAGGTGGGTGGGAAAAAAATTGGTGTTTTGACCGAACACGCATCTTTGATATTGCTAATTGTGTCTAACAATATTGAAGAGTCCAGAGCGCCGGGTTCGGGGCCTGGACGGCTGGCCGGACGCGACTGCTCGTGTCCCGAATAGAGTTCAGAGCATAACTCGATTGCAGGACCACCTACACAGTCTGGTTACTGGATACCGGGATATAAACGGTTCTGAGTTCCGATGATCGGGAGGGCGAACCTTCCGCTGGTTCCTCAATGGTGACAATCAAGTGCGTATAAGTGGGAAGTGAATTTCCGTGCCATGAGGTCTGACCTTGATCTAGTCGTAGATCGACGTTTGGTCATGGGATACCCCCATGGCCTGAATTCCACCAAGCAGCTCGTCTAATTCCGTGACACTCACGGTTCCCACATTATCGGGGTCTACGAGGCTAACCCAAGGCGTCGTTGTCATCGGAATATCCAGAGTCATGCCAGAGTTGCGTTCATCCGAAGATAATCCGCATAGGGCATCTGGCTCGGGCCTCGAGGCCGGGGCCTCATCGGGAGTTGTTTTCAGGGCGGGATCCGCCCCCTCCGATGTCGAGACATCAAGCGTGAGAGGCATTGTCGGAATGAGGTCTCTGCGGGAATCGGCGACGAGCTCTAAGTTCGCGAACCTGATATCTTGACCGGGGGCAAGGATTCCGATCTGGTCTAAGTGACCAGTTGGATTGGCATGCAGCACAACGCTGCCGAACGCGAAGATCTGTCGAGGGATGAAAACGTCTTCAGCGTGGATGTCATCGCTGATGATGAGATTGGCCATCGATCCTTGAGTAGTTCCACTGCGGGCTCTCAATGAAAGCACCAATATCGGTGTCAAAACTGGCTGGTCTCGAGTAAGGGGTCTGAACTGTGGATCTTGGATCGATGGATAACAAGGGACAAAGGAGATAATATTTTACCCAGGTTCGGCCCTCTTGATGGAGGTAAAACCCTACGTCGTGTTCTTGTTGTATTGATGAAGTAGTACAAAGTACAGAGTTGATCTATCTCGAGATCGGATGTTATGGTCTAAAAGCCTAATTGTAATGAACGTAAGTCCCCTGTGAACTACAGCCCCCGTGGTTTATCTAGATACCAGGGGCACTAGGGTTTACACAATGACGGTTATATCAAGGAAAGGAATATGCGGATCACCATGCTGTCTTGGATTGCACGCCAAGTCTTCAGAAGAGCCCATCTTGACCTTAGTATCTTCAACGATGGTCAAACGGCCCATGAGTCCGGCCCAATAGATAAGCGGCCCGAAGACCCCCTTAATCGTGGACTCCCTGCGTTAACGTTGATTTTAGCGTGGCCTTCTGCACTAGGTATCGTGGCTACTCGTTGCTTGGCACAGCCCAAAACACATAAACATTGCTTTTAAAATTTTATCATTTTTATAATACAAAATCTAATATTATACCTACATTTTTAATGTTTGATTCCCACATATTTTAGGCTTTTGTTGGTTGTGGGCCATGCTTCTTGTGAAAAAGGTGAGCGTGATTCAGATGTTAGGGTTTGAGGAAATCACGTCGGGTTGTTCATGGAGGAATCCTTCTTGCCGCTCGTTGTGACAGAATGCCGCACAAACACATCAACGACCTCCGCCAGCCCAGGTTTTCTTTGTTTTAAGAAGGTTCTAAAG
Source organism: Hordeum vulgare subsp. vulgare (assembly GCF_904849725.1). Lineage (NCBI taxonomy): Eukaryota > Viridiplantae > Streptophyta > Magnoliopsida > Poales > Poaceae > Hordeum > Hordeum vulgare. The sequence continues at coordinate 498,213,787 of NC_058522.1, read as the reverse complement.
GTTCTCATTCAGGTTTCCATTATTTTCATTTTCATGTTGTTTCTTTACCTTTTTTACCAGTTTTATTCCCAGGTTTTTTTCTTCTGTTTTTTTCCTTCCTGCTCATTTTCTCTTTTTCGCACTTTTCCTTTCCTGGTTTATTTTCCTTCAAACTTTTAAAATATTCACATTTAAGAAACTATTATCGGAATTTATAAAATGTTCGTATTTTTGGAAGAGAAAACGTTCAAAAACTGCTCACATTCTATGAAATTTTTGAGCAATTTCGCAAAAAATCACAAATTTTTTAAACCAGTTAGACTTTTCATAAATTATCTCAAATTTCATAGTGTTCCTAATATAAAAAAATATCAAAAAAGCTTTAAAATAGGAAAAATCTACAGTTGTTTGAAATTTTATTTAATACTATTTTGTAGCATTTGTTTGAAAAAAAGACTGAAAATCAATAGAGAAAAAACTAAGAAAATACCCTGAGAAAGGAAATATGGGTTGGCCCACAAGGGAATACTATGCGCGTTGGATTAACATCTTGCAGCAGCGAGCATCTAATAGGAGCTCAGGCATAAACTTTTTTAAACAAGAAAGTGTTATTTCTTGCTCTTACATTTTGATATGATATTTTCAATGAAACTTATTAGAACTCATAATAGCCCTCGTTTGTTGTCATCAAACAAGATGGTGGATTCCACAATAACAAAGAGCATCCAATTGACTCCATAGTTTACGCTTGCCAATGTGATGGGTGCTCCAATGATCCTCGTTGCATCCAATAAGAGTGCAATGCACACCGCACAGTTCGACTAGGCCGACACACGCTGTTCAAAACATTTGTGAACAGATCTTGAAAACATGTGAAACTTTCAAGTTTGTAAATTATGTTTGGAAACACGAATAATTTTCTAAAATATGGAATATATTTTTTTATAAAAAAAATTATGAAATTTTCAAAACTGATTATTTTTCTTAAAGTTCTTAACAGTTTTTTGAAAGATCAAATAAATTTGGAATTTCAAACAATGTTAGAAATTATTCAAACAAATTTTAAACTGTTTCATACATTTAATTTTATTTAAAAATATTAACTAGTTTGTGAATTCCATTTAAAAAAGGAATAGTTTTTGTAAATGTGAACAAAACATCAAAATTCTGAGAAATTCTCGAAAAGTGAACAGTTGTTGAAGATTTTTTAAATTTTTTTAATTCACAATTAGAAACAAAAAATATTAAAAATAGAGGATAAACCGAAAGAACAAAACAAGCAAATAAATTTACAAACAAACTGGTTCAAGAACCTTTTAGAAAGTGCATACAACCGGTAAAAAGACATACATAAAATGGACCGGCACATAGATCAATCGCCTCACTTGCATGTGCATTTGGATGACTATCAGATGTGCGAAATCACTAGTTAAGGTGTACACCTTTCAAGGATTACATCCACCTTCCCATATTTGCGACAAGTGACGCATTACATGCCTATCACTTGTCGCAACCTGTGAGTTTTTTCTTTTTTCGTAGATTCGTATTTTTAAAATGTTTTATCTCCTAATCCGTGCACTTAAATCTTAAACTGTTTTCACCGTGGGTTTCTTGCGACGAGATCTTCAAAACTAGATGTCATGTTGATACGTTTTGACAACCTTTTTTTTCAGGAAAAACCCGGACAAAATATTGGCATTTTCCCCCTTTCCGGGAGGCACGGTCATGCCTCTCACGATAGCAAAATCGTGCCTTTCGCAGAAGCAAAACCGTGCCTCTCACGGAAAAAAAGAGGAAAAAACGCGTTTTTTTCCTTTCCGAGAGGCACGACCGTGCCTCTCGCGGAAGCAAAAACCGTGTCTCTCGCGGAAAAAAAGAAAGCAAAAAACGTGTTTTTATTTTCCTTTCTAAGAGGCACGGCCGCCCGTCTCGCGATAGCAAAATCGTGCCTCTCGCAGAAGCAAAACCGTGCCTCTCACGAAAAAAAGAGAACAAAAAATGCGTTTTTTTCCTTTCCGAGAGGCATGATCGTGCCTCTCGCGATAGAAAACCGTGTCTCTCGTGGAAGCAAAACCGTGCCTCTCACAGAAAAAGAAAGAGTAGAAAATGCGTTTTTTCCGTTCCGACCATGCCTCTCGCGATAGCAACACCGTGCCTCTCGTGGAAGCAAAACCGCGCGTCTCGCGAAAAAAGAGAGAGCAGAAAATGTGTTTTCCCTTTCCGAGACACATGTCCGTGCGAAAAAAAACCCCAAAAAACCCACTCTAAAAGGCCGAAAACACATGCGAAAAAATAAAAATAAAAAATATGAAGGGAACGCTCACAGCGCGACGCCTGACGACGGCTGAGAACGCGCCAAATGACGACAAACTAGACTAGAGGAGAAACATATCTAGAGGGAGAGAGAGGCAGTCGTGGCTGATTTCTTTGTCCAAAAACTCTCAATACCTCTAGTATATATAAGAGGAGGGAGGGAGCAGGCTGCTCCCTAGGGCTGGCCCTTTGCCTTGGCCGCAAAGAGGAGAGGAGGAGTCCTCCTCCAATCCTAGTAGGATTAGGACTCCTTTTCAGTTGGAAACTCTTTTCCCCTTTTGGCTTTTTGCCTTATTCCTCCACTCCAGCCGCATGGACCCTTAGGGGAGGCTTCGGCCAGCCCATCAGGGGATGGTCTGCCTCCTCTCACACCCATGAATCTCTTGGGTCGTCACACCCCTTCCGGTGGTCCCCCGGTACCCTCCGAGCACTCCGTGTACACTATCGATGAGCCCGGAACTTTTCTGATGACCAAAACAGGACTTCCTATATACCAATCTTTACCTTTGGACCATTTCGGAGCTCCTCGTGACATGCAGGATCTCATCTGGGACTCCGAACAACCTTCGGTCATCAACACATATAACTCAACTATACCGAAACGTCACCGAACCTTAAGTGTGCACACCTTGCGGGTTCGAGAACTATGTAGACATGACCTGAGACATTCTCCGGTCAATAAGCAATAGCGGAACCTGGATGCCCATATTGGCTCCCACATATTCTACGAAGATCTTTATCGGTCGAACCTCAATGTCAAGGATTCAGTTAATCCCATATGTTGTTCCCTTTGTCCTACGGTATGTTATTTGCCCGAGATTCGGTCGTCGGTATCTCTATACCTAGTTCAATCTCGTTACTGGCAAGTCTCTTTACTCATTCTGTAATACAAGATCCCGTGGCTAACTCTTTAATGTTCGTATTTTTGGAAAAGAAAACGTTCAAAAACTGTTCACATTCTATGAAATTTTTGAGCAATTTCACAAAAAATAACAATTTTTTTAAAACAGTTAGACTTTTCATAAATTATCTCAAATTTCATAGTGTTCCTAATATAAAAAAATATCAAAAAAGCTTAAAAAATAGGAAAAGATCTACAGTTGTTTGAAATTTTATTTAATACTCCTATTTTGTAGAATTTGCTAGAAAAAAGACTGAAAATCAATAGAGAAAAAACTAAGAAAAAAACCTGAGAAAGGAAATATGGGTTGCCTCACAAGGGAATGCTATGCGCGTTGGATTAACATCTTGCAGCCGCGAGCATGTAATAGGAGCTCTTCTGCCATGCTCAGGCGTAAACTTTTTTAAACAAGAAATTGTTATTTCTTGCTCTTACATTTTTATATGACATTTTCAATGAAACTTATATGAAGTGATAATAGCCCTAGTTTGTTGTCATCAAACAAGATGGTGGATTCCACAATAACACACAGCATCCAATTGATTCCATAGTTTACGCTTGCCAATGTGATGGGTGCTCCAATGATCCTCGTTGCATCCAATAAGGGTGCAATGCACACCGCACAGTTCAACTAGGCCGACACACGCTGTTCAAAACATTTGTGAACAGATCTTGAAAGCATGTGAAACTTTCAACTTTGTAAATTATGTTTGGAAACATGAATAATTTTCTAAAATATGGAATATATTTTTTTATAAAAAATGTTTTTCTGAAATTTTCAAAACTGATTATTTCTCTTAAAGTTCTTAACAGTTTTTTTGAAAGATCAAATAAATTTGGAATTTCAAACAATGTTAGAAATTATTCAAAAAAAATTGAACTGTTTCAAACATTTAATTTTATTTAAAAATAGTGAGTAGTTTGTGAATTCCATTTAAAAAAGGAATAGTTTTTGTAAATGTGAACAAACCATCAAAATTCTGAGAAATTCTCGAAAAGTGAACAGTTGTTGAAGATTTTTAAAAATGTTTTAATTCACAATTAGAAACAAAAAAATTTAAAAGTAGAGGATAAACCGAAAGAACAAAACAGGCAAATAAATTTACAAACAAACTGGTTCAAGAACCTTTTAGAAAGTGCATACAACCGGTGAAAAGACATACATAAAATGGACCGGCACATAGATCAATCGCCTCACTTGCGTGTGTGTTTGGATGACTATCAATTGTGCGAAATCACTAGTTGAGGAGTATACCTTTCAAGAATTACACCCACCTTCCCATATTTGTGACAGTGAAGCATTACATGCCTATCACTTGTCGCAACATGTGAGTTTTTCCTTTTTTCATAGATCCGCATTTTCAAAACGCTTTATCTCCTAATCTGTGCACTTAAATCTTGAACTGTTTTTATTTTCCTTTCTCCTAATCCTTTCAAAACGCTTTATCTCCTAATCCGGAAAAAAGCAGAAAGTGCCTCTCGCGGAAGCAAAAATCGTGTCTCTCGCGGAAAAAGAGAGAGCAAAAAACATGTTTTTATTTTCCTTTCTGAGAGGCACGGCCGTCCCTCTCGCGATAGCAAAACCGTGTCTCTCGCGAAAGCAAAACCGTGCCTTTCACAAAACAAAAAAGAACAAAAAATGCGTTTTTTTCCTTTCCGAGAGGCACGATCGTGCCTCTTGCGATAGAAAACCATGTCTCTCGCGGAAGCAAAACCGTGTCTCTCACAGAAAAAAGAAAGAGTAGAAAACGCTTTTTTTCCTTTCCGACCATGCCTCTCGCGATAGCAAAATCGTGCCTCTCACGAAAGCAAAACCGTGCCTCTCACGAAAAAAGAAAGCAGAAAACGTGTTTTTTCCTTTTCGACAGGCACGACCGTGCGAAAAAAACCCAAAAAACCCACTCTAAAAGGCCGAAAACACATGCGAAAAAATAAAAATAAAAAATATGAAGGAAACACTCACATCGCTACGCGCTACGACGGCTGAGAACGCGTCAAATGACGGCGCGCGAGAGTGATCGCTAGAAGTCTCCTGAAGAAGTGCTCGCTAACTAGTTGCTCCGTGAGATGTGATATGTCCAAAGGCCACGTGTCGTAAGAACACACATCAGGAGTTTCAGGATAGCCCAAAACTGCCATGCAGATCCTGCCAAGCTGGCACGCGAGCTATATCTTTTCTTTTTACACACGCTAGTACTCATATACACGCGTATACATTCAAATCTTACAAGAAAATGAAGGAGTGACTCAATATTAAGACTCTCAATTTTTAATTCAAATAATTTTTTTATGATGAATGCTAGTATATTTTGTTTTTTAGTTTTTGGAGGGGGCCTCAAGCCTGTTGAAGCACCCCTTTAAATTTGACACTGCAAACATTTATATCTATAAATGCACACACGTACACTTTATCTCTATAAACAACTTTGAAAGACTGTACTGACATATCATTTTAAGATATACGAAGTCACTCGTTTTCAATAAAAACATCTCCTTTTATTAAAAGTATATTGCCGAAAATCCCGAAATAAATCCAGCTTATAGAGACCTATGCTCCCCTCGCCTCAGGCGCGCACAGCCGGACCGGTGCAACACAACTGTTTTGTGCCTTTGTTTTTTCTCGGTGGTTTTCATTATTTGGTTTTTCAATGTCTGCCTCTGGTTTTTCGTATGTGGCTTTCTTTGTCCGGTTATCATTGTTGAACTCGGGTTTTCGTGTGTGTGTGTGTGTGTGTTTTCTGTTTTCCTCTGTTTTGCTTTCCCTCCTTTCCTTTTTGCTTTTTTTTTTGTTTTTCGGTTTTCACTGACTTCTTACAAAATCCCTTTTTAACACATGCTATATTCTATTGCAAACCTCAGATTTTTACATATTTAATATTTTTATTACAGGATAAATATGTGTTTAATATCTATTTTTTCCATACACACATCACAAATTTTTAATATAGGGAAGGAAAAAACTGTAATGGATTAATATTTTTAAATACATGAATAACATCTTTTGAGGTATGTATTTTGATGTCTACACTTTTCATAGATATTTTGAAAAACCTTTTTTAAATCAAGAATATTTTTATACACATTTAACATTTTATAAATACATTACTAACATTTTTTTATAATGTCACATACATTTTTATTCAAACACGTGGTTTTTTTTACACATAAGGTACATTTTTTTAAATACTCTTTTTATGAAGGTTTTAGAAATCCATGATTAAATTTTTTCAAATAAAGTATTTTGATGTTTATTTCCTTCATACACATTTGTATATTTTTGTATAAAGCAAGAGCATTCTTTTATACATGTTTGTCATTTTTTCAAACACGTGACTAACATGTTTTTTTGATGTCTCATACATTTTATAGAAACGTGTTGACATTTTATTAAATCTCATAACCTTTTTTGGTATGTTCTCAAGATTTGTTTGAATTTAGCTAATACTTTTTTTACATTATGTTATCATTTTTTAAATTAAGTATTTTATTTTATTTTAATTAATTTTATGTTTAGGAATATATGTATTTATGATATTAAAGAAGAAAAAAGGAACAAAGGGAAAAATATGGGAAAGGACGAACTAACCTGGAACCTAAGTGGGTGGCCCAATTGTCGTGACGGTTTGAAGCGTTAAAAAAAGTGACACATAGTCGCCCCCAAACCTCTCGTCAACCAAGCTCGAGAGCACGTTGACACGTTAGGTTTTGTGTTCGAGATTGTACCTAGTCAACATAAGAGCATCTCTCACCAAACTATGCCCTTACATGTCGGACACCACTCTCGAATAAAATAACGCCATCAACCCTTGCACGACCAACTCTTTTCCTTTCTTTTGCCTCGTCCACGGCTCTTTGCATAGCTTCGTTGCCGTCCCCACCCTAGCTAAGCCAGTGTCGTCAACCTGTAGCGCCGCTCCCACATGCCACAAAGCCCTCCTGTTCGTCCTTGCCGGTCGTACGCTGCCATGGTACGTCCGGCTTCGTCGTACATACACCTCGCCCACCATCATACAAGCTTTTTTGATTCTTGTTCTCATTTGTAGGAAAACAATGGATTCATTTGATGATGATTTTGATTACGTAGAGGTGCTGGGGCATGTTGCATGGAAAAGAAAAAAAACCTACGCGCACCCAAGATCTATCTACGAAGATCAACATCTATGAGAGGGGGAGTGCATCTACACACCCTTGTAGATCGCTAAGCCGAAGTGCATATAAGGCGGTTAATGTAGTCGTACTCTTCATGATCGAATCGCGATCCGATCCGATCTAGCGTCCAAGGACGACACCTCCGCGTTCAGCACACGTGCGGCTCGATGATGTCTCCTCCTTCTTGATCGAGCAAGAGAGGAAGGAGAAGTAGATGAGATCTCAACCAGCACGACAACGTGATGGAGATGGTGGTGGAGCAATCCTAGCACGGCTTCACCAAGCACCTATGAAACTGCGAACGAGAGAGAAGGGAGGCCGCAATGCGTGGGGATTGTTGTGTAGAGCCCTCCCCCTCTCCTCTACTCTATATAGGAGGCAAGGGGCAGGTTTAGGTCGCAGTCCTTGGTCCGTCCTCCAAGGAGGGCCGGCGGCAAGGGTGGAGTCCTCCCTCCACAAGGAAGGGAGGAGTCCCCCTCCTCGAAGGCACCTCCGGGGTGCCTTGTCCCTTTGGGACTCTTGCCCCCAGGCCAATTTCGCCTCTACGGGTTGGTGCCCCTGGCCTAGGGTATCTAGGGTGCCACCCCTACAACCCATGTGGCCCCATAGAGCAGGTGGACCCCCCTCGATGGACCCTCAAAACCCTTTTGGCACCCCGATACACTACCAGTAGTGCCCTAAACTTTTCCGGTAGGCAAAATGACTTCCCATATATATAAAAATCTTTACCTCCATACCATTTTGGAACTCCTCGTTACGTACAGGATCTCATCCGGGACTCCGAACAACATTCAGTCACCAACGTACATATCCCAATACTACTCTAGCGTCAATCGATCGTTAAGCGTGCAGACCCTACTGGTTCGAGAATCATGTGGACATGACAGAGACACCTCTCCGGTAATTAACCAATAGCGGGGCCTGAATGCCCATACTGGTTCCCACATATTCCACGAAAATCATTATCAGTCGAACCACGATGTCAAGGATTCAGTCAATCCCGTATGCACTTCCCTTTGTCCAGCGGTATGTTACTTACCCAAGATTTGATCGTCGGTATCTCCATACCTAGTTCAATCTCGTTACTCACAAGTCTCTTTACTTGTTCCGTGATACAAGATCCGGTGACTAACTCCTTAGTCACATTGCTTGCAAGCTTACTTTGATGATGTGTACCGAGTGGGCCCCGAGATACCTCTCTCTCACACGAGTGACAAATCCCAGTCTTGATCCATGCCTACTTAACAGACACCCTTGGAGATACCTGTAGAGCACCTTTATAATCACCCAGTTACGTTGTGATGTTTGATACACATAAGGCATCCCTCCGGTGTCAGTGAGTTGCATGATCTCATGGTTATAGGAACAGATACATCAACGTGCAGAAAGCAATAGCAATAAACTTAGTCACACGATCAAATGCTATGCTTACGGTTTGGGGCTTTTCCATCACATCATTCTCCTAATGAGGTGATCCCGTTATCAAATGACAACTCATGTCTATGGCAAGGAAACCTTAACCATCTTTGATCAACGAGCTAGTCTAGTAGAGGCTTACTAGGGACACTTTGTTGTCTATGTATCCACACATGTTTTTGAGTTTCCAATCAATACAATTATAGCACGCATAATAAATGCTTATCATGACCAAGGAAATATGATAATAACCAATTTATTATTGCCTCTAGGACATATTTCCAACAGTCTCCCACTTGCACTAGAGTCAATAATCTAGTTCACATCACCATGTGATTAACACCCAATGAGTTCTGGGGTTTGATCATGTTTTGCTTGTGAGAGAGGTTTTAGTCAATGAATGTGCAACATTTAAATTTGTATGTACTTTACAAATCTCTATGTCATAATGTAGATTCTGCTACCACGCTCCACTTGGAGCTATTCCAAATGACCGCTCCACTATACGAATCCGGTTTGCTACTCAGAGTCATCCAGATTGGTGTCAAAGCTTGCATCGACGTAACCCTTTACGACGAACTCTGTTGTCACCTTCATAATCGAGAAACATTTACTTAGTCCTCTAGTTATTAAGGATAACTTTGACCGCTATCCAGTGATCCACTCCTGGATCACTCTTTTACCCCTTGACAGACTCATGGCAAGGCATGCACCAGGTGCGGTACATTGCAGGGCATACTATAGATCCTACGACTAAGGAAGGGGATGACCTTCGGCCTTTCTTTTTCTCCTTTCGTGGTCGGGCTTTGAATCTTACTCAAACTCACACCTTACAATACAGTCAAGAACTCCTTCTTTGATGTCTCTATTGAAAGTTTTATCAAGCGTCCTGATCTATCTCTATAGATCTTGATGCCCAATACTTTAAGTAGCTTTATCGAGGTTTTCCATTGAAAAACTCCTTTGAAACAACACTTTATGCTTTGTAGAAATTCTACATCATTTGCGATCAACAATATGTCAACCATATATACTTATCAGAAATTTTATAGTGCTCGCACTCACTTTCTTGTAATTACAAGTTTCTTCATAAAATCTATATAAACCAAAAGCTTTGATCACTCATCAAAGCGCTTATTCCAACTCTGAGATGCTTGCATGAGTCCATAAATGGATCACTCGAGCTCGCATGCCTTTTAGCATCCTTAGGATCGACAAAACCTTCTCGCTGTATCACATACAACCTTTCCTCAAGGAAACCGTTAAGGAAACAATGTTTTGACATCCATCTCTCATATTTCATAATTGAAATATGCATCAACTGCTAACATAATTCCAACAGATTTTGGCATCGCTACGGGTGAGAAAGTCTCACCGTAGTCAACTCCTTGAACTTGTTAGAAACCTCTTTGCGACAAGTCAAGCTTTCTAAATGGTAACATTTACCATCATCATATGTCTTCCTTTTAAAGATCCATTTGTACTTAATAGCCTTACAAACATCAAGTAGTTCTTCCAAACTCCACACTTTGTGTTCATACATGGATCCTATCTCGGATTTCATGGCCTCCAGCCATTTGTCGAAATCCGGGCCCACCATCGCTTCTTCATAGCTCGTAGGTTCATTGTTGTCCAACAACATGACCTCCGAGACGGGACTACCGTACCACTCTGGAGCAGTACGTGTCCTTGTCGACCTATGAGGTTTGGTAGTAACTTGATTTGAGGCTTCATGATCACCATCATTAGCTTCCTCTTCAACTGGTATAGGGGCCACAAGAACATCTTCATGCGCCCTACTACTCTCTGGTTGAAGTGATGGTTCAGTGACCTCATTAAGTTCCACCATACTCCCACTCAATTCTTTTGAGAGAAACTCTTTCTCAAGAAATGACCCGTTCTTAGAAACAAATGCTTTGCCTTCAGATCTGAGATAGGAGGTATACACAACTGTTTCCTTTGGGTATCCTATGAAGATGCATTTATTCGCTTTGGGTTTGAGCTAATCATGTTGAATCCTTTTGACATAAGCATGGTGATACGTCTCCATCGTATCTAATTTTCCAAACTCTTTTGCCCTTGTTTTGGACTCTAATTTCCATGATTTGAATGGAACTAACCCAGACTAACGCTGTTTTCAGCATAATTGCCATGGTGTTGTTTTTGTGCAGAAATGAAAGTTCTCGGAAAGTCTTGAAAATTTACGGAGAATTTTTCTGGAAAATATGAAAAATACCTGCGCAAAGATCCACCGGAGGGGATGGGCCAGTGGGCCACAAGCCCTGTTGCCGCGGCCTCCCCCTGGCCGCGGCAACCAAGCTTGTGCGGCCCACGTGGCTTTGCCGCCCCCAAACTCAGCTCTATAAATTCACTTTTGCCCAGAAAAAAATCAGAAGAGAATATTTCATCGCGTTTGCGATACGGAGGCGCCGCCACATCCTGTTCTTCATCTGGAGGACAGATCTGGAGTCCGTTTTGGGCTCCGGAGAGGGGAAATCGTCGTCATCGTCATCATCAACCTTCTTCCCTCTCCAATTCCATGAAGCTCTTCATCGTTCGTGAGTAATCTATTCGTAGGCTCGCTGGGTGGTGATGAGTAGGATGAGATCTATCATGTAATCGAGTTAGTTTTGACGGGGATTGATCCCTAGTATCCACTATGTTCTGAGATTGACGTTGCTACTACTTTGCCATGCTTAATGCTTGTCACTAGGGCCCGAGTGCCATGATTTCAGATTTGAAATTATTATGTTGTCACCAATATATGTGTGTTTTAGATCCGATCTTGCAAGTTGTAGTTACCTACTATGTGTTATGATCCGGCAACCCCGGAGTGACAATAACCGGAACCACTCCCGGTGATGACCATAGTTTGAGGAGTTCATGTGTTCACCAAGTGCTAATGCGTTGTTCCGGTTCTTTATTAAAAGGAGAACCTTAATATCCCGTAGTATCCTTTTGGACCCCGCTGCCACGGGAGGGATGGACAATAGATGTCATGCAAGTTCTTTTCCCTAAGCACGTATGACTACACACGGAATGCATGCCTACATCACATTGACGAACGAGAGCTAGCCACATATATCTCCGTGTTATAACTGTTGTATGATGAATATCATCCAAACGAATCATCGACCCATTGCCTACGAGTTTGTCCCACTGCTGCTGTTACTTGTTTTGCTCTGCTGCTGTTACTTGTCTTGCTCTGCTGCTACTGCTGTTACTTGCTACTGCTGTTACTTGCTACTGATGTTACTTGCTACTGCTGTTACTTGCTACTGATGTTACTTGCTACTGCTGTTACTTGCTACTGATGTCACTACCGCTGTTCCTTGCCACTGCTATTACTCGTTACACTGCTGCTACCTGCTATAATTCTGGTTCGCTTGTCGTTGACGGGAAAAGACAATTTCGGTCATTGGGCAACTTCTGGCGCCATTGATACGACAGTTAGGAATAGTCTGCCGTCAACAGATCATTTCTGACACCGTTGTTATCATACTACTTTGTTGCTGATACTTTGCTTGCGGATAGTAATCTTTCAGGTGTGGTTGAATATGATACATTCAACTGCTAATACTCGAGAATATTCTCTCACCTCCTGCCTGGCGAATCAACAAATTGGGTCGAATACTCTACCCTCAAAAACTGCCGCGAACCCACGCGTTGGTGGGCCATTGCAAGACAATTGCTAATTGTTGAGCAACTGGGAGTGCTAGCAGCATTCTTCTGGCGCCGTTGTCGGAGAAGGTTTGTTGTCACAGTAGCAGCATTTTTCTGGCGCCGTTGCCGGGGAAGGTCTGTTGTCACAGAAGCAGCATTTTTCTGGCGCCGTTGCCGGGGAGGTATTGCTATATTCTCTGAGCCACTTGGAATTTATATCTGCTGATCACTATGAAGAATCTGAAGGATCCAAAAACCAAAGTCTTGCCCTCAACTACGAGGGGAGGTAAGGAACTGCCATCTAGCTCTGCACTTGATTCACCTTCAGTTATGACTAAGTTTGCGACATCACCTCCTGCTAGAAGTCTTGATATGTCGCCTATGCCTGATACTGCTAGAGATGCTATGCCTGATACTGCTAGAGATGCTATGCCTGATACTACTAGAGATGCTATGCTTGATACTGATTTGCCTGATGATGCTAGAGATGCTATTTAGCCTGATGATTCTATGCCTGATACTGCTAGAGATACTACTTTGCCTCATGTGCCACTAGGGGTGTTCCTTGATGCTCATATTGCTAGAGTTACTGCCAATGCTCGTGATGCTTCTGAAACTGCCGATACTATTGAGATAGAACCTGCTTTTGCTCCTGTTAGATCTAGCTCTCCTAGATATGAATTTCCTGATATACCTGAGGGTTACATTATGGAGGGAGAGATAGCTGAGGATTTTCTTGCGTGTAAGGATGCCTATGACGCTGAGAAATTACTTCTCAAGTGGAAGGAAAAAATCTCTGAAAGCTAGGATGAAATACGAACCGAAGTTTGCCACTTCACCTATCTTTATCACCGATAAGGATTATGAATTCTCTGTCGACCCCAAGATAATCTCTCTAGTCAAATCTGATCCTTTCCACGGTTATGAGTCTTAGACGGTCGTAGCCCATCTTACCAAACTACACGATATAGCCACCCTTTTCACTAGTGAGGAGAAGATCCGCCACTACTATATCCTTAAGCTGTTTCCTTTCTCTCTAAAGGATGACGCTAAAGCCTGGTTCACTTCTGTTGCTCCTGGTTGTGTGAGTAGTCCCCAAGATATGGTCTATTACTTCTGTGAGAAATATTTCCCTGCCCATAAGAAGCAAGCTGCCTTGCAGGAAATATACAACTTCGCTCAACTCAAAGAAGAGAGTCTCCCACAATCTTGGGGGAGGCTCGTCCAGCTACAGAATACTTTGCCTGATCACCCTCTTAATAAGAACGAGATACTTGATATCTTCTATAACCGACTCACCGATGCCTGTAAAGACCACCTAGATAGTTGTCCCGGTTGTGTTTTTAGGGAACGAACTGTAGAACAAGCTGAGACTCTACTGAATAACATCTTGATCAACGATAATGCTTGGACTATTCCCGAACCACCTCCTAAGCCAACTCCGAAGAAAAGAGGTATTCTATTCCTCAATCCCGAAGATATGCAAGAAGCCAAGAAATCTATGCAAGAGTAAGGTATTACATCTGAAGATGTCAAAAATCTACCACCTATCGAAGAGATCCATGGTCTCAATAACCCGATACAGGTAGTGGAAGTAAATTCTCTGCGTAGGTTTGATGAGAGTGATATTCCTTTTGATAAACCTGCTAGCCTATGCTTTGATGAATTTGACAACTTTGTTGCCAAACAACAGAGTTTCAATGATTATGTTAGCACACATTTGGAACAAAGTACTCGTATGCTTAGTCATTTAAGTGCTTGTGTAGACAGAAATGTCAATGATGTGAAGCTTCTGAGTAATCATGGCTCTATGATTACCACTCAGGTAGAACAAGTACTTAAAGCTCAGAATGACCTGCTCAATGAATTAAATGACAACTCTGTCAGAGTCGTTACTAGAGGAGGCAAAATGACTCACGAACCTTTGTATCCTGAGGCTCATCCTAAGAGAATTGATCAAGATTCTTAAGGAATTAATGCAGATACACCCAGTAATCCTAAGGAGAAGAAGAAGGATGATAGAAACCTGCATGTTGGTTCACCAAATACTATGACACCTGAAGAACAAATGATATTTCTGCGTCTGATGCAGAAACACAATCTCGTGATGAACATGAACCTGGTGATAATATGGACAGCGATGTTCATAATGATGCTCAACCTAGCAATGATAAGGATGTGGAGATTGAACCTACGGTTAATCCTGATAACCCACAACCTAAGAGATACGATAAGAATGACTTCACTGCTAGGAAGCATGGTAAAGAAAGGGAGCCATGGGTTCAGAGACCTATGCCCTTTCCTCCTAAGCCATCCAAGAAAAAGGATGATGAGGACTTTGAGCGCTTTATTGAAATGATAAGACCCGTCTTTCTGCAGATGTGGTTAGTTGATATGCTCAAAATGTCTCTGTATGCCAAGTACATGAAAGATATCGTGACCAATAAACGGAAGATACCAGATCTTGAGATCTCCACCATGCTTGCCAACTACACTTTTAAAGGTGGAACTCCTAAGAAACTTGGTGATCCCGGAGTGCCCACTATACCTTGCTCCATTAAAGAAAACTACGTAAGAATTGCCTTATGTGACCTTGGAGCTGGAGTTAGTGTTATGCATCTCTCTCTTTATTGTAGACTTGAACTGGATAAGTTGACACCCACTGAAATCTCTCTGCAAATGGCCGACAAATCAACTGCTTTCCTTGTTGGCATTTGCGAGGATGTGCCTGTTGTGGTTGCTAATACCACTATATTAACAGACTTTGTTATCTTGGATATTCCCGAGGACGATGCCATGGTTGTCATCCTCGGAAGACCCTTTTTAAACACTGCAGGGGCTGTTATAGATTGCAACAAAGGCAATGTCACTTTCCATGTCAACGGTAATGAGCACACCATGCACTTTCCGAAGAAAAGATATGAAGTATATTGCATCAATGCTATCGAAAAAACTTCATCGATTCTTATTGGGAGCTTTGAATGCCCTATTCCTCGTGTCAAGATGAAGTATGATTTGCTTGTTGGGGAGATTCATATCCCCATTGAGGTGACTTAGTGGCTATTCGAAAATTCTCCGTTCTCTTTTGCGATTCAAGAAAGTTTTGTCATAAGGATTTGATCAACCCCATTGACGGTTTCTTTCGATGACCATGAAATGGATGAACCAAAGAGTCACATACCTCTGTATTAAGCTTTCACTTTCTTTTGCTTAGAAGAAAAATGATAGGTTTACTCTAGTTTTCCTGTTTTCTGTTTTAGCGTTCTGGAGAAAAATACCCGAAAAATAAAAGTTCTCCGATGGTCCTGAAAATCTAGTATGATTTTTTCTGGAATATTTGGAAAATACTGGGACAGAGAGCTGGCCTGGGGGCCACCCCAGTGGGCCAAAAGCCCTGTCACCGCGGGCTACCACCCTGGCCGCGGGGAGCAAGCTTGTGGGGCCCACAGGGGCCCCCTCCATTCATTCCAGCTCCCATCCTCTTCTTCTTCCTCCAGAAAAAAATCCTTTCGCAGCTCAAACCCGTGTTCTTGCTCATTTGGCTGTGATTTTCGATCTCCTTGCTCAAAGCACCATTCTCCGAACTGTTTTGGGGAAATTACTCCTTGGTAAGTGACTCCTCCATTGGTCCAATTAGTTTTTGCTCTAGTGCTTTATCCTTCGCGTATTCTTACTACCTTGGTGACCCTGTTCTTGAGCTTGAAATGTTGATTTTAGCTGGTCCCAAGTAGTTTTAGCGTGTGATACGGTCTCTAGGCACTAGTTGGAGTAGTTGCTACAAGGTGTGGTTGGTCTTTATTCACTTTTCTCTTGAACTTCAAAATTTCAGTAAAGAGAAATTATGTTCAGGAGGAAGTTTCATGGTGGTTCCTCAAGTAAGAAGGGTCCCCATCTTTCTTTTCGGGAGCCCGATCATTATCAACTAAGGGACGCACCGGTACAACCATGTGAATGGCCTTTCGATGAGTTCATGATCGAACCAGGTTTTAAGGATGAGTTTGATACACTTGTCCGCAATGCCGGGTTAGAAGAATTCCTCTCAGATAAATGTGAACAGTATGCTATGCTCACTGCCTCTTTCGTGCGTAGATTTAAATTTTCAGTTGGCCGTGACTCATCCATACTGTTTGACTTGTATGATAAATCCTATGCCATGGATTTGGAGGATTTCAATAGGATTTGCAAAATACCCGATGGGGGTAATCTTAAAGATCCTGCTAAATCTTCGGTTAGAGATTTTTTTTCTCTAGTATATCTGTTGGAGAAACTAGATACATCACGCAAGCTACCATAGGAAGCATTCATTTCCATACCTTGCACTACTTTGCCCTCTTCATAGGTAGATGCATTAATGGCAAGGTTGAACATTGTCACCTGTGCGCATCCGACCTTACTATCCTTAAGAGCGCAGTTACGGGTGACAAAATCTTCAACATGGGAGCTATTATAGCAAGGAGGCTGAATAAAAATGCTATTGAGGGAGATTTCTTTGGCGGCATCTATGCCACTCGCATAGCAAATTTTCTTGGAGTACCCATCCGCGCAGGAGATCCCCCTCTCCATACAGCTTTCCTTGACCTCGTCGCTTTGGCATGCTACCAGTTTCTTGAGAGGGATGATGAATCCCTCCTATACCGATTGATATTTAACCGGCAGCGTGTCTTCCATATTACCCTTCCTGCTCCTGCTTTCTTTGACTTTCAGGTAAAACGGAGATACTACATAACCATAGGAGAGGTAGAGGAGTATGAGAGGGAGGCGACGCCTGCTCGTCTTCGTGAGGCAGCTATTCAGGCAGTGGCTGCAGCGCTCCTGTATAACCCCGGTTGTGATTTTGGATTTCGCCAGGACCGTCCTTGGGAGTAGACCAAGCTAGGCCAAAAGCCTAAGCTTGGGGGAGTACGTGTTCTCACCAACCTTACATTCATGCTTATGCTTTCACTTTGTTCGTCGGTGTTTACACTTTGCCACTGTATTATCCATGCTAGTTTATTTTTGTTTTCTTGTTTTGTGTTCTTTTGAGAAAACCCAAAAAGATTTTCCTTTCTTCTTTTGCTTGTTGGGAGCTTTCCCGTGTAAATAGTTTTCTTTTTCTTTGGGTCAAGGTAGAAGATATTGGTTACAATGTTTAGTAGCTCTTGCATGCATACTTGTTTATCTTTCAAAGAGCCATATTACTTTGTATTCTCCTTTGTGTTTGCCTGCAGATTCAGCTTAGTCCAATGCACGAGCACTCTTATTATTGTTCACATCGTTCGATCGTGCAAGTGAAAGGCAATAATGATGATATATGATGAAGTGACTGAGACTGGAAAAGCTGGTATGAACTCTATCTATTTTGTTTTTGTAAATATGACTGGCTTGTCATCCCAGATTCGGCTTTGTTGTGAGAGAACCATGTTTGCAATGACAACTTAGAGATCATAGTTTCTGATGCCATGCTTATTTAGCTAGGAGCTTATAATGGTTTGTCTTGAATGCCAACATAGATTTTGAGATGACTATGATGTAGTATGATAGGATGGTATTCTCCTTTGAATGATTCAAGTGGCTTGACTTGGTGCATGTTCATGCATGTAGTTGAAACAAAATCAACATAGCCTCTATGATGTTCGTGTTCATGGTGATTTATATCCTGTTCATGCTTGCACTCCATGTTAGTCAAACTCATTGCATTCTGATGACTATTGTCGCTCTCTAGTTGGTCGCTTCCCAGCCTTTTGCTAGCCTTCACTTGTACTAAGCGGAATACTGCTTGTGCATCCACTTTCATAAACCCAAAAGTTTTTCCATGAGAGTCCACCATACCTACCTATGTGCGGTATTTACCTGCCGTTCCAAGTAATTTTTCACATTCTCTAAACCTTCAAGAAATAATCTGTTTTGCATGCCCGAACCGCTCATGTGGTGACAGGGGGCTATTGGTATCTTCCATGTTAGGCGTGTTATCCTCGACATGTGTTTATTCACTGTCATTCACGAGAAAGGGGCCGGTAATTGGAATGCCCAGTTCCATGCTTAAATCGAAAACATAACTGGAAAACAAGACTCCCCCCGGATTGATGTTAGTATGGACGGTACCCGAGGATTCGGCTAGCCGTGGAGTGTGATTGATTGGTGGTGGGGGAGTTAAAACTTTACTTTTTTGTTTGGGAACCGCCTATAGCATGAGTAGCGTGGAAGATATTGAGAACTCTTGGTCATTGCATTGACAATGAAAGTATGCCACCCAAAATTATTATCTCTGTTTTCAAAGCTTGAGCTCTGGCACCTCTGCAAATCAATGCTTCCCTCTGCGAAGGGCCTGTCTATTTATTTTCATGTTGACTCATCCTCTTCTTATATAAGCACCAATTAGAGAGCACCTCTGTCATTTTTATGCTTTGCTTTTGATTGATATTGAGTATGACTATGACTGGATCTTCGTTGCTATGGATTACAATGTTTAGTCAGCCCTTGATCTTTGAAAGTGCTCTGCATTTATGTTTTGCGGTTTCAGAAAGAGCTAGCGAGATACCACCTATTCATATTGCTTCATGCTTGTTTTGATTGAATTGTTGGTATCTGAAACTCATTATTATTTGCTCGCTAGCTGATTATGCCATTGATATTAGTTTATCGTGAGACCTTTGTGTCACTTGCTTATGTGGTTAACTTGTGATCTTGTTGAAATTTTGGTTACGAGTTAGACATAGTTGCAACAACAAGATCAAACATAGTTTGTCAAAGTTTTTCTTTCTCTTTTAGTTTCTCAACTGAGTTGCTTGAGGACAAGCAAGGTTTTAAGCTTGGGGGAGTTTGATACGTCTCCATCGTACCTACTTTTCCAAACTCTTTTGCCCTTGTTTTGGACTCTAATTTGCATGATTTGAATGGAACTAACCCGGACTGACGTTGTTTTCAGCAGAATTGCCATGGTGTTGTTTTTGTGCAGAAATGAAAGTTCTCGGAACGTCCTGAAAATTTACGGAGATTTTTTCTGGAAAATATGAAAAATACCTGCGCAAAGATCCACCGGAGGGGATGGGCCAGTGGGCCACAAGCCCTGTTGCCGCGGCCTCCCCCCTGGCCGCGACAACCAAGCTTGTGGGGCCCACGCGGCTCTGCCACCCCCAAACTCAGCTCTATAAATTCACTTTCGCGCAGAAAAAAATCAGAAGAGAAGATTTTGTCGCGTTTGCGATACGGAGGCGCCGCCACATCTTCTTCTTCATCTGGAGGACAGATCTGGAGTCCGTTTTGGGCTCCGGAGAGGGGAAATTGTCACCATCGTCATCATCAACCTTCTTCCCTATCCAATTCCATGAAGCTCTTCATCGTTCGTGAGTCATCTATTCGTAGGCTCGCTGGATGGTGATGAGTAGGATGGGATCTATCATGTAATCGAGTTAGTTTTGACGGGGATTGATCCCTAGTATCCACTATGTTCTGAGATTGATGTTGCTACTACTTTGCCATGCTTAATGCTTGTCACTAGGGCCCGAGTGCCACGATTTCAGATCTGAAATTATTATGTTGTCACCAATATATGTGTGTTTTAGATCCGATCTTGCAAGTTGTAGTTACCTACTATGTGTTATGATCCGGCAACCCCGGAGTGACAATAACCGGAACCACTCCCGGTGATGAACATAGTTTGAGGAGTTCATGTGTTCACCAAGTGCAAATGCGTTGTTCCGGTTCTTTATTAAAAGGAGAACCTTAATATCCCGTAGTATCCTTTTGGACCCCGCTGCCACGGGAGGGATGGACAATAGATGTCATGCAAGTTCTTTTCCCTAAGCATGTATGTCTACACACGGAATGCATGCCTACATCACATTGACAAACGTGAGCTAGCCACATATCTCTCCGTGTTATAACTGTTGCATGATTAATATCATCCAAACGAATCACCGACCCATTGCCTACGAGTTTGTCCCACTGCTGCTGTTACTTGTTTTGCTCTGCTGCTGTTACTTGTCTTGCTCTGCTGCTACTGCTGTTACTTGCTACTGCTGTCATTACTGCTGTTCCTTGCCACTGCTATTACTCGTTACACTGCTGCTACCTGCTACAATTCTGGTTCGCTTGTCGTTGACGGGAAAAGACAATTTCCATCAACGGGCAACTTCTGGCAAATCGGAGTACTAATAAAATCATACGATGCCGCACTAGTGGCGGGAGCAATCGGAGTACTAATAAAATCATTATTGTTGGTACTCGAGAAGTCGCAAAGTTTGGTGTTTTCAGCCATGATGACTTCAACAAACAAACAAGCACACAAGCAAGCAAGAAAACCGGCAAAGGAAAACGACAGAAAGGAAAAACAAAAAGACAAAGGGGAAAGGCAAAGGAGAAAGGCAAATGAAAACGGCAAATGTGAAGTGGGGGAGAGGAAAACGAGAGGCAACTCGCAAAAAAAGTAAATGCAAGAGATGAGTTTGTGAGACCTACTTGGATAGATCTCTCCTTCCCCGACAACGGCGCCAGAAATACATCTGCTACTGCAACAAAAGACCTTGCAACAGCACCAGAAACAAGCGTGGTGACGGGAGACTATTCTTGTCTTGATACTCCTCAGCAACGGCACCAGGAATCCTTCTGCTACGGATACGCCTTTAGGGACTTCCTAGGCAAATATGCAAAGGATTCCCTCGTGGCCTTGGAGCCTTGCGTTGGTGTACCCTCAAAGCGGAAAGGGTGATGTAGCACAGCGGTGGTAAGTATTTCCCTCAGTTTTGAGAACCAAGGTATCGATCCAGTGAAGGAATATCACAAGTACCTACACAACAACAAAGAGCTTGCTCCCAACGCTATGAAGGGGTTGTCAATCCCTTATAGATTGTTTGCCAAGTGAGAACTGAAAGCAACAAAGAAACAAAGCAAATTAAAAGCGAAAGTGGAAACGATAGGTGTGAATAGACCCGGGGGCCGTAGTGTTCACTAGTGGCTTCTCTCATGAAAGCAAGTAGACGGTGGGTGAACGAATTACTGTCGAGCAATTGATAGCACCGCGCAAAGTCGTGACGTTATCTATGGCAATGATTATATCCATAGGCATCACGTCCAAAACAAGTAGACCGATACTTTCTGCATCTACTACTATTACTCCACACGTCGACCGCTATCCAGCATGCATCTAGTGTATTAAGTTCATGAGAACAGAGTAACGCCTTAAGCAAGATGACATGATGTAGATGGACAATCTCATATCTACGATATAAGCCCATCTTGTTACCCTTGATGGCAACAACATGATGCGTGCCTTGCTGCCCTTTCTGTCACTGGGAAAGGTCACCACACGGTAAGAACCCAAAACCAAGCACTTCTCCCATTGCAATAATCATAGATCTAGTTGGCCAAACAAAACCCAAGACTCGGAGAGACTTACAAGGATATCAAATCATGCATATAAGAAATCAGCAAAGACTCAAATATATATCATAGATAATCTGATCACAAATCCACAATTCATCGGATCTCGACAAACACACTACCAAAGAGGATTACATCGGATATATTTCCATGAAGATCATGAAGAACTTTGTATGGAAGATCCAAGAGAGAGAAGAAGCCATCTAGCTACTAACTACGGACCCATAGGTCTGAAGTGAACTACTCACGAGTCATTGGAGGGGTGATGATGTTGATGAAAAAGCCCTCCAACTCCAAAGTCCCCTCCGGCAGGGCACCGGGAAGGGTCTCCAGATGAGATCTCGCGGAAACGGAAGCTTGCGGCGGCGGAAAAGTGTTTTTGTGGATCCCCTGATTTTTTCTGGATTTTTAGGGAATATATAGGCCAAAGGCCTAGGGCAGGGGAGCGCCACGGGGGCCACAAGCTTGGTTGCCGCAGCCTCCCCCTGGCCGCGACAACAGGGCTTGTCGGCCCCCTGTGGGCCCACTTGCTTGGCCCTCAAGCCTCCCGATCTTCTTCCGTTCTGGACAAATTCATTTCGGGGATTTTATTCTGTTTGGACTCCGTTCCAAAATCAGATCTGAAAAGAGGCAAAAACACAGAAAAAACAGGAACTGGCACTTGGCACTGAGTTAAGAAGTTAGTCCCAAAAAAGATATAAAATGTAAACAAAACATCCAAAGTTGACAAGATAACAGCGTGAAACCATCAAAAATTATAGATACGTTTGAGACGAATCAAGCATCCCCAAGCTTAACTCATGCTCGTCCTCGAGTAGGGAAGTGATAAAGAATGATTTTTTGATGTTTTCATGCTACCTAGCATAGATGTCCTTTGTAACTCCTCTTATGTGACATGAATGTTCACATCCATTAGATTCAAAACAATAGTTTGCTATTGACGTGGAGACAATAATAATTCAAGCAAACTAGCAAGATAATCATGAACTTTCAAAATAACAAGGCCAAAAGAAAGTTATCCCTACAAAATCATATAGTCTGGCTATGCTCTATCATCATTGCACAACGAATTTAAATCATGCACAACCCCGGTATTAGCCAAGTAATTGTTTTCACACCTTTACTTTCTCAAATTTTTTCAACTCTCACGCAATACATGAGCGTGAGCCATGGTTTTAGCACTATAAGTGGTGTGGAGTGTGGTGGAGGTTGCAAGACAAACAAGGAGAAGATGGTCACATTAACTAGGCATATCAATGAGCTATGGAGATGCTCATCAATAGATATCAATGTGAATGAGTAGGGATTGCCATACAAATGATGCACTAGAGCTAGGAGTATGTGAAAGCTCTTAGAGAAAACTAGTGGGTGTGCATCCAACTTGCTTGCTCACGAAGACCTAAGGCAAATTTGAAAAAGCCTATCATTGGAATATACAAGCCAAGTTATATAATGAAAAATTCCCACTAGCTATATGGTGGTGACAAAACGAGAGACTCTCAATCATGCAGATCATGGTGCTTAATATGCACAAGTGTGGATAGGTGGTAGCATTGTCCCTTCTCTCATTTTCTCTCGTTTTTTTGGATGGGCTCTTTGGCCTCTTTTTTTATTTTTATTTTTTTATTTTGGTGGGCATCTTTGGCCTCTTTTATTACCTCACATGGGACAATGCTTCATAAATGATGATCATCACACTAACAACTCAAAACTTAGAGCAATGATGACTCTATATGGAATGCCTTCGGTAGTGTACCGTGACAATGATCTAGCATGGCATAGACATCAATGGAAACATCATGCTAGCTATCTTACGATCATGCAATGGCAATGTAGACGTGGTGGCACATGTCATGGTGGTAGTTGCATGGCAATATATCTCGGAATGACTTTGAAAAAGCCATAGTAGGTAGGTATGGTGGCTGTTTTGAGGGAGGCTAATGGTGGGTTTTGTGCACCGGCGAAAGTTGCACGACACTAAAGAAGATAGTGATGGTGGAAGGTGAAAGTGCATCTAAACCATGGACTCAACATTAGTCATGAAGAACTCATATACTTGTTGCAAAAGTTTTAATAGTAATCGAAACAAATCATTCAACGCATACTCCTAGGGGAAGGGTTGGTACGTATAAACCATCGCGCGATCCCGACCGCCACACAAAGGATGACAATCAATAGACTAATCATGCTCAGACTTCATCACATAGCGGTTCACCATACGTGCATGCTATGGGAATCACTAACTTCAACACAAGTATTTCTAGATCCACAACACCTTACTAATATAACTTCAATATTACCATAACCACTACTCAAAACTAGTTGAGATGAATCAAACTTCTCTAACTATTCAATGCACATGAAGGTGGAAGTTTTCGTATCCCTTTGGATAACTACCCCTTTTGAGACTACTTTCATTGCATAGACCAACTACCAAGCCATGCACCACCATGCTCTAAAAGATATAAGTGAAGCACACAGAGCAAAATCAACTAGCTCAAAAGATATAAGTGAAGCACATGTGAGCTGAATTGTCTACCAAAGGTATAAGTGAAGCTCGACAAAATCACGGTGAGTGCATGTCTCTCTCTCTAGGTGGGCAGCAAGGATGATTGTGACACAACAAAAATAAAAGACTCCTACGATACAATACGCTCCAAGCAAAACACATAACATGTGGTGAATAAAAATATAGCCCCAAGTAACGTTACCGATGGATTGAAGACGAAAGAGGGGATGCCTTCCCGGGGCATCCCCAAGCTTAGGATGTTACGGCATCCTTGAATCATATTGGGGTGCCTTGGGAATCCCCAAGCTTGAGCTCTTGCCACTCCTTATCTTTTTGTCCATCAGAACTTCACCCAAAACTTGAAAACTTCACAACACGAAACTAAAACAGAAACTCGTGATAACATTAGTATAAGAAAGCAAACCACCACTTCCTTAGGTACTGTAGCAAACTTAAATTCTACTTATGTTGATGTTGGTTTACTGTATTTTCAATCTTCCATGGCTAATACCCCCCGATACTATCCATAGTTTCATCAAAATAAGCAACCAACACAACGAAAACAGAACCTGTTAACAGCAGACCAGTCTGTAGCAATCTGTATACTTCGTATACTTCTGGTACCTCGAAAATTCTGGAAAATTACGACAGTCTGAAGAATTTGCGTAGCAATTAGCATAAAAATAATCAACTCAAAAGCTCTTACAGAAAAAAAAATGAATTTTTTTTTGTGAGAAGAAAGTTTTTGTCTTTTCCAGCATGACCAAACGATCATCCCCAAGACTAATCATAACGGTTTTGCTTGGCACAAACGCAAAAAGAAACACAAAAAACACAATCATAACAGAATTATGAAAGTGTGGAAAACACAAAATAGAAAGAAAAAGGATAGATTCGTTGGGTTGCCTCCCAACAAGCGCTATTGTTTAACGCCCTTAGCTAGGCAAAAGGTGATGGAATCACGTATAGTCATCTTTGGTGCTCAAACCATAAGTAGCCCTCATCATAGATTCATAAGGCAATCTTATTTTCTTTCTAGGAAAGTGCTCCATGACCTTTTTTAGGGGAAATTGAAATCTAATATTCCCTTCCTTCATATCGATGATAGCACCAATAGTCCTTAGGAAAGGTCTACCAAGAATAATGGGACATTAAGGATTGCAATCTATGTCAAGTACAATGAAATCCACGGGTACATAGTTCTTATTTGAAACAATAAGAACATCATCGATCCTTCCCATGGGTTTCTTGACAGTAGAATCCGCAAGATGCAAAATAAGAGAACACTCTTCAATCTCATGAAAACCAAGAATATCACATAAAGACTTTGGAATCGCGGAAACACTAGCACCCAAATCACACAAAGCATTGACTCATAGTTTTTGATCTTGATTTTGATAGTAGGTTCCCACTTATCATGAAGTTTTCTAGGTATAGAGACTTCTAGTGCGAGCTTCTCTTCAAGAGATTTCATCATAGCATCTACGATATGCGCGGTAAAGGCTTTGCTTTGGCTATAAGCATGTGGAGAGTTTGCAATGGATTGCATCAAAGAAATGCATTCAAACAAGGAGAAACTATCATAATTGACTTCCTTGAAATCCAAAGTGGGAGTTTAATTACCACCCAAAATTTTGATTTCTTCTACTCCACTCTCCACACCTTTATCATCAAGATAGGTGGACTCCGAATCATTGGGGCATTTTTCAACCAAAGTGGATTCATATCCAGCCCCTTCATCAATAGGTTTGACACGCGAAAACAAAGATTCAAGAGGAGTCACACCAAGCACTTTAAGATCTTCGTGATTTGCATCACTAGAACGCACCCTTTTAAACCATTCATGCCTAGCGCGAATTTGGGCGGTTCTTTCTTTGCTCTCATTCATGGAGACACGCATAGCTTTCAAAGTTTCATCCAAGTTGACCTTGGGAGGATCACATCTAACTTTTAAAGCATCAATATCACAAGACATCCTATCAACGCTCTTAGCCAAATCGTCAATTTTGAGTAGTTTTTCCTCTATGGACGCATTGAAAATCTTTTGAGAGTTGATGAACTCTTTGATATTACTCTCTAAATTAGAGGGTAATTTGTTGTGATTTCCATAAGTGTTGTTGTAGGAATTTCCATAATTGTTAGAGGAGTTACTAGGAAAAGGCCTAGGAACATAGTTTCCTCTAAAAGCATTGTTGTTGCCAAAATTGTTCCTACCAACAAAATTAACGTCCAAACTAGCGTTGCTACTCTCAATCAAGGAAGATAGTGGCATGTCATTAGGATCTAAAGGAGCGTTTCTACTAGCAACCAAATTCATCAACTCGTCCATCTTAGCACTAATCGAGTTAATTTCTTCTATAGCGTGTACCTTTTTGCTAGCGGGTGACCTTTCAGTGTGCCACTGAGAGTAGTTGGTCATGATATTGTCTAGGAGTTTTGTAGCGTCTCCTAACGTGATTTCCATGAACGTTCCACCTGAGGCGGAGTCCAAGATATTGCGAAGGAGATGATCTATCTTTTGATTGGAACAACACTCAAAGGGGCTCCCAAATGCTCTTGGGATCTAAGATTGGGTGTGGGCAAGAGTGAGTGAGGAAGAAGGTGTATTTGTAAGTGTTCTTGCTGTGTTGGACCCCCTCTCACGAAGTGGGAGGGGGTATATATAGTGGGGAGACTAAAATAACCGTTGGGGTCACTTAAGTCTGACAGTGGTCGGACGTCCGACGGTTTCCGGACGTCCGACATGCGTCGGACGACCGAAGGAGTGTTCATATCAGTTTGCCACTGTGTAGTCGAACAAGGACCGGACGTCCGAAGAGAAGGTCGGATGTACGAGAGTTCAGCTCTGTTCAAGGGCACCGGATTTCCGAAAGTGGTCGGACGTCCGGCCCTTGGACGACAGGGGGAGGCCGGAAGTCCGAGTTATTTGACTCTGGTGCAAGGTTCCGGTTTTCCGAAGTGGTCGGGCGTCCGACCCTTGGACGTCCGGAGGGATCCGGATGTCCGAGACTTTGGCTCTGGTATAAGGTTCCAGATTTCCGAAGTGGTCGGGCGTCCGGCCCTCGGACGTCCGGAGGAAGCCGGATGTCCGAGGCATTGGTTCTGTTTTGAGATCAAAGCAGAGCAGTGGAGATGTGATATGAGCAGAAAAGTAGAAATGTAATTTGAGCAAGTTCATCGCAAAACCTGTGATCCTCTCTTAATAGTGCGGGACCCCTATACTCAAGAATAGTAAATTAAAGGATAGGCTACATCATCTTTTCTCAATCCCGAGCCTTCTTGACATATAAGTCCCGATCTTCTCAAGCCACCTTGGCACATAATTCTCGATCTACTAAGAGTACTTTAAAAGCCATCCTGAGATACACTCAACAAATAAGATTAGTTTCCTATGTATGTGTTGTCATTAACACCAAAACTCGATTAAGGGCATGACTGCACTTTCAATTGCGAGAGGCAAAATTCAAGCCAGCGTAAAAGATTTGTATAATCATCCACAAACTCAAGCCATGAGCGGGATAATTTCTAATCATTGACTTCATCCTCTCCCAAGATTGTGCAACGTGTTCATGATCAAGTTGCTTGAAATTCATGATATCGTTACGTAAGGAGATAATCTTAGCCGGCGGAAAATACTTGGATATGTAAGCATCTTTGCACTTATCCCAAGAATCGATACTATTTTTAGGCAAAGAAGAAAACCAAGTTTTTGCGCGATCTCGCAACGAGAAAGGAAAAAGCTTCAACTTAATCACGTCATTATCCACATCTCTTTTCTTTTGCATATCGCAAAGCTCAATGAAGGTATTGAGATGGGATGCGGCATCTTCACTAGGAAGGCCAGAGAATTGCTCTTTCATAACAAGATTCAGCAAAGCTGCGTTGATTTCATACGATTCCGCACTAGTGGCGGGAGCAATCGGAGTACTAATAAAATCATTATTATTGGTACTCGAGAAGTCGCAAAGTTTGGTGTTTTCAGCCATGATGACTTCAACAAACAAACAAGCACCCAAGCAAGCAAGAAAACCGGCAAAGGAAAATGGCAAAAAGGAAAAAGAAAAAGGCAAAGGGGAAAGGCAAAGGAGAAAGGCAAATGAAAACGGCAAATGTGAAGTGGGGGAGAGGAAAACGAGAGGCAACTGGCAAAAAAAGTAAATGCAAGAGATGAGTTTGTGAGCCCTACTTGGATAGATCTCTCATTCCCCGGCAACGGCGCCAGAAATACTTCTGCTACTGCAACAAAAGACCTTCCAACGGCGCCAGAAACAAGCGTGCTAACGGGAGACTATTCTTGCCTTGATACTCCTCAGCAACGGCACCAGGAATCCTTCTATTACGGCTACGCCTTTAGGGACTTCCTAGACAAATATGCAAAGGATTCCCCCGTGGCCTTGGAGCCTTGCGTTGGTGTTCCCTCGAAGCGGAAATGGTGATGTAGCACAGCGGTGGTAAGTATTTCCCTCAGTTTTGAGAACCAAGGTATCGATCCAGTGAAGGAATATCACAAGTACCTGCACAAACACAAAGAGCTTGCTCCCAACGCTATGAAGGGGTTGCAATCCCTTATAGATTGTTTGCCAAGTGAGAACTGAAAGCAACAAAGAAAAAAAGCAAAGTAAAAGCAAAAGTGGAAACGATAGGTGTGAATAGACCCGGGGGCCTTAGTGTTCACTAGTGGCTTCTCTCATGAAAGCAAGTAGACGGTGGGTGAACGAATTACTGTCGAGCAATTGATAGAACCGCGCAAAGTCGTGACGTTATATATGGCAATGATTATATCTATAGGCATCACGTCCAAAACAAGTAGACCGATACTTTCTGCATCTACTACTATTACTCCACACGTCGACCGCTATCCAGCATGCATCTAGTGTATTAAGTTCATGAGAACAGAGTAACGCCTTAAGCAAGATGACATGATGTAGATGGACAATCTCTTATCTACGATAAAATCCCATCTTGTTACCCTTGATGGCAACAACATGATGCGTGCCTTGCTGCCCTTTCTGTCACTGGGAAAGATCACCACACGGTATGAACCCAAAACCAAGCACTTCTCCCATTGCAAGAATCATAGATCTAGTTGGCCAAACAAAACCCAAGACTCGGAGAGACTTACAAGGATATCAAATTATGCATATAAGAAATCAACAAAGACTCAAATATATATCATAGATAATCTGATCACAAATCCACAATTCATCGGATCTCGACAAACACACCGCCAAAGAGGATTACATCGGATAGATCTCCATGAAGATCATGGAGAACTTTGTATTGAAGATCCAAGAGAGAGAAGAAGCCATCTAGCTACTAACTATGGACCCGTAGGTCTGAAGTGAACTACTCACGAGTCATTGGAGGGGCGATGATGTTGATGAAGAAGCCCTCCAACTCCAAAGTCCCCTCCGGCAGGGCACCGGGAAGGGTCTCCAGATGAGATCTCGCGGAAACGGAAGCTTGCGGCGGCGGAAAAGTGTTCTCGTGGATCCCCAGATTTTTTCTGGATTTTTAGGGAATATATAGGCCAAAGACCTAGGGCAGGGGAGCGCCAGGGGGGCCACAAGCTTGGTTGTCGCGGCCTCCCCCTGGCCGCGGCAACATGGCTTGTGGGCCCCCTGTGGGCCCACTTGCTTGGACCTCAAGCCTCCCGATCTTCTTCCGTTCTGGAAAAATTCATTTCGGGGATTTTATTCCGTTTGGACTCCGTTCCAAAATCAGATCTAAAAAGAGTCAAAACACAGAAAAACAGGAACTGACACTTGGCGGTGAGTTAATAAGTTAGTCCCAAAAAAGATATAAAAGGTAAACAAAACATCCAAAGTTGACAAGATAACAGCGTGAAACCATCAAAAATTATAGATACGTTTGAGATGTATCGTAGTGTCATCTCAATGGAATTATATGGTGCCCTATTTAAAATGAATGTGGTTGTCTCTGATGCATAACCCCAAAAAGATCTTGTCAAATCGGTAAGTGACATCATAGTACGCACCATATCCAATAGGGCACGGCTACGACGTACGGACACACCATCACACTATGGTGTTTCAGGTGGCATGATTTATGAAACAATTTCGAATTGTCTTAAATGTATACCAAACTTGTAACTCAGATATTCACCTCCATGATCATATTGTAGACATTTTATCCTCTTGTCACGAAGATCTTCAACTTCACTCTAATGTTGCTTGAACTTTTCAACATTTCAGACTTGTGATTCATCAAGTAAATATGCCCGTATGTACTCAAATCATATGTGAAGCAAGAAAATAACAATATCCACTACGTGCTTCAACACTCATTGGACTACATACATCAAAATGTATTATTTTCAATACGTCACTTGCCCGCTCCACCTCACACGAAAACGGGTCTTAGTCATTTTGCCCAAGAGGCATGGTTCGCATGTCTCAAGCGATTCAAAAATCGAGTGAGTCTAAAGATCCATAAGCATGGAGTTTCTTCATGGGTTTTACACCAATATGACCTAAGCGTCATTGCCACAAGTAAGTGGTACTATCTTTACTAACTTTACATCTTTTGGCATCAATACTATGAACATGTCTATCACTATGATGAGAGATTCAATAAACCATTCACATTGGATGCATGATCATAAAAGATATTATTCATGTAAACAGAATAACCCATTATTCTCTAACTTACGTGAATAATCGTCTCGTAATAAGAAAAATCAATATAATTTTCATGTTCAACGCAGACACCAAATAACATTTATTTAGGTTTACCACTAATCCCGAAGGTAGATGGAGCGTGCGATGGTTATCACATCAACCTTGGAAACACTTCCAAAACAAATCGACACCTCGCCCTTAGCTAGTCTCCATTTATTCCGCAACTCCTGTTTCGAGTTACTAATATTAGCAACTAAACCGGTATCAAATACTTAGGAGCTACAACGAGCACTAGTAAGGCACACATAAATAACATGTATATCAAATATACATTTGTTGACATTGCGAGCCTACTTATCTGCCAAGCATCTGGGTAGTTCCGCTCTGAGTGACCGTTCCCCTCACAACAGAAGCACTTAGTCTCGACGTTGGGTTCAACCTTGGTTTTCTTCATTCGAGCGACAACTGGCTTGTCATTCTCAAAGTTTCCCTTCTTGCCCTTGCCATTCTTGAAACTAGTGGTTTTACTAACCATCAAGACTTGACGCTCCTTCTTGATTTCGACCTTCGTGGTGTAAACCATCACAAATAGCTCAGGGGTCATCATCTCCATCCTTGGCATGTTATAGTTCAACACGAAGCTCGAGTAGCTTGGCGACAGTGACTTGGAGAACTATGTCAATCACAATCTCATCTCGAAGATCAACTCCCACTTGATTCAAGCAATTGTAGCACTTAGACAATCTGAGCACTATGTCAATCACAATTTCATCACGAAGCTCGAGTAGCTTGGCGGCAGTGACTTGGAGAACTATGTCAAACACAATTTCATCGATTGAGCCATTCTCCTTCATCTTGCATGCAAAGAATCTTGTCGGAGGTCTCATACCTCTCAACATGGGTACGATCCTGAAATCCCGGTTTGAGCTCTTGGAACATCGCATATGCACCGTTACGTACGAAACGTCTTTGGAGCCTCAATGCTAAGTCATAAAGCATGACACCCTAAACTATCAAGTAGTCATCAAAACGTGCCTCTGTGATGTTCTCAACGCCCACATACAACATTTCAGGGGGTGGCACATGGAGCGGTGCCTCAAGGACATAAGCCTTCTGCGCAGCAAGTGAGGACAATCCTCACATCACGGACCTAGTCCGCATAATTGCTACCATCATCTTTCAACTTAGTTTTCTCTAGGAATGTATGAAAAAAATACAATGGGAGCTATAGCGCGAGCTATTGATCTACAACATAATTTGCAAAGAAATATTAACTATGTTCATGATAATGAGTTCAGTTTATCATATTACTAAATAAATCCCACTCAAATCAACATCCCTCAGGTTGTTCGAGTGTGACATGATCCAAATCCACCAACCCAAGTCCGATCATCACGTGAGATGAGGTGGTTTCAATGGTGAACATCTCCATGTTGATCATATCTACCATATGACTCATGTTCGACCTTTTGGTCTTCTGTGTTCCGAGGCCATGTCTGTACATGCTAGGCTCGTCAAGTTTAACCCAAGTGTTCTGCATGTGCAAAACTGGCTTACACCCGTTATATGCGAACATAGAGTTTATCGCACCCGATCATCACGTGGTGCCTCTAAATGATGAACCTTCGCAATGGTGCACACTTGGGGAGAACACAATTTTATCTTGAAATTTTAGTGAGAGATCATCTTATAATGCTACGGTCGTCCTAAGCAAAATGAGATGCATAAAAGTATTAACATCACATGCAAAGCATATAAGTGACGTGATATGGCCATCATCATCTTGTGCTTTTGATCTCCATCTCCAAAGCACCGACATGATCTCCATCGCCACCGGCATGACACCATGATATCCATCATCATGATATCCATCATCGTGTATCCATTGGGTTGTTGCGCCAACTATCCTTCTACAACTATTGCTAACTCATAGCGATAAAGTAAAGCAAAAAGGCACAAATTAATTAAAGACAACCCTATGGCTCCTGCCGGTTGTCATACTCATCGACATGCAAGTCGTGATAATATATACAAAACATGATCATGTCATACATCACATATATCTCATCATGTCTTTGGCCATACAATATCACAACATACCCTGCAAAAACATGTTAGACGTCCTCTACTTTTTTGTTGCATGTTTTATGTGGCTGCTATGGGTAACTAGCAAGAACCCTTCTTACCTACGCAAAGCCACAACAGTGATATTCAAGTTTCTATTTAACCTTCTACAAGGACCGCCTCTGTCGAATCCGATTCGACTAAAGTGGGAGAGACAAACACCCACCAGCCATCTTTATGCAACAAGTTGCATGTTAGTTGATGGAACCGGTCTCCCATACATGGACGAGTAAGATTGGTCTGAGCCGCTTCATCCCACAATACCGCCGAATCAAGATAAGACTAAGAAAGTAAGCAATCTGAACATCAACACCCACAAACACTTTGTGTTCTACTCGTGCATGTTATCTACGCATAGACCTAGCTCATGATGCCACTGTTGGGGAACGTTACATGGGAAATAAAAAAAAATGTATGTGCACCCAAGATCTATCTATGGAGATCAACATATATGAGAGTGGGAGTGCATCTACATACCCTTGTAGATCGCTAAGCGGAAGCCTATATAAGGCAGTTGATGTAGTCGTACTCTTCACGATCCAATCGCGATCTGGTCCGATCTAGCGTCGAACGGAGGGCACCTTTGCGTTCAGCACACGTGCGACTCGATGACGTATCCTCCTTCTTGATCCAGCAAGAGAGGAAGGATAAGTAGATGTGACTCAACCAGCATGACAACGTGATGGAGATGTGTTGGGGAACGTCGCATGGGAAACAAAAAATTTCCTACGCGCACGAGGACCTATCATGGTGATGTCCATCTACGAGAGGAGATTTGGATCTGCATACCCTTGTAGATCGCACAGCAGGAAGCGTTAAGAAACGCGGTTGATGTAGTGGAACGTCCTCACGTCCCTCGATCCGCCCCGCGAACCGTCCCACGAACCGTCCCGCAATCCGTCCCATGATCCGCTTCGATCTAGTGCCGAACGGACGACACCTCCGTGTTCAACACACGTACAGCTCGACGATGATCTCGGCTTTCTTGATCTAGCAAGCAAGACGGAGAAGTAGATGAGTTCTCCGTCAGCGTGACGACGCTCCGGTGGTGGTGAAGAATCTACTCCTGCAGGTCTCTGCCCGAGCTCCGCAGAAATACGATCTAGAGGAAAAACCGTGGTGTTTGTGGTCGGGCTGCCGTGGCAAAAGTTGTCTCAAATCAACCCTAAAACTCCACTATCTATAGGAGGAGGGGAGGGGAGGCTTGCCTTGGGGTCCAAGACCCCAAGGGTGCGCCGACCAAGGAGGTGGAGGAGTCCACCTCCAATCCTAGTCCAACTAGGATTGGAAGGTGGAGTCCTTCCCTTCCTTCCCACCTCTTTTTTTTTCTTTTCTCTTTGATTTTCTTATCCCTTGCGCATGGGCCTTATTGGGCTGTCCCACCAGCCCACCAAGGGTTGGTGCGCCACCCCTAGGGCCTATGGGCTTCCCCGGGTGGGTTGGCCCCTCCCGGTGAACATTCGGAACCCATTCGTCACTCCCGGTACATTCACGGTAATGCGTGAAAACCTTCCGGCAAT
Source organism: Hordeum vulgare subsp. vulgare (assembly GCF_904849725.1). NCBI lineage: Eukaryota > Viridiplantae > Streptophyta > Magnoliopsida > Poales > Poaceae > Hordeum > Hordeum vulgare. The sequence continues at coordinate 498,179,215 of NC_058522.1, read as the reverse complement.
CAAATGAGGTCATCCTATATATCAACCTTCGTCTCCGGACCATTCCGGAAACCCTCGTGACGTCCGTGATCTCATCTGGGACTCCAAACAACATTCGGTAACCACACATATAACTCAACTATACTAAAACATCGCCGAACTTTAAGTGTGTTGACCCTCCGGGTTCGAGAACTATGCAGACATGCCCCAAGGTACTCCTCGGTCAATATACAATAGCGGGACCTGGATGCCCATATTGGATCCTACATATTCTCCGAATAACTTATCGGTTGAACCTCAGTGTCAAGGATTCATATAATCCCGTATGTCATTCCCTTTGTCCTTCGGTATGTTACTTGCCCGAGATTCGATCGTCGGTATCCGCATACCTATTTCAATCTCGTTACCGGCAAGTCTCTTTTCTCGTTCCGTAATACAAGATCCCGTGACTTACACTAAGTCGCATTGCTTGCAAGGCTTGTGTGTGATGTTGTATTACCGAGTGGGCCCCGAGATACCTCTCCGTCACACGGAGTGACAAATCCCAGTCTTGATCCATACTAACCCAAAGGACACCTTCGGAAATACCTGTAGAGGACCTTTATAGTCACCCAGTTACGTTGTGACGTTTGATACACACAAGGTATCCCTCTGGTGCCAGTGGGTTATATGATCTCATGGTCATAGGAACAAATATTTGACACGCAGAAAACAATAGCAATAAAATGACACGATCAATATGCTACGTTCATAGTTTGGGTCTAGTCCATCACATGATTCTCCTAATGATGTGATCCGGTTATCAAGCAACAACACTTTGCACATAGTCAGAAAACCTTGACTATCCTTGATCAACTCGCCAGCCAACTAGAGGCTTGCTAGGGACATTGTTATGTCTATTTATCAACACATGTATCTATGTTTTCATTCAATACAATTATAGCATGGATAATAAACGATTATCTTTAAACAGGAAATATAATAATAACTATTTATCATTGCCTCTAGGGCATATTTCCAACAAGATGGTGGTGGAGCAATCCTAGCAGGGCCTTGCCAAGCGCCTCCGAAACTGCGAACGAGGAAGAATGTGAGAGAAGGGAGTCTGCAAGGCATGGGAATTGTTGTGTACAACCCTCCCCCTCTCCTTTACTATATATATGAGGCAAGGGGCAGGTTCAGGTCGCAGCCCTTGGCCCCTTCTCCAAGGAGGGCCGGTGGCAAGGGTGGAGTCCTCCCTCCACAAGGAAGGGAGGAGTCCCCCCTCCTCCAAGGCACCTCCGCGGTGCCTTGTCCCTTTGGGACTCTTGCGCCCAAGCCAATTTTGGCTCGAGGGCCCCCTGGCCTAGGGTGTCCAAGGCGCCACCCCTAGAGCCCATGTGGGCCCACGGGCCAGGTGGACCCCCCCGATGGACCCCCGAAACACTTTCGGCACCCGATACACTACCGGTAATGCCCGAAACTTTTTCCGGTAGGCAAAATACGACTTCCCGTATATATATAAATCTTTACCTCCATACCATTTTGGAACTCTTCGTGACATTCAGGATCTCATCCAGGACTCCGAACAACATTCGGTCACCAAAGTACATAACCCAATACTACTCTAGCGTCAATCGAGCGTTAAGAGTGCAGATCCTATGAGTTCCAGAATCATGTGGACATGACTGAGACACCTCTCTCGTCAATAGCCAATAGCGGGACCCGAATGCCCATATTGGTTCCCACATATTCCACGAAAATCATTATCGGTCGAACCACGATGTCAAGGATCGAATCAATCCCGTATGGAGTTCCCTTTGTCGAGGGTATGTTACTTGCCCAAGATTTGATCGCTGGTATCTCCATACCTAGTTCAATAGCTTACTGTGATGATGTATTACCGAGTGGGCCCCGAGATACCTCTCTGTTACACGGAGTGACAAATTCCAGTCTTGGAGATACATGTAGAGCACATTTATAATCACTCAGTTACGTTGTGATGTTTGATACACACAAGGCATTCCTGCAGTGTCGAGGAGTTGAATGATCTCATGGTCATAGGAACAAATACATTGACATGCAGAAAGAAATAGCGTCATAGGATCAAATGCTCTGCTTCGATTTGGGTCTCGTCCATCACATCATTCTCCTAGTGATGTGATCTCGTTATCAAATGAAAACTTATGTCTATGGCTAGGAAATCTTAAGCATATTTGATCAACGAGCTAGTCTAGTAGAGGCTTACTAGGGACACTTTGTTGTCTATGTATCCACACATGTATTTGAGTTTCCAATCAATACAATTATAACACAGATAACAAACGATTATCATGAACAAGTAAATATGATAATAACCAATTTATTATTGACTGTAGGGCATATTTCCAGCAAAAGGTTGATGACTATATGGTGCAAATCTACAAAGGAATACCAAAAGCGGAGGCAACTATGTGGTCCTACGGACAGTGGGGTGCAAAAGCATGAGAAGCAAACATAGTTTGATACACATGTCGTAAACGATGAGTGCACACCCTTGGTCATGCGGATGAGGGCTACAGTTAATGCGTGAAACACTCCACGTGGGGAGTTGGTCACTCCACGTGCGTACCAGATATTGATGTGCACAAGTGGTGGAAGATGCATCATCGATCGCGTTAACTCAGATGTGTGTGTACATTGGCCAACACTAGGCTTTTGGACTCTTGACGCGCGGAGCTCATCATATGGGATGCAAGCCGCTCGACACTTCGCCCATCAAGCCACTGATCCGACCACAAGTTCATGAAGCTTGCCATCCCCAGCTGACACCACAAACTAGCGTGCGCAAGGTCGATGCTCTCAGGTCGCAGAGGAAGCTGCACACCTTGTCGTATATTATATCTCGTCGGTTATATCTTGCTCCTCAGGTTTATAGACAATTTTGTTGCTTCTCACAAGTATGATAGAGAACTTGAGTTGGATGGCTTTTCTCCGATATAAAAACATATCGGGGACGTAAACAAAGAGATGTAACTATTGTTACCTCTCAAGAAAACATTGTCGAAAAGAACTTAGCCTTGTAAACTTATTGATATCTTTTGATTTTTCTTATTTTTTTCTTCTTTTTATCAGTCTTCCTCAACCGCCTTGCCACTGGTCATATCCTTCCCGCCTTTTCTAGGCTGGTTTACCTTTCCTTTTTCGTTGTGCTTAATTATTTTATGAAAAAAATAGAATCTCCTAAATTTTCATAACTATTAGAATTTGTACATAGACATTTTTAAGTTTAAACCGAAATTATCATTTGAATTCGTTCTTAGTTTAAACCATCCAACACATTAACGTACGCAGAAGGGGCGTTCGTTGGGCTATGCCACGCATGCGATTTTTACTGTGGCGATAGGGCAGAATTTCCGCAGGTAACACCTCCCTCAGCCAAAACAAAATAGAGAGAGAGAAAAAGAGAACTTTCCCACGAATGCAGTCATCTCTCTCCCACACCGCATCCTCCATCCCAGATCCCCCGCCTCTGCCGCACACGCCCCCTTTCCCCCGCCGAAGCAACCTAATCCATCTACCCTGATTGAAACGGAGGAATACGGGGGCGGAATGGATCTGGTCGTCGTGTCGGAGGAACCCAATCCCAACAGCGAAGCCGCCGCCGCGCACAGCCGGCCGGAGCCACCTCCACTCCGATGCCCATCGATGGTCCTCCACACCGTCCCCCGGAGCTGCTTCACCCACTCTGCTTGCCCCCGAGCAGGACTCGGCCCGCCCAGCAGCCCCTTGCCCCTTCATTCGGTCTGTCCGGAGCTGCACCGCCCACCACAACAAGGTAATCTCCTATTATGGTTGCTACAGTTTAGTACTCTTGTATGTTTTGGTCTTTTTGGGATCCAAATTCTATCAATTCCCTATGGGTGGACTCTTACGTGAGTAGTACATATGTTCTTGATTCATGAAGTACCATGGTTATAACTAACTGCACTCATGTGCATTCTGATTTTCTTTTTTTGGGATAAATTGAGTGCAACGTCCATGTTCATGTTCTATTTCTATTGATTCCCAAGTGCATCCACTGCACTTTGGAGTACCGTGGTCATGTTTTGTTTTGAATGTTTGCTACTGATTGCTTGTGAATGGTGATGGAGCTGGCCGAGCAGGCCCCTGGAGGTTGGAGGAGGCCTTGGGGAATGGGGATGGTGAGCGGCTAGCTGTCGGCAGAACCCCACTGCCATCTCCCATATACTGCCGCTGGCGAGGCGGACCATGGAGAGCGCGAGGAAGATTTGGTCATTTGCGAGATGTGGCGATGGGCGTCTCATGAATGAACAGTATGTTCGATCACCTCTGTCCAAGCTATGCATGTGTTCTCTTTTGTTTTCAACTCATGTGGTGATTTTCTGATGGCTTTCAAACTTCCAATTTTATGGATTGGAGGCTTTGCAGAAGAAGAGCACGGAGAACACCCCTCTTCCTTTACAACTAAAATTGAATTTGCAGGTGATCGATTCATGAAGTTTAAGTGTTTATCAAATTGAATGCAAGGGTGATTAGGATTTTACAGGATTCTATTTGCTTAGTGTCATAATATTTAAACTGCCGATGATCTTCTTGAATGTTAATTGTTATTCCTTTTAGCTAAGAAGTTGTTACTTTTAATGTGTTATGGACAAAGGAACCTACCACTTTGATGTGTTAGTATTAGAATGAAAAATACTTGCAATTTTAGTTTGCATCTACACTCTGATGCTCATGGTTTTGATGTACATCTAATGCTTATGGTTTTGAAGTACATATCAGTGCACAATTGTTAACGTATGATTCATATAAAACTTGATGAATTCCAGAGTTATACTTTCATGATTTCATAAGATATTTAACTCAAAAATTCAGTTCCAATTTGACGAGCAAGCTGTCTTAGAAAATTGACAGCTGAAGGCATGCATGGCTGAAGGTGACTGTTTCAATTCTTATAATCAATAGCTACAAACTTCTTCTAGCTCTAAAATGAGGCATAATGCAACTTATGCTAGTAAGTGGAGGATGCCTCAAAAGAGTGTGGTGACTGCTTTTTAAAGGCATCACGTCCTAACATAAACGAAGAGGAGAAAAGGAAGATCCTTCACATTGTGATTATTAGTGGTGGACCCACTTGAGTTGAATTTGGTGCACAACTGCATGTTTTTCTTGTCGAAGTAATGGTGAAGCTATGTCCTGTAATTGAAGAATTTTTGAAGATAAGAATTATTCAGCGAGGAGAGCATATATTGAATATGTAGGTCAGTATTAACTTACCAGATAATGAGCATTCATCAATCCTGCAGTAATAGCTAAAATAACTATTATATGTCAACCGCTCATCACTAAGATTATGTTTTGGTATGAATAACAATCCGCCAGGGAAATAAATATATTTGAAGGTCAGCTTCCATGCACAGATAATGAGGTTGTACTGCTCGTTCACATATAAGAGACTAGAACATGCATGCTGCAGGTAGTGAGCTCCGAGCTAATCATCTCCTAGGATAATTCTTAAATACTGTCAGAAAAAGTGAACAATTTGGAACATTTTGTATTATTAGGAAAATAGTTTAGTCATCATAAGTGGAACATATAACCTGATCATTGATTTCTTACGAGGATAGATTGAACAAGACCACCTTACCTCCATGCTCCAAACAATGCCAGCGTAGGATTAACTCTTAACAAATATTATCAGCAGTTTTTGGATTGTGGCAATTTCTTCCCTGTTCTTCCCCCTTTTTCTTTTCTTTTTAAATGAATGTTCCTGACTTCTATGAAATTATCATGTTTACCGTAGACATTGCAATTATGTTGGGAATACGACGTTTTGTTGATTTGACAAGGAATTTTTTCCTACTGTTTCAATATACATGCCCTCCATTGTAGCATCGGTAGATCTTCTCTTTTCTCCATGTGTACTGTGAGATGATATATCTATTTCTATGAAAGATAACTGTGTTTTCTGAAACAAAGTTGCAAAGAGATGGCATCGAGTTGAGTATGGATTCAGAGTGATAAAGTTTTCTGATGATTCGGTTGCAGCGAAGTGCAAATCAGGTGGTGGAGGATCATTGGTGCCGTATGGGATGGATGTTTGGTCTACTGGCATAGGTGCTCATCTCTTGACTAGACTGGTGTCTGGTCGGTTTCATAGATTTAGTTAGGTCCAAATTGAGTGGTTTATCAAGGTCGGATGTGAGAAAATAGGATGAGAATTGGTGTATGGGCAGCACTTGGGTCTGTCATCGAGGTCTCTCTTTCTATCACGTTGCAGGTTGATTTGACTCTGCACAGCGTGTGCATCTCGCTCAATGTATGTTTTTTTGCTCTTTCCTCCTGCAGTGGAAATTAAGTTCAAATGGTGTCGCTTACTGTCCCACCTGTTAACCTGCACAAGTCGTAATGCTTTTGTGTGTGACACGTTTGCTTAATTGATATGTTGTGATGTGTTCACGTGGTTAGCATTTCATGAATCTGAGAACTTTGGTTTTTAGAAGATTATTTGGGAACTTGGTTAGTTTATGCTAGTGGTCACTGCCTCAATGTCACCTGTATCCAAAATCTTCCAGTCAGAATGTATGGTCCCACGCCATGCAAAATTGTGCCATTTGTTTTACAAATATATAAAATAGGTATCACTGTATCAGACTATATGTAATAGGGGCTATGTAGTTCTAAAATCCTAACCATTCTGTTGTGAAGTGCACATGTTTCTTGCAAGTTGTATCCTATATTGGATGTGCTTTGTACATGCGTATTTGTTACATAGAATTGCTGATATTACTTATATAGACCTACTGATTTAGGTTGAAAATGCTGGCTTGGAGCGTGTCTCTAAAGTATTGTTGGCTTTTCCGAACATCTAAGCAAGAAACAGGGCAGCAATCAGGGCATTTGGTACCGAGGGGAAAGTGAAGGGCCTGAGTATTGTTCTTCCGATTGAAGTTGTTGAACTTTGTGGTGTGTCCCGGAAACTGGCTTTCTTTCAGCATCTTAAACAAAGCTTTGAATACTATGCTAGCAGTTTGTAGTTGTGCTCTGGATACATGTTCCCTCATTTGTAATAGACATTATTTTTCTTTGTTTCTGCATTAATTAATGGATCTAAGGTAGTTAGACGCACTCTAACTATAGTCAATCAGTTCTACTGATGACATGAGTGGCATAAAGACACATGTGCTACTGATCATATCCAAAAACAATGAAAAAGGGCGCCTACAACCTGGCACCGCACAAGCTCCTCTCAGGAGGCGCCACACGGTGATGCCCCAACCGCTAGTGATGATCAAGGTGGCCCTGTGTGTGGGAACGAGAGAGAACGTAGTTTCCATGCACTTGTTGCATGCATGCATGCTCGGCAAGTGTGGGAGGGCCTTCGTATTGTATGGCCACTACCTGATGATTCGATGTTAAGGGATACTGGCAAAGATTGGGTACTCCAGCTTTTGGTAAATTGTTCGGAGCAAGTTAGAGACCTTGTAATTATGACTATATGACGGATTTGGCAGCTGCGCAATGACATTACGCATGGAAAGAGAGGGTGCACAGTATAGGAAACTGTTGACTACTTAGACAACTACTATAAATCTCTGAATCTTGTGAAGGAGTATAGCATGGAGGATATTATCAAGGGAAAGATGCCATCTTATGTTCACAGCGGAGTAAAAATTACAAACACTAACCATGCTTCATCTAAGCATGGCCTCCACCACGGACAGGATGGGTGGCACTCTCTATGGACGGATCTTTCTCTGCTCAGGACGGCCGTGTGTCCGTCGGGATGGTGCTACAGAGGGAGAATGGTTTGTTGATATTTGCTGCGTATAGGTATATCTTCAACTATAACGACGCCTTGGAAGCAGAGATTCATGCCTTAATGCAAGGTATGGCATTGGCTTTGCAGCATTCGGATATGCCCGTCATTGTCCAGTCAGATTCTTCAAATGCTTTGGCCATCATTGAGGGCGATGCTTGGGCTAGGTCGGCCTATGGACACTTAGCTGAGGAGATTAAAACTCTTATGGTTGATAGAGAGTTTATTCCTTTGAAAATTAGTAGAGATCATAATAGGGTAGCACATCTGCTCGTTCATTATAGCCGTACCAATGCTTGTACTGCGGTATGGTTGAATTCGAGCCCTTCGTTCTGTGATGATTTGTTATCTCGAGATTGTAATCCGACTTGTTTGGAATAAAACTTTCTTTAACCTCGCAAAAAAAAAACGGTGGTGTGGCATTACCTGAAAAAAAATAAAAAATGGTGTGGCATTCTACGTGCGACCCGTCTCCGGCGATGTGGAACCAGTTCACAAGTTTGTGTGGGCAAGTCCAGAAATAGTCGACCCTTTTTTTTTTTTTGAGGGGAAAAATAATCGACCCGTTGGTGCATGTAAACCCATTCCACTCCTGATTGTCAAAAAAGAAAAGAAGAAGAGTTTCTACTCATGATGAAGCGCTGCAAACGGCAGAACACCTCCGGTGCTCCGGCAGTCCGGCTCTCCGGTGCCGCTGCTTCCCACCGTCACCGTTGCTCCTCGGAGCCTCCCCCGATGCCCACCACCCACGGCGCACCAGCTCCTCCGACCATCCCTCCCTTCCTGTCCTCCTCCGCCTCTCCCATGTCCTTCCTGTGTTTCCCAGCCACAGCCAGCATCGACGGACCGACGCCGCGTCGATCTACGGCGGGACCGCAACAGCAAGGTCGTGCCACTGCTCGAGTTGCGGCGCACATGGCGGCGACGTCCGCGGGGCCAGCGGGGGACCGTCCACCCGACCTTCCTTGTGCAGTGGTGGCTGGCCCTGCTAGCGAGGGGCAGGTGTTCGACGAAATGCCGGACAAGGGAGGGCCCGTCCTGGGCGCTGTCTCTGTTTGATCGAATGCCCAGCAGAGGAGAAGCGTGCGGAAGCACTTGATAAATGGATGCAAAGGCCTGCCATTACCGAGTTGAGAGACAATGCTCTGCTCAGCTCGACGGCATGCTTGACTGGAGGCGAGCATGTACAGCCGGCTAGCAGGTCACACATGGAGCCTGCATTGTCTCCATGGAGTGAAGGAGTGCTGTGCTCTTCTTGGTGGTTCGAGATCATTGCATTTGGTCAAGATGGTTGATGGTTCCTGCTGCAGACATGTATCCACTGGCTGTTTTACATGGACTGGTATCTATCAACCGGAGATGCTATTGAATCGGTTGGCTGACACAACAAGCAGCTTCCTGATGTCTCCTACATCTGGAAGTTGGAACCAGCGCGTCTCCCAAAGTCAGTGTTCATCTTCTATCAGTCACGAAAATCTATCAAGAGTTGGTTACAGGCCTACAATGACATTCCCAACAGACGCAGAAAGGATAACAGAAGTTCTTGTCAGCCGTTTGCGCTGCATCGGGGCATCGGGAGTCTTTGCCCCCAGACCGGAGACCCCCAACCACATGGCGTCGAGGCTATAAAAAGCCCAGCCCCTCTCTCCCCTCCAGGCCCCAGTACCAACACCACGTCAGATCACACCTTCCCTCCCAAACTCAAAACAAGAAGAGCCATCGCCCGTCGCAAGCAGAAGCGAGGCAACCCACCCCACGGCCGCGCAAGAAACCAAGAAGCGGCCATGCCAGGGCGGAGAAACAGAGGCGGAGCAAGCGCGCCTGCTGGAGTTGCTCCTCCCGGACCTGGAGAGAGGCCACGCTCCCGGAGCTCCAGGACCCCGGCGGCCGCCACCTTGGAGCAACGGCTGCGTCGCAGTGTCGAGCGGGAGATAAACGAGGCCAGGGCCATGCAGCGCGCCGAGGCCGGACAAGGGAGCTCCTCCCCCTCCCCCTCCGCTCCGGCATCATCGCGGTCAAGATTCTGGCCGCGAGCGCGGCAGGCGGCTAGGAAGGTTCTTGGCATCAGCAAGAAACCATCCCCGGGGTCAGCAGCAGGAACCCCGCACGGGCAGGAGACGGTACCTGAGGCCGCCGGCACGTCCGAGTCGGCGGCAAGAACTGGGCCTGGTGATGAAGCCAGGTCGGAGCAGCAGCCTGTCGTGGTCGCCCCCGCGCGGTCTGAGTTCGCCGCCATGATGCAAAGTGCGTTGGCGAAGATCCAAGAAGGTGCCACGGCCGACGACCAAGCCCAAGGGCAGGCAGCGTTCGCCGAGATGGAGAAGGCAATGACCGGCCTCATGGACCTCTCCCACAAGAAGACATCGGGGCCACCCAAACTCCCTCGCGACTTCGCTACCAGATGGCCTCATAGCGACGTAAGTGCCTGCCACCGTCTCTGATTCTTGGCTTCCAACTCTGTTTCTAATCGAAGTCTGCCCCTTCTCGTTTCTTCTTTGTTTATTGCTGTTGCTCGGATTCTATCATCTCCGTGCAGTTTTTGTGGCTCTTTTCTTTGTTTCTTGTTGTTTCTGTTTCTAGAATTTGCACAACAAAATGCTGCATGGTGGTCAAATGGCCAGTGGACAAAGTATTGTAGAAATTCAAAGCGAAAAACTCTGAGTGCCAAATCTCTCGTGCTCCTTTTCTTCATTTATGAACTGTATTAGAATATGGGTAAAATTTCCTGCTCAGTTCAAGTCCAGAGCAATAGCATCATGTATTCATGTGTAACAGTAGCATTCAATGAAATTGATTAAGCCGTCTCTCTTGCATGGAATCAAATTTATTGCTCCATTTCAACATCTTCACCAATCACCAATACTGATTATACAATTATGCTGTGTTATCAGGGCGATCCACTGCTTGAACGAGTAATGAAAGATCCTATTATATTGGCTTCTGGGCATGTAAGTCACAAGCTCTCGCCATTGCTTCCTTTTATACAAAATGTATTGACTGTTTTCTACTGGATGTTTCCATTACTTCATGTTATGCTAAATTTCTCTAACCATCACTAGCCAATGAAATATTATTGCTAATTTGTTATAAATTATTGGTATCGATAACAGCTATCCACAACCAGGATTAACTTTCCAATACTCCTCTTCTCTGACTTGGCTAGTTAAATGTTAGTTGAGACTCATTATCCTTCACATGGGATTGCCTTTTTAGTCACTGGGAACTTTGATTGTCAATGGACTTTCCTCTTGAATTGCATCACATTGTTTATATTTAATGAAATAATCGAATAGACCGGGCATCGAAAGAAAAGGTACAAGTTGACATTCTCCTGGATCATAATAAGCTACATATGTACTTAGGTTAAGCTATTTGGCAAGGTTTGATATTTGTAAGCTGTGAAATGTTATATATGTTTCCCTTGCGATGTAGGTTTGTATGCTTTTATGTATGTAATAAGTAGTTATTGATGCACTATGACATACTGTTTCTGAAAAGTAGAAACTTGGGACCAAAAATCAACAGGCTTTTCTTGTTTTCCTTTTCGAGATGATGTTTATGCTATGTATCTTTTTTCGCCATTCTCTTCCAAGGAAATATTATGTCCCATGGCATAAATTGAAAGTGAAACTTTAGGTTCTAGTAAGCTGTATTGTCCTTTTCTTGTTCCAGAATGCTAAGGTTGGTCAGTAGTGGCCATGATCAATTACTATAATAAATTTATTCAAAGTGTTTTTTGCTTCTTCTGGAACTCTCCCATGGTTTAGATTGACCCAGTAACCACGTTTTGCTTTGCTTGATTGCAGACTGTTGATAAATCATGCCAACAGTGGTCCGTTGCACACAAAAATACATGCCCTGTTACTGGTCACTCCTTGCCCCACTCAGTCACTGCTCCAAACCACCTCCTCCATGACATGATTGCTGAGTGGTGCCTAGACCACTCTAACCTTGCCCGCTCCAGCACTGGTGTTACACGCTCGCTCCCCTTGGTGCCACCTTCAGAGGATCAAATTCAAGACATCCTAGAACTGTTCTCAGGGCATTCAGTACGGCAGAAAGAGGCCTTGCGGTTGATCAACCTAATGTCCAAAACATCCAAGGGAATGAAACCTTGCCTTGACAAGTGGCCAGAGCTGATCCCACTGCTCATAGATCTTAGGAAGGAATGGAACAATGTATGGTCAGCTGATATTGAGGCGCAGAGGATCTCACTATTCCATAATTTGTCCATACACAGGCCCAACAGGGAGATCCTAGCCTGTCAGAATGAACTACCAGCTGTTCTAAAGAATGTCGTCGAGAGGGCAGGAAGGCTCGGAATTTCAGCATCAGTCTTGGCCATGGTAGCTTCTGTAGTCGCAACATTGTCAGAGTTTGATGTGTTCAGGAAAAGAATGGTAATGATAGGGGGAATGAAAATGCTCACTGGTCTACTCAAGATTGAGGATGTTGTAGTAAGGAAGGAGACTGGCGCTGCAATCCTTGCACTCTGTGCAGATAAGGAAGCCAAGTTATCAGCCGCTGTTAATGACGTGCCTGATAAGCTGCTGGGGTGCTTCATGGCCACTGATGAGTTCCTGCTCCTGCTGCACCGTCTGCCGAAATCTCCAGAGGCGCTGGACATGATCTGTGACAAGGCTGTGGAACTGGTGAATATCGTCATGGGGGACGATGCAGGTGGAATGGTGACCTCTCAGGGCATCCACTCCGCGATCTCTTTGATCTTCGTCATTACTGAGAGGGATGTGGGTAAGCTGAAGGTGAAGAACGTGGAGGATTTCAAGGAGCGGCTGCGGGAGCTTTCGTCCAAGAGAATACCGATGCAGACGATGTTTCATGTGGAAGAAATAATCAAGACCCTGTCGGAGATGTTTCCAGCTCCCACGACGCAGTTACAGAACCAGTAGTGATCCAGTGGAAGCCGTCTCCAGCCACGTGAATAGACAAGTCTTTCTGTATATTTGTTCGTGTATGTGTTCCAGACAGCTTTTCACTGCTGTTTGCTTACATTTTGGTAGTGGTTTCATTTGTTGAGTGTGACCATGTAGAGGAACTTCTTCTTATTGCCTCGTGAGAAATATACCTGCATGCCATTCTGTGCATCCTACAGATAAGTGCATCATCTATATACCATATGTAGACATCTAATTCTTTCCCTAGTACAGTAATGAACATGGAAATTTTGGGACCTGGTTGTAGTATAGTTTTGATCGATTCTTGTTTGCTTAAGTATATTTCATTCGTGAGTGCTGCAACCAGGGAGAGCCAATGCAATGCAGTCTGTCGGGCCCAAGATCTACTCCATCTTGGATTTTTAGTTTCTGCTGTTGTTCTAAGTTGTGATTCATGTTTTGGAAAGTTGAAATGTTGGGGCTGACAGGCTACGTCTAGATCCCAGTTTCCCTTTGTTTTCTGTTGAGAAAATTGAATTTTGTACCATATGAGCGAATAATACTAGATATCTATTTTTAGTAAAAAAAGGTTGTATATCAACTAGTGCAAAGTTATCTTATATGTTTCTTTCTGAAAATCCTCTTCTTAATTTCTAAAAGTGGGGTTAATTGATAAAGATCTTCCGAAACATGATGGCATAATTCAGAAACTGTAAGATTGTGAAAGCCTCTTGTCAGTTCTTTGAAATATCATGCACAGAATTATGAAAGCTGCTCCTTAGTCCTCGAAAATTTGAAGGAGAAGAAAGGGGCGATTACTTTCTGATAGGAATATATAGCTGCAATGCATTTTCAAAGCTGTTATCGATATTACAATGTTTGCCGAACCCACAAGTACTTCTACGTTTATTTATTTTCTTCTGCTGAAGAAAATAGCTCACGGTCCTTCGTTTCCACGTCTTTGACGAGCTTCGAAGTGCTCCAAAAACCTGCGATAGTGCTTCATGGAAGCACATACCGTTACTCATATTCCAAATAGTATACCTTAAGTAAGGCAGCGGAAGCAACCACATTCAAGGCAATTTACTTTGTTAGTGATACTTAGCCACGGTCTATGGGCACGAAGCACTCAAAGATTTCAGTCAGAGATCACTTTCCAATCTTAACAAGCAAAGGAACAACAAGGTTCTTAGAAAGGAGAACCAGGACTGCCCGCGAGCGCAAGGTCGGTCGGCAGGCGTAGGAGTGCGACAGGCCTACGACATTCGAGATCCGGCTCGTGTAAAAAAACGCACATCCCACTACAGATTTTAGAACTTAGACCGTTCAAACACATAATAAATCAATGATAAACATTGCAAAGTTCAACATCATGGCACCGGCTGCAATGATCCATCACATCTAGCTGAACTGTAGGGGAACTTTCCCCTTGATGTACCTTTCGATTATCAAGGCTGCTTTATGGGCTTCCATGGGTCCATTCAAGCAGGAGTGTATAGCAGATTGATCATCAGAACACCTGAAACTGCCATTGGTGGTGTCCAACGCAAGGCACTCGAGTGGTGCTGAATTTTCCAGAATATGGGACGTCAAACTTATTATAAATTTCGTAGAACTTTTTTGATTTTACAAATATTTTCATAAGTATTAAAAAACCAGCCGGACATTTTTTACTAAATCAACAACACAAAAACTAGCCTGCGTAGAGAGCGACTGAGCGAGCGAACTCTGCTGGGCTGCGGCTTGCTCACAATTTTGATGCTGAAGGAGCACCCGAAATCACTAATTAAGGGATACACTTGTCTAAAAAACTAATTAGGGAATACTTTTTGCAAAGGTCATCTCCTTCTCAGGCTGACACAAGTCACCACTTGTCACGACCTGAGATTTTTTTATTTTTTTCATAGATTCATTTATTCAAAATATTTTATCTCTTAAACTGTGCGTCGAAATCTTAAACCAATTTCAATGTTGGGTTCCTCACGTCAAAATCTTTAAAACTAGATCTCATGTTGATGGGTTTCATCAAACTTTTTTTACGAAAATAAATAAACAAGAAAACAGAACTGAAAGCAGTTTTTTTTTTACATTTTTCCTTTTTAAAGAGAAAACATGTTTTTTCCTTTTCGGAGAGGCACGGTAGTGCCTTTTAAGGAAACAAATTTGTGCCTCCACGAGAAGTAAATTGTGCCTATCACAAAAGTAAAAAAACATCACTTTTCTTTCTTTTCCGAGAAGCACAGCTATGCCTCTCGAAGAGCAAATCTGTGCCTCCACAAGAAGTCAATATTTGCATCTCGTAGGGAAAAATCAACTTCCTAGTCCAAAACCTAAGGACGACAAGGAAAAGCCGAAAAAACATTTAAAAGCCAAAAATGCGTACACAAAAAATCAACTTTCTGATCCAAAACCTAAGGACATCAAGGAAAAGCCAAAAATAATCATCTAAAAGCCGAAAATGCATACAAAAAAATTCGGAGGGAGCAAACGCGAAACGTGTTGGGGAACGTCGCATGGGAAACAAAAAAATTCCTACGCCCACGCAATACTTATACATGGTGATGATCATCTACGAGAGGGGAGAGCGCATCTACATACCCTTGTAGATCACTAAGCCGAAGCGTATATAATGTGGTTGATGTAGTGGAACATCTTCGCGATCAAAATCGCAGCCCGTCCCGCGATCTCATCACGATCCATCCTGCGATCCCATCACGGTCCGTCCCGATCTAGCGCCAAACGGACGATACCTCCGCGGTCAGCACACGTACAGCTCGATGACGATCTCCGCCTTCTTGATCCAGCAAGAGGCGCAAAGAGGTAGATGAGTTCTCCAGCATGACGGCATGGTGGTGGTGGTGGTGGAGCTATTCCAGCAAGGCTTCGCCTAAGCACCGTTGAAACTAGACTAGAGCAGAAACAGATCTAGAGAGAGAGGGCATCACGTGGCTATTTTTCTGTGTCTCAAAAACCCTCAATACCTCTAGTATATATAGGAGGAAGGGAGGGGAGGAGGCAGCCTCAAACCCTCAAGGTTTGGCCGAAATTGGAGGTGGAGGAGTCCTACTCCAATCCTACTAGGAGTAGGATTCCTCCTTTCCACTTGGAAACCCTTTCCACCTTTTCCACCTTTGGGGCTTTTACCTCTCAAACCTCATGGGCCTTAGTGGGAGCTTATGTCAGCCCACTAGGGGATGGTTTGTATCCTTCCACAGCCCATAAGGCCCCTCGGGGCGTGACACCCCTCCCGATGGTCCCCGGTACCCTCTCGGCACTCCCGGTACACTACCGATGAGGCCAAAACTTTTCCGGTGACCAAAACAGGACTTCCTATATATCAATCTTTACCTCCGAACCATTCTGGAGCTCCTCATGACGTCCAGGATCTCATCAGGGACTCCAAACAACTTTCGGTTACCAACACCTATAACTCAACTATACCAAAACGTCACCGAAGCTTAAGTGTGCAGACCCTGCTGGTTCGAGAACTATGCAGACATGACCGAGACACCTCTACGGTCAATAACAATAGCGGGACCTGGATGCCCATATTGGCTCCTACATATTATACGAAGATCTTTATCGATTGAACCTCTATGTCAAGGATTCAATTAATCCCGTATGTTGTTCCCTTTGTCCTTCGGTATGTTACTTGCCCGAGATTCGATCGTCGGTATCTCTATACCTAGTTCAATCTCGTTATCGGCAAGTCTCTTTACTCGTTCCATAATACAAGATCTCGTGGCTAACTCCTTAGTCACATTGCTTGCAAGGCTTATTGTGATGTTGTATTACCGAGTGGGCCCCGAGATACCTCTCCGTCATACGGAGTGACAAATCCCAGTCTCGATTCACGCCAACCCAACAGACACCTTTGGAGATGCCTGTAGAGCACCTTTATAGTCACCCAGTTATGTTGCGGCGTTTGATACACACAAGGTATTCCTCCGGTGTCCGGGAGTTGCATGATCTCATGGTCATAGGAACAGATACATTGACATGCAGAAAACAGTAGCAATAAACTGACATGGTCATATGCTACGTTTATAGTTTGGGTCTTGTCCATCACATCATTCTCCTAATGATGTGATCCCGTTATCAAGTGACAACACTTGCTTATGGCTAGGAAACCTTAACCATCTTTGATCAATGAGCTAGTCAACTAGAGGCTTACTAGGGATAGTGTTTTGTCTATGTATCCACACATGTATTTGAGTTTCCAATCAATACAATTATAGCATGGATAATAAACGATTATCATGAACAAGGAAATATAATAATAACCAATTTATTATTGCCTCTAGGGCATATTTCCAACAGTCTCCCACTTGCACTAGAGTCAATAATCTAGTTCACATCACTATGTGATTTTGATGAATCTAACACCCATACAGTTCTGGGTTTTGATCATATCTTGCTTGTGAGAGAGGTTTTAGTCAACGGGTCTGAACCTTTCAGATCTGAGTGTGCTTTACAAATCTCTATGTCATCCTGTATGTGCTGCTACCAACGTGCCATTTTGGAACTATTCAATATGATTGTTCCACTATACAAATCATGTTTACTACTCAGGGTTTTCCGGATTAGTGTCAAAGATTTCATCGGAGTAACCCTTTACGACGAACTATTTTAACACCTCCATAATTGAGAAAAATTTCCTTAGTCCACTAGTTACTAAGGATAACTTTTGACCGTTGTCCAGTAATCCATTCGTGGATCACTTTCGTACCCCTTGACAAATTCATGGCAAGGCACCCATCAGGTGTATGGCATAGCATACTATAGAGCATATAGCTAATGCATAGGGGACGACCTTCGTCCTTTCTCTTTCTTCTGCCGTGGTCGGGCTTTGAGTCTTACCCAAATTCACACCTTACAAACAGCCAATCAATGTTCAAGTAGCTCAATCCAGGTTTTCCTCTGAAAACACCTTTTCAAACGACCCTATATGCTTTCCATAAATTCTACATCATTTCCGATCAACAATATGTCAACCACATATACTCATCAAAATTATATAGTGCTCCCACTCACTTCCTTGGAAATACAAGTTTCTCACAAACTTTGTATAAACCCAAAAGCTTTGATCATCACATCAAAGTGCATATCCAACTCCGAGATGCTTACTCTAGTCCTTAGAAGGACCGCTAGAGCTTGCATACTTGTTAGCATTCTTAGGATCGACAAAACCTTCTGGTGGTATCACATACAACCTTTCCTCAAGGAAACCGTCGAGGAAACAATGTTTTGACATCCATCTGCAAGATGCAGCAACTGCTAACATAATTCGAACAAACTTTTAGCATCGCTACGAGTGAGAAAGTCTCATCCACTACAGGAATCAGACTCTTTGTCGTCTGCCATAACGGACGGGAAAGAGGTGATCCACCAACGGCAAAGGTCTTTGCCGTCAGCCTCCTGTCGGCAATTCCTACGACTACTTTCGAGGGCATATCACCTTCTTTGCCGTCAGTCTGCCTTAAGCGGACGACAAAGGTCCTTGCCGTCAGCCTCTGGCACCGAGCAGACGGCAAACTTGCTTAGACGGCAGCCGACAGGCAATGCCTCCGTTAGGGCTAACGGAGGCTTTGCCGTCTGCCTTCCTCCCTCTCTTTGTCGTCTGCCTCCCTCCCTCTCTTTGTTGTCTGCCTCCCTCCCTCTCTTTGTCGCCTGCTTCTTGTTGGGGAACATTGCATGGGAAACAAAAAATTTCCTACGCACACGAAGACCTATCATGGTGATGTCCATCTACGAGAGGAGATTTGGATCTACGTATCCTTGTAGATCGCACAACGGGAAGCGTTAAGAAACGCGGTTGATGTAGTGGAACGTCTTCACGTCCCTCAAAACGTCCCACGAACCGTCCCGCGATCTGTTCCACGATCCGTTCCGATCTAGCGCCGAACGGACGGCACCTCCGCGTTCAGCACACATACAACTCGACGATGATCTCGGCCTTCTTGATCCAGCAAGCAAGACGGAGAAGTAGATGAGTTCTCCGGCAGCATGACAGCGCTCCGGTGGTGGTGATGATCTACTCCTGCAGGGCTCCGCCCAAGCTCCGCAGAAATCCGATCTAGAGGTAAAACTACGTGGTATAGGTTTGAGTTGCACGTGGCAAAGTTGTGTCTCAAATCAGCCCTAAACCACCAATATATATAGGAGGGAGGGGGGAGGGCTAGCCTTGAGGCACAAGGGCTCAAGGGTGTGCCGGCCAAGGGAGGAGGAGGACTCCTCCTCCAATTCGGTTTTGGAAGGAGGAGTCCTCCTCTTCCTTCCCACCTCCCTCTTTCCCTTTTCTTTTATTTTCTTTTGGTATTTTCTTATGTGGTGCCATGGGCCCCTTGGGCTGACTCCACCAACCCACTAAGGACTTGTGGCGCCACCCTAGTGCCTTGGGCTCACTCCCGGGTGGGTGGGCCCCTCCCGGTGAACTCTCGGAACCCATTCGTCACTCCCGGTACACTACCGGAATTGCCCAAAACTTTCCGGTGACCAAATGAAACCATCTTATATATCAATCTTCGTTTTCGGACCATTCCGGAAACCCTTGTGACGTCCGTGATCTCATCTGGTACTCCGAACAACATTCGGTAACCACATATATAACTCAACTATACTAAAACATCATTGAACCTTAAGTGTGCAGACCCTGCGGGTTCGAGAACTATGTAGACATGCCCCGAGGCACTCCTCGGTCAATATCCAATGGCGGGACCTGGATGCCCATATTGGATCCTACATATTCTCCAAAGATCTTATCGGTTGAACCTCAGTGTCAAGGATTCATATAATCCTGTATGTCATTCCCTTTGTCCTTCGGTATGTTACTTGCCCGAGATTCGATCGTCGGTATCCGCATACCTATTTCAATCTCGTTACCGGCAAGTTTCTTTACTCGTTTTCGTAATACAAGATCCCGTGACTTACACTTAGTCACATTACTTGCAAGGCTTGTGTGTTATGTTATATTACAGAGTGGGCCCCGAGATACCTCTCCGTCACACGGAGTGACAAATCCCAGTCTTGATCCATACTAACTCAACGGACACCTTCGGAGATACCTGTAGAGCACCTTTATAGTCACCCAGTTACGTTGCGATGTTTGATGCACACAAGGTATTCCTCCGGTGCCAGTGAGTTATATGATCTCATGGTCATAGGAATAAATACTTGACACGCAGAAAACAATTGCAATAAAACGACACGATCAATATGCTACCTTCATAGTTTGGGTCTAGTCCATCACATGATTCTCCTAATGATGTGATCCAGTTATCAAGTGACAACACGTGCATATAGTCAGGAAACCTTGACTATCATTGATCAACTGGCTAGCCAACTAGAGGCTTGCTAGGGACATTGTTTTGTCTATATATCCACACATGTATCTGTGTTTTTATTCAATACAATTATAGCATGGATAATAAATGATTATATTTAAGCAGGAAATATAATAATAACTATTTATTATTTCCTCTAGGGCATATTTCCAACACTCCTATGGGCCAACACAGAGTTGGGCCCGCGCAGGAATCAAACTCTTTGCCGTCTGCCTCGCTACCGATGCGCCGTCAGCCTCCCGAGGCGTGGACGGCAAAGAGCCCATATGGCGAGCTGCTTCTGCCCCAGGTTGCAAAGCTGGGTGCCACATGGCAACTTTGCCGTTAGCTGCCTGATGGCAAAGGCCTTTGCCATCAGCTGGCAGACGACAAAGAGCCCATATTGTCGCTTTTTTTATTTTTTCTATTTCACAGCACATATATGATATATATAGGTCACAACACATATATGATATACATATAAAGTTCATCAATGTCATTTGTTCATCAATATACATACCATATATCGAAAGAACCAACATATACAAAGTTTCGTCCATATATACATATACATATAGTTCCACATATATTGTTCATCCATATATACATATACATATAGTTCCACATTGTTCATTAACTCAAATGAAAATTAGAACTAAAGCACTCCAATGCCAGCTTCCATGCATGTAGAACATCCAATCTGCAAAATGGGAACAAGAAATTCATAAGAAGAAGAACAACAACATATATATGACAAATAAGCTAAATTGAAGAAGAAAGAGAATAAGCAAGAAGAGAAGAAGGAGAAGCAAAACAAGAAGGAGGAAGAGGAGAAGGAGAAGGAGAAGAAGGAGGAGAAGAAGAAGAGAAGGAGAAGAGAAGGAGAAGGAGAAGAAGGAGGAGGGTCTCCTTCTCTTCTTTTTCTCTTCTTCTTCTTCTTCTTCTTCTTCCTTTTCATTTCTCCTCTTCTCCTCTTCTTGGAGCTAAATTAGCTAACTATGTATTTTTTGAGCTAAATGGTCCAATTATGTCATTATATAGGAAAACAAGCTAAGCATATAATATTAATGAGCTAACCAAAGTTCTTATGCCATTTTGAGCTTATAATGTCTTTTAGGAGCTTAATTAGTCATTTTAATGAGCTAACCAAGGTTCTTATGATGTTTTTACCTAACTAAGCTAATTATGTCATTTTGGAGGATAATTAGCTAAGTATGTATTTGTTGGGGAAAATAAGCTAAATTGAAGAAGAAAGAGAAGAAGCAAGAAGAGAAGAAGGAGAAGAAAAAGGAGGAGGAGGAGAAGAAGAAGAAAAGAAGAGGAGAATAAGAAGGAGAAGAAGAAGGAGAATAAGGAGGAAAGAAGAAGAAG
Organism: Hordeum vulgare subsp. vulgare; assembly: GCF_904849725.1. Taxonomy (NCBI): domain Eukaryota; kingdom Viridiplantae; phylum Streptophyta; class Magnoliopsida; order Poales; family Poaceae; genus Hordeum; species Hordeum vulgare. The sequence continues at coordinate 498,157,847 of NC_058522.1, read as the reverse complement.
GAGAAGGAGGGCTCCTTCTCCTTCTTCTCCTTATTCTCTTCTTCTTCTCCTCCTCCTCGTTCTCCTTCTCCTTATCTTATTTTTCTTCTTCTTCCTTCTTTTCATTTCTCCTCTTCTCCTCTTCTTGGAGCTAAATTAGCTAAGTATGTATTTTTGGAGCTAAATGGGCTAATTATGACATTTTAGAGGAAAACAAGCTAAGTATATAATATTAATGAGCTAACCAAGGTTCTTATGCCATTTTGAGCTTATTATGTCTTTTAGGAGCTTAATTAGTCATTTTAATGAGCTAACCAAGGTTCTTATGATGTTTTTACCTAACTAAGCTAATTATGTCATTTTGGAAGATAATTAGCTAAGTATGTCTTTGTTGGGGAAAATAAGCTAAATTGAAGAAGAAATAGAAGAAGCAAGAAGAGAAGAAGGAGAAGAAAAATAAGAAGGAGAAGGAGGAGGAGAAGAAGAAGAAAAGAAGAAGAAAAGAAGAGGAGAAGGAGAAGAAGAAGGAGAATAAGGAGGAGAGAAGAAGAAGGATAAGAAGAAGGAGAAGAAGGAGGGCTCCTTCTCCTTCTTCTCCTTCTTCTCCTTCTTCTCTTCTTCTTCTCTTCTTCTTGTCCTCCTCCTTCTTCTTCTTCTCCTTCTCCTTCTCTTCTTTTTCTCTTCTTCTTCTTCTTCCTTCTTTTCATTTCTCCTCTTCTCCTCTTCTTGGAGCTAAATTAGCTAAGTATGTATTTTTGGAGCTAAATGGGCTAATTATGTCATTTTAGAGGAAAACAAGCTAAGTATATAATATTAATGAGCTAACCAAGGTTCTAATGCCATTTTGAGTTTATTATGTCTTTTAGGAGCTTAATTAGTCATTTTAATGAGCTAACCAAGGTTCTTATGATGTTTTTAACTAACTAGGCTAATTATGTCATTTTGGAGGATAATTAGCTAAGTATGTCTTTGTTGGGGAAAATAAGCTAAATTGAAGAAGAAAGAGAAGAAGAAATAAGAGAAGAAGGAGAAGAAGAAGGAGAGAAGAAGAAAAAGAAGAAGAGAAGAAGAAGGAGAAGGAGAAGGAGGGCTCCTTCTCCTTCTTCTCCTCCTTCTCCTTATTCTTCTCCTTCTTCTTCTCTTCTTCTTCTTCTCTTCTTATTCTTATTCCTTGTTTTCATTTTTACTATTTCAGTTGAGCTTATTATGTCATTTTGGAGCTAAATTAGCTAAGTTATGAAACTAGGGGTTTCACTAACCATTTTGGAGCTAAATTAGCTAAGTTATGAAACTAGTGGTTTCACTAACCATTTTTCCTAGTAGAAATCAAGTAGGAGCTTATTATGTCATTTTGGAGAAAACTTACCACAGTGGTCATCAAGGAGGAGAAACACCAGGGTTGCTCGCGTCGGCTTCGTTTGGAGAAGGTTGCCCTGGAGAAGGGTCGTGCGATGCCGCTCGGCAGTTATTCTGCAGAAAAGATATTTTGCAATGTCTCGGTTAGCATGATGACACTCAATTGTTAATACTAGTTTATAATGACCATTGAAATGAAACTCACCTTGCCAATCGCAGAGAAGACGGGCATCGGTGGAGGGGCTTGACCGGTCTTCTCGTACATAGACTGCACATTCGGTTTTGAAGAGTCAATCGTATTAGTTAGTAATGAAACAGACATTACCCACATGATTTGGGTAATGTGAAAAAGAAACTTACCACAATAAGCTCGTACATGGCCAGGTGAGCCGCATCATTTTGGTCCCTCTCCTCCTCAATCAATCGAGCCATGGTTCGGTCCCTCTCCTCAAGAGCAGCCTGAAGAGCAGGCTGGCTTGCCACTCTCTCTTTCTTAAGAGCACCCTCGTTTGCCGCTCTCTCTTTCTTAAGAGCAACCTGCAACACCATTCCTCGTTACCATAGTAATGATCGATGGCCACACACACACAATGAAATGGATGAAAGTTTTCTGAGTCCATAGAACTAACCTCGATGGCAAAATCGACTGGCCGTGGACGAGGCGTTATCTCAGGACAGGAGCTCGACTGGCGCGCCTTGATCTCTGGGAGAGTGAGTGGACAACATATTATCCCATCTCCAATGGCTATTGATCCATGGGTCCTCCCACCACCAGATATCATCACCAGCTCTGGATCCAAAGGTTCCTGGCTCGGGTTAAAGTCCTCCCCTTTCCAAGCCTTCCCCGTGTCCCTGTATTTCACAAGCTTGTGGTGGGATGAGATGTTGGTGAAGTTATTTGAATCATCCAGGTCAGACTGAGAGAATGCCTTCGCCTTCTTGTATGAGGCGGTATGGGCCATGCCATAAAGGTCGTACAACTCTGGCATCTCTGTCTTATTGTGATGCGCCTAAAAGAGAGGAAAAAAGTATTAGTAAGGGGCTCAAGCTAGCATGAAGAATGAATTGCATGAATCATGAAGCAAACCACATACCCAGTTTCGTCCGAACTAAAGTAAGTTAGCGCTGCCTTGATGGTGTAGCACACCAACCATTTGGCTAAGCCGATCCTTCGCATTGTCGTGGACGGCTCACAAGTTGCCTATGCACCACTCATCCACCAACGCCTCCCAACAATCCATCTTATCTGCACACCATCTCGGGGGCACCTATAAGTTAATAGAAAGAATTTTGAGCGCTACGCCTATGAATCAAATCAAGAAAACTACGTACAAGGCCTTAAGAATAGGTAATTACCTTCATGTACTGCTCCTTCTTCACATACTTTCTGCGGCACTCCTTCTTCTGCTTCTTAATACCACGCGTGGCGTAGTAGTCATGAATGGCCTGCGGCCGAGCCTCGTGGCGTAAGTTCTGTAATAACCGCCTACACTCGGCCTCGATAACCTTGGCCGCCTCCTCCTCATATCCCTCCTCACACCTATAGAAGGTTTGCAATCAAACGAGACAACACCGATTAGTACAATAATTAGCTATATTGTTAATTTTAGATTGTATAAAAGGATAATTTACCCAAAAATTGTTGATCACCACCTCGGCCCTCGTGTGGCACAAGACACCATCTATAATCTCCTCCGGCGGGGCCTGCGTAGCCTGGTAGTGCTCCCAGGTAAATCCTAGTGTAGGAACCTGACCCTCACCAGGCAACGTGACAAACCCCGGGAAATTTGTCCGGCAAAGCACACCAAGGACGTTGTTCGGCTTGCGGACTCCACCAGGGTGTTTCCATCCCCTGTAGTATGATAAGGTCAACGCATTAGATATTTGAAGAAACTTGAAGGCAGAAGCTAAAAAAAGAGTAAATGTACTTACCTATCCCCTTCAGGCTTAATCACCGGCCTCTGCTCGCGGGTAGCCGGCGCGACCTAGAGACGTGTACTACCACGCTTGTACACGGTGGCCCCGTCCACCTGCACGTCGCCCTCACTATCCGTAGACTCATCCCCGCCATCAACAGAACAGCCACCCGGACCCTCGGTCCAATCCGGCACCTCGGTCCGATCCGGCGAGGCACCCCAACCTTATTGGTTTCGAAGCACCGGCTGGTGCGAGCTTCCCTTTGAATAGGCTCAGGTTGGATCCTCCTTTTTAGGGTATGCATCATTGTACTGAGGCTTCAGATTATGCAAATGATGATTTTTGGCTTCGTAGTGTGCTGTCACAAAGTTTGCCACCTCTTCAGTAATGAATACCTCAGCCATCGATGCTTCAATTCTACGCTTATTTTTACATTTAGCTCGAAGCGTCTTTTGCATCCTCTCAGTTGCATAGCACCAACGATTTTGCACGGGCCCACCCAATCTTGCCTCGGTCGGTAGATGTGAAATTAAATGCTGCATTGGATTAAAGAAGCCCAGCGGAAAGATCTTCTCTAACTTGCACAACAACTCCAGTGCAAACTCCTCCATGTCATATACCACGCCAGGCGACAATTCTTTCGCACAAAGAACACGGAAGAAATAGCTCAGCTCCGCTAGTACTAGCCCTTCATCCTCAGGAATAAAGCCACGTAACATCACCGGCATTACCCGCTCAAGCCATATGTGCCAATCATGACTCTTGAGACCAAATTTTTTAATTTTTCAAGAATCGCTCCCCTCTTTAGATTCGCTGCATACCCATCGGGGAACATCAAGTGCATTTTGACCCACAAGATAATTTCCCTCATAGCTGGCCTTCCAAGATTGAACCAGGCCTTTGGATTCGACCACTTCTGCTTTCCTTTGCCTTCTCGCATGTTTTGTAATGGTCTGTGACATTACACTATGGTGTTCCAGGTGGCATTAGGTGTGAAACAATTGTCACATTGTCTTAAATGTATACCAACTCGCTACTCACATATTTACCTCCACGATCACATCATAGACATATTATCCTCTTGTCACGATGATCTTCAACTTCACTCTAAAATTGCTTGAACCTTTCAATAATTCAGACTTGTGTTTCATCAAGTAAATATACCAGTATCTACTCAAATCATCTCTGAAGTAAGAACATAATGATATCCACTGCGTGCCTCAGCACTCATTGGACTGCATACATCAAAATGCATTACTTCCAAAAAAGTTATTTTCTTGTTCCATCTCAATGGAAAACGAGGCCTTCAGTCATCGTGCCCATGTGGCATGATTTGCATGTCTCAAGTGATTCAAAATCAAGTGAGTCCAAATGATCCATCTGCATGGAGTTTCTTCATGCGTTTACACCAATAGGGATGGTTCGTATGTCTCAAACGATTCAAAAACAAGTGAGTCCAAAGATCCATAAGCATGGAGCTTCTTCATGCGTTTTACACCAATATGACTCAAGTGCCAGTGCCACAAGTAAGTGGTACTATCATTACTACTTTGCATCTTTTGGCATCAATATTATGAACATGTGTATCACTACGATCGAGATTCAATGAACCATTCATATTGGTGCATGACCATTGAAGGTATTATTCATGTAAATAGAATAACTTTTATTCTCTAACTTAAATGAATAACCGTATTGCAATAATCAAAATCCAATCATGTTCATGCTCAACACAAACACCAAATAACATTTATTTAGGTTCAACACTAATCCTGATGATAGAGGGAGCGTGCGATGTTGATCACATCAACCTTGGAAACACTTCCAACACATCGTCACCTCGCCTTTAGCTAGTATGAGTTTATTCCGTAGCTTTTATTTCGAGTTACTAACACTTAGCAACCTGAACTGGTATCTAATACCCCGGTGCTACTAGGAGTACTAGTAAAGTACACATCAAAATCATGTATATCCAATATACTTTTGTCGACTTTGCCAGCCTTCTCATCTACCAAGTAACTAGGGTAGTTCCGCTTCAGTGACTGTTCCCCTCATAATAGAAGCACTTAGTCTCGGGTTTGGGTTCAACCTTGGGTTTCTTTACTAGAGTGGCAACTGGTTTGCCATTTCATAAAGCATCCCTTTTAACCATTACCCTTCTCAAAACTAGTGGTTCTACTAACCATCAACACTTGATGCTCCTACTTGATTTCTACCTTTGCAATGTCAAACATTGCAAATAGCTCAAGGATCATCAATTATATCCCTCGCATGTTATAGTTCATCACGAAGCTCTGTAGCTTGTTGGCGGTGACTTTGGAGAACTATGCCAATCACTATCTTATCTGCAAGATCAACTCCCACTCGATCCAAGCGATTGTAGCACCTAGAAAATCTGAGCACATGCTCAATGATTGAGCTTTTCTCCCTTACTTTGTAGGCAAAGAATCATGTCGAAGGTCTCATACCTCTCAATACGGGCACGAGCCTGAAATCCTAATTTCCTCTCTTGGAACATCTCATATGTCCCGTGACGTTCATAACATCTTCGACGCCTTACTTCTAAGCCGTTTAAGCATTACGCACTAAACTATCATGTAGTCATCAAAAACGTGTATGTCAGATGTTCGCAACATCTACAGACGACACTTTGGGTTTAGCACACTGAGCAGTGCATTAAGGACATAAGCCTTCTGTTAAGCAATGAGGACAATCCTCAGTTCACGGACCAAGTCCGCATAATTGCTACTATCATCTTTTAACTAAATTTTCTCTAGGAACATATCAAAACAGTAGAGCTACAGCGCAAGCTACAACATAATTTGCAAAGACATTTGGACTATGTTCATGATAATTGAGTTTAGCTAATCATATTACTAATAAACTCCCACTCAAATAGACACCCCTCCAGTCATTCGAGGGGCGCATGATCCAAATCCACTGACTCAAGTCCGATCATCACGTGAGTTGAGTATAGTTGCAGTGGTGAACATATCCATGTTGATCATATCAACTATATGATTCATGCTCGATCTTTCGGTCTCTTGTGTTTCGAGCCCATGTCTGTACATGCTAGGCTCGTCAAGTTTAACCCGAGTATTCTGCGTGTGCAGCTGTTTTGCACCCGTTGTATGTGAACGTTGAGTCTATCACACCCGATCATCACGTGGTGTCTCGAAACGAAGAACTGTCGCAATGGTGCACAGTCGGGGAGAACATAATTTCATCTTGAAATTTTAGTGAGGGATCACCTTATAATACTACCGTCGTCCTAAGCAAAATAAGGTGCATAAAAGGATTAACATCACATGCAAATCATAAGTGACATGGTATGGCCATGAACTTGTGCTTATTGATCTCCATCACCAAAGCACCGGCATGATCTCCATCGTCACCGGCGCTGCACCATGATATCCATCGTCATGATCTCCATCATCATGCTGTCATCGAGGTTGTCGTGCTATCTATGCTATTACTACTAAAGCTACTACCTAGCGATATAGTAAAAGCATCTGCAAGCACAAACGTTAGTTTAAAGACAACCCTATGGCTCCTGTCGGTTGCCGTAGCATCGACGTGCAAGTCGATGTTTAACTATTACAACATGATCATCTCATACATCCAATATACCATATCATGTCTTTGGCCATATCACATCACATGCATACCCTGCAAAAACAAGTTAGACGTCCTCTAATTTGTTGTTGCAATTTTTACGTGTCTGCTATGGGTATCTAGTATGATCGCATCTTACTTACGCAAAGCCACAACGATGATATGCAAATTGCTATTTAACCTTCTCCAAGGACCGCCTCGGTCAAATCCAATTCAACTAAAGTTGAAGAAACAGACACCCGCCAGTCATCTTTATGCAACAAGTTGCATGTCAGTCGATGAAATCGGTCTCTCGTAAGCGTACGAGTAAAGTTGGTCCGGGCCGCTTCAATCCAATTAAGAAAAGACTAAGGAGGGCAGCAAATTGAACATCAACGCCCACAAACTCCTTTGTGTTCTACTCGAGATATCATCTACGCATGAACCTAGCTCATGATGCCACTGTTGGGGAACGTCGCATAGGAAACAAAAAATTTCCTACACACACGCAATACCTATCCATGGTGATGATCATCTACGAGAGGGGAGAGTGCATCTACATACCCTTGTAGATCGCTAAGCGGAAGCGTGTATAACGCGGTTGATGTAATGGAACATCTTCGCGATCCAAATCGCAGCCCGTCCCGCGATCTCATCATGATCCGTCCCGCGATCCGATCACGATCCATCCCGATCTAGTGCTGAACGGACGGCACCTCCGCGGTCCGCACACGTACAGATCGATGACGATATCCGCCTTCTTGATCCAGCAAGAGGTGCAAAGAGGTAGATGAGTTCTCCAGCACAGCGGCATGGTGGTTGTGGTGGTGGAGCTATTCTAGCACGGCTTCGCCTAAGCACCGCTGAAACTAGACTAGAGGAGAAACGGATCTAGAGAGAGGGCAGCAGGTGGTTGTTTTTCTGTGTCTCAAAAACCCTCAATACCTCTAGTATATATAGGAGGGAGGGAGGGGAGGAGGCAACCTCAAACCCTGAGGCCTTGTTTGGTACTAGTGTATTTTAGGGAATTTACGGGGATTATTCCGGTCAAACCCCTCAATCCCCACATATCCCATAACACCATTTGGTTCTAGTGTATTTGACATGTTTCATCCCCACATTTCCCCTCAAATCCCCAAATTATAGTGCATTTTTCTCAATACCCAATACACTACCTCTACCTAGTGTATTGGGGATAAATGGGGATTTGAAGGGATTGGGTGAAGGTTGGGGTTTCACCCAATCCCTTGGGGGATTATCTCCACCAATCCCCTCAAAAACACTAGTACCAAACAAGGCCTCAAGGTTTGGCCGAAATTGGAGGTGGAGGAGTCCTACTCCAATCCTACTAGGAGTAGGATTCCTCCTTTCCAATTGGAAACCCTTTCCACCTTTTCCACATTTGGGTTTTTTGCCTCACAAACCTCATGGGCCTTAGTGGGAGCTTATGTTAGCCCACTAGGGGCTGGTTTGTATCCTCCCACAATCCCATAAGGCCCCTCGGGGCGTGACACCCCTCCTGATGGTCCTTGGTACCCTCCCGGCACTCCCGGCACACTACCGATGAGCCCAAAACTTTTCCACTGACCAAAACAGGACTTCCTATATATCAATCTTTACCTCCGACCACTCTGGAGCTCCTCGTGACGTCCAGGATCTCATCCGGGACTCCGAACAACTTTGGGTTACCAACACCTATAACTCAACTATACCGAAACATCACCGAAGCTTAAGTGTGCAGACCCTGCGGGTTCGAGAACTATGCAGACATGACCGAGACACCTCTACGGTCAATAACCAATAGCGGGACCTGGATGCCCATATTGGATCCTACATATTCTATGAAGATCTTTATCGGTTGAACCTCTATGTCAAGGATTCAGTTAATCCCGTATGCTGTTCCCTTTGTCCTTCGGTATGTTACTTGCCCGAGATTCGATCGTTGGTATCTCTATACCTAGTTCAATCTCGTTATCGGCAAGTCTCTTTACTCGTTCCGTAATACAAGATCTCGTGGCTAACTCCTTAGTCACATTGCTTGCAAGGCTTATTGTGATGTATTACCGACTAGGCCCAGAGATACCTCTCCGTCGTACAGAGTGACAAATCTCAGTCTCGATTCACGCCAACCCAACAGACACCTTTGCAGATACATGTAGAGCACCTTTATAGTAACCCAGTTACGTTGCGACGTTTGATACACACAAGGTATTTCTCCGGTGTCCGGGAGTTGCGCGATCTCATGGTCATACGAACAGATATATTGACATGCAGAAAACAGTAGCAATAAACTGACACGGTCATATGCTATGTTTATAGTTTGGGTCTTGTCCATCACATCATTCTCGTAATGATGTGATCCCTTTATCAAGTGACGACACTTGTCTATGGCTAGGAAACCTTAACCATCTTTGATCAATGAGCTAGTCAACTAGAGGCTTACTAGGGACAATGTTTTGTCTATGTATCCACACATTTATTTGAGTTTCCAATCAATACAATTATAGCATGGATAATAAACGATTATCATGAACAAGAAAATATAATAATAACCAATTTATTATTACCTCTAGGGCATATTTCTGATAAAACGTGAGGACGGCTACAAGCACGTCAAATTACGCGCTCGCAACCCAACAGAAAAACCTAAGTAAACCAAGGAACACGGGAGCTCTCACAAAAGTAAAAAAACACACCACTTTTCTTTCTTTCTCGCAGAGCAAATCTGTGCGTCCACAAGAAGTCAATATTTGCACCTCGTAGGGAAAAATCAATTTTCCAGTCCAAAATCTAAAGACACCAAGGAAAAGCCGAAAATGCATACAGAAAAAAATTCAACTTTTTGATCCAAAACCTAAGGACATCAAGAAAAAGCCTAAAATAATCATTTAAAAGCCGAAAATGCGTACAAAAAAATCAAAGGGAGCAAACGCGAAACATGAGGACGGCTAAGGGCATGTACAATGATTGCTAAGATAGTCTTATCTTAAATCTTACATGTAACTTAAAGATATCAAAAAAGAGAGTCTACAATGGATCATCTCTTAGCCTTATCTTCTATAATTAGCTATCACTAAAAACATGGTGAGAGATATTATGTTAAGAGATCACTTCTTGTCTTTTCTAAGAGAAGGCAAAGCCTTTTTTTCGAATTCTCTCTCCTCCACCTCATCATTTATCCTATGTGACACTCATAAGATAGCATCATTGTACATGCCTTAAGAGTACGTTAAATTATGGGCTCGCAGCTCTAAAAAAGACTAAGGACACCAAGAAACACGGAAGCTCCTATTTGCCGCAAAAAAAGGTTATTTCGCTTATGGGAATCGAACCCATGTGGCCGGGCCAAGTGCATTCTGTGCTAGCCAATATGACAAACGAATTCTCACAACAAACATACATCGCAAGTGCAATAGTAGTAGTACACTCACACCATTTCGAACATTCCTGAATAATATTTCAATATTTGAGTAATTTTGTGGACTTACAAACAATTTTCTGAAATGGCAAACATATTTTATAATTTCTGAATTTTTTTCATAACCTGAACAATTTTCGAATTTGTGAACAAAAGTTCAAAATGGGAACATTTTTTCAAAAATCACGACCTATTTAATATTTTTAGAACATATTTCGAAATGGACAACACATTTCCAAACAAATATTTGTTTTTTTTTAAACGTACTTTTTTACAATATGGAAACAATTTTTGGCAACATGAATATTTTTAATACATGTAAAAATTATGAAATTCAGAACAATTTTGAATCCATAAACATTTTTAAATTTTTTGAACACGTATTTGATAAAATGGAACATTTCATGAAATTCTGAACAAAGAAATTTTTTGATTTTGAAGAACAATTTTGAAAAACCGTGAACAAATTTGGAAGCGCGAACAATTTTTTAAATCACGAACATTTTGTAAATCTTGAGAATAAAATTCTGAAAATGAGAACAATTTTGAAAAACCCCAAACAAATTTGAAAGCGTGAATTTTTTTAAAGCATGAACATTTTTTGAATTTTTAGAACAAATTTTGAAACCGGGAACAATTTTGGAAAATGTGAACAAATTTGGAAGCGCGAACAATTTATTAAAGCATGTTCATTTTTCGTATCTTGAGATCAAAATTTTGAAAAGGAGAACAATTTTGAAAAATCCCGAACAAATTTGAAAGCATGAACTAATTTTTAAAGCACATACATTTTTTGAATTTTGAGAACAAATTTTGAAACTGAGAACAATTTTGAAAAATGATGAACCAATTTTTTCCTATTCTTCTTTTGTTTGTTGGGAGTTTTTCCGTGTAAATACTTTTACTCATTCTTGTCCTTTTGTTCTTCTTGCTTTCTTCAGAAAAACTAAAAACTCCAAAAAAAATGTGCGTTTCTGAGAAGACCATGATAAAAATGTTGAATGGCTCTCATATGCATTATTGTTAATCTAACGAAGAGCCAATGGTACCTTGTCTTCTCCTTTGGATGAAATTGTGTCGTAGATTTCAGCTTAGCCCACGACACACTTGCACTATTATTATTAATAGTATTATTATTACATCATTCAGGCGTGCAAGTGAAAGACAATAATGACGATGATTTGATGAAGTGTTCGTCGTAAAGGAAGCTATTATGAACTCTTCTTGTTTTCTATTTTTGTAAATACTTTTAGCTTGTTCGATCTTGATTCACATATTATGAGTAAACATTTTTGTGATGACAATTAAAGATTATAGTTGTTCATGTCATGCTTAAATATCTAGGGGTGGGTAATGATTTATCTTGTGTGTCAACATTCATTAAAATGGTTGTGATGTAGTATGTTAGTACATTATCCTCGTGAGAGTAATTCGAGCGGCTTGACTTGACCCATGTGCAAACATTTAATTTATTTAAAACCAATGCAACCTTCATGGTATTTAAATTCAGAGTGTTCATATCCTACTCATTCTAGTGTTCAATGTTAATTATTCTCAATACATGATTATGATCATTTTTTCTCTCTACCTGGTCGCTTCTCAATCTATTGCTAGCCTTCACCTGTACTAAATGGAAATACTGCTTGTGCATCCAAATTCCTAAACACAAATTGTTCCAAATGAGTTTATCCTACCTACCTATATGCGGTATTACCCTGTCATTTCAAGTAAATTTGCACGTGCCACCTCTAAACATTCAAAAAGCATCTGTTTTGTGTGCTCGTACCTATCATGGAGCGACGAGGGAGTCAGTATCTTCTATGCTAAGCAGGTTATTCTCAAGTTAGCCATATTTTTCACGTGTCATTGCACGAGAGAGGCTGGTAAAAATGATTCCTAGTCATGCATAATCAAAAAAAAGTTAAACAAACTCCCTTGAAAAGTTGATTGTTGGAGGGCACCCGTGGATTTGGTCAGCAATGGCTTGTGTATGTATGATGGATGGGAGTAAACTTTATATTTCCGCTTGAGAACCACCAATAATGTGTTTAGCATGGAAGATATGAAAATCTCAGTCGTAAAGTTGACAGGAAAAGCACACCACCCAAAATCACAATTTCATTTAGTTTTAAACCACGAGCTCTAGCACATATGCAAGTCAAGCTTCCCTCTGCGAAGGGCCTTTCTATTTACTTTGATGTTATTTTGTTTCATTTTTTAGTGATCATCTTCTTACCAAAGCACCAGACCTGAGAGCACTATTGTCATTCTTATGCACTAAGTCTAGTTAATGTTGGATGTGAGCATGAGTGGATCTTTTATACTCCGAATTAGAATGTTTAGTAGCTGATTAAACCTGAGAGGTGCTCTGCATTTATGTTTTGTGATCTCGGAAAGGGCTAGCAAAATACCATATCATCATATTATATCATGATTGTTTTGACAAATTGTAGGCATATGAGATATTTTATTATTGCTCGCTAGTTGGTTATGTTATTGCCATGAGTGTATATAATGTTTAAGTGTTATCATTGATATGGTTAGTTACGCTAAGTATATATACAACAACGAGAACAAAAGAGTATGTAAAAGTTTTCTTTATCGCTTTCAGTTTATCAACTTAATTTCTTCAGGACAAGCAATGAGTTAAGCTTGGGGGAGGTGATACGTCTCCGATGTATATACTTTTCCAAACACTTTTGCTCTCATTTTGGACTCCAATTTGTATGATTTGAATGAAACTAATCCGGACTGCCGATGTTTTCAGTAGAACTGGCATGGTGTTGTTTTTGTGGAGAAATAAAAGTTCTTGTAATTGGACGAAACTTTCTGGACATCTTTTATGGAATATATAAAAAATACTAGAGCGAATATCCACCGGAGGGGGACACCAGTTGCTCACAAGGCAATAGAGTGTGCCCACCCCCTAGGACGTGCCCTGGTGCCTTGTGGGGCCCACATGGCTCCACTGACCCTAATTCCAAGCATATATACTCCTACTCCCCGAGAAAAAAAAATAAGAGATAAGTTTTTCATTGTGTTTTACGAGACGGAGCCTCCACCATCTCATGTTCTTCCTCGGGATGGCTGATCTAGAGTCCGCTTGGTTCTCCGTAGAGGTGGATTTGTCGCCATAATCATCACCAACCCTTCTCCATCAACAATTCGATGATGCTCACCACCGGAAGTGAGTAATTCTTACTTAGGCTTGCTGGACGGTGATGGGATTGGATGAGATTTATCATGTAATCAAGTTATTTTGAAAGGGCTCGATACCTAGTATCTGCTATATTATGTGGTTGATGTTGTTATGACTTTGCTATGCTTAATGCTTGTCACTAGGACCCGAGTGCCATGATTTCAGATCTGAACCTATTATATTTTCATGAATATGGGAGTATTATGGATCCTATCTTGCAAGTTGTATGCACCTATTACGTGTCATGATCCGCATACCCCAAGGTGACAATAATTGAGATTCTTTTTGGTGATTACCACAGTTTGAGAAGTTCATGTATTCACTATGTGTTAATGCTTTGTTTCGGTTCTCTATTAAAAGGAGACCTTAATATACCTTAGTTTCCTTATGGACCCCGCTGTCACGGGTGGGTAGGATAAAAGATGGTATACAAGTTTTATTATAAACACGTATGACTCTATACGAAATACATGCCTACATTACATTGATAAATTGGAGCTAGTTCTGTGTCACTTTAGTATGACACTGTTATATGGCGAATGCCATCCAATACACAATTATACACCACTGATCCAATGCCTACGCTTTTCACATATTTATCTTTGCTAAGTTACTATTACTAGTGTTGATGTTACAATCACTACAAATTCCTACTAATACTATTCCTTCTATTGTTTTGTTGTGCTACTAAAACTTTGTTGCAGAAAGAGATTACATGTGTGGTTGAATTGACAACTCAACTGCTAAGACCAATAAATTTTCGTTGGCTTTTCTTGCGTTGAATCAATAAATCAGGGTGTAATACTACCCGCGAAGACTGTTGGGATCTCCTACACTTGTGGGTTATCAGTCCCTCATATTCCTGACTGCTTGGTGGCTCCGGAAGCACCGTAACGGATGCATCCTCGACGGCGACCGTCCATCGATAACCCTACTCTCCGACACCATCCAAGATGAGGCGCGCCTATGGGCTAAGACAGCCGCCACCATGCTCCAAAACATCCTCCCCAGCGCTTAGTTTCCAGCTATGTGTGGAGGCTGAGCAACCTCCTGTCCTTTCTGCTCTTACGCTTACTTTCATGCCTCTTGTGCACATGACCTTGTAAGGAGTTGTAATCCCATGCTACTTCTCTTCTTCTATCAATATGCAATCTTTGTGTATTCGCGAAAAAAATTGTACTTGCTAGTCTACCACTAAACGCACGGTGCAGGAAAGGACACTGAAGAAATTTGTAGTGGGAGAACTTATGTAAATTCCAGTAAACTAAATACATTTGCTCGACAAATACAAAAAAAATCAAATCTAATTTGCAAAGTCAAGTTGAATGGGCACTGGCAAGAGTTTACAGCATAGTATGGTACCTTTTGATTGTTTGGAGGTTAGGAAAATGCTTGCCAAGATTATAACCTTACAAATGTTGGGAATATGTTTTGTAACCCAAGCTCCATGCAACCATTTATTTACAAAAAAGTAAAGTTTTGAAGTTTCAAACAATTCTGACTATACAATGTAAAATTTCAATAGGAGACACTTTAAATACATAATATGGCAAAAGACAAATTAGTACCTTGAAAATAGCAAATAATACATTGAGTGTTTGCCATTACAAATCCACAATTTTGCCTTTATTTTGTGTGTGTAGCTCACATGTTAAAATATCTTTATTTGCTTGAATATTTTAAACGGACGAATTAATGCAAACACGAAACTCACACAACAACGACAACCAACGCCAAGAGAAATTATCCCCTTCCATTGGCGGCTAGGGCAAACTCTTTCCTTTAGATTTCGCTAGCGAGCCTGTGGATTCGTCTCCCCTCCGCCCGCCGGTGTCGGTGCATTCGCTCCGGCTAGTAGTTTAGGTTGGTTTTTTTAGTCCTCGCGGGACCAGCGATCGGGCGAATGGCATCACCACTTCTTCAACTTTGCCTTCTGGGCGTCGATCCTTCTTGAGTTTGTCCATTTGAACAGGGGCGAAGACAGGACCCGGGCCCCCATGCTAGGGGGCGTGAAGTCCAACTTCTTTGATGAGTGTAGCGATTATGTGGGCTGTGAGGTCCAAATCTATGGCAGTGTTCAAAAGCGGCCCGGGGCTTGCTGCCAGCCTGGCTCCACCCCTGCATTTATACGTAGTCGATGGAGTTTCGACGTAGATTCATGTCGTCTCCTTTGGTCGGCGAGGTTAGAATTGCTCGTCGTGTGTTCGCGGCGAAGAGATTTGGTGTGAGCTGCTTCGGACCTATTCAAAGGTTCAACAACGATGACTATGGATCCAGGGCACTGGTCCCTAAGAGCATGTGCACGAAGACTTGCCGGCTCTCATCGACAAGATCAAACCGGCTTCAACAGATTAAAGGGGATAACGACACGTCGACAGCTTGTTCTGGCGACAGTAGTGGTCGTTCGGTGGTCTATAGACCTCGATGTAATTGTTTAACGTGTTTTGTACTTCTGATGAACATTTCATAATAGATGTGAATCATTTTCGAGAAAGAACAAAAAACCACAAACACGAACAACAGAGATCGTTGCTAAAATAGAATGAAACCCCATGCGGCCTTCCTTTGCTGGGTAGTCCAATAAAAAAGAGTAAATTGCCAAAAACTACCACATTTCGCGCAACCGTGTCCAGTAGCTACCACTTTACGATTTTGTGTGAAAAACTACCAAAATTTTCCTAATCCGTTGCTAAAAACTAACAAGTGTGAAAACTGCTCCATTAACCTCTTCTAAACACCTTTCCGATATGCTGGGCCCATAAGTTAGGTTCATCATTAACTTTGACCGTTATTACAGATAGGACCCACACGTCAGACATTTCTTCCACCTCTCTCCACCCTCATGTGCATTACATCGAACAGGTTATGTGCGTCTCGTCGCAGAGCACGGAGAGCTCGAAGGCCGCCGCACCGCCGGGCTCGGCCGTGCTGCTGAGCAACGACCCGGCGCCTCAGGCGTCTGTCCTCCCCCGGTTTGCAGCCTGCAGCAAGTCCGCGTGGCCTGGAGAGCACGCCTGCAGCAAACCCGCTCGACCACCTCCGTGCTTGACCACCCCTGGAGGCGCCGTGGTCGTGCGTCGGGCCGCGTGCCTCGCCCCGCCCGCGTCGTAACGCGCCCGACACCATCCGTCCGGCCGCCGGCCGTGCGCCGCGCCTGCCTGCGCCGAGGCCGCGTGCATCGCCCCGTCCGCGTCGCGACGCGCCTAACGCCATCTCGCCCAGCCTGTGCGCCGAGCCCCGCCCCAGGCTACGACCCCCTTGGCAGTGCCCGCGCGTCGTGGTCTCACCGCTCCTGCGCCTGGCCCGTGGGCGTGCCAGGTCGTGGCCGCGCCCGCCCGACAGCCGTCCGGCGGCGCCGCGCCTGTGGCCGCCCCTCGTTGCTGCCTCGTCGCGCTCGTGGCTGCCCGCTATTCCGCTGACGCCGCTCGCTCATCGTCGACTCGGACTCTGAGGTGGCGGCACTGGAGAGCGGCGGGGGGACGGACGGCGAGGAGGACGCGTCGTCGGTGAGCTGCCAGCATTAGGAGAGCGCGTGTGGAGCGCCGTGTGAGACAGGGAGTGGCGCCGTTAACGGCGTCTACACGGGGGCACCTGACATGTGGGTCCGTCTTGCCAGAAAAACGGTTAAACGAGCTAAAACGGACAGTTAAAACTTTTGGTTGTTTTTTACCACCGATTAATCTGGTTTTTGTAGTTTTTCGTACAAAATCGTATTGTGATAGCTCCTGCACACGGTTGCGCGAAATGTGATAGTTTTTGGCAATTTACTCAATAAAAAACCATGCATGCTTCCATTTTGTTTGGCAGCTGGATCTCTCTAGCTAATCGGCACGTTTCACCATCGTGCCTCCGATCGAGGGCGCGGAGGAGGGGCGAGAGACGGACGGTCAAAACGCCCGAGAAAGGAGGAGTCAAACGCCGTCGTTGCATCAAAAAGCTCTTCGATGTCGTCTAGAGCTGTGGCTCCGCTCTTAAAACCACGCCGTGCATGCGCTTTCGCCGGCCCCCAGATCAGCCCCGCCCACAATTCCCTGCACGGTGTCTGTCGTCCTCTCCTCTCCGCTCGGCCGGTCTCGGGGAAAACCATGCCCGCCGACCCGTCAGCTGTCACACGCGCGCGCGCGCGCGCACAGGCAATGCGGCTGAACATGAATGATGACCGGGCAGCCGCCGCACGCGCGCGCGCCCCGGGCCGGGGGCCGCGACAGGAGGCACAATCACACTCCGGCTATCTCCGTCCGGCCAGCCAGCCAGCCAGCCGCAGAGTGCGGCTGGCTATAGCCAGTAGCCACTCGTGTGCATGCACCGGGCTCTGCTTGCCTGAACTTTAGTACTACGTAGTAGCGCTGGCCTGGCCGGCATGGCGCGCGTAGCACGAAGCTCGTGCTCCGCGACGGGCGGGGCGCGTGCCTTTTACCGGACACGGCGATGGCGGTGTCCGGCCAGGGCCCGGCACCGGGCGATCTGTGGCAGCCGCTGCGGGTTCGTGAAACATAGGCGCGCCGGCACATGCACGGCCGGACGAATGTTTTTACTGTTGCGTGCAGTGCACATGTGCAGACTACAGAGCATAGATAATTTAAGCTACTCGTCACTAGCAGGGGGGCGATACAGGGGCTTTGCATCTTTATACGGCGAAGGGAGATTCATCATCGACATGGTAGTGGTAGTACATGCATGCACGCACGTGCCCACCTGCGGGGTGCATGTCCCCTTCCCGGCCCCGTCACCGGCCGGATCTCCTGTGCGTGCCGGTGGCGGCTTGACCGGCTCTGGCTGGCTGGCTGGCTGCGTCGCCGGCTACCGTTACCGTGTTGGTTGGTTCGACTTGATTCCCCATGGGCGGCTTCCCCTTTCGATGAGCAGCCCTTGTGTGAACTTAACTATTAGATTGTACTACTTCTCTTCTGTACTGAAAATTTTATGATCAAGTGATGCCAGTACGTACGGTTAACGTGTTGAATAGTGCCAATTCAAGATGCCTGATGCCTGTGAGCAATCTGATCTGGGTACTATAATGGTCGGTGTGCGCAAGTTGTGGCGGCGTCTTAGTCAGTTTAGTGCATGTGGAAGCTCCAAATGTTCGACTTGGCATACTTAGTCTCGTCACATTTCGTCAAGATACCCCGCAATTAATAGCTGCTGCTTCGAAGTATGTATCGATGGCGGTCACGGCTGAGCCGATTTGTTTAGCAGTGACCACGGACACGGAGGCGGCCACGCAGGAGACCGGGGAGCCGACGTGGCGGGCCGGCGGTCGGGTCCCACGGCGACAGCGGTGCCAGGGTTCGTTGCCGGGCCGCACCCACCCCGACCGCCGCCCGCAGCCCCTGTCCCCGCCCCGCCGCCCCGGATCCTCTCTGCCTCTGCGCGCAACCGCACACCCACACCACGCCGCCTCGCTGGCCGGCTCCCCCTCCCCGCCACAGAGGATCGGGTAGTAGCACACGGATCGTACCAACGGCCGGTGTATATATACGGCAGCACCGGCCAGCCAGAGCTTTGCCATTCACGACCCACGCCTCACACAATTCCAGCTGCTGAAGCAAGCCGACCGACCGATCGTACAGTGCATAGGTTGGCAGTGATGGGGAGCTATGGTGGCGACGATGGCGGAGTGGAGCTGACGGAGCTGACGCTGGCGCCGCCGGGGGAGAGGGCGCGGAGGGCGAGGCGGGCGAGGAAGAGCGTCGAGGCGGCGGCGGCGGCGTTCGTGAAGGTGAGCATGGACGGGACGCCGTACCTGCGCAAGGTGGACGTGGCGGCGTACGGCGACTACCTCGAGCTCCTCCAGGAGCTCAACGCCATGTTCTACTGCTGCTCCATCGGTAAGCAGCCAAAGCTTCAGCATATCAAATGGACAGCCATGGTAGTAAGATTTGTGCACTGACGCGCGTGCATGCGTGTGTATATATATGCAGGTCTGATGGACGGGTACGGCCAGTGGGAGCACGCCGTGGTGTACGAGGACGGCGACGGCGACTGGATGCTCGTCGGCGACGTGCCCTGGGAGTAAGCAAGCACCACCGCAACAACTGCTCGATCGCGTCCTTGCACTATGCGGATGTTCTGATCTCAGACTCTTGTGTGAATATGCAGGATGTTCGTGTGCTCGTGCAGGCGGATGAGAGTGATGCGAGCGTGCGAGGCGAGAGGGCTGAGCGCCAACGCGTGACATACAAATTATCTGCTGCAGGTGAGGATCCGCCAAAAGGCTCACTGGATAACAGGATTACAGGGTCTTCATTAACAACAGAATCAAAGAATTTATTTTTAAAAAAAAACAGAATTGCAGAAATATGTTTGATCCTTTTTTATAAAAAAATTGAAAGGAATGTGGTTGAAATTTGATCAGATACTGAACTGATATAGCTTATACTAATGAAATGTTCATCCGGTTTCAGATCTTCGGTACGTGTAGATATGGTCTGAACCTTGCATGTCGCTCCAGTGGGCGTGACAGCGATGAGGAACCAAGCAAGGAAGGAAGACGATGACGAGATTCTGACGAGGCCATGCAGATACGATCCCGTACCTCAACGCGAAGATCGACCGGCGTGACATTAGTTGGGAATAAAATGTTGGTTGACTAGGAGAAAAATATATGGTCCAGCGATATGATCCTCCTCTTGCTGCTTCTCACACGAGGCTGACGAACGGGTTGACTTATCGAGATCCCAATATTCTAGTAATGCTAGTAGTTCAAAGCCTCGTCGTTCCTTGGGTTCTATCTACTAGTTAATTCCGTCGGTTGTTTTGTCACATGTACATGAATCATGAGTTTGTGTACCTCCCAAATTTTGCTGAAAAATGTGCTTAATTCGCCTCGATTTTGGAACATCTATTTTTCTTCAGACCTCCAACTTGAGGAATCTTGAATTGAGCGGGCAACTTTGTTTGTTGGGTTCATTGTTGTGCATGGCATGAAGAATCATGTCCGATAGTACTAGGTAGCTGGCTGGATTGTTTTCATGGAAGAAACTTCCGGTCAATTCATAATCAATTACGTCGGTATAGAGAATACAAGAGGTAAAATAATATAATTACTAATTAGGTATGTGGACCATCGCATACAATTGGAGCGAGTTGAAGGCACGACGCCGACATTATTCCTTCTTTATCGAAGTCGGTCGTAACTTTATATAGTACACACTTAAAAGATCATCGTGCTAAGCCTCACATACCAGCACACCAACATACTAGAGCAAATCGTAGATTAGAAGGATCAGATCTGTAAACACATGAACAAAATTGAACGAAGATAGAATCCAAACAAATCCACCGAAGACCAACACCGATCGAATCCCACGAGATTCGATGGAGACACGCCTTTTTTGCGTCCTTCCACGATGCTAAACGCAACATCACAACGGGGATCAAATTGTGGGAGACGTCATTCCTACTAAGGGACATCTTCGCCGCCACACAGCCCCAACCAAGACACTGAAACTAACAAGAATGGGATCGGGATCCCTCCCGCCGACAGGGGACTGAGAACCTCCGCACCTCCAAGGCCCAAAGGTCGTCGAAGGTGAGGCAGACCAACGGCGCCGCCGACGGAGGAGGAAACCTAATCGCATGACTCAAAGAGGTAAGTTGTGTCCGTGTTGTTGAAAAGCTGATGAAAAAAGGACATCACTAACGTCACTCCAGGGGGCGGCTCGGGCGATCGAGATCTCAGCCGCCACCACCCTCATCCCCTCCACCTCCATCCCCCGTTGCCGCCCATCGGGCTAAGCCTGCGCGACTGACGTCGGCGGCGGGCCTTCATCACCTCATGCGGCGGGTGGCGGCGCGGGCCTTTCATACCCATGCGACGGGATCTCTGGCTGTTGTAGATCGTCGGTCGTGGACGTCGAGGTGCATGCGACGGATATTGATGCCGGGCTGGCGGCCCTGGTCTTCCTCAGCGACTTTGGCTACCGCAAGGGCGACACATCGCTTGGTTCGGAGGATTCAGCATGGCTAAGCCCCTCATATCTGCATGGTGCGGCTGGTAACTAATACGTCTGCAACGTATCTACTTTTCCAAACACTTTTGCTCTTATTTTTCCTATAATTTGCATGATTTGAATGAAACTAACCCGGACTAACGCTCTTTTCAGCATAACTACCTTCGTGTTATTTTTGTTCAGAAATAAAAGTTCTCGGAATCGGGCAAACTTTTTGTGAACTATTTTTGGAAATTATAAGGATTTATGGAGCGAAGACCTGTCGGAGAGGAAGTACCAAGGGGCCACAAGCCATCAACCCCCCCCCCCCCCCCCGAGGTCACGGACAAATAGCTTGTGGGGCCCTCGAGGCTCCTCCGACCCTAATTCCAGTCCTATAAATTCATATTCACGAAGAAAAAAAACAGAGAGAAGTTTTCATTGCGTTTTATGAGACGGAGCCGCCGCCACCTCCTGTTCTTCCTCTCGAGGGCTGATCAAGAGTCTATCTGGGGCTCCGGAGAGGGGGATTCGTCTTCATCTTCATCACCAACCCTTCTCCGTCAACACCACAATGATGCTCACCACCGGGAGTAACTACTTTGTAGGCTTGCTGGACAACGGTGGAATTTGATAAAATTGATCATGTAATCGAGTTAAGTTTGATAGGGCTTGATCCCTAGTATCCACTATGTTTTGAGCTTGATGCTACTATGACTTTGATGTGCTTAAAGCTTGCCACTAGGGCCTGAGTGTCATGATTTCAGGTGCGAATCTATTATGCTTTCATGAATATAATATTGAGTTGGATCCTATCTTACAAGTTATAGCTACATATTACGTGTCTTGATCCGTATACCCCAAGGTGACAATAATTTGGATTCTTTCTGGTGATTGTCGTAGTTCGAGGAGTTCATGTATTCACTATGTGTTAATGTTTTGTTTCGGTTCTCTATTAAAAGGAGGCATTAATATTCCTTTGTTTTCAATAGGACCCCGCTGCCACGAGAGGGTAGGACAAAAGATGTCATGCAAGTTCTTATTGAAAGCACGTATGATTATATACGGAATACATGCCTACATTATATTACTGAATTTGAGCTAGTTCTTTGTCGCCCTAGTGTGTAACTGTTATATGATCAATGTCATCTAAATCAATATTCATTGCTGATCCACGTGCCTACGCATTACATATTTTGAATCTTTCTAAGTTACTATTGTTGCTGCTACTGTCACATGTGCTACTAAATTGCTGCTACTACTACTGTTACCAAAATTGTTGCTATCACCGTTACTGTTACTACTATCATTTGTTGTGCTACGTACTAAATATTTGTTGCAGAAGGATATCCCAAGTGTGGTTAAATTGACAACTCGACTGTTACGCCCAATAAATATTCTTTGGCTCCCCTTGTGTCAAATCAATAAATTAAGGTGAAATACTACCCGTGAAGACTATCACGATTCCCTGTACTTGTGGGTTATCAAGACCTTTTTCTAGCGCCTTTGTCGGGGAGCATAGCTCTATTTATTGTGATGACTTGAGGATATTCAATTGCTATTATGAAGAATCTGAAAGATAATCAAACCGAGATCGTCCCCTCTCGCACGAGAGGTAAGGAATTGTCATCTAGCTCTGCTTTTGATTCACCCACTGTTTTGAATCGACTTGTTACACCGCCACCTGTTGCTAGACCTGATATGCGAGATGAATTTGATGATTGTACTTCTGAAATTAATGATGATACTATTGCTACACATGATGAAACTAAAATTGTGCCACTAGGAGAATTACTTGATGCTCATATTGCTAGAGCTAGCGAACTTGAAAATGTTGAAACTGATGACGACTTTGAATTACTTGCTACACCCCGTCCACCTAATAAATATGAATTGTCTTACGTATCTGAAGGTTATGTTATGGATGGTGAAGTAGTTAGGGACTTTCTTGCTTGTAATGACAGAGATGATTTGAAGAAACTTCTAGACGGACTAAAAGAGAAATCTATGATGGAGAAAATGAAATATGATCCTAAATTTGCTACTTCTCCTATCTTGTTACTGATAAAGATTACGAATTTGCTATAGACCCTGAATTGATTCCTATAGTGGAATCTGATCCTTTCCATGGCTATGGTAATGAAACCGTGGTAGAACACCTTATGAAACTAAATGATATTGTTGCCTTGTTTACCAATGTTGAAAAGACACGATACTATTTATATCCATAAGCTATTTCCTTTCTCGTTGAAAGGCGAGGCCAAGGAATGGTTCCTATCTCTTGCTCCTTGCTGCATGCGTAGTCCCCAAGATATGTTTCACCACTTTTTTAAAAAATATTTTCCTGCTCATAAGAAACAAGCCACCTTACAGAAAATATTTAACTTTGCTCAAATTAAAGAAGAGAATCTTCCTCAAGATTGGAGGAGGCTTCTCGAGTTACTAAGAGCTTTGCCTGATTGTCCTCTTAAGAAAAACAAAATTTTGCTTATCTTTTATAATGGACTAACAGACCCTTCTAGGGACTTCCTAGATAGTTGTGTTGGTTTTGTTTTCAAGGAAAGAACCGTTGTACAAGCCAAAAAGCTATTAAATAATATGCTGCAAAATGCTGATGATTGGGCACTCCCTAAACTACCACCTGAACCTATCCAAAAGAAGAGGGGTATTCTATTTCTCAACCTTGAAGATATGCCAGAAGCAAAAAGAACTATGAAGATATGCACCCACCCAACCAAAGAACATGACACGCGAGGGGGCACGGTTCGACCACTGGAAGGTGGTCGTCTCTGCCCCAACACCGCCGAGGTGTTGCAGGGCATACGCCACACTAGCAAAGAACCTCCCTTTGGGACCCTTACATAGGGTGATAAGCCGAGAGTCCGGGGACTCACTCCCGGGGCAACTCTCGACGAGCAGCTCGACCTCAGGGCACTCACGGACAACCAGCGTAGTGAGCCTGGGCACGAGCAGGACACGCACCCCACGCTGACGGGCCTCCCAACCCATGATCTTCGGGTAGGTCGCATGAGAGAACAAGATGGGGGAAAACCACCTGGAGTGGCCCGCAGGGAAGCCACACGTCGTTCCAGAATGAGGTCCACCTCCCACCCCCCAGCAACAGACGAGAAAGCGAGCGTAGGTAGGCAGCAGCCCTTTGAGGGCACGCCAGTGCCCCCCTCCAGAGAGACCGGTCGTGGGTGAGGAGAGGGCGTCCGCCCGACTACTCCCAAACCCGTGAAGCCCACCTCGACGGGACTCCAGAGTGCAAACGGTGCATAAGCTTAAGGAGGAAGCGGTCGTTCTGGACTTTAAGAGCCCGGACGCCCAGCCCGCCCTCCGCCTTGGACCGGCAAACACGCTCCTAGGTGACCACGCACTATGCCCCGGAGGCCCGATGGGTGACGTTCCACACGAACACTCCCTGAGCTTGTGGAGCTTGTGGAGCGCCACAATCACCGCGGGGGGAGCCGCATGGCAGCCATGGCATAGGTGGGGACGGAGTCGAGAACCGCGTTGATGAGCACCAGCCGCCCCGTGAGGGATAGCAGGCGCGCCCGCCACCCTGCGAGGTAGCAGTCCACCTTAGCGATCAAGGGAGTGAAGTCGTCGAGCTTGAGTTTTCCGCAGAAGAGCGGCATCCCCAGATAGGACTGCGGGAAGGAGCCGACGCTACACTAGAGGGACCCCCACGACCGCGGCCAACACCACGCGGTGGACGTGCATGGGTACGAGGGTGCTCTTGGAGAAGTTAA
This sequence comes from Hordeum vulgare subsp. vulgare, assembly GCF_904849725.1. NCBI lineage: Eukaryota > Viridiplantae > Streptophyta > Magnoliopsida > Poales > Poaceae > Hordeum > Hordeum vulgare. The sequence goes on along the minus strand of NC_058522.1, from coordinate 498,132,698 downwards.
TCATGAGCCCCGTAGCCGCAGCAAAAAGGTCGAGAATGACCCGCAACCGAGCCGTCGCCGCCGGATAGGCACGCAAGATGATAAGCGTGTCGTCTGCGTACTGCAACACCATCGGTGGCGCTACATCCACCAGGGGGTGCCGAAGGACGTCATCCCGCCGAATCATGCATTGAAGCACGTCCGCGACCAGGAGAAAATGTAGGGCAAGGCAACGTCCCCCTGACGCAGACCCTTCCTCAGGGTGAACCACCTCCCTGGAACGTCGTTGAGCAGCACTGCTACCCATAAAGAGTGGAGGATGAGGTCCATCCAATCGCACTAAGCGGAGGGGAACCCCCACGTCTCCATGATCCGACACAGGCTGGGCAGGCGATGGAGTCGAAGGCCTAGGCGAAGTCGAGCTTGAACACCAGGATGAGCACAGCACGCTTATGACAACACTGCACGAGCTCCGCCGCATAGACGAAGTTCTCAAAGATGCTCCTACCAGACAGGAAACGAGACTGGTCTTCATCGATAAGGCCAACAATTTCCTGCTGAAACCGAGAAGTGAGGGCCCGACAGAGGACCTTAACATCCCCGTTATGCGGCGACACGGGACGGAAATCCCCCGGCTCGGGGACCCCCGCCGTCTTGAGAAGAAGGGCCACGAGCGCCCTGTTGAGCCCGCCAAGACGCGCGCGCCCACAGTGGACGTCGTCGAAAAGGCGTTGGAGGTCACCCCGACCGTCAGCCATGCGGTCTCATAGAAGGCAGGCCCGAGCCCGTGATGGCCCGGAGTACTACTCTTCATGTACTAGATCACTATAGCAGGACTTTTCGTTTTTAGCTTCTTCTTTTTTGTTGTTGTGTGCATTCGGAGTGTCATTAGGGTATTACGTTGTTGCAGAGGCTGGATGTAATTGGTATCTCTGCGATACTAATATATTTTCATTGTCAAAAATAAAGGTAAGGTGTGTGTGACTGTATTCATATGTGTGAGTGTATGTGCTCGTGTGTGGGCATCTGCCCTTTTTACCGTGTTCAAAAAAACCCAATCGCATGGAACTCCTTTTGCGAGGAAAGAACGGCGTGTGACCTCATGGCATATTTCCGATTGTGGCTGGCTAGCTGAATCAACTGCGTAAACCAGTTCACCTGTCGGAACGATGTGTGACAAATATCTCGTTCGGAGGTTTGCATGGTAGCGAGGCAGAGTTGCCAGCACTTCCGGGGATTGGAATAAATCTCGGTCGAAGATGCTTACATATCTTGGTACAGATGCAAATGTCACAGCCGAGCAAGTGGCCATGTAGCACCCAGTGGTACGCCTGCCAGTGCCAGGTGAAGAGGATCATGCCCGAGAGATGCATTGGATTAGTTGAGATCAGCTTGAGGATCTGGAAACTTCTTCAGAGAATCAGGAGGAGGTTGCATACCTTTTGGTTTGCAAATTTGGCTAGTTTGCAGCTAGATGATTGATCTGGTGATACCGAAATGGCATTGCAGAAACTGGAAAGAAGCCAGACACGTTTGTTCTCCAACAAATGGCAAACCAATATATGAACAGGCCAGGGTTTGGTTTACCGACCAGAAGAGAGCAAAAAAATTGGTGTCGAACCAAACCTTGGGAAAGTTCCGTGGGCATTAGCAATTTTTAATACAGTAGCAAAACTTTGCCTTGCATTTTGGCAGCAAACAAAACTCAAAGCAATAGGCATTGCCAAACTTTCCCTTGTATACTTTGGCAGCAAACAAAACAAGGGCTTGCACAACACCATCCTTAGGCCTTGTTTGGCAGAAAGGGGTTGGAGAGGATTGTGGACGGGGGGTTTTCAGAGGATTGGGTGAATCCCTTCCTTTCATCCAATCCTCTCAAATCCCCCCTCAATTGTCAAATCCCTGAGCCATGAGACAAAGTTTCTGAGCCGCGTGGGTAGGAAAAAATCGAGGGGATCAGAGAGGATTGAAGGGGTTTGCTCACCACAAACCCTGTCCATCAAATGGACATGCGGGGAATCGCGGGGATTCTGATTTCCTCGGGGATAATCCCTTAGACCTCGTTTGGTTAAGGGGGATTGAGGAGGTTTTGAGAGGGAGGGATTTCAGGGGATTGGGTGAATCCCTTTGTTCCACCCAATCCTCTGAAATCCCCGAAGTTTTGCTTCCACTAGTCCCCCGAGAAGGATTTTGAACACATGGATAGGAAGGGATTGAAGGGAAACGAAGGAGATTGGGCTAAGCAAACCCCTCCTATCAAATGGACGCCCAAGGATCTGTGGGGTTTCTGGCCCCCCGGACATTTTCCTTTCAAAACCTCCCCAATCCCCCTTAACCAAACGAGGCTTTACAAACCTCCTCAAACCCTGCGCACCAAACAAGGCCTTACGCTTTCTAGCTTCGTTATGTCAAGATCATATTCCTTTTTTTTTAGAGAGAGAGAGAGCACTACTTGCAACATCTTAGTTCTGGCATTCACAGCAGCTGACATGTATAGCAGTTCCGGTACACAAAATGAGAGATCTATTATTTCTTTGTACAGTTCCTGATAGCATACAACAGAAATCCGCAACACAGCGTCTAGCGCATGCCATGCTGAATCCAGATACAGTCGTTAGCTTCCATCTCTATTCGAAAACAACACACACTCTAAGGTCCGTGCAACGATACATTTAGCCCGGCCACTAAGGCTAAAGCTAATTCAAGCTCCCGGTGCGGAAGAAACGTTTATAACAGCAACCGAAGCAATTTACATTTCCGAGATTCCAATGTTTACTTGTCGCCAGCTCCATCATAATTGCATGTTGGCACCACTCCTGAAGAGTCATGGTGGTTGTTTTGGCTATGATCCACTCCATGAGTCTGAATTGTCACCAGGAAGAGTAATGGGAGACAAGAGAGGAAACTGTAAGTACCAAAGTAAGAACATATGAGATAGTTACTTCTGTTATAGCAAAAATAGGACAGACCTGGGAACTTGAACCTTGCCCATTATTACGAGCTGGCCTCATATTAAGATCAAACATTTTTGAATCAATGGCACCCTGGCCGTTGCAATTGCCATCTGAGGCCGGATCATAGGCATTGTGATGGTGGTTCACCATTTGCTCCTTTGCTACTGAATGAGCATTATTTTGGTCCCTTGGGTTTTCAGGCTCCACCTGCTGCATGGCTACATCGTCCATATGCCCTGGTTTATCTCCTGGAAACTAATCGAAATTTCAAATTTCAAGTAATAATATAAGATAATGCATGAGATTTCAACTTTTAGTGATTAACAATTAAAATCATACTTCAACTCGTTGTCTTAGGAGCAAATATCTTCCATGGGTTCGTTTCCCACCAACATGAACAGCCATATCACAACTCAGGCAAAGTGATGTACCATCTATGTCACAGTAGAAGAAAGCTGCATTGACAGGGCGAAAGCAGATGAAATCAATCTTTGATAGATAAGTGCTATAGGAATTGTTTGTGATCGAAATGCATACCAGGAGAACTTTCACATATATCACAGCGTACTAATTTATTAGGGTCCGCAAGCCCAACCCTTACATGCCGACTAGCAAGCTTGTTACACATATGTACCTGCAGTACAACATCCAAGGAAATGTCAGAAACAACAACATAAAGATTTTTGTCTTGACAATGAGTTGTAATGATCTGAAGCAATGAAAAGTGGAATATACATATGTGCACAACATAGAGCCACAACTTATCATTTGAATTTACAAATCAAGAACACAACATTCTGCTCCAGCTTGACCAAATAAGATTACCACTAAACAAACTTATGAAAGCTGATGCGAGTGAAGAATTGAAAACCAACATATAATTCTTTATATGAAAACATAACAGGATATATCCTCCCCATTTTCCTGTATGAAACTGGGACTATCCTTTGTTCATAATTTTTTGCTGACAAAGATGGTGTTTTCACCTTTAAAAACTTCCATACATTTGCAACACAAATGCTTCCTGCCTAAATTTTACCACACTACCAATGTCAGAACACATATTTGGAGGGGAGGGGGTTTGTAGCTCTGCGAAAGGCCAAGTAGACACTCTTTGGGTAACGGAGCAAATCACTCTGAAAATGTCTGCTCCAGCGTACAAGATGCTAGCAACACCCTAGCAGTTTGGGAACTTCCAGTAGGTTGCAGAGTTGACAAGACAATGGTTTTGTATATAACTATACAATTTATCATCAACTAGAAACAGAAACATAGTCCTAACATACTGTGAGACGCCCTTTTTTAAGTTCATGAGAAGAACTTTGCTTCGGTACAGCCCCCTACAAAAGTTTACGGATTTCGATGCAGGTTAAAGGTGGAGATTGGAAGGTACCACTTCAATCAAAAAGGATAATATGGTCTTTTGTATCCAAATCAATCTATTCAATACGTTTGATCTGCAGGCTACTATTGCAATAGCCTTTTAAAGTAACTTTAAGATTTGTGCAAATTTGTAAGAGGGGGGGGGGGGGGGGGGGTACGAAGCAAAACTCGAATGAGAATATCTGGGTTCTTATGTTGCGCAAGCAGCTTGCCCGAGCTATGTAGAAGATCAAACGCTGACAAGCATTGTTCATCGAACATGTATTACAGAACATCAAAAGAAAAAATATATACATTGTTTAAAAGATGATCATAGGCACCGTAAAAGATTACCACTTGAACATTTTTGAAAGAGCATTTAACAACTCGCAACAAAGCCCAGCAATAGCACAGGATGGACAGATGAAGTAATTACTGGGTAAATCAAGATACTGTACAAATAAGATCAACAGGGGGGAAATGTTCAAAGAGCTCTTGTTTATGAATTGTCTTTCATAATGTGTCAAGCAAAAGTGATCCAAATCTACAATGATTATTCGTATGAGGCCACCTGGACCTCAGCCCACACACATACACAATAACCCACATATAGCACCATCAACATCATGTAGTGCCAACAAAGTGGTCCAGAACGCAGCTATAGCTTTATCAGGCAGCAGCATCTATCTCAGTACATTTAAACTGGTTAAAAAAACATTTCATGCCAAGTTGGAATGTTCACCTAAGAAAGAAAGAAATAATATATACTTTGTATATGCTGATGATTTTAAATAGCATCGTATCGATTCAGTAGCTTCTCAGAAAACAAATAAACCAATGTCATAAGGTATACTGCATAGGGAATATCATTTGCATCTTGCACAATTAGTTTGAGCCACTAAAAGAATGAGAAAATGACAAGTCTCATTTTTAGAGGTTGGCCATTTCGGAACTGAACTTCAAGTGATCAATAAGCATAAGGTTTTGAGGATAAGAACAACATTTGACACATGAGCAACAAAGTTGTGTAGACCAACCACCCTTATTTTGCCCCACAGTATGAGAAATTTCTAGTCTCGCAAAGTCAGCTAAACCATAATCTGTACAGAATCACCAACAAGTCAACTAGGAAGTGGGATTTCCGATTTGGGTGCAAGCCCATGGTAATCACAAGACTCGAAGTACGTAAATGTACTTGCTGCTGAATCTTCTCAAACACCAGTTTCCAACTGCACCAATCACACACAAAACAAGTCGTTTTTATTTGGAGTTTCACTCAACGAGAAATGGAGAAAACGGAACACGAGCATTCCACCCTGGGCTGACATCATCCCTCCTGGCTACTTGAGCTAACATGCGAACTATCGTATTGCAAATCTTTCGAGCTTAAGCACGCGCACTCTACCGTAATTTCTCTTGGTCTACGCTGGACGCATGTAGGAATATATCTAGTACTATGAAGCCAACGCCATACTAACGAAAATTTTCAGATAAAGCGAGTAGTCTTTGTAAAGTTGTATTTTTTTTTAAACGTCAGAGCTGTCAGGACAGCTCTCTTTCTCAGATCCACCATGCGAACAGGAACATGGTCGGGCGATTCCCTCGATGGCAGCTTCAGATCTACCAAGCCATCGGAGCGACGGCCAGTGACTCGCGGCGGGTCAACGCAGCACACCGAAGTAGCGACGCCAAGGCGTGGACCGATCCCCGTGGCTGGACGGATGATGGTAGCGGGAGTAGGGCTGAGAGCGCGGGAGAGGGTCAGAGGGAGCGCGCACCTTCTCGTCGCAGGGACGGCAGAGGGCGGCCTCGTCGGCCGCGCAGAAGAGCACCGCCACCGCGCTCTCGCACACATCGCAGATCGTCCTCATCCCGCCGCCGCGCGCGCAGTCATCGTCCCCCCTCCATCCCGCCCCCCTCCTCGCCCCCCGCGCGCTACGCCCTCTCTCTCCGCCCTCGGATCTCTCCTGGTCTCTCCGCGCTGCGCCGTGCTGCGGCAGCGGCGACAGGTCGGCGGCGGCGAGGGCGACTGGGCGGGTAGACGCGGCAGCGGCAGCGGCAGGAGCCCGGGGGTGTTTGTGGGGAGGGAGGGAGGGAGGGAGGCGGAGGCGAGATGTGATGTGGCAGCGACTCGCGAGCTGGACTGGAGGCGGAGGACTCCCCGCGAGACTGGTGGTGCGGAAGCGGCCGCGGGATCGGCCGTGGGGCCCGGCGGCCCGCGCCCGTGGACCCAGCCCACGCGGCTGCGGGCCGTACGGCCCTTTGTCTTTGTGGCGTGCCGACCTCCGGGCGCATGGACCCTGCTCATCCGGCTGTCAAAGTTTAAAGTGGGAGTGATTGGGGTACCGGATAAGCTGTCGACCCGTCCGGCTGACGGTGGGACAGGGGTATCCTGGGCTGGCCGGATCTGACACGTAGAAGGCTTCTCGTTCTCGGGTGGGCCTGGTGCTGGGTGGGTGGGTTTGGGATTTGATTTTAAGGCGAGGTGGGCCCAGGTGAGGCGTGCGCCACGAACTAGAAAAGGGCCGTGGAGGCGTGCGTGTGTGGCTGTGAATCCGTCGCTGGGGTGGTTCTCCCGCCAAATGTCCGGTGCGCGCATCGCTGTCTTTTTAAAAAAGGGTGACATATTTGGTATGCCGCCTCATGCCAGATTTCGGATTTACTACCTCGAAAGTATATCTACTCGTATTTTGTAGTACTACACTTTATATGCTTATATTACAGATGTGGAAAGTGCGGGCTGCAATGGTAACGCGCTCACCATATTTTGCAGTGGTGACACAGTTAACAGTTATCATGCTTAGAAATGCTAATAAACTTTTGAAGGGCTGCATGGTATACACTGTTGCCCATGCCTTGATATTCTATTAATTTTGGGTATGCTTTTTATTCAAGTAGGATAACATAGAGTTATGCACACAACCATAGGATATAAAAGACTCCCTTCATTTTTATTTACTCCGCATATTAGTTTCGACTGAAGTCAAATTTTATAAAGTTTGATCAAGTTTATACTGTCCCATCATAAAATTCTGGTCTTAGATTTGTCTAGATATAAATGTGTATAGTCACGTTTAATATTTTGATACATCTATTTCTAGAAAAAACCTAAAACAGGAATTTTGGAACGGATGGAGTATAGAACAATATGAACATTTACAATAACAATTTCATACGATGTGAAAATATATGCAATCGTGAATACAATGATATTGATTTGGTGTTGTATATGTTACTATATTTTCTTACAAATTTGTAGAAAGTATTTAAGGCTTGACTTTAGATAAGCGTAATATGTAGAGTAAATAAAAACGAAGAAAATACCGAGGAAGAAATCATCACATCATAGAATAAAGACGTAATCAGGACGTAAGGGTTATTGAATACAATAAGTTAGACTGGCTGGCTTTTAGATTTTTATATCGACACATAATACTACTAAAACAAAAGATGAGATGATCGTATCCAAGTGTAAATAGCATAAAATTGACACAATTGTTGTTAGGGTTAAAAGAATGTTTTTTCATTGGCTGATACTTACCGCTTATCTAAAGAACGCAAAAAAATGATCAATTGGCTTAAAGTTGATAACGTTTGTTACACGTGTTCCCTACAGTGAGAGGGGAAGATAGAAGGGGGATAATGGGCGTCAACCTCTCCGTCGGATCGGTCGAACCTCACACATAAAGATCCATATGATCGGTCGGGTAAGTAAAATATGTCCGTCAAGTGCTATTATTTACAAAATCTTTAAACATAATATACATCAAGATATATTTCACTAACTAATAATTTGAGCACCAACCTTACACATGGAGTACTAACTTCAAATATAATTCATAAGAAGAGCAGTAAAACTCGGCAAAGTTCAGTACGTAGATCCTCTCATGCCACTACTCTGAACAATACATTTGCACATCATTTTCAAAGTTTGAGTACTCACATTGGTATAATACTCATATAACCTCCTCCCGGTGTCAATCCGTTCAAAAGCCACAAGTCTCAAAGGCTTATCTTGTTGGAGGAGGCAATACATAGGGCTTTGCAAAAGAATTTTGGGTCAAAAGTTCTATCAGGATTCTCCTACATGAATCAAAACAATACGAAATGAAAGCAAGAGTCAAATAAGAACTCAAATCATCAACTGCCAAATCCCCAAACCCTGACGATAGACCATAAATCACTCAAATGGGTAGAGAACTATGTCAATATCGAGGGAGTCGTCGCTGCCTGATAACCCACAAGTGTAGGCGATAAGTTGTAGCCTTTTCAATAAATAAGAGTGTCAAATCCAAAGGGAAGCTAAAGTTAGAATTCATATTCTCACAAATTCTATCGACCAGCGACACAACTCTACCACACTAAAACAATTTGATTACTTAATTAATTAGTAGTATCGTATCCCTAGAGTCCACTCCTTCCCCATACTGCTAGCGAAAGAGAAAATGTAAAGAAATTTCGCTTTACCAAGAACAAGAAATAAAATTAGTTTTTGAGAATGAAAAGATAGCTTTGCAAGACAATAAAGAGTTAGTTGCTATTTTACTAAAAGAACAATAAAGTATAGATTTCTTCTTTTTCTTTGATTCATCAGAACTTTCATCCTTGTATTTTTTTTTTCCTTGATTCTTTCGCCCAGCAATGACAATCAACAATGTAGTGACCAGATTTCTTGCATTTGTGACAGGTTTTTTTCTTGTAGTCCTTAGATGAAGATTCTGATTTCCTCATACCTTTTCTTAAAGATTTTCCGAACTGTACACGTTTTGTGAACTTCTGGAATTTCCTCACGAGCATGGCAAGTTCCTGTTCCAGTTCTTCAGGGTCACCAAGACTGCAATCAGATTCTTCTTCTTCAGATGAGGAATTAGCCTTAGCCTTCAGCGCACGAGGTCGTGAGTAGCTTGGTCCATACAGGTCTCTCTTTTCTTATTCTTGGAATTCATGAGTATTGAGTCTCTCAAGTATGTCAGCAGGGTCAAGCATCTTGTAGTCTCTTCGTTCTTGTATCATGTCTTGGCAGCTTTCATTGTCAAGCCTCTTGAAGCGATTGAAGAGATTGTGAAGAACATCGACACGAGAGTCACGTTGTGTTGAGACTCCCTCATTGACTTTGGACAACCTATCCCAGATAAGCTTCGATGTGCCCAAAGCACTAACTCTACCATATTGACCTTTGCTCAAGTGGCCACAGATGATATTCTTCGCTTGCGAGTCAAGTTGCTTGAACTTCTTCACATCAGCGGCAGAGATAGTAGCAGTGATGGAGAGAATACCATTTTCCACAATATACGAGAGATTGTTATTGTAACGCCCCGGACACACCCGCCGACGGTCGTTACTCCTGGCGGGATCTAGACTGGCCCCACATATCAATACTAGTCTTTTCTGCGCACTTTGTCCTCACTCATGAGCACTCGGGATGAACTTCCCGGTCGGTCACCCATCCTAGAACTACTCCAAGCCGAGCACGCTTAACTTGGGAGTTCTGTTTGTATGGGCTCCCGGAAAAGAAGCAATTCCTTATTGATATGAGTAGTCTATCATCCCTAATAAGCCAGGCTATCACAATTATCAATTGCTTGAAGATGCATTTGCATCTTGGTCTTCCAGTAGAGGAAGTCCTTTTCTTCGAAGGTAGGACATCCTGTAGTAACCTTGATAATACGTGCGGTCGACATAACTAAAACTCTAGGTGGTTAAACCAAAATCGCACAAAACAAGGGAGTACCTTGTTCTGATACCAATTGAAAGTGTGTTATATCACTAGTAGAAAATGGCTCATTTGTCCTAGTTCCAGAGGCCCATTAGCCCCGGTTCTTGAATCGGAACTAAATGGCCGAGACTAAAGCCCAAAACCTTTAGTCCCGGTTCCTTTACCAACCGGGACAGAAGGGCCTCCACGTGGCCTCTACGGGAAGCCCAAGCAGGAGGGCCTATAGTCCCAGTTGGTAATACCAACCGGGAGGAGGAGGTGTTTTTTTTGAATGGGGGTGTGTTGGGGTTTTTGGAGGGTTAATTTAAGGGTTTCATATTGTGGTAGCTAGCTAATAGAGAGAAGTGTCCTCTCTTTCTCCGTGATGTAGAAGTAATGACTTTAGCAAGTTATCCTGGGTCTCTTAGGTACTGTGGCGTACCGACCATTCATTTACAACATCTGGGCTAATGAACCCAACGTCGAAGATTCATCCACACATGAATCTAATCCGCTTTCCTTCCCCCAATGATATAATAACCAATCATGACCATAATAACAAATCATCATGATAATCATGATCAACATCATCATCATATTAATATAAAAACTCTTGCATCACTATAGCTAATAATCATCATAGTCATTACCACCAACACTATTTAATCATGATTTTCGTCAATGAGACATCATATATATAACAAAAGTTGGTCACTAGTCATAATAACAACTCCTCCTCATCATCATCAACTATAACACATTGTAGCACATAATAACACATTGTACCTAGGACCTACTCCTCTCTCATAGGACCTACTCTACCCACTCTTAGGTAGAATATCATAAAACAAGATAGGCCCTGACTCTCCATTATGGAGAATGGAGATCATCTTGTCTCCCATTCTTGGCCTATGCACAATGTTGCTTCCAAGTAGCTCTCTACGATTGACCATACATTTTTTCAATCTTTGATTGTCATTTCATCGGTTTTAGAAATCTGGTATAGACAGGAGTGATGCAGATACCTAGGCTGACCTAGCCGTGATGATCGTATGCTCATAACATCAACGCGACCTCTTGGAAACATCAGATGAGGCACACAATCTTGCGGGATTTTCTGTTGAAAAACATAGTATTAACTTTGTAGCTAGCAATGTAGTTTAGTTTTACAAGAATTTATGCAAAAGGTGCACGGATGTCGTAATAGTAGAAAATCTTACCATGCAATCTCCATGCATGTTACAGTAGTTCACCACGTGCACTAGTGGCACGTATTGACCATAATGTGGGGGAGTTTGCTGATAGGTATTGTAATTTTCAAGATCATTGATAAATGCGACAAGATGATGTTTCTCCTTACAAGTTAATTCCGCTTCAACATTGTAGTAATAGGTTATGTCTATCAGCTTCCATACATTTTTTGAAGAAGGAAAATAAGTTGTCAATGGAAATAAGTTGTCAACTATTTTTAAATAAACAATATAAATTACTTAATAAATATGGTTGAGAAACTCACATAATGGTAGAACTGGGGGCGTGTGCACATCGGCCCAGATGTCAATATTACCTTCAATTTCATCTTCCGGATGAATATCAAAGGTGATAAGCATATTAGGCTCAAATGCATAAGCCTTCCATAGGGCTTGCCAATTTGTGCATTAAAAATATGAGTAGGTGTCTGCATTGTACAACTTTATGGCAAAAGTATAACCATGCTCGGTCCTCAAGTGAACTATCTTTACCTTCATAGTTTTTTCAGTACTGAAACTAATCTTATCCAAGACATAAATTCTTGCATGGCAGGGATACGCTAGTAGAATAGTAAAAAATAAAAATTATAAGTCGAAGCAAAAGAAGTCATGCTTAATTACGAAAAAAGACTTATTGTCGTGACTTACTGTATCCACTTCGAAGTACTCATCCAGCATGATGCTGAAGCGCTTATCATCAACTAGGTGAGGCGTGTCGCACAGGCCGCGCTCGTCTTGGAAGTATTCGCACATAGCGAATTTCCTTTCGTCGTCAAACATTTCCTTCCTAAATCTGATCAACACATAGATCACTATTACTCAATATGCAACGGGTTGACTTTAGGTTTGTCGAGTCTTTCCTTTCTAAACTCTCATCTCACGTATATGGTGGACACTCCCTCGGATATTTCGACCGTCTGTGATGGTCGCTACTCCTTCTTTCCCTAGTGCATTACAATTATCTAGCACAAGGAAAAGAAGGAGAAGCGACCCCACAACAACGGTCGGGATTCTTCATCTATCTAGCACACAAGGAAAAGAAGGAGAAGCGACCTCCACGAGACCTAAAGTCAACCCGTTCCATACATCAAATAAATGACATATAACTCATCATCATCTTACTCATTTAACAACTCATGAAACTCATACAAGGAGCAACAAAAAACCGAAACATAACCGATATTATCACTAATACATCTCGAATATTATCATACAATATCATTGATAAAAACCCAGTTGACGTCTCACCGTGCAGGCGGTGGCAACCCAAAGATAAGGAACCATCACCGGATCATAGCTCGGGTGATGTCCGTGGAGAACCTGCCAGGTATTGGAGAACCTGTCATCCAACGCAGCCATGTAGCGATCGACGTGCTCGTCCTCCTCCCTGACACGGCGACGTACCACCTGTGTGGGGGCCAGCTCCCTCGGTACCGATAATGGCCCACGCGACCGCCACCAAAGAAGCTCTGGGTCAACGATGAGACCCGAATTCCTCACCAAGGTGCGCCCCCCGGAAGGTAGCACCTCCCAGTGCCAGCCCGACGGAGCCCAGTCCCGGACATGTTGGCACCTATCAAGCAGGCTCTCGCTGACCACTCGACGACGAGGATGCGGGCCGGGCATCGTCGACGTCAAGACAAATTCCTGTGAGAAAATTTTCTTATTGTTTAATGTTTTACTTTCTAGTTATCATTTATACAATAATCATATTATTTGAATTTAGCTAGCGCACACTACCTATTTTTCTCAACATGCAAGTATGACACCAAATATACAATAATAAAACACAATATATATATTTTGCAAATATTTCCGCAACAACATTTGGGGCTTGAGCAAATATTTTGCAAATATACAAGAATGATATCCTAGCAAAAACCCTAGGCATGGGGATATGGGGATGTCTCACCAGAGGTTTGGGTCGGGCTCGGGGCTGCGACGACGACTGGCTCGGGGGTGGCGACGACGACAGGCTCGGGGCGGGGGCGGCGACGGCAACGGGCTTGGGGGCGGCGACGACGACAGGCTCGGGGCGGGGTAGCGACGACGACGGGATTGGGGCGGGGGCGGCGACGGCGATGGGCTCGGGGGCGGCAACGATGACGGGCTCGGGGCGGGGGCGGCGACGACGATGACGGGCTCGGGGACGGCGGCGACGACGACGGGCTCAGGGACGGCGGCGACGAGGAGGAGTAATGGATCGGCGGCGGCGGCACGGGGCAAATGGGAGAGGTTGGGGGAAATTCGACAACTCCCGCCTTATATGCGAAAACCTCTTGTCCCGATTCGAGGAACAAACCGAAACTAAAGGTCAATTTTCAACAGCCTAACGGGCGGGAAGAAGAGACCTTTAGTCCCGGTCTGTGCCGCAAACCGACACTAAAGGGTGTCTTTGGTCTTGGTTTGTACCACCAACCGACATGAACGGAAGTCTTTGGTCCCGGTTAGTGCCACAAACCGACACGAATGTCCTGTGCCTGCCACGTCTGAAGTGCTTGGTGAAGTACCACCAAAAACAAGATCCATTCTTCACATGCTTCGGCGAAACCCTAGCGCCGCCAACCCTATATAATCTCCTCCCCAACCACGCCGCCAAATTTCCCCCGCGCACAGCCTCCAACCCCTCCCCAACCCGGAACCCATCGGCGGCGACGCAACGCGAGGAGAGGAGAAGGAAAATGGTGAAGTTCCTGAAGCCGGGCAAGGCGGTGATCCTGCTGCAGGGCAGGTACCCCGGGAAGAAGGCGGTGATCGTGCATATGTTCGAGGAGGGCACCCGCGACCGCCCCTACGGGCACTGCCTGGTCGCCGGCCTGGCCAAATACCCGAAGAATGTGATCCGCAAGGACTCAGCCAAGAAGTCCCGCGTCAAGGTCTTCCTCAAGCTCGAGGGTAGGTTCAAAACCGGCAAGAACAGGTGGTTCTTCACCAAGGTCCGCATGATTCGACATGATTCAAGAAATGCCAACAAGATCTATTCTTCACATGATTCAACATGATTCAAGAAATTCCAACAAGATATATTCTTCACATGATTCGACATGATTCAAGAAATTCCAACAAGATCTATTCTTCACATGATTCGACATGATTCAAGAAATTCCAACAAGATCTATTCTACACATGATTCGACATGATTCAATAAATGCCAACAAGATCTATTCTTCACATGATTCGATATGATTCAAGAAATGCCAACAAGATCTATTCTTCACATGATTCGACATGATTCCACATGATTCGACATGATTCAAGAAATTCCAACAAGGTCTATTCTTCACATGATTCGACATGATTCAAGAAATTCCAACAAGATCTATTCTTCACATGATTCAACATGATTCAAGAAATGCCAACAAGATCTATTCACATGATTCGACATGATTCAAGAAATGCCAAAAAGATATATTCGTCACATGATTCTACATGATTCCACATGATTCGACATGATTCAAGAAATTCCAACAAGATCTATTCTTCACATGATTCGACATGATTCAAGAAATGCCAACAACATCTATTCTTCACATGATTCGACATGATTCAAGAAATTCCAACAAGATATATTATTCACAAGATTCGACACATGAAACATAACATCTCATACGAAAACTCATCTGTTAGAAAAGGCATTTCATTTTTTCGAACTTATTTGAACTCCAGACTTTTTGTGTGTTCAAAACGAACCATTCAAGGCCACATCATCAATTTTCAACACTTTGTGACTTCATTTGGTATTTTTCATGCTTTTACTGATTTTTTGGAGCTAAATGACCCAGAAAATGAAAAGCACTACAAATGAACTCTTAATAGGTTTAAAGTTGGCATTGTATCATTATTTCACCCCCATATCATGTGCTAAAAAGTTGAGAGGGTTGCCGCAAAAACTGGATGCACTTCATGTACAAATCGGACAATCTCTTTCGAAGTATGAGGGTTTCATACGAAAACTAATCTTTTAGAAAAGGCATTTCATGTTTTCGAACTTATTTGAACTCCAGACATTTTGTGTGTTCAAAATGAACCATTCAAGGCCACATCATCAATTTTCAACACTTTCTAACTTCATTTGGTATTTTTCATGCTTTTACTGATTTTTTGGAGCTAAATGACCCAGAAAATGAAAAGCACTACAAATGAACTCTTAATAGGTTGAAAGTTGGCATGGTATCATAATAGTTGGAAATATGCCCTAGAGGCAATAATAATTAGTTATTATTATATTTCTTTGTTCATGATAATCGTTTATTATCCATGCTATAATTGTATTGATTGGAAACACAATACTTGTGTGGATACATAGACAAAACACTGTCCCTAGTAAGCCTCTAGTTGACTAGCTCGTTGATCAAAGATGGTCAAGGTTTCCTGGCCATAGGCAAGTGTTGTTACTTGATAACGGGATCACATCATTAGGAGAATCATGTGATGGACTAGACCCAAACTAATAGACGTAGCATGTTGATCGTGTCATTTTGTTGCTACTGTTTTCTGCGTGTCAAGTATTTGTTCCTATGACCATGAGATCATATAACTCACTCACACCGTAGGAATGCTTTGTGTGTATCAAACGTCGCAACGTAACTGGGTGACTATAAAGATGCTCTACAGGTATCTCCGAAGGTGTTCGTTGAGTTAGTATGGATCAAGACTGAGATTTGTCACTCCGTATGACGGAGAGGTATCTCGGGGCCCACTCGGTAATACAACATCACACACAAGCCTTGCAAGCAATGTGACTTAGTGTAAGTTGCAGGATCTTGTATTACGGAACGAGTAAAGAGACTTGCCGGTAAACGAGATTGAAATAGGTATGCGGATACCGACGATCGAATCTCGGGCAAGTAACATACCGAAGGACAAAGGGAATGACATACGGGATTATATGAACCCTTGACACCGAGGTTCAACCGACAAAGATCTTCGGAGAATATGTAGGATCCAATATGGGCATCCAGGTCCCGCTATTGGATATTGACCGAGGAGTCACTGGGGTCATGTCTACATAGTTCTCGAACCCGCAGGGTCTGCACACTTAAGGTTCGACGTTGTTTTATGCGTATTTGAGTTATATGGTTGGTTACCGAATGTTGTTTGGAGTCCCGGATGAGATCACGGACGTCACGAGGGTTTACGAAATGGTCCGGAAACGAAGATTGATATATAGGATGACCTCATTTGGTTACCGGAAGGTTTTCGTGCATTACCGGAAAAGTTTCGGGCTCATCGGTAGTGTACTAGGAGTGCCGGGAGGGGTGCCGGGGACCATCAGGAGGGGTGTCACGCCCCAAGGGGTCTCATGGGCTATGGGAAGATATAAACCAGCCCCTAGTGGGCTGGAATAAGTTCCCACTAAGGCCAAGGTTTGAGAAGGAAAAAACACAAGGTGGAAAGAGTTTCCAAGTGGGAAGGTGGAATCCTACTCCAAGTAGGATTGGAGTAGGACTCCTCCACCTCCAATTTCGGCCAAACCTTTAGGTTTTGAGGCTGCCTCCTCCCCTCCCTCCCTCCTATATATAGTGGGGTTTTAGGGCTGATTTGAGACAACTTTTGCCACGGCAGCCCGACCACATACCTCCACGGTTTTTCCTCTAGATCGCGTTTCTGCGGAGCTCGGGCGGAGCCCTGCTGAGATTAGATCACCACCAACCTCCGGAGCGCCGTCACGCTGCTGGAGAACTCATCTACCTCTCCGTCTCTCTTGCTGGATCAAGAAGGCCGAGATCATCGTCGAGTTGTACGTGTGCTGAACGCGGAGGTGCCGTCCGTTCGGCACTAGATCGGAGCGGATCGTGGGACGGTTCGTGGGACGGTTCGCGGGGCGGATCGAGGGACGTGAGGACGTTCCACTACATCAACCGCGTTTCTTAACGCTTCTGCTGTGTGATCTACAAGGGTACGTAGATCGGAAATCCCCTCTCGTAGATGGACATCACCATGATAGGTCTTCGTGCGCGTAGGAAAATTTTTGTTTCCCATGCGACGTTCCCCAACAATAATTTCACCCACATAGCATGTACTAAAAAGTTGAGAGGGTTGCCGCAAAAACTGGATGCACTTCGTGTACAAATCGTACAATCTCTTTCGAAGTATGAGGGTTTCATACGAAAACTCATCTGTTACAAAAGGCATTTCATTTTTTTGAACTTATGTGAACTCCAGACTTTTGTGTGTTCAAAATGAACCATTCAAGGCCACATTATTAATTTTCAACACTTTCTGACTGCATTTGGTATTTTTCATGCTTTTACTGATTTTTTGGAGCTAAATGACCCAGAAAATGAAAAGCACTACAAATGAACTCTTAATAGGTTGAAAGTTGGCATGGTATCATCATTTCACCCACATAGCATGTGCTCAAAAGTTGAGAGGGTTGCCGTAAAAACTGGATGCAGTCGTGTACAAATCGGACAATCTCTTTCGAAGTATGAGGGTTTCATACGAAAACTCATCTCTTACAAAAGGCATTTCATTTTTTCGAACTTATTTGAACTCCAGACTTTTTGTGTGTTCAAAATGAACCATTCAAGGCCACATCATCAATTTTCAACACTTTTCGAGTTCATTTGGTATTTTTAATGCTTTTACTGATTTTTTGGAGCTAAATGACCCAGAAATTGTAAAGCACTACAAATGAACTCTTAATAGGTTGAAAGTTGGCTTGGTATCATCATTTCACCCACATAGCATATGCTAAAAATTTGAGAGGGTTGCCGCAAAAACTAGATGCACTTCGTGTGCAAATCGGACAATCTCTTTCGAAGTATGAGGGTTTCATACGAAAACTTATTTGTTACAAAAGGCATTTCATTTTTTCGAACTTATTTGAACTCCAGACTTTTTGTGTGTTCAAAATGAACCATTCAAGGCCACATCTTGAATTTTTAACACTTTCTGACTTCAGTTGGTATATTTCATGCTTTTACTGATTTTTCGGAGCTAAATGACCCAGAAATTGAAAAGCACTACAAATGAACTCTTAATAGGTTGAAAGTTGGCATGGTATTATAATTTCACCCACATAGCATGTGCTAAAAAGTTGAGACGGTTGCCACAAAAACTGGATGCACTTTGTGTACAAATCGGACAATCTCTTTCGAAGTATGAGGGTTTCATACGAAAACTCATTTGTTACAAAAGGCATTTCATTTTTTCGAACTTATTTGAACTCCAAACTTTTTGTGTGTTCAAAATGAACCATTCAAGGCCACATCAGAAATTTTCAGGACTTCTGACTTCATTTGGTATTTTTCATGCTTTTACTGATTTTTTGGAGCTAAATGACCCAAAAATTGTAAAGCACTACAAATGAACTCTTAATAGGTTGAAAGTTGGCATGGTATAATCATTTAACCCACATAGCATGTGCTAAAAAGTTGAGAGGGTTGCCTCAAAAACTGTATGCACTTCGTGTACAAATCAGACAATCTCTTTCGAAGTATGAGGGTTTCATACGAAAACTCATCTGTTACAAAAGGCATTTCATTTTTTCGAACTTATTTAATTTTTTCCACATAGGTGCGTGTATTAAAAACCATTACAACATATCATGAATAGAGAAGTGACCAAATTAATAGAAATTCATCATCACATTAAAGCCAAAGTACAGTAGTGATCAAAATAAATACATAACGTTCTTACATAGTTCTCATTATTGAACAACATATAGCTCTCTAGAGCATCTAATTAGAACATATATTGAAACCACTAAATTTAAATGCAATAACAAATGTGATCATAAACACAACTAAGGTACAAATTGATCCAACGACATAATGATACCAAGTCTCAGTACGAATGGAATATTTTCTAATGTTTCTAATCGTCAAGCGCATTGCATTCATCTTGATCTTGTGATCGTCACGCACCTCGGCAACATCCAACTCCAATATCATCTTCTCCTCTTCAAATCTTTGTAATTTTTCTTTCAAGTAATTGTTTTCTTTTGCAACCAAATTTAACTTCTCGATAATAATTTTTATGTGGGTTGGAATTTCCGGTTCACATACCTCCTTGATACGTCTCCAACGTATCTATAATTTTTTATGGTTCCATGCTAGTATCTTGTCAAACATTGGATGTTTTGTATGCCTTTTATATCTTTTTTGGGACTAACTTATTAACTCAGTGCCAAGTGCCAGTTCCTGTTTTTTTCGTGTTTTTTTACCCTTTTCAGAGGAGGATTTTAAACGATGTCCAAACAGAATAAAACTTCCGAAAAGATTTTTTCCGGAACAGAAGATACACACAAGACTTGAGAACCAAGGCAAGGGCCACCATGGGACCCCACAAGCCCCCTAGGCGCGGCAGGGGGCCCGTGCCTAGCAGGCTTTTGGCCTCCCTGTGGCTCGTCTGCCCTACCTCTTCCGCCTATAAATTCAGAAAAATTCCAAAACTGACAGAGAGATCCACGAAAATACTTTTCCGCCGCCGCAAGCTTGTGTCTCCGCAAGTGCCATCTGGGGCACGTTTTGGTGCCCTGCCGGAGGGGGATTCGGATATGAAGGGCTTCTTAATGAACACCATGACCTCTCCGATGATGCGTGAGTAGTTCACCACAGACCTTCGGGTCCATAGCTAGTAGCTAGATGGCTTCTTCTCTCTCTTGGGTCTTCAATACAAAGTTCTCCATGATCTTCTTGGAGATCTATCCGATGTAATCTTCTTTTGCGGTGTGTTTGTCGAGATCCAATGAATTGTGGATTTATGATCAGATTATCTACGAATCTTATTTGAGTTTCTTCTGATCTCTTATATGCATGATTTCATATCCTTGTAATTCTCTTCGAGTTGTGGGTTTTGTTTGGCCAACTTGATTTATGATTCTTGCAATGGGAGAAGTGCTTGGTTTTGGGTTCATACCGTGCGGTGACCTCTCCCAGTGACAGAAGGGGTAGCGAGGCACACATCGTGTTGTTGCCATCAAGGGTAAAAAGATGGGGTTTTCATCATTGGTTTGAGTTTATCCCTCTACATCATGTCATCTTGCTTAAAGCGTTACTCTGTTCGTCATGAACTCAATACACTAGATGCATGCTGGATAGTGGTCGATGTGTGGAGTAATAGTAGTAGATGCAGAAAGTATCGGTCTACTTGTCTCGGACGTGATGCCTATATGTATGATCATTGTCTTAGATATCGTCATGACTTTGCGTGGTTCTATCAATTGCTCGACAGTAATTTGTTCACCCACCGTATTATTTGCTATTTTGAGAGAAGCCTCTAGTGAACACTATGGCCCCGGGTCTACTTCACACCATATTTTCACACTTACAATTTTACTTAGTTGCACTTTCCGCATTCATATCTCACTTTGCAATCAATCTTGAAGGGATTGACAACCCCTTTATAGCGTTGGGTGCAAGCTCTTTTGTGTTTGCGCAGGTACTCTGGACTTGGCGCGATTCTCCTACTGGATTGATACCTTGGTTCTCAAACTGAGGGAAATACTTACTGCTCCTGTGCTGCATCGCCCTTTCCTCTTCAAGGGAAAAACTAACGCAAGCTCAAGAGGCAGCAGAAGGATTTCTACCGCCGTAGCAGAAGAATTTCTGGCGCCGTTGCTGGGGAGGATCAAGTCAAGAACTCATCCAAGTAAGTGTCGCAAACTCATCTCTTGCATTTACTTTTGTGCCTCTCATTTTCCTCTCCCCCACTTTTGAAAAACAGAAATTTACAAAAATATTTGCCTTTTTTGTTTTCCCTTTTCTCTCGCTTGCTTTCTGTTCGCTTGTGTGCTTGCTTGCTTGCTGAAGTCAGCATGACTGAAAACACCAAACTTTGTGACTTCTTGAATACTAATAATAATGATTTTATTAGTACTCCAATTTCTCCCGCCACTAGTGCGGAATCATACAAAATCAATGCTGCTTTGTTGAATCTTGTTATGAAAGAGCAATTCTCCGGCCTTCCTAGTGAAGATGCCGCATCCCATCTTAATACCTTCATTGAGCTTTACGATATGCAAAAGAAGAAAGATGTGGATAATGATGTGATTAAATTGAAACTTTTTTCCTTTCTCGTTGCTAGATCGAGTAAAAACTTGGTTTTCGTCTTTGCCCAAAAATAGTATCGATTCTTGAAATAAGTGCAATGATGCTTACATATCGAAGTATTTTCCACCGGCTAAGAATATCTCTCTCCATAATGATATTATGAATTTTAAGCAACTTGATCATGAAGATGTTGCACAATCTTGGGAGAGAATGAAATTGATGATTAAAAGTTGTCCCGCTCATGGCTTGAGTCTTTGGATGATTATACAAATCTTCTACGCTGGCTTGAATTTCGCTTCTAGAAATATCTTGGACTCTGCCTCAGGTGAAACGTTCATGGAAATCACGTTAGGAGAAGCCACAAAACTCCTGGACAATATCATGACGAACTACTGTGAGTGGCACACTGAAAGGTCACCTACTAGTAAGAAGGTACATGATATAGAAGAAATTAACTCGTTGAGTGCTAAGATGGATGAGTCAATGAATTTGGTTGCTAGTAGAAGTGCTCCTTTAGACCCTAATGACATGCCCTTGTCTTCCTTGATTGAGAGTAGCAACGCTAGCTTGGACGTTAATTTTGTTGGTAGGAATAATTTTGGCAACAAGAATGCTTTTAGAGGAAACTATGTCCCTAGGCCTTTTCCTAGTAACCCCTCCAATAACTTTGGCAACTCCTACGACAATACTCATGGAAATTACAATAGATTACCCTCTGATCTAGAGAGTAATATCAAAGAGTTTATCAACTCGCAAAAGATTTTCAATGCGTCCATAGAGGAAAAACTACTCAAAATTGACGATTTGGCTAGGAGCATTGATAGAATGTCTAGTGATATTGATGCTTTGAAAGTTAGATGTGCTCCTCCCAATATCAATATGGATGAAACTTTGAAAGCTATGCGTGTTTCCATGAGTGAGAGCAAAGAACGAACCACCCAGATTCGTGCTAGACATGAATGGCTTTAAAGGGTGTGTTCTCGTGATAAGAATCACAAAGATCTTAAAGTGCTTGGTGTGACTCCCATTGAATCTTTGTTTTCTGGTGTCAAACCTAATGATGATGTGGCTGGATATGAATCCACTTTGGTTGATAAACACCCCAATGATTCGGAGTCCATCTATCTTGATGCTAAAAGCATTGAAAGTGGAGTAGAAGATATCAAAACCTTGAGTAGTAATGAAACTACCACTTTGGATTTCAATGAATTCAATTATGGTAGTTGCTCCTTGATTGAATGCATTTCCTTGATGCAATCCATGCTAAACTCTCCACACGCTTATAGCCAAAACAAGGCCTTTACCGATCATATCGTCGATGCTATGATAAAATCTCTTGAAGAGAAACTTGAATTAGAAGTTTCAATCCCTAGAAATCTTCGTGATGAGTGGGAACCTACTATCAAAATCAAAATCAAAAACTATGAATGCAATGCTTTGTGTGATTTGGGTGCTAGTGTTTCCGCGATTCCAAAGTCTTTATGTGATGTTCTGGGTTTTAATGAGATTGAGGAGTGTTCTCTTAATTTGCATCTTGCGGATTCTACTGTCAAGAAACCCATGGGAAGGATCAATGATGTTCTTATTATTGCAAATAGGAACTATGCACTCGTGGATTTCATTGTGCTTGACATTGATTGCAATCCTACATGCCCTATCATTCTTGGTAGACCTTTCCTAAGGACTATCGGTGCTATCATCGATGTGAAGGAAGGGAATATTATATTTCAATTTCCTTTAAATAAGGGCATGGAACATTTTCCTAGAAAGAAAATAAGATTGCCTTATGAATCTATGATGAGGGCTACTTATGGTTTGAGCACCAAAGACGACGATACGTGATTCTATCGCCTTATGCCTAGCTAAGGGCATTAAACAATAGCGCTTGTTGGGAGGCAACCCAATGAATTTATCTTTTTTCTTTCTGTTTTGTTGTGTCCACACCATCATAATTCTGTTATGATTGTGTCTTTTGTGTTTCTTTTTGTGTTTGAGCCAAGCAAAACCTTTATGACTAGTCTTGGTGATGGTTGTTTGATCCTGCTGGAAAAAGACAGAAACTTTTCACTCACGAGATTATTTTTCGTTTTTATTCAGAAAGAGATTTTGAGTTGATTCTTTTTCCTGCTGGTTGATATGCCTTTTGCCCAGACTGTCGTAATGTTTCAGAATTTCTGAGATACCAGAAGTATACGAAGTATACAGATTGCTAGAGACTGGTGTGTTTTTGACAGATTCTGTTTTTGTTGAGTTGGTTGCTTGTTTTGATGAAACTATAGATAGTATCGGGGGGCACTAGCCATGGAAAAGTGAGAATACAGTAATCTAACACCAATATGAATAGAAATCAAGTTTGCTACAGTACCTAAAGAGGTGGTAGTTTGTTTTCTTGTGCTAATGATATCACGAGTTTCTGTTTAAGTTTTGTGTTGTGAAGTTTTCAAGTTTTGGGTGATGCTCTCATGGATAAAGGGATAATGTGAGTCCATGGTATAGATGCACTTTCACCTTCCACCATTGCTAGCCTCTCTAGTGCCGCGCAATTCTCGCGGGTGCACAAACCCACCAAATTCCTTCCTCAAAACAGCCACCATACCTACCTACTATGGCATTTTCATAGCCATTCCGAGATATATTGCCATGCAACTCCCACCGTTCCGTCTCATGACTTGCGCCGTCACTCTCATATTGCCATTGCATGATCGTAAGATAGCTAGAGAGATGTTTTCAACGTCATACACCATGCTAGATCGTTGTACATCCCGGTACACTGCCGGAGGCATTTTCTATGGAGTCATCATCATTGTGATCTTCGAGCTGTGAGTAAATAAAAGTGTGATGGTCATCATTATTAGAGCATTGTCCCATGTGAGGAAATAATAAAAAGAGGCCAAAGAGCCCAAAAACAAAAAAAGAGAAAATAAAAGAAAAGAAAAAAAGAGGCCTAAGAGCCCAAATGAAAAAAAAGAAAAGAGAGAAAAGAGAGAAGGGATAATGCTACTATCTTTTTCCACACTTGTGCTTCATGATAGCACCATGTTCTTCATGATTGAGAACTTCTTGCTTTGTCACTACCATATGCTAGTGGGAATCTTCATTATATAACTTGGCTTGTATATTCCAATCATGGGCTTCCTCAAAATTGCCCTAGGTCTTCGTGAGCAAGCAAGTTGGATGCACACCCACTAGTTTTCGTTTTGAGCTTTCACATACTTATAGCTCTAGTGCATCTCTTCTATGGCAATCCCTACTCATTCACATTCATATCTATTAATGGCATCTCCATAGCCTATTGATATGCCGAGTCAATGTGACCATCTCCTCCTTTTTGTCTCACAACCACCACCACACTCTATTCCACCTATAGTGCTATATCCATGGCTCGCGCTCATGTATTGCGCGATAGTTATAAAAAGTTTGAGAAAGTAAGAGTGCGAAAACAATTACTTGGCCAATTCCGGGGTTGTGCATGATTTACATTAGTTGTGTGAGGATGATGGAGCATAGCCAGACTATATGATTTTGTAGGGATAACCTTCTTTGGCCTTGGTATTTTGAAAATTCATGATAACTTTGCTAGTTTGCTTGAAGTATTACTGTTTTCATGTCAATAGCAAACTATTGTTTTAAATTTTACGGATCTGAATATTCATGTCACGTGAAATAAGTTGCAAAGGACAACTATGCTAGGTAGCATTCCACATCAAAAATTCATTCTTTATCACTTCCCTATTCGAGGACGAGCAGGAGTTAAGCTTGGGGATGCTTGATACGTCTCCAACGTATCTATAATTTTTGATGGTTTCATGCTATTATCTTGTCAAACTTTGGATGTTTTGCATGCCTTTTATTTATTTTTTGGGACTAACTTATTAACTCTGTGCCAAGTGACAGTTCCTGTTTTTTTCCATGTTTTTGACCCCTTTCAGAGGAGGTTTTGAAATGGAGTCGAAACGGAAGAAAATCCCCGAAAAGATTTTTTTTGGAACGGAATAAGATCAGAGAACTTGGGAGCCAAGCCAGAGGGGGGGGGCGCCATCCAGGCTTGTGGGCCCCCCGGAGGTCCCCTGACCTAGATCTTTCGCCTATATAATCCTAAATTCCAGAAAAAATCAAGAGATCATCGCAATCACTTTTCCGCCGTCGCAAGCTTCTGTCTCCGCAAGATCCCATCTGGGGCACGTCCTGGTGCCCTGTCGGAGAGGGGATTCGGACACGAAGGGCTTCTCAATCAACACCATGACCTCTCCGATGATGCGTGAGTAGTTCACCATAGACCTACGGGTCCATAGCTAGTAACTAGATGGCTTCTTCTCTCTCTTGGATCTTCAATACAAAGTTCTCCATGATCTTCATGGAGATCTATCCGATGTAATCTTCTTTTGTGGTGTGTTTATCGAGATCCGATGGATTGTGGATTTATGATCAGATTATCTATGAATCTTATTTGAGTTTCTTGTGATATCTCTTATGCATGATTTCATATCCTTGTAATTCTCTTCGAGTTGTGGGTTTTGTCTGGCCAACTAGATCTATGATTCTTGCAATGGGAGAAGTGCTTGGTTTTGGGTTCATACCGTGCGGTAACCTCACCGAGTGCCAGAAGGGGTAGCGAGGCACACATCGTGTTGTTTCCATCAATAGTAAAAAGATGGGGTTTTCATCATTGGTTTGAGATTATCCCTCTACATCATGTCATCTTGCTTAAGGCGTTACTCTGTTCGTCATGAACTCAATGTTGGGGAACGTCGCATGGGAAACAAAAAATTTCCTACGCGCACGAAGACCTATCATGGTGATGTCCATCTACGAGAGGGGATGAGTGATCTACGTACCCTTGTAGACCGTACAGCAGAAGCGTTAGAGAACGCGGTTGATGTAGTGGAACGTCCTCACGTCCCTCGATGCGCCCCGCGAACAATCCCGCGATCAGTCCCACGATCTAGTACCGAACGGACGGCACCTCCGCGTTCAGCACACGTACAGCTCGACGATGATCTCGGCCTTCTTGATCCAGCAAGAGAGACGGAGAGGTAGAAGAGTTCTCCGGCAGCGTGACGGCGCTCCGGAGGTTGGTGATGACCTTGTCTCAGCAGGGCTCCGCCCGAGCTCTGCAGAAACGCGATCTAGAGGAAAAACCGTGGAGGTATGTGGTCGGGCTGCCGTGGAAAAGTCGTCTCAAATCAGCCGTAAAACCTCCGTATATATAGGTGGGAGGGAGGGGAGGAGGCAGCCTCAAAGCCTAATGGTTTGGCCGAAATTGGAGGTGGAGGAGTCCTACTCCAATCCTACTTGGAGTAGGATTCCACCTTCCCACTTGGAAACTCTTTCCACCTTGTGTTTTTTCCTTCTCAAACCTTATGGGCCTTAGTGGGAACTTATTCCAGCCCACTAGGGGCTGGTTTATCTCTTCCCATAGCCCATGAGACCCCTTGGGGCGTGACACCCCTCCCGATGGTCCCCGGCACCCCTCCCGGCACTCCCGATACACTACCGATGAGCCCAAAACCTTTCCGGTGACCAAAACAGGACTTCCTATATATCAATCTTTACCTCCGGACCATTCTGGAGCTCCTCGTGACGTCCTGGATCTCATCCGGGACTCCGAACAACATTCGGTAACCAACCATATAACTCAAATACGCATAAAACAACGTCGAACCTTAAGTGTGCAGACCCTGCGGGTTCGAGAACTATGTAGACATGACCCGAGTGACTCCTCGGTCAATATCCAATAGCGGGACCTGGATGCCCATATTGGATCCTACATATTGTACGAAGATCTTATCGTTTGAACCTCAGTGCCAAGGATTCATATAATCCCGTATGTCATTCCCTTTGTCCTTCGGTATGTTACTTGCCCGAGATTCGATCGTCAGTATCTGCATACCTATTTCAATCTCGTTTACCGGCAAGTCTCTTTACTCGTTCCGTAATACAAGATCCCGCAACTTACACTAAGTCACATTGCTTGCAAGGCTTGTGTGTGATGTTGTATTACTGAGTGGGCCCCGAGATACCTCTCCGTCACACGGAGTGACAAATCCCAGTCTCGATCCATACTAACTCAACTAACACCTTCGGAGATACCTGTAGAGCATCTTTATAGTCACCCAGTTACGTTGCGACGTTTGATACACACAAAGCATTCCTCCGGTATCAGTGAGTTATATGATCTCATGGTCATAGGAACAAATACTTGACACGCAGAAAACAATAGCAACAAAATGACACGATCAACATGCTACGTCTATTAGTTTGGGTCTAGTCCATCACATGATTCTCCTAATGATGTGATCCCGTTATCAAGTAACAACACTTGCCTATGGCCAGGAAACCTAGGCCATCTTTGATCAACGAGCCAGTCAACTAGAGGCTTACTAGGGACAGTGTTTTGTCTATGTATCCACACAAGTATTGTGTTTCCAATCAATACAATTATAGCATGGATAATAAACGATTATCATGAACAAAGAAATATAATAACAACTAATTTATTATTGCCTCTAGGGCATATTTCCAACACTCAATACACTAGATGCATGCTGGATAGCGGTCGATGTGTGGAGTAATAGTAGTAGATGCAGAAAGTATCGGTCTACTTGTCTCGAACGTGATGCCTATATGTATGATCATTGCCTTAGATATCGTCATGACTTTGCGCTGTTCTATCAATTGCTCGACAGTAATTTGTTCACCCACCATAATACTTGCTATTTTGAGAGAAGCCTCTAGTGAACACTATGGCCCCCAGGGTCTACTCCACACCATATTTTCAGCCTTACACTTTTTACTTCGTTGCACTTTCCGCCTTCAGATCTCACTTTGCAAACAATCTTGAAGGGATTGACAACCCCTTTGAAGCGTTGGGTGCAAGCTTGTTTGTGTTTGCACAGGTACTCTGGACTTGACGAGGCCCTCCTTGTGGATCGATACCTTGGTTCTCAAACTGAGGGAAATACTTACTGCTCCTGTGCTTCATCACCCTTTCCTCTTCAAGGGAAGAACCAACGCAAGCCCAACCTCTGTCAACGTATCAAATTCTGGCGCTGTTGTCTGTGGGATAGCACTTGCTACGAATCATCTCACCACACAATCACTTGTTACCGACAATTTCAGTGCCTGCATATTTTACCTTGCTGAAAACCACTTGTCAGATCCTTCTGCTCCTCGTTAGGTTCGACACTCTTACTTATCGAAAGGACTACGGTTGATCCCCTATACTTGTGGGTCATCAACCACCTCTTAAGAATTCTTGATACAAGTTATACTCCTTGCCATCACCATTCATTTCTTGGTTCAGAGGTTGTTTCTATTCGGAATAACGCCAAGTAGACTGCGATGTGTGAATTCAAAATGTCTAGCAAACCTATTGCTTTGAAGATTATGGATAATGATTTCAATATTACTGTGTTGGTTATTGAATATCCATTTTAACATTGGTCATGCTGCTAGTCCATATTTCCCATGCACTTTTCGATCAATAAGTTAATATGGTGCTAGCCCGTCATTCCTTTGATCTACCGTCTTACCCGATTCTTGATTTGAGTGTGGGCTGTCGTCAAATCAAAATCAAAATCAAGGATTCTCCTAATGATCTTTATTTGTGGATGTTTTCCTCAAGCATACGACATTATATGATTTGGTGTGACCAATGCTATTACTTTGTTCACTTAATTATGCAAACCCATCCTTATGGAAATCTTGATGAACTGTTGTTGGTCCTATCAGCCACATGCTCATATTGTCCATGGTTCATGATGAACATTTAAGTTAGCGTTGGAAACTTTGAAAGTATTATCTTTGTGCCTAACTCATCAAGTATATGTTTGATGAAAGAAGTGTCTTATCTAAGTTTGCACGCGTTTGATGCCAGTTGCCACTCCGATATCAGAAAAGTTTGTTTCGCTTCCTCTAGAATCATCACAACTCATTCATGCACGTGTGAAGTATTCTATAGTTTTGTAGATTTGCTACCTTCTCTCAATATGTATTCCTAGCACACCAAGTCATTGCTTGATTTGCTTAAGTAAAACTAGTTCCTTCGTAAGAGCTAATCCAGACTTTCACATGGTCTTTGATATCCTCGATGATGCTTCCCAACTAGAACTCGGTTTCATTTCTTCATAAGACTTCCATGTGGTCATGATTTTCTTGCACAATGTGTTCATGTGTGTATTGCAATCCATCTCATGTTTTAGAGCTTTCTTCCATAGTTCATTTCCCGAGAATCTTGCAACATCCTCTTGTCGATTTGTGTTGCACCCTTTTATTCTCACGCATGCTGGGTTTGAAGTATCATGACACCAATCAGATCAGAATCTCAGGCAGATATTATGGCTGGAACATTTTCCCAAGAAATTTTTCTGTCACACATGTATATACATGACAATTTTATGACAGAATCAAGATAGTCGTATATGTGTTGACACGGAAGTGTTTGATGATAATAATCTATTTATCGACATGGAAGTGTTCACGGAACACTTTCGTGATGATACATTGTGTGTCATGGAAGTGTTTTCTTCAAGGGTAGCTGACATGTGGCATTCTCCTTAACGGGTCGCCGTAATCTATCGGCTGTCGGTTTTGGATCCAATACCCATTAACAGGCCCGACCAATGATAATTTTCCACATGTCAAATTCTCATTCGCCATAGGAACCACGTGTCAACTCTGCCTTGCAACACATGTCATCCATCCAAAGGATGAGATTCACCTATGAAACGTTGACAGTGGGATGGCCCAACGTTGGCCCATTCAGGGCAAAAAGGTCGACTCATACAATTTGATGAGATGCTAGTGGGTCGACCCTTTAACAGTTTGTCATGTATTTGGGCCAAATTATGGCCCAAATGTAGATCCACCCCGTTAAGAGTCCACTATGTTTTTGGGCCCAATTGAGGCATGGCATGCCTTTCAGCCTATGACAGACCCATCATGGAGTTTTACAGATTTCGGGTTGATGTCCATTTCGGCATGTTAACAATCCTTGGGGAAATTGGGCCATTTACGACGTTGTGTCACTATTGGCCTATTAACAGCCCATGCTACATTTGGGCCCATTTTTGGTCCGGCTGACTTTCGGCCTGTTAACGATGCGTGGTATTCATGCATAAATTTCAGTCCAACCTGACTATTGGCGTGTTAAAGGCCCGTGGTATACTTGGGCCCATTTATGGCCCGGATATGCTTCAATCATGCTAACAACCCATTACGTGATTGGCCCAACCAAGGTCCGAGATATATTTCGGCCTCTTAACGACCCGTCATGTAATAGGGCCAATCATGGCCATGGTATATTTTGCCTTGCTATCAGCCCGTCAATTCTTTGGTGCAATTCAAGCTCAATATATTTTTCATCATGCTAAAGTCTATGGTATTTTACAACCCAATTAAGGCAGTAGTTTACTCGGCCCATTAAAGGCTTGAAACTAAATGGATGACACTATACGTTTAGGCCTGCTAATATCTCGTGATGACTATGGGCCCACGCAAGGCCGGGGGCATTCACTTGATGTGGAGCATCCTACGTACATCAACATCCGAGAGTCCGTTTGGCAAGTGAAACATGTGACATCTATTTCACTTACTTAAAGGTGAATCATCTCATTTACACACATTCACTTAACCCCTTCAAGGATGGTATACTACTTGACACTCCTCTCGTGTGCATGCATAGGTATTGTCGGAGCCTCGTGGATGCGAGGAGGAGTGCAAGCGCCAAGGAACAGTTGCACCATCCGCGAGGGAAGCATGGAATCAAAGACGGAAGAAACCAAAGTTGCTGCAACTACTTCCATCAAACGTTTGGTCGCCATCGGACATCTGGTACCTGATGGCACCGAGCGCACAAGCCTCGCAAGGAACCGGGAAAAGACAGACACTACATCTACGAGACGACTAACCATATGTTGGAAATATGCCCTAGAGGCAATAATAAATTGGTTATTATCATATTTTCTTGTTCATGATAAATGTTTATTATTCATGCTACAATTATACTGACCATAAACTTAATACATATGTGGATATATATAAACAATATTGAGTCCCTAGTGAGCCTCTACTGGACTAGCTCGTTAATCAAAGATGGTTATTGTTCCCTAACCATATGCATGTTGGGGAACGTCGCATGGGAAACAAAAAATTTCCTACGCGCACGAAGACCTATCATGGTGATGATCATCTATGAGAGGGAGATTGGATCTACGTACCCTTGTAGATCGCATAGCAGGAAGCGTTAAGAGACGCGGTTGATGTGGTGGAACGTCCTCACGTCCCTCGATACGCCCCGCGAACCGTCCCACGAATCGTCCCGCGATCCGTCCCACTATCCGCTCCGATCTACTACCGAACGGACGGCACCTCCGCGTTCAGGACACGTACAACTCGACGATGATCTCGGCCTTCTTGATCCAGCAAGCAAGACGGAGAAGTAGATGAGTTTTCCGGCAGCGTGACGGCGCTCCGGTGGTGGTGAAGGATCTACTCCTGCAGGGCTCCGCCCGAGCTCCGTAGAAATATGATCTAGAGGAAAAACTGTGGTGTTTGTGGTCGGGCTGCCGTGGCAAAAGTTGTCTCAAATCAGCCCTAAAAATCCACTATATATAGGAGGAGGGGAAGGGGAGGCTTGCCTTGAGGACCAAGTCCTCAAGGGTGCGCCGACCAAGGAGGTGGAGGAGTCCTCCTCCAATCCTAGTCTAACTAGGATTGGAAAGTGGAGTCCTTCTCCACCTTCCCACCTTTTTTTCTCTTGGTTTTTCTCCTTGTGGCGCCTAGCCTATCTTGGGCTGTCTCACCAGCCCACTAAGGGCTGGTGCGCCACCCTCAAGGCCTTGGTCCACTCCCGGGTGGGTTGCCCCCCTCCCAGTAAATACCCGGAACCCATTCGTCACTCTCGGCACGATGCCGGTAATGCCCGAAAACCTTCCGGTAACCAAATGAGACAAACCTATATATCAATCTTCGTCTCCGGACCATTCCGGAAACCCTCGTGATGTTTGTGATCTCATCTGGGACTCCGAACAACATTCGGTAACCACACATATAACTCAACTATACTATAACATCGCCGAACCTTAAGTGTGCAAACCCTGCGGGTTCGAGAACTATGTAGACATGCCCCGAGGTATTCCTCGGTCAATATCCAATAGCGGGACCTGGATGCCCATATTGGATCCTACATATTCTCCGAAGATCTTATCGGTTGAACCTCAGTGTCAAGGATTCATATAATCCCGTATGTCATTCCCTTTGTCCTTCGGTATGCTACTTGCCCAAGATTTGATCGTCGGTATCCACATACCTATTTCAATCTCGTTACCGGCAAGTCTCTTTACTTGTTCCGTAATACAAGATCCCGTGACTTACACTTAGTCACATTGCTTGCAAGGCTTGTGTGTGATGTTGTATTATCGAGTGGGCCCCGAGATACGTCTCCGTCACATGGAGTGACAAATCCCAGTCTTGATCCATACTAACTCAACGGACACCTTTGGAGATACCTGTAGAACACCTTTATAGTCACCCAGTTACGTTGTGACGTTTGATGCACACAAGGTATTCCTCCGGTGTGAGTGAGTTATATGGTCTCATGGTCATAGGAACAAATACTTGACACGTAGAAAACAATAGCAATAAAACGACACAACCAATATGCTACGTTCATAGTTTGGGTCTTTTCCATCACATGATTCTCCTAATGATGTGATCCCGTTATCAAGTGACAACACTTGCCTATGGCCAGGAAACCTTGACCATCTTTGATCAACGAACTAGTCAACTAGAGGCTCACTAGGGACTGTGTGTTGTCTATGTATCCACACATGTATTTGAGTTTCCAGTCAATACAATTCTAGCATGGATAATAAACGATTATTATGAACAAGGAAATATAATAATAACTAATTTATTATTGCCTCTAGGGCATATTTCCAACAGTCTCCCACTTGCACTAGAGTCAATAATCTAGTTCACATCACCATGTGATTTTAACGAATCCAACAACCATATAGTTCTGGGGTCTGATCACGTCTTGCTCGTGGGAGAGGTTTTAGTCAACGGTTCTGAAACTTTCAGATCCGTGTGTGCTTTACAAATCTTTATGTCATCTTATAGATGCTGCTACTACGTGCTATTCGGAAATACTCCAAATATGTACTCTACTATACGAATCTGTTTTACTACTCATAGTTATTCAGATTAGTGTCAAAGCTTGCATCGACGTAACCCTTTAGACGAACTCTTTAACCACCTCCATAATCAAGAAATATTCCTTAGTCCATTAGTTACTAAGGATAACTTTGACCGATGTTCAGTGATTCAATCCTGGATCACTCTCTGTACCTCTTAACAGACTTGTGGCAAGGCACACATCAGGTGCGGTACAAAGCATGGCATACTATAGAGTCTACGGCTAAGGCATAGGGGACGACCTTCGTCCTTTCTCTTTCTTCCGTTGTGGTCGGGCTTTTGAGTCTTACTCATATTCACACCTTACAACACAGCCAAGAACTCTTTCTTTGCTGATACATTTTGAACTCCTTCAAAAACTTGTCAAGGCATGCATTTCATTTGAAAGTTCTGTTTATCATTTTGATCTATCTCCATAGATCTTGATACTTAATGTTCAAGTAGCTCTATCCAAGTCTTCCTTTGAAAAACTCCTTTCAAACAACCTTTATGCTTTACATAAATTCTACATTACTTCCGATCAACTATATATCCACTACATATACTTTATCAGAAACACTATAGTGCTCCCACTCACTTCTTTGGAAATACAATTTTTCTCATAAACCTTGTACAAACCAAAAATATTTGATCATCTCATCAAAGCGTATATTCCAACTCCGAGATGCTTGCACCAGTCCATAAAAGGATTGCTGGAGCTTGCATACTTGTTAGTATCTTTAGGATCAACAAAACCTTCTAGTTGTATCACATACAGTCTTTCCTCAAGGAAACCGTCGAGGAAACAATGTTTTGACATCCTATGTGCAATATTTCATAAATAATGCAACAACTACTAACATAATTCTAACAGACTTTTAGCATCGCTACGAGTGAGAAAGTCTCACCATAGTCAACTATTTGATCTTGTCGGAAACATCTTTGCGACAAGTCGAGCTTTTCTTAATAGTGACTTATCACCATCATCGTCTGTCTTTTTTTAAAATATCCATCTTTACTCAATAGTCCTACGACCATCAAGTAGTTCTTCCAAAGTCTACACTTTGTTTTCATACATGGATCCTCTCTCGGATTTCATGGCCTCCAACCATTTGCCGGAATCCGGGCCCACCATCGCTTCCCCATAGCTCGTAGGTTCATTGTTGTTCAACAACATGACCTCTAAGACAGGGTTACCATACCACTCTGTAGTAGTACGCGACCTTTGTCGACCTACAAGGTTTGTAGTAACTTGATCCGAAGCTTTAATGATCACCATCATCAGCTTCCACTTCAATTGGTGTAGGCGCCACAGGAACATCTTCCTACGCCCTGCTACACGCTGGTTGAAGTGACGGTTCACTAACCTCATCAAGTTCCAACACTCTCCCACTCAATACTTTCGAGGGAAACCTTTCCTCGAGAAAGGACCCGTTTCTAGAAACAAACACTTTGCTTCCGGATCTGAGATAGGAGATGTATCCAACTGTTTTGGATATCCTATGAAGATGCATTTATCCGCTTTGGGTTCGAGCTTACCAGACTGAAACCTTTCCACATAAGCGTCGCAACCCCAAACTTTTAAGAAACATCACCTTAAGTTTCTCTAAACCATAGTCTATACTGTGTCATCTCAACGGAAATATGCGGTGCCCTATTTAAAGTGAATGCAGTTGTCTCTAATGCATAACCCATAAACGATAGTGATAGTTCGATAAGAGACATCATAGTATGCACCATATCAAAATAGGGCATAGCTATGACGTTCGGACACACCATCACACTATGGTGTTCAAGGTGGCATGAATTGCGAAACAATTTCCACATTGTCTTTAACTATGTACCAAAACTCGCAACTCAGATATTCATCTCTATGATCATATCATAGACAGTTTATCCTCTTGTCACGACGATCTTCACTCTGAAATAGCATTGAGATTTTTAATATTTCAAACTTGTGATTCATCAAGTAAATACTCCCGTATCTACTCAAATCAACAGTGAAGTAAGAACATAATGATATCCACTGGGTGCCTTAGCACTCATTGGACTGCACACATCAAAAATGCATTACTCCCAACAAGTTACTCTCTTGTTTCATGTGGCATGATTTGCATGTCTCAAGTGATTCAAAATCAAGTGAGTCCAAACGATCCATCTCTATGTACATTCTTCATGCATTTATACCAACATGTATGGTTTGCATGTCTCAAACATTTCAAAAATGAGTGAGTACAAAGATCCATCGGCATGGAGCTTCTTCATGCATTTTATACCAACATGACTCAAGTGGTAGTGCCACAACTAAGTGGTACTATCATTATTACTTTGTATCTTTTGGCACCAATATTATGAACATGTAAAACACTACGATCGAGATTCAATAAACCATTGAGGGTAATTATCAAGCAAATAGAATAACTATTATTCTCTTTAAATGAATAATCGTATTGCAATAAACACGATCCAATCATGTTCATGCTCAACGCAAACACCAAATAACAATTATTTAGGTTTTACCACCAATCCCGATGATAGAGGGAGCGTGCGATGTTTGATCACATCAACCTTGGAAACATTTCCAACACGTATCATTGTTGGGGAACGTCGCATGGGAAACAAAAAATTTCCTACGC
The DNA here is from genome assembly GCF_904849725.1 of Hordeum vulgare subsp. vulgare. Classification (NCBI taxonomy): domain Eukaryota; kingdom Viridiplantae; phylum Streptophyta; class Magnoliopsida; order Poales; family Poaceae; genus Hordeum; species Hordeum vulgare. The sequence goes on along the minus strand of NC_058522.1, from coordinate 498,096,650 downwards.
GCACGAAGACCTATCATGGTGATGTCCATCTACGAGAGGGGATGAGCGATCTATGTACCCTTGTAGATCATACAGCAGAAGCGTTAGAGAACGCGGTTGATGTAGTGGAACGTCCTCACGTCCCTCGATCATCCCCGCGAACAATCCCGCGATCAGTCCCACGATCTAGTACCGAACGGACGGCACCTCCGCGTTCAGCACACGTACAGCTTGACGATGATCTCGGCCTTCTTGATCCAGCAAGAGAGACAGAGAGGTAGAAGAGTTCTCCGGCAGCGTGACGGCGCTCCGGAGGTTGGTGATGACCTTGTCTCAGCAGGGCTCCGCCCGAGCTCCGCAGAAACGCGATCTAGAGGAAAAACCGTGGAGGTATGTGGTCGGGCAGCCATGAGAAAGTCGTCTCAAATCAGCCCTAATTGCTCCATATATATAGGAGGAGGGAGGGGGGGCCTTGCCTTGGGGTCCAAGGACCCCCAAGGAGTCGGCCGAGCCAAGGGGGGGAGGACTCCCCCCCCAAACCGAGTTGGACTTGGTTTGGTGGGAGGAGTCCCCCTCCCTTCCCACCTCCTTCCTTTTTTTTCTTTCCTCTTGATTTTTCTTATCTTGGCGCATTGGGCACTTGTGGGCTGTCCCACCAGCCCACTAAGGGCTGGTGTGGCTCCCCAAATACCTATGGGCTTCCCCGGGGAGGGTTGCCCCCCCCCGGTGAACTCCCGGAACCCATTCGTCATTCCCGGTACATTCCCGGTAACTCCGAAAACCTTCCGGTAATCAAATGAGGTCATCCTATATATCAATATTCGTTTCCGGACCATTCCGGAAACCCTCGTGACGTCCGTGATCTCATCCGGGACTCCGAACAACATTCGGTAACCAACCATATAACTCAAATAGACATAAAACAACGTCGAACCTTAAGTGTGCAGACCCTGCGGGTTCGAGAACTATGTAGACATGACCCGAGAGACTCCTCGGTCAATATCCAATAGCGGGACCTGGATGCCCATATTGGATCCTACAGATTCTATGAAGATCTTATCGTTTGAACCTCAGTGCCAAGGATTCGTATAATCCCGTATGTCATTCCCTTTGTCCTTCGGTATGTTACTTGCCCGAGATTCGATCGTCAGTATCCGCATACCTATTTCAATCTCGTTTACCGGCAAGTCTCTTTACTCGTTCCGTAATACAAGATCCCGCAACTTACACTAAGTTACATTGCTTGCAAGGCTTGTGTGTGATGTTGCATTACCGAGTGGGCCCCGAGATACCTCTCCGTCACACGGAGTGACAAATCCCAGTCTTGATCCATACTAACTCAACTAACACCTTCGGAGATACCTGTAGAGCATCTTTATAGTCACCCAGTTACGTTGCGACGTTTGATACACACAAAGCATTCCTCCGGTGTCAGTAAGTTATATGATCTCATGGTCATAGGAATAAACACTTGACACGCAGAAAACAGTAGCAACAAAATGACACGATCAACATGCTACGTCTATTAGTTTGGGTCTAGTCCATCACGTGATTCTCCCAATGACGTGATCCAGTTATCAAGCAACAACACCTTGTTCATAATCAGAAGACACTGACTATCATTGATCAACTGGCTAGCCAACTAGAGGCATGCTAGGGACGGTGTTTTGTCTATGTATCCACACATGTAAATGAGTCTTCATTCAATACAATTATAGCATGGATAATAAACTATTATCTTGATACAGGAATTATAATAATAACTATACATTTATTATTGCCTCTAGGGCATAATTCCAACAATCGTCACCTCGCCTTTAGCTAGTCTCCGTTTATACCGTAGCTTTCATTTCGAGTTACTAATCACTTAGCAACCGAACCGGTATCCAATACCGTCGTGCTACTAGGAGTACTAGTAAAGTATACATCAATATCATGTATATCAAATATACTTCTGTCGACTTTGCCAGCCTTCTTATCTACCAAGTATCTAGGGTAGCTCCGCCTCAGTGACCGTTCCCCTCATAACAGAAGCACTTAGTCTTGGGTTTGGGTTCAATTTTGGGTTTCTTCATTAGAGCAGCAATTGGTTTTCCGTTTCATGAAGTATCCCTTCTAGCCCTTGCCCTTCTTGAAACTAGTAGTTTTACTAACCATCAACAATTGATGCTCCTTCTTGATTTCTACTTTCGCAGTGTCAAACATCGTGAATCACTCAAGGATCATCATATCTATCCTTGATTTGTTTAGAGTTCATCATGAAGCTCTAGCAGCTTAGTGGCAGTGACTTTGGAGAACCATCACTATCTCATATGGAAGATTAACTCCCACTTGATTCAAGCGATTGCTGTACTCAGACAATCTGAGAACATGCTTCAACGATTTGAGCTTTTCTCCTTTATTTTGTAGGCAAATAATCTTGTCGGAGGTCTTATACCTCTCAACAAGGGCACGAGCATGAAATCTCAATTTCATCTCTTAGAACATCTCTTATGTTCCGCGACGTTTTCAAAAACGTCTTCGGCGCCTTGCTTCTAAGCCATTAAGTATTGCGCACTGAACTATCACGTAGTCATCAAAAACGTGTATGTCAGATGTTCGCAACATCCACAAACGACGCTCGAGGTGCAACACACCGAGTGGTGCGCTAAGGACATAAGCCTTCTGCGCAGCAATGAGGACGATCCTCAGTTTTACGGACTCAGTCCGAAATGTTGCTACTATCAACTTTCAACTAAATTTTCTCTAGGAACATATAAAAACAGTAGAGCTATAGCGCAAGCTACATCGTAATTCGCAAAGACCATTAGACTATGTTCATGATAATTAGTTCAATTAATCATATTACTTAAGAACTCCCACTCAAAAAGTACATCTCTCTAGTCATTTGAGTGGTACATGATCCAAATCCACTATCTCAAGTCCGATCATCACGTGAGTCGAGAATAGTTTCAGTGGTAAGCATCTCTATGCTAATCATATCAACTATACGATTCATGCTCGACCTTTCGGTCTCTTGTGTTCCGAGGCCATGTCTCCACATGCTAGGCTCGTCAAGTTTAACCCGAGTGTTCCGCGTGTGCAATTGTATTGCACCCGTTGTATGTGAACGTTGAGTCTATCACAACCGATCATCACGTGGTGTCTCGAAACGATGAGCTGCAGCAACGGTGCACAGTCGGGGAGAACACAATTTCTTCTTGAAATTTTAGTGAGAGATCACCTCATAATGCTACCGTCGTTCTAAGCAAAACAAGGTGCAAAAAAGGATTAACATCACATGCAATTCATAAGTGACATGATATAGCCATCATCATGTGCGTCTTGATCTCCATCACCAAAGCACCGGCACGATGTTCTTGTCACCCGCGCCACACCATGATCTCCATCATCATGATCTCCATCAACGCGTCGAAATCGGGGTTGTCATGCTACTTATGCTATTACTACTAAAGCTACTTCCTAGCAATATAGTAAACTCATCTGCAAACACAAACGTTAGTTTAAAGACAACCCTATGGCTCCTGCCGGTTGCCGTACCATCGACGTGCAAGTCAATATTAACTATTTCAACATGATCATCTCATACATCCAATATATCACATCACGTCATTGGCCATATCATATCACAAGCATACCCTGCAAAAACAAGTTAGACGTCCTCTAATTTGTTGTTGCATATTTTACGTGGCTGCTATGGGTATCTAGTAGATCGCATCTTACTTACGCAAAAACCACAACACAGATGTGCAAATTGCTATTCAACCTCTCCAAGGACCGCCTCGGTCAAAACCAATTTACTAAAGTTGAAGAAACCGACACCCGCCAATCATCTTTATGCAACGAGGTTGCATGTCAAGCGATAAAACCAGTCTTTCGTAAGTGTACAAATAATGTCGGTCCGGGCCGCTTCAATCCAACAATACCGCCGAATTGAGAAAAGACTAAGGAGGGCAACAAATCGAACATCACCATCCACAAAGCCCTTTGTGTTCTACTCGAGATAACATCTACACATGAACCTAGCTCATGATGCCACTGTTGGGGAACGTCGCATGGGAAACAAAAAAATTCCTACGCGCACGAAGACTATCATGGTGATGATCATCTCCGAGAGGGAGATTGGATCTACGTATCCTTGTAGATCGCACAGCAGGAAGCCTTAAGAAATGCGGTTGATGTGGTGGAACGTCCTCACGTCCCTCGACCCGCCCCGCGAACCGTCCCATGAATCGTCCTCACCTTGTTCATGATAATTGTCTATTGTTCATGCTATAATTGTATTAACAGGAAACAGTAATACATGTGTGAATAAATATATCACAATGTGTCCCTAGCAAGCCTCTAGTTGGCTAGCTCGTTAGTCAATAGATGATCATGGTTTCGTGGTCATGGGCATTAGATGTCATTGATAACGGGATCACATCATTGGGAGAATGATGTGATGGACAAGACCCAATCCTAAGCGTAGCTAAAGCTTTTCTAATGTCAAGTGTCTTCTCCTTCGACCGTGAGATTGTGCAACTCCCGGATACCGTAGGAGTGCTTTGGGTGTATCAAACGTCACAATGTAACTGGGTGACTATAAAGGTGCACTACGGGTACCTCTGAAAGTGTCTGTTGGGTTGGTACGAGTCGAGATCGGGATTTGTCACTCCGTGTGACGGAGAGGTATCTATGGGCCCACTCGGTAGAACATCATCATGAGCTCAATGTGACTAAGGAGTTAGTCACACGATGACGTGCTACGGAACGAGTAAAGAGACTTACCAGTAACGAGATTGAACAAGGTATAGGTATACCGACGATCGAATCTCGAGCAAGTTCTATACCGACAAACAAAGGGAATTGTATAAGAGATTGATTGAATCCTTGACATCGTGGTTCATCCGATGAGATCATCGTGGAGCAAGTGGGAACCACCATGGGTATCCATACCCCACTGATGGTTATTGGCCGGAGAGGTGTCTCGGTCATGTCTGCCTGTCTCCCGAACCCGTAGGGTCTACACACTTAAGGTTCGATGACGCTAGGGTTATAGGGAATTGTTATACGAGGTTATCGAAAGTTGTTCAGAGTCCCGGATGAGATCCCGGACATCACGAGGAGCTCCGGAATGGTCCGGAGGTAAAGATTGATATATAGGACGGATGGTTTCGGACACCGGAAGTGTTTCGGGCGTCACCGGGACCACCGGGACCACCGAAGGTGGCCCCGGGGGTCCACCGGAAGGGGGCAACGACCCCGGGAGGCTAGATGGGCTAAGTGCGGGAGGGAAACAGCCCCTAGGTGGGCTTGTGCGTCCCCCACACTCACCTCAAGGCGCAGGAGGTGGAGAGGGGGGGAAACCCTAGGCGCTGGTGGGCCTAAGGCCCACCTAGGGGTGCGTCACCCCTCCCCCTTGCCCTGGCCGCCGCACCTCCCATCTGGGGGGGGGGGCTGCCGCACCACCTAGGGTGGGAACCCTAGGGGTGGCACCCCCCCCGCCCCTCCTCCTATATATAGTGGGCACTTTTGGGCTTTTGGAGACACAGTTTTCCCTCTCCCTCGGCGCAGCCCTGCTCTTCTTTCTCCTCCTGTGTGCCGGTGCTTGGCGAAGCCCTGCCGGGAGACCTCGTCTCTCCATCGACACCACGCCGTCGTGCTGCGAGAGATCTTCCCCAACCTCTCCCTCCTCCTTGCTGGATCAAGGTGCGGGAGACATCACCGGGCTGTACGTGTGTTGAACGTGGAGGTGCCGTGGTTCGGCACTAGATCGGAATCACACCGCGATCTGAATCGCCGCGAGTACGACTCCATCAACCGCGTTCTAGCAACGCTTCCGCTTAGCAATCTTCAAAGGTATGAAGATGCACTCACCCCTCTCTCGTTGCTGGTCTCTCCATAGGAAGATCTGAATATGCGTAGAATTTTTTTTGAATTTATGCTACGTTACCCAACAGTGGTATCAGAGCCAGGTTTTCTATGCGTAGATTCTATGCACGAGTAGAACACAAAAGGTTGTGGGCGATGATTTGTCAATTGCTTGTCGCTACTAGTCTTATTCTTTTCCGGCTGTATTGTGGGATGAAGCGGCCCGGACCACCTTACACGTACGCTTACGTGCGACTGGTTCCACCGACACACATGCACACCGTGCATAGAGGTGGCTAGCGGGTGTTTGTCTCTCCCACTCTAGTCGGATTAGATTTGATGAAAAGGGTCCTTACGAAGGGTAAATAGCTTTGGCATATCATCGCTGTGGCTGTCACGTAGGTAAGAAGGCGTTCTTGCTAGAAACCCAAATCAGCCACGTAAAACTTGCAACAACAATTAAAGGACGTCTAACTTGTTTTTGCAGGGTTAGACATGTGATGTGTGTTGGAAATATGCCCTAGAGGCAATAATAAAATGGTTATTATCATATTTCCTTGTTCATGATAATCGTCTATTGTTCATCCTAGAATTGTATTAACAGGAAACAGTGATACATGTGTGAATAAATAGATCACAATGTGTCCCTAGCAAGCCTCTAGTTGGCTAGCTCGTTAGTCAATAGATGATCATGGTTTCCTGATCATGGGCATTAGATGTCATTGATAACGGGATCACATCATTAGGAGAATGATGTGATGGACAAGACCTAATCCTAAGCATAGCACTAGATCGTATTGTTCGTATGCTAAAGCTTTTCTAATGTCAAGTATCTTTTCCTTCGACCGTGAGATTGTGCAACTCCCGGATACCGTAGGAGTACTTTGGGTGTATCAAACATCACAACGTAACTGGGTGACTATAAAGGTGCACTACGGGTACCTCCGAAAGTGTCTGTTGGGTTGGTACGAATCGAGATCGGGATTTGCCACTCCGTGTGACGGAGAGGTATCTCTGGGCCCACTCAGTAGAACATCATCATGAGCTCAATGTGACTAAGGAGTTAGTCACACGATGACGTGCTACGGAACGAGTAAAGAGACTTACCGGTAACGAGATTGAACAAGGTATAGGTATACCGACGATCGAATCTCGGGCGAGTTCTATACCGACAGACAAAGGGAATCGTATAAGAGATTGATTGAATCCTTGACATCGTGGTTCATCCGATGAGATCATCGTGGAGCAAGTGGGAACCACCATGGGTATCCATACCCCACTGATGGTTATTGGCCGGAGAGGTGTCTCGGTCATGTCTGCCTGTCTCCCGAACCCGTAGGGTCTACACACTTAAGGTTCAATGACGCTAGGGTTATAGGGAATTGTTATACGAGGTTACCGAAAGTTGTTCGGAGTCCTGGATGAGATCCCGGACGTCACAAGGAGTTCCGGAATAGTCCGGAGGTAAAGATTGATATATAGGACGGATGGTTTCGGACACCGGAAGTGTTTCGGGCGTCACCGGTAACGTACCGGGACCACCGGGACCACCGGAGGTGGCCCCGGGGGACCACCGAAGGGGGGCAACGACCCCGGGAGATAAGGTGGGCCAAGTGGGGGTGGGAAGCAGCCCCTAGATGGGCTGGTGCGCCTCCCCACTCAGCCCAATGCGCAGGGGAGAGAAAAGGGGGGGGGCAAACCCTAAGCCAGGTGGGCCTAAGGCCCACCAGTTGGTGCGCCACCCCCTCCTCCCCCTCTGTCCGCCGCACCTCCCATCTGTGGGGCAGCCGCACCCCCTAGGGTGGGAACCCTAGGGGTGGCACCCCCTCTCCCCTTCCCCTATATATATCGGGCACTTTTGGCCATTGAGACACACGGTTTTCCCTCTCTCTCGGCGCAGCCCCGCCCTTCTTCCTCCTCATCTTTGTAGGTGCTTGGCGAAGCCCTGCCGGGAGACCTCGTCTCTCCACCGACACCATGCCGTCGTGCTGCTGGAGTTCTTCCCCAACCTCTCCCTCCTCCTTGCTGGATCAAGGTGCGGGAGACGTCACCGGGCTGCACGTGTGTTGAACGCGGAGGTGCCGTAGTTCGGCACTAGATCGGAATCACTGCGAGTACGACTCCATCAACCGCGTTCTAGCAACGCTTCCGCTTAGCGATCTTCAAAGGTATGAAGATGCTCTTACCCCTCTCTCGTTGCTGGTCTCTCCATAGGAAGATCTGAATATGCGTAGGAAAATTTTGAATTTATGCTACGTTACCCAAGAGTGGCATCCGAGCCAGGTTTTCTATGTGTAGATTCTATGCACGAGTAGAACACAAAAGTTGTGGGCGACGATTTTTCAATTTGCTTGCCGCTACTAGTCTTATTCTTTTCCGGCGGTATTGTGGGATGAAGCGGCCCGGACCGACTTTACACGTACGCTTACGTGAGACTGGTTCCACCGACAGACATGCACACCGTGCATAAAGGTGGCTAGCGGGTGTGTGTCTCTCCTACTCTAGTCGGATTGGATTTGATGAAAAGGGTCCTTATGAAGGGTAAATAGCTTTGGCATATCATCGTTGTGGCTGTCACGTAGGTAAGAAGGCGTTCTTGCTAGAAACCCAAATCAGCCACGTAAAACTTGCAACAACAATTAGAGGACGTCTAACTTGTTTTTCAGGGTTTGACATGTGATGTGATATGGCCAAAGTTGTGATGTTGCATGTATGATGTATGAGATGATCATGTTATTGTAATAGGTTTCACGACTTGCATGTCGATGAGTATGACAACCGGCAGGAGCCATAGGAGTTGTCTTAATTTATTGTATGAGATGCAACGCCGTGTGCTTACTAATTTTACTTCATTGCTAACGGTTAGCTATAGTAGTAGTGATAGTAGTAGTTGGCGTGACGACTTCATGGAGACACGATGATGGAGATCATGATGATGGAGATCATGGTGTCACGCCGGTGACGATGATGATCATGCGATGCCTGAAGATGGAGATCGAAAGAGCAAAGATGATAATGGCCATATCATGTCACTATATGATTGCATTGTGATGTTTATCATGTTTTTCATATTATTGCTTAGAACGACGGTAGCATAATAAGATGATCCCTCTCAAAATTTCGAGAACGTATTCCCCTAAGTGTGCACCGTTGCGAAGGTTCGTTGTCTCGAAGCACCACGTGATGATCGGGTGTGGTAGATTCTAACGTTCGCATACAACGGGTGTAAGCCAGATTTCCACACGCGAAACACCTAGGTTGACTCGACGAGCTTAGCATGTACAGACATGACCTCGAATACAAGAGACCGAAAGGTCGAACATGAGTCGTATGGTTGAATACGATCAGCATGAAGTTGCTCACCATGGTGACTAGTCCGTCTCACGTGATGATCGGACACGGGTTAGTCAACATGGATCATGTATCACTTAGATGACTAGAGGGATGTCGATTCAAGTGGGAGTTCATACTCAATTTGATTAAATGAACTTAATTGTCATGAACTTAGTCTAAAAGTTGTCTTTATAAATATTGTAGATGTCCAACGTCAACCTCAATTTCAACGCATTCCTAGAGAAAAACAAGCTGAAAGATGATGGGAGCAACTATGCGGACTGGGTTCGCAACTTGAAGCTCATCCTTGAAGCAGCTAAAAAGGCTTATGTCCTTGATGCGCCGCTAGGTGACCCTCCCGCTCCCGCAGCAGCCCAGGACATTCTGAATGTCTGGCAAACGCGGAGTGATGACTACTCTCTGGTTAGATGTGGCATGTTATACAGTTTAGAAACGGGGCTCCAAAGGTGTTTTGAGCAACACGGGGCATATGAGATGTTCCAGGAGCTGAAGCTAGTTTTTCAAGCTCATGCCCGTGTCGAGAGATATGAAGTCTCCAACAAGTTCTTTAGCTGTAAGATGGAGGAGAACAGTTCTATCAGTGAGCACATACTCAAAATGTCTAGGTTACACGGTCGTCTGACTTCGCTTGGAGTCGAACTTCCGGATGATGCTATAATTGACAGAATCCTCCAATCTCTCCCACCAAGCTACAAAGGCTTTGTGCTTAACTACAACATGCAAGGGATGGAGAAGACCATTCCCGAGTTGTACTCGATGCTCAAGTATGCAGAAGTAGAAATCAAGAAAGAGCATCAAGTGTTGATGGTCAACAAGACCACTAGTTTCAAGAAAGGCAAGGGTAAGAAGGACTTCAAGAAAGACGGCAAAGCTGTTGCCGCGCCCGGTAAGCAGGATGCCGGGAAGAAGAAAAAGAACGGACCCAAGCCTGATACTGAGTGCTTCTATTGCAAGGGAAAGGGTCACTGGAAGCGGAACTGCCCCAAATACTTAGCGGACAAGAAGGCCGGCAACGTTAAAGGTATATGTGACATACATGTTATTGATGTGTACCTTACTAGCGCTTGTAGTAGCTCCTGGGTATTTGATACCGGTGTTCTTGCTCACATTTGCAACTCAAAGCAGGAACTGCGGAATAAGCGGAGACTGGCCAAGGACGAGGTGACGATGCGCGTCAGGAATGGTTCAAAGGTCGATGTGATCGCCGTCGGCACGCTACCTCTACGTCTACCATCGGGATTAGTTTTAAACCTTAATAATTTTTATTTAGTACCAGCTTTAAGCATGAACATTGTATCAGGGTCTTTCTTAATGCGAGACGGCTACTCATTTAAGTCAGAGAATAATGGTTGTTCTATTTATATGAGTGATATGTTTTATGGTCATGCTCCGCTGGTGAATGGTTTATTCTTGATGAATCTCGATCGTGATGTTACACATATTCATAGTGTGAGTACCAAAAGATGTAAAGTTGATAATGATGGTCCCACATACTTGTGGCACTGCCGCCTTGGTCATATCGGCGTTAAGCGCATGAAGAAGCTCCATACTGATGGACTATTAGAGTCTCTTGACTATGAATCATTTGACACATGCGAACCGTGCCTCATGGTCAAGATGACTAAGACTCCATTCTCTGGAATAATGGAGAGAGCAACCGACTTATTGGAAATAATACATACTGATGTGTGTGGTCCAATGAACGTTGAAGCTCGCGGTGGTTATCGTTATGTTCTCACCCTCACCGATGATTTGAGTATGTATGGGTATATCTACTTGATGAAGCACAAATCTGAGACGTTTGAAAAGTTCAAGGAATTTCACAGTGAGGTTGAGAATCAACGTGACAGGAAAATTAAATGCCTACGATCTAATCGTGGAGGAGAATATTTGAGTCATGAGTTTGACACTTACCTAAGGAAGTGTGGAATCATTTCACAACTAACGCCGCCTGGCACACCGCAACGCAATGGAGTGTCTGAATGTCGTAATCGCACTTTATTAGATATGGTACGATCTATGATGTCTCTTACCGACTTACCGCTATCATTTTGGGGATACGCATTAGAAACTGCAACATTCACTTTAAATAGGGCACCGTCTAAATCCGTTGAGACGACACCGTATGAACTATGGTTTGGCAAGAAACCTAAGTTGTCGTTTCTTAAAGTTTGGGGCTGCGATGCTTATGTGAAGAAACTTCAACCAGAAAAGCTCGAACCCAAAGCGGAGAGATGCGTATTCATAGGATACCCTAAGGAAACTATTGGGTATACCTTCTATCTTAGATCCGAAGGTAAAACCTTTGTTGCCAAGAACGAATCCTTTCTAGAGAAAGAGTTTCTCTCGAAAGAAGTAAGTGGGAGGAAGGTAGAACTTGATGAGGTAATTACACCCCCTCTCGAACAGGATAGTAGCGCAGCGCGGGAAGTTGTTCCTGTGGCGCCTACACCAACTGTAGAGGAAGTTAATGATGATGATCATGAAGCTTCGGATCAAGTTACTACTGAACCACGAAGGTTCACAAGGGTACGCTCCGCACCAGAGTGGTACGGCAACCCTGTGATGGAAATCATGTTGTTAGACAACGGTGAACCTTCGAACTATGAAGAAGCGATGGCGGGCCCGGATTCCAACAAATGTCTTGAGGCTATGAAATCCGAGATAGGATCCATGTATGAGAACAAAGTATGGACTTTGGTGGACTTGCCCGATGACCGGCGAGCCATAGAAAATAAATGGATCTTCAAGAAGAAGACTGATGCAAACGATAATGTAACCGTTTACAAAGCTCGACTTGTCGCAAAGGGTTTTCGACAAATTCAAGGAGTTGACTACGAAGAGACTTTCTCTCCCGTAGCGAAGCTGAAATCAGTTCGAATCATGTTAGCAATTGCCGCCTTTTATGATTATGAAATTTGGCAAATAGACGTCAAAACAGCGTTCCTTAACGGGAACCTTAAGGAAGAGTTGTATATGATGCAACCAGAAGGTTTTGTCGACCCTAAGGGTGCTAACAAAGTGTGCAAGCTCCAGCGCTCCATCTATGGGCTGGTGCAAGCATCTCGGAGTTGGAACATTCGCTTTAATGAGGTGATTAAAGCGTTTGGGTTCATACAGGTTTACGGAGAAGCCTGTGTGTACAAGAAAGTGAGTGGGAGCTCTGTAGCTTTCCTCATACTGTATGTGGATGACATATTATTGATGGGGAATGATATAGAGATGTTGGAGAGCATAAAGGCCTATTTGAACAAGAGTTTTTCAATGAAGGACCTTGGAGAAGCTGCATACATATTAGGCATCAAGATCTATAGAGATAGATCAAGACGCCTCATAGGTCTTTCGCAAAGTACGTACCTTGACAAGATATTGAAGAAGTTCAATATGGAAAACTCAAAGAAAGGGTTCTTGCCAGTTTTGCAAGGTATGAGATTGAGTAAGACTCAGTCGCCGACCACGGCAGCAGATAGAGAGAAGATGAGTTATGTCCCCTACGCTTCAGCCGTGGGCTCTCTAATGTATGCCATGCTGTGTACCAGACCTGATATAAACCTTGCCATAAGTCTGGTAGGGAGGTACCAAAGTGATCCAAGTATGGAACACTGGACAGCGGTCAAGAATGTCCTTAAGTACCTGAAAAGGACTAAGGAAATGTTTCTCGTTTATGGAGGTGACGAAGAGCTCGTCGTAAAGGGTTACGTCGAAGCTAGCTTCGACACAGATCCGGATGACTCCAAGTCACAGACCGGATACGTATATGTGTTGAATGGTGGGGCAGTGAGCTGGTGCAACAGCAAGCAAGCAGTCGTGGCAGCATCTACATGTGAAGCGGAGTACATAGCTGCTTCAGAAGCGGCTCATGAAGGAATTTGGATGAAGGATCTCATCACCGACCTTGGAGTGGTTCCAAGCGCATCGGGTCCTATGACACTCTTCTGTGACAACACTGGAGCCATTGCCATAGCCAAGGAGCCCAGGTTTCACCGGAAGACGAAGCACATCAAACGCCGCTACAACTCCATCCAGGACCATGTCCAGAGTGGAGTGATAGATATTTGTAAAGTACACACGGATCTGAATATTGCAGACCCGTTGACTAAACCTCTTCCACGGGCAAAACATGATCAACACCATAATGCTATGGGTGTTCGATACATCACAATGTAACTAGATTATTGACTCTAGTGCAAGTGGGAGACTGTTGGAAATGTGCCCTAGAGGCAATAATAAAATGGTTATTATCATATTTCCTTGTTCATGATAATCGTCTATTGTTCATCCTATAATTGTATTAACAGGAAACAGTGATACATGTGTGAATAAATAGATCACAATGTGTCCCTAGCAAGCCTCTAGTTGGCTAGCTCGTTAGTCAATAGATGATCATGGTTTCCTGATCATGGGCATTAGATGTCATTGATAACGGGATCACATCATTAGGAGAATGATGTGATGGACAAGACCCAATCCTAAGCATAGCACTAGATCGTATTGTTCGTATGCTAAAGCTTTTCTAATGTCAAGTATCTTTTCCTTCGACCGTGAGATTGTGCAACTCCCGGATACCGTAGGAGTGCTTTGGGTGTATCAAACGTCACAACGTAACTGGGTGACTATAAAGGTGCACTACGGGTACCTCCGAAAGTGTCTGTTGGGTTGGTATGAATCGAGATCGGGATTTGCCACTCCGTGTGACGGAGAGGAATCTCTGGGCCCACTCAGTAGAACATCATCATGAGCTCAATGTGACTAAGGAGTTAGTCACACGATGACGTGCTACGGAACGAGTAAAGAGACTTACGGGTAACGAGATTGAACAAGGTATAGGTATACCGACGATCGAATCTCGGGCGAGTTCTATACCGACTGACAAAGGGAATCGTATACGGGATTGTTTGAATCCTTGACATCGTGGTTCATCCGATGAGATCATCGTGGAGCAAGTGGGAGCCACCATGGGTATCCAGACCCCGCTGATGGTTATTGGCCAGAGAGGTGTCTCGGTCATGTCTGCCTGTCTCCCGAACCCGTAGGGTCTACACACTTAAGGTTCAATGACGCTAGGGTTATAGGGAATTGTTATACAAGGTTACCGAAAGTTGTTCGGAGTCCTGGATGAGATCCCGGATGTCACGAGGAGTTCCGGAATAGTCTGGAGGTAAAGATTGATATATAGGATGGATGGTTTCGGACACCGGAAGTTTCTCGGGCGTCACCGGTAACGTACCGGGACCACCGGGACCACCAGAGGTGGCCCCGGGGGACCACCGGAGGTGGCCCTGGGGGACCACCGAAGGGGGGCAACGACCCCGGGAGATAAGGTGGGCCAAGTGCGGGTGGGAACCAGCCCCTAGATGGGCTGGTGCGCCTCCCCACTCAGCCCAATGCGCAGGGGAGAGAAAAGGGGGGGGGGCAAACCCTAAGCCAGGTGGGCCTAAGGCCCACCAGTTGGTGCGCCACCCCCTCCTCCCCCTCTCTCCGCCGCACCTCCCATCTGGGGGGCTGCCGCACCCCCTAGGGTGGGAACCCTAGGGTGGGAACCCTAGGGGTGGCACCCCCTCTCCCCTTCCCCTATATATATCGGGCACTTTTGGCCATTGAGACACACGGTTTTCCCTCTCTCTCGGCGCAGCCCCACCCTTCTTCCTCCTCATCTCTGTCGGTGCTTGGCGAAGCCCTGCCGGGGGACCTCGTCTCTCCACCGACACCACGCCGTCGTGCTGCTGGAGTTCTTCCCCAACCTCTCCCTCCTCCTTGCTGGATCGAGGTGCGGGAGACGTCACCGGGCTGCACGTGTGTTGAACGCGGAGGTGCCGTAGTTCGGCACTAGATCGGAATCGCTGCGAGTACGACTCCATCAACCGCGTTCTAGCAACGCTTCCGCTTAGCGATCTTCAAAGGTATGAAGATGCTCTTACCCCTCTCTCGGTGCTGGTCTCTCCATAGGAAGATCTGAATATGCGTAGGAACATTTTGAATTTATGCTACGTTACCCAACAATGTGATATGGCCAAAGTTGTGATGTTGCATGTATGATGTATGAGATGATCATGTTATTGTAATAGGTTTCACGGCTTGCATGTCGATGAGTATGACATCCGGCAGGAGCCATAGGAGTTGTCTTAATTTATTGTATGAGATGCAACGCCGTGTGCTTACTAATTTTACTTCATTGCTAACGGTTAGCTATAGTAGTAGTGATAGTAGTAGTTGGCGTGACGACTTCACGAAGACACGATGATGGAGATCATGGTGTCATGCCGGTGACAATGATGATCATGCGATGCCTGAAGATGGAGATCGAAAGAGCAAAGATGATAATGGCCATATCATGTCACTATATGATTGCATTGTGATGTTTATCATGTTTTTCATCTTATTGCTTAGAACGACGGTAGCATAATAAGATGATCCCTCTTAAAATTTCAAGAACGTATCCCCCTAAGTGTGCACCGTTGCGAAGGATCGTTGTCTCGAAGCACCACGTGATGATCGGGTGTGATAGATTCTAACGTTCGCATACAACGGGTGTAAGCCAGATTTACACACGCGAAACACCTAGGTTGACTCGACGAGCTTAGCATGTACAGACATGACCTAGAATACAAGAGACCAAAAGGTCGAACATGAGTCGTATGGTTGAATACGATCAGCATGAAGTTGCTCACCATGGTGACTTGTCCGTCTCACGTGATGATCGGACACGGGTTAGTCAACATGGATCATGTATCACTTAGATGACTAGAGGGATGTCGATTTAAGTGGGAGTTCATACTTAATTTGATTAAATGAACTTAATTGTCATGAACTTAGTCTAAAAGTTGTCTTTATAAATATTGTAGATGGCCAACGTCAACCTCAATTTCAACGCATTCCTAGAGAAAAACAAGTTGAAAGATGATGGTAGCAACTATGCGGACTCGGTTCGCAACTTGAAGCTCATCCTTGAAGCAGCTAAAAAGGCTTATGTCCTTGATGCGCCGCTAGGTGACCCTCCCGCTCCCGCAGCAGCCCAGGACATTCTGAACGTGTAGCAAACGCGGAGTGATGACTACTCTCTGGTTAGGTGTGGCAATGTTATACAGTTTAGAAACAGGGCTCCAAAGGCGTTTTGAGCAACACGGTGCATATGAGATGTTCCAAGAGCTGAAGCTAGTTTTTCAAGCTCATGCCCGTGTCGAGAGATATGAAGTCTCTGACAAGTTCTCTAGCTGTAAGATGGAGGAGAACAGTTCTGTCAGTGAGCACATACTCAAAATGTCTGGGTTACATGGTCGTCTGACTTCACTTGGAGTCGAACTTCCGAATGATGCTATAATTGACAGAATCCTCAAGTCTCTCCCACCAAGGTACAAAGGTTTTGTGCTGAACTACAACATGCAAGGGATGGAGAAGACCATTCCCGAGTTGTACTCGATGCTCAAGTCTGCACAAGTAGAAATCAAGAAAGAGCATCAAGTGTTGATGGTCAACAAGACCACTAGTTTCAAGAAGGGCAAGGGTAAGAAGAACTTGAAGAAATACGGCAAAGCCGTTGCCGCACCCGGTAAGCCAGATGCCGGGAAGAAGAAAAAGAATGGACCCAAGCCTGAGACTCAGTGCTTCTATTGCAAGGGAAAGGGTCACTGGAAGCGGAACTGCCCCAAATACTTAGCGGACAAGAAGGCCGGCAACGTTAAAGGTATATGTGATATACATGTTATTGATGTGTACCTTACCAGTGCTCGTAGTAGCTCCTGGGTATTTGATACCGGTGTTGTTGCTCACATTTGCAACTCAAAGCAGGAACTGCGGAATAAGCGGAGACTGGCCAAGGACGAGGTGACGATGTGTGTCGGGAATGGCTCCAAGGTCGATGTGATCGCCGTCGGCACGCTACCTCTACATCTACCGTCGGGATTAGTTTTAAACCTTAATAATTGTTATTTAGTACCAGCTTTGAGCATGAATATTGTATCAGGGTCTTGCTTAATGCGAGACGGCTACTCATTTAAGTCAGAGAATAATGGTTGTTCTATTTATATGAGTGATATGTTTTATGGTCATGCTCCGCTGGTGAATGGTTTATTCTTGATGAATCTCGATCGTGATGTTATGCATATTCATAGTGTGAGTACCAAAAGATGTAAAGTTGATAATGATAGTCCCACATACTTGTGGCACTGCCGCCTTGGTCATAGCGGCGTTAAGTGCATGAAGAAGCTCCATACTGATGGACTATTAGAGTCTCTTGACTTTGAATCATTTGACACATGCGAACCGTGCCTCATGGGCAAGATGACTAAGACTCCATTCTCAGGAATAATGGAGAGAGCAGCCGACTTATTGGAAATAATACATACTGATGTGTGTGGTCCAATGAACGTTGAAGCTCGCGGTGGCTATCGTTATGTTCTCACTCTCACCGATGATTTGAGTAGGTATGGGTATATCTACTTGATGAAGCACAAATCTGAGACATTTGAAAAGTTCAAGGAATTTCAGAGTGAGGTCGAGAATCAACGTGATAGAAAAATTAAGTGTCTACGATCTGATCGTGGAGGAGAATATTTGAGTCATGAGTTTGGCACACACCTAAGGAAGTGTGGAATTGTTTCACAACTGACGCCGCCTGGCACACCGCAACTCAACGGAGTGTCTGAACGTCGTAATCGCACTTTATTAGATATGGTACGATCTATGATGTCTCTTACCGACTTACCGCTATCATTTTGGGGATACGCATTAGAAACTGCAGCATTCACTTTAAATAGGGCACCGTCTAAATCCGTTGATACGACATCGTATGAACTATGGTTTGGCAAGAAACCTAAGTTGTCGTTTCTTAAAGTTTGGGGCTGCGATGCTTATGTGAAGAAACTTCAACCAGAAAAGCTCGAGCCCAAAGCGGAGAAATGCGTATTCATAGGATACCCTAAGGAAACTATTGGGTATACCTTCTACCTTAGATCCGAAGGTAAAACCTTTGTTGTCAAGAATGGATCCTTCCTAGAAAAAGAGTTTCTCTCGAAAGAAGTAAGTGGGAGGAAAGTAGAACTTGATGAGGTAATTACACCCCCTCTCGAACAGGAAAGTAGCGCAGCGCGGGAAATTGTTCCTGTGGCGCCTGCACCAACTGAAGAGGAAGTTAATGATAATGATCATGAAGCTTCGGATCAAGTTACTACTGAATTGCGAAGGTCCACAAGGGTACGCTCCGCACCAGAGTGGTACGGCAACCCTGTGATGGAAATCATGTTGTTAGACAACGGTGAACCTTCGAACTATGAAGAAGCGATGGCGGGCCCGGATTCCAACAAATGGCTTGAAGCTATGAAATCCGAGATAGGATCCATGTATAAGAACAAAGTATGGACTTTGGTGGACTTGCCCGATGACCGACGAGCCATTGAAAATAAATGGATCTTCAAGAAGAAGACTGATGCAAACGGTAATGTAACCGTTTATAAAGCTCGACTTGTCGCAAAGGGCTTTCGACAAATTCAAGGAATTGACTACGAAGAGACTTTCTGTCCTGTAGCGAAGCTGAAATCAGTCTGAATCATGTTAGCAATTGCCACCTTTTATGATTATGAAATTTGGCAAATGGACGTCAAAACATCGTTCCTTAACGGGAACCTTAAGGAAGAGTTGTATATGATGCAACCAGAAGGTTTTGTCGATCCTAAGGGTGCTAACAAAGTGTGCAAGCTCCAGCGCTCAATCTATGGGCTGGTGCAAGCATCTCGGAGTTGGAACATTCGCTTTAATGAGGTGATTAAAGCGTTTGGGTTCATACAGGTTTACGGAGAAGCCTATCTGTACAAGAAAGTGAGTGGGAGCTGTGTAGCTTTCCTCATACTGTATGTGGATGACATATTACTAGTACAAATGCCCGTGCGTTGCACCGGGCGGGAAAGGAACACTACCTATTTCATGGGCCATTGATGTTCAACTTTACTAAACGTCGATGCTAAGGTTAAACTTTTTATTAATAAAATTTAATATTTTCATTGAAATTGGAACATTTATTTAACAATACTTAAATTTTCTAAAAAAGTAACATTTCTCTAAAAAACGTACTTTTTGAAACAGATTTTATCTTTACCGTACAACAACCGCCCTTCACTTTGTAAACTCATTTTCAAGAAACAGCTCTAGTCCACGGGCAGTCACAATGGCACTGCGTTCTCTGGCCGTGCTCGTGGTCGTCCTGGCGCTCTCGCAGACCGCCTCGGCCAAGCACTGGCTCGATGACAAGTTCAACACGGACGGCAATGTATTCGACAATGTATTAATCCACTTGTTTACATAAACCTCGTATCAACAGTTTAGTATACATCATCGTATATTGGTTGGTTATTGTGCACAATGGAAAATAAATAGGATGACTATGTACATATTGTAAACTTTAGCATATGGTAGCTAGTAGGAATCAACATCCGCTATAGTGTCAACTCTATCTTTTGTGAGAGAATTAAACTGTTATATCTACTCAAGTTAAATGGGACAAGAAACATGTGTAATAGGCACCAATATAGAGAAGGTATTAATTAATATTACACAATAAGTTTTATTGTAGAAAGTAACATGCAAAAGAATAGCATATTTGAAATCTTCACCTTTTTAACATTTTTCATATCTAACATGTTAGATTTAGAGTTAGGATTTAAAAGATACAAATGTTTTAAAAGCATTTGAATTTACACAAAAAACTGAAGCAATAGGAAAAATAGGGCAGTGCCGCACTCGAACTCGGGGTCTCCGACCAGTGCAGGAAGACGCCGGTGCGTTAGCCACTGGGCTAGATCCATGAACGTGATGAAATTGAGGCGGGACTTTATATATACCAAATTACAACAAACCGTTTTTCGTTTTTTAACTTAAAAAGGGAGTGCGGGCCCCTGCGTTGCATCGGGCAGAAAAAAAGACATAACCTGCTTCACGAGTGGTGGATCTAGTAATAAACTGGAGGGTGTGCATGCAGACGGGCCCGCGGGGGCGCGAGTGAGGCGGTTAAATAGGCGGGGCGGCGGCGGAGGAGGAGGCGGCAGAGGCGGAGGCGTCCCGCAGCTGCAGCCGCAGCAGCACGTTGTGCAGCGCATCGGACGGCAGGTGGTGGATCGGCGCCGCCTCGTCGTCGTCGTCTTTTTATCCAGATCCACTTATACAGAGACTGCAGGTTGAATACCCAGAAGCGGAGGGAAGAGACGGAGGGACTATTATATTATATATATAGTATGGATGAGAAATACCTAACGTTTTGGTCATGTCGTGCTTACCCCGAAGGCATTATACACGTGCCCTTGGCTTTCAGCACACCAGAGACCAGACCAGCCAGCTGCTAGACCGGCACCAGTCCGTCCCTCATCACTCTGTCGACCAGATCAGAGCAGATCACACCAACACCTCAGCGCTCATGTAGCAGACGGACTCCTCTTCCTCCTCCGCAGCCAACTTCCCTCCATGGTCGCAAGCCCCCACGCACCACCAGCAGCATTGTCTCCCTGCGTAGCCCCTCTCCTCCCAGATCCCACCATGCCCCCCGCTATCTACCCCTCTCCTCCTCCCAGATCCCACCATGTCCCCCCGCTATCTACCCCTCTCCTCCAAGATCCCTCACCTCCCGAGCGTGTCCTCGCACCCTCGCCCAAGATGCAGGCCATCTCCTATTTACGCAACGGAGTGTCCGTCGAGCGAAGGCAGCCATCTCCCGCAAGCTCGACCCTGAGTGGGCCCAACCCCGACAGCAGGGAGTGCGCTCGATCCCGCTTCAATTCAGGGAGAGGTGGTGGTCATGATGTGAGCTTGCGGGTGTTGCCAGATCCCCTCACCGCAGACTGAGGTGGGGCGTGAGCGGTCGGTGTGCAGCCCCCTTCTCTCCAATCGCGTGTCTGTCGAGCGAAGCACCGGAGGCGGTGACCGCAGTGTCATGTCCGGCCTGGGCCAGGATGATGCCGGGGCCGGCGTGGGGTGGAGGCGCCCAGTGTGAACCCCCCCTCCCCGCCTCCTCTCCAATTTTGGGTCCATCGCTATTCCTCTGCATTCTTCTGTGGATGTGGGTTGCTTTTCATTGATGTTGATTCAAGGGTCGTCACCCATCTGACGAATCTGGCCCCGACCTGATTGTGTATTCCATCGCTCCCTCTTCCCTCTTGCTCATGCGGGATTAACTCGTTCGTCCCGGTTTGCTTCTATGCTTGCTGATTTGGGATGCGGCAAAGTCGCCAGCAGATATAAATTGATTGTATTTGATGCAAAGTAGCGAGATGGTACTATTTATGAGTTCTAATCCTCACACCCGAATGAAAAATTAACAGGAGAGGGGCGAAGGCTGTCACGCAGGCGACGAGATGCATTGGAGTGAGACTGCGGGTTGATTATCAGTAAACTCAGGGGGTTTTCTGTAAAAGTACCTCGACGGACGACAGAAGCAGTCCACGCTTTATTATTAGGGAGATATTGATGGGGAATAATATAGAGATGTTGGAGAGCATAAAGGCCTATTTGAACAAGAGTTTTTCAATGAAGGACCTTGGAGAAGCTGCATACATATTAGGCATCAAGATCTATAGAGATAGATCAAGACGCCTCATAGGTCTTTCGCAAAGTACGTACCTTGACAAGATATTGAAGAAGTTCAATATGGAAAACTCAAAGAAAGGGTTCTTGCCAGTTTTGCAAGGTATGAGATTGAGTAAGACTCAGTCGCCGACCACGACAGCAGATAGAGAGAGGATGAGTTCTGTCGCCTACGCTTCAGCCATAGGCTCTCTTATGTATGCCATGCTGTGTACCAGACCTGATATAGACCTTGCCATAAGTTGGGTAGGGAGGTACCAAAGTGATCCCGGTATGGAACACTGGACAGCGGTCAAGAATATCCTTAAGTACCTGAAAAAGACTTAGGAAATGTTTCTTGTTTATGGAGGTGACGAAGAGATCGTCGTAAAGGGTTACGTCGACGCTAGCTTCGACACAGATCCGGATGACTCTAAGTCACAGACCGGATACGTATATGTTTTGAATGGTGGGGCAGTGAGCTGGTGCAGTAGCAAGCAAGAAGTCGTGGCAGCATCTACATGTGAAGCGGAGTACATAGCTGCTTCAGAAGTGGCTCATGAAGGAATTTGGATGAAGGAGCTCATCACCGACCTTGGAGTGGTTCCAAGCGCGTCGGGTCCAATGACACTCTTCTGTGATAACACTGGGGCCATTGCCATAGCCAAGGAGCCCAGGTTTCACCGGAAGACGAAGCACATCAAACGCCGCTACAACTCCATCTAGGACCATGTCCAGAGTGGAGTGATAGAGATTTGTAAAGTACACACGGATCTGAATGTCGCAGACCCATTGACTAAACCTCTTCCACGGGCAAAACATGATCAACACCATAATGCTATGGGTGTTCGATACATCACAATGTAACTAGATTATTAACTCTAGTGCAAGTGGGATAGTGTTGGAAATATGCCCTAGAGGCAATAATAAAATGGTTATTATCATATTTCCTTGTTCATGATAATCGTCTATTGTTCATGCTATAATTGTATTAACAGGAAACAGTGATACATGTGTGAATAAATAGATCACAATGTGTCCCTAGCAAGCCTCTAGTTGGCTAGCTCGTTAGTCAATAGATGATCATGGTTCCCTGGTCATGGGCATTAGATGTCATTGATAACGGGATCACATCATTGGGAGAATGTTGTGATGGACAAGACCCAATCCTAAGCGTAGCACTAGATCATATTGTCCGTATGCTAAAGCTTTTCTAATGTCAGGTGTCTTTTCCTTCGACCGTGAGATTGTGCAACTCCCGGATACCGTAGGAGTGCTTTGGGTGTATCAAACGTCACAACGTAACTGGTTGACTATAAAGGTGCACTACGGGTACCTCTGAAAGTGTCTGTTGGGTTGGTACGAATCGAGATCGGGATTTGTCACTCCGTGTGACGGAGAGGTATCTCTGGGCCCACTCGATAGAACATCATCATGAGCTCAATGTGACTAAGGAGTTAGTCACACGATGACGTGCTATGGAACGAGTAAAGAGACTTACCGGTAACGAGATTGAACAAGGTATAGGTATACCGACGATCGAATCTCGGGCAAGTTCTATACCGACAGACAAAGGGAATTGTATACGCGATTGATATGAATCCTTGACATCGTGGTTCATCCGATGAGATCATCGTGGAGCAAGTGGGAACCACCATGGATATCCGGACCCTGCTGATGGTTATTGTCCGGAGAGGTGTCTCGGTCTTGTCTGCCTGTCTCCCGAACCCGTAGGGTCTACACACTTAAGGTTCGATGATGCTAGGGTTATAGGGAATTGTTATACGAGGTTATCGAAAATTGTTCGGAGTCCGGGATGAGATCCCGTACGTCACGAGGAGCTCCGGAATGGTCCAGAGGTAAGGATTGATATATAGGACGGATGGTTTCGGACACCGGAAGTGTTTCGGGCGTCACCGGTAACGTACCGGGACCACCGGAGGTGGCCCCGGGGGTCCTCCGGAAGGGGGCAACGACCCCGGGAGGCTAGATGGGCCAAGTGCGGGAGGGAACCAGCCCCTAGATGGGCTGGTGCGCCCCCCACACTCAGCCCAAGGCGCAGGAGGTGGAGAGGGGGTGAAACCCTAGGTGCTGGTGGGCCTAAGGCCCACCTAGGGGTGCGCCACCCCTCCCCCTTGCCCTGGCCGCCGCACCTCCCATTTGGGGGGCTGCCGCACCACCTAGGGTGGGAACCCTAGGGGTGGTACCCCCCTCCCCTCCTCCTGTATATAGTGGGCACTTTTGGGCTTTTGGAGACACAATTTTTGTTGGAAATATGCCCTAGAGGCAATAATAAATTAGTTATTATTATATTTCTTAGTTCATGATAATCGTTTATTATCCATGCTATAATTGTATTGTATGAAGACTTATATACATGTGTGGATACATAGACAAAACACTGTCCCTAGCAAGCCTCTAGTTGGCTAGCCAGTTGATCAAAGATAGTCAGGGTCTTCTGATTATGAACAAGGTGTTGTTGCTTGATAACCGGATCACGTCATTAGGAGAATCACGTGATGGACTAGACCCAAACTAATAGACGTAGCATGTTGATCGTGTCATTTTGTTGCTACTGTTTTCTGCGTGTCAAGTATTTGTTCCTATGACCATGAGATCATATAACTCACTGACACCGGAGGAATGCTTTGTGTGTATCAAACGTCGCAACGTAACTGGGTGACTATAAAGATGCTCTACAGGTATCTCCGAAGGTGTTAGTTGAGTTAGTATGGATCGGGACTGGGATTTGTCACTCCGTGTGACGGAGAGGTATCTTGGGGCCCACTCGGTAATACAACATCACACACAAGCCTTGCAAGCAATGTGACTTAGTGTAAGTTGCGGGATCTTGTATTACGGAACGAGTAAAGAGACTTGCTGGTAAACGAGATTGAAATAGGTATGCGGATACTGATGATCGAATCTCGGGCAAGTAACATACCGAAGGACAAAGGGAATGGCATACAGGATTATATGAATCCTTGGAACTGAGGTTCAAACGACAAGATCTTCGTAGAATATGTAGGATCCAATATGGGCATCCAGGTCCCGCTATTGAATATTGACCGAGGAGTCACTCGGGTCATGTCTACATAGTTCTCGAACCCGCAGGGTCTGCACACTTAAGGTTCAACGTTGTTTTATGCGTATTTGAGTTATGTGGTTGGTTACCGAATGTTGTTAGGAGTCCCGGATGAGATCACGGACGTCATGAGGGTTTCCGGAATGGTCCAGAAACGAAGATTGATATATAGGATGACCTCATTTGATTATCGGAAGGTTTTCGGAGTTACCGGGAATGTACCGGGAATGACGAATGGGTTCCGGGTGTTCACCGGGGGGGGGGGGCAACCCACCCCGGGGAAGCCCATAGGCCTTGGGGGTGGCGCACCAGCCCTTAGTGGGCTGGTGGGACAGCCCAAAAAGGCCCTATGCGCCATAGGAAGAAAACCAATGAGAAAAAGAAAAAGAAATAGAGGAGGTGGGAAAAGGGGGAAGGACTCCTCCTTCCAAACCTAGTTGGATTCGGTTTGGAAGGGGAGGACTCCCCCCTTGGCTCGGCCGAACCCCTTGGGGGTCCTTGGACCCCAAGGCAAGGCTCCCCCTCTTCCCCCTATATATACGGAGGTTTTAGGGCTGATTTGAGACAACTTTTGCCACGGTAGCCCGACCACATATCTCCACGGTTTTACCTCTAGATCGTGTTTCTGCGGAGCTCGGGAGGAGCCCTGCTGAGATTAGATCACCACCAACCTCCGGAGTGCCGTCACGCTGCCGGAGAACTCATCTACCTCTCCGTCTCTCTTGCTGGATCAAGAAGGCCGAGATCATCGTCGAGCTGTACGTGTGCTGAACGCGGAGGTGCCGTCCTTCGGCACTAGATCGTGGGACTGATCGCGGGACGGTTCGCGGGGCGGATCGAGGGACGTGAGGACGTTCCACTACATCAACCGCGTTCACTAACGCTTCTGCTGTGCGATCGACAAGGGTACGTAGATCGAATATCCCCTCTCGTAGATGGACATCACCATGACAGGACTTCGTGCGCGTAGGAAATTTTTTGTTTCCCATGCGACGTTCCCCAACAGTTTTCCCTGTGCCTCAGCGCAGCCCTGCTCTTCTTTCTCCTCCTCTCTGCCGGTGCTTGCCGAAGCCCTGCCGGGAGACCTCGTCTCTCCATCGACACCACGCCGTCGTGCTGCCGGAGATCTTCCCCAACCTCTCCCTCCTCCTTGCTGGATCAAGGGGCGGGAGACGTCACCGGCCTGTACGTGTGTTGAACGCGGAGGTGCCGTGGTTCGGCACTAGATCGGAATCACACTGTGTTCTGAATCGCCGCGAGTACGACTCCATCAACCGCGTTCTAGCAACGTTTACGCTTAGCGATCTTCAAAGGTATGAAGATGCACTCACCCCTCTCTCGTTGCTGGTCTCTCCGTAGGAAGATCTGAATATGCGTAGGATTTTTTTTGAATTTATGCTACGTTACCCAACACCGTCCCACGATCCGCTCCAATCTAGTGTCGAACGGACGGCACCTCCGTGTTCAGCACACGTACAGCTCGACGATGATTTCAGCCTTCTTGATCCAGCAAGCAAGACGGAGAAGTAGATGAGTTCTCCGGCAGCGTGACGGTGCTCCAGTGGTGGTGAATGATCTACTCCTGCAGGGCTCCGCCCGAGCTCCGCGGAAATACGATCTAGAGGAAAAACCGTGGTGTTTCTGGTCGGGCTGCCGTGGCAAAAGTTGTCTCAAATCAGCCCTAAAACTCCACTATATATAGGAGGAGGGGAGGGGGAGGCTTGCCTTGAGGACCAAGTCCTCAAGGTGCGCCGGCCAAGGTGGTGGAGGAGTCCTCCTCCAATCCCAGTCTAACTAGGATTGGTAAGTGGAGTCCTCCACCTTCCTACCTTTTTTTCTCTTGGTTTTTCTCCTTGTGGCGCCTAGCCTCTCTTGGGCTGTCTCACCACCCCACTAAGGGCTGGTGCGCCACCCTCAAGGCCCTGGGCCACTCCCGGGTGGGTTGCCCCCCTCCCGGTAAATACCGGGAACCCATTCGTCACTCCCGGCAGGATGCCGGTAATGCCTGAAAACCTTCTGGTAACCAAATGAGACAAACCTATATATCAATCTTCGTCTCCGGACCATTCTGGAAACCCTCGTGATGTCCGTGATCTCATCTGGGACTCCGAACAACATTCGGTAACCACACATATAACTCAACTATACTATAACATCACCGAACCTTAAGTGTGCAGACCCTGCGGGTTCGAAAACTATGTAGACATGCCCCGAGGTACTCCTCGGTCAATATCCAATAGCGGGACCTAGATGCCCATATTGGATCCTACATATTCTCCGAAGATCTTATCGGTTGAACCTCAATGTCAAGGATTCATATAATCCTGTATGTCATTCCCTTTGTCCTTCTGGATGTTACTTGCCCGAGATTTGATCGTCGGTATCCACATACCTATTTCAATCTCGTTACCGGCAAGTCTCTTTACTCGTTCCGTAATACAAGATCCCGTAACTTATGCTGCCTCTTGAGCTTGCGTTGGTTTTTTCCTTGAAGAGGAAAGGGTGATGCAGCACAGGAGCAGTAAGTATTTCTCTCAGTTTGAGAACCAAGGTATCAATCCAGTAGGAGAATCGAGGTCAAGTCCAGAGTACCTGCACAAACACAAAAGAGCTTGCACCCAACGCTATAAAGGGGTTGTCAATCCCTTCAAGATTGATTGCAAAGTGAGATCTGAAGTCGAAAGTGGAACGAAGTAAAAGTGTAAGGCTGAAAATATGGTGTGAAGTAGACCCGGGGGCCATAGTGTTCACTAGAGGCTTCTCTCAAAATAGAAAATAATACGGTAGGTGAACAAATTACTGTCGAGCAATTGATAGAACCGCGCAAAGTCATGACGATATCTAAGGCAATGATCATACATATAAGCATCACGCCCGAGACAAGTAGACCGATACTTTATGCATCTACTACTATTACTCCACACATCGACCGCTATCCTGCATGCATCTAGTGTATTGAGTTCATGACGAACAGACTAACGCCTTAAGCAAGATGACATGATGTAGAGGGATAAACTCAAACCAATGATGGAAACCACATATTTTTACTCTTGATGGCAACAACACGATGTGTGCCTCGCTGCCCCTTCTGTCACTGGGAGAGGTTAGCGCACGGTATGAACCCAGAACCAAGCACTTCTCCCATTGCAAGAATCATAGATCTAGTTGGCCAAACAAAACCCACAACTCGAAGAGAATTACAAGGATATGAAATCATGCATATAAGAGATCAAAAGAAACTCAAATAAGATTCATAGATAATCTGATCATAAATCCACAATTCATCGGATCTCGACAAACACACCGCAAAGAAGATTACATTGGATAGATCTCCATGAAGATCATGGAGAACTTTGTATTGAAGATCCAAGAGAGAGAAGAAGCCATCTAGCTACTAGCTATGGACCCGAAGGTCTATGGTGAACTACTCACGCATCATCGGAGAGGTCATGGTGTTGATGAAGAAGCCCTCCGCATCTGAATCCCCCTCCGGCAGGGCACCAGAACGTGCCTGAGATGGGATCTTGCGGAGACAGAAGCTTGCGGCGGCGGAAAAGTATTTTCGTGGATCTCTCTCGCAGTTTTGGAATTTTTCTGAATTTATAGGCGGAAGAGGTAGGGCAGACGAGCCAAAGGGGGGCCACAAGCCTGCTAGGCGCGGCCCCCTGGTCGCGCCTAGGGGGCTTGTGGGGTCCCCTGGTGGCCACTTCCTTGGTTCTCAAGTCTCGTGCGTATCTTCTGTTCCGGAAAAAATCTTTTTGGAAGTTTTATTCCGTTTGGACACCGTATAAAATCCTCCTATGAAAAGGGTCAAAAACACTGAAAAACAGGAACTCGCACTTGGCACCGAGTTAATAAGTTAGTCCCAAAAAATATATAAAAGGCATACAAAACATCCAAAGTTTGACAAGATAATAGCATGGAACCATCAAAAATTATAGATACGTTGGAGACGTATCAACTTACACTTAGTCACATTGCTTGCAAGGCTTGTGTGTGATGTTGTATTACCGAGTGGGCCCCGAGATACCTCTCCGTCACACGGAGTGACAAATCCCAGTCTTGATCCATACTAACTCAACAGACACCTTCGGAGATACCTGTAGAACACCTTTATAGTCACCCAGTTACGTTGTGACGTTTGATGCACACAAGGTATTCCTCCGGTGCCAGTGAGTTATATGATCTCATGGTCATAGGAACAAATACTTGACACGTAGAAAACAATAGCAATAAAACGACACGATCAATATGCTACATTCATAGTTTGGGTCTTGTCCATCACATGATGCTCCTAGTGATGTGATCCCGTTATCAAGTGACAGCACTTGCCTATGGCGAGGAAACCTTGACCCTCTTTGATCAACGAACTAGTCAACTAGAGGCTCACTAGGGACAGTGTGTTGTCTATGTATCCACACATGTATTTGAGTTTCCAGTCAATACAATCTAGCATGGATAATAAACGATTATTATGAACAAGGAAATGTAATAATAACTAATTTATTATTGCCTCTAGGGCATATTTCCAACAATGCATGAGTTGTCATTTGATCCGAATGTTGTGATGAACAAGACCCAAGTGTAAGCTTAACATATGGCTGCATCACGTAGTTTATTGCTACAACTTTCTTCATGTCAAGTATCTTTTCCTTAGACCATAAGATCTTGCAACTCCCCGACATCGTAGGAGTTCTTAATGTGTATGCAAATATCACTTCGCAACTGGGTGATCATAAAGGTGCTCTACAGGTATCTCTGAAGGTGTTTGTTGGGTTGCACGGGTCGATACTAGGTTTTGTCACTCTGTGTGATGGAGAGATGTCTCTAGGTCTATATATAGTGGGGGTGAGGGAGGGCAGCCGCACCCCTTCCCATGGTCCAACCCTCCCTATCCCGCGCCTCTCATTTATTCCTTGTTCGTCGTCCCAACAGTGCTCGGCAAAGCCCTGTCGGCATGACATCACCACCATCGCCGCCACGTCGTCGTGCTGGACATGATCCCATTTACTTCTCCACCCTCACTTGCAAGATCAAGGAGGAGGAGACATCATCGAGCTGCGCATCTGCTGGATGCGGAGGTATCATTCGTTCGGCGCCGGATCAGATTGGATCGTGAAGAGTACGACTACATCAACCGCGTGATATATGCTTTCGCTTAACGGTCTACATGGGTACGTAGACACATTCTCCCCTCTCATTGCTATGCATATCCTATATTATATCTTGGGTGTTTGATAGGATTATTTTATTTTCATGCTATGTTTCCAACAGTGGCATCATGAGCTAGGTCTATGCATATATTTTATGCACGAGTGGAACACAAAGAAGTTGTGGACGTTGA
Source organism: Hordeum vulgare subsp. vulgare (assembly GCF_904849725.1). Lineage (NCBI taxonomy): Eukaryota > Viridiplantae > Streptophyta > Magnoliopsida > Poales > Poaceae > Hordeum > Hordeum vulgare. The sequence continues at coordinate 498,066,495 of NC_058522.1, read as the reverse complement.
TGTTCAGATTTCTTACCTCTATTTATCTTATTTGGATTCAGCGGTATTGTGGGATGAAGTGGCCCGAACTAACATTACTTGTTCTCGTACAAGAGACCGGTTCCACTAACAGATATGCAACTTGTATTGCATAAAAGTGGTCGGTGGGTGTATGTTTCTCCTACTTTAGTTGAATTTGATTTGACAATAGAGGTCCTTGTCGAAGGTTAAAAAGGCAACTTGATTATTCCGGTTGTGGTTTTGTGTAGGGAAGAATGGTTCTTCCTAGTTGCCTAACAAGCCAAGTAAAATTTGCAACGACAAAGTAGATGACGTCTAACTTGTTTCTGCAGGGCATGTGGTGATGTGATATGGCCAAGACGCGATTTGATATATGTTGATGTATGCGATGATCATGTTTTGTAATAGTTTTCACGACTTGCATGTGGATGAGTACAATAACCGGCAAGAGCCACAGGGTTGTCTTTAATTTATTACATGACATGCGTGTCAATCATTAAAATGCCATGTAATTGCTTTACTTTATTGCTATGCATTAGCAATAGTTGTAGAAGCAATAGTTGGTGGAGTCAACCACATTATGACATGCAAGTAACGATGTAGATCATGCCGGTGCTTTGGAGATGGAGATCAAAATCACAAGACGATGATGGCCATATCATGTCACATATATTGATTTCATGGGATGTTCATCGTTTATGCATCTTATTTTGTTTAGGACGATGCTAGCATTATAAGATGACCCCTTCACTTAATTTCAAGATAAAATATGTGTTCTCCATAAGTATGCTTTGTTGTGCATGTTCGTCGTTTTGAAGCACCTCGTGATGATGATGTGCCATAGAATCTTCGTTCACATACAACGGGTGTAGGCCAATTTTACACATGCAAAATACTTGGGTTAAAATTGCCGAGCCTAGCATGTACAAACATGACCTCAGAACACGGAGGACCGAAAGGTCAAACATGAGTCATATAGAAGATATGATCAACTGGACATGTTCACCAGTGAAACCACTTCATCTCACATGATGATCAGACTTGGGATGGTGAATTTGGATCATGTATCACTTAGACAACCTGAGGGATGTGGATTTAAGTGTGCGTTCATTAGTAATTTGATTAACTGAACTTATTATCATGAACATAGTCTAAAATGTTTTTGCAAATTATGTTCTAGATCCATGGCTCGCGCTATAGCTCCCCTGAATTTGGATCATTTTAGAAAGCGGAGTTGAAAGATGATGGAAGCAATTATGCAGATTGGGTTCGTAATCTAAGGATTATCCTCACTGTTGAACAAAAGGCTTATGTCCTTGATGCATCGCTCGATGCGCCACCCCCTCCAGTCTCTTGTGTGAAAGTCTTGCACACGTGTTCTGATAACTACTCTATAGTTCAGTGCACCATACTTTACGCCCTAAAACCGGGGCTCCAAATAAGTTTTGAGCACCACGGAGCATATGAGATGTTCCAAGAGATGAAATTGGTATTTCAGCCTCATGTTTGGGTTGAGAGGTACGTATACTCCGAGAAGTTCTTCGGTTGTAAGATGGAGGAGAACATTTCCGTTAGTGATCATGTGCTGGGAGTGTATGGGTACTACAATCTCTTGTATGAGTTGGGAGTTAATATTCCGGATGAAGTAGTGATTGACGGAGTTCTCCAGTCACTGCGAGCAAGCTACAAGAGCTTCGTGATGAACTATAATATGCAAGGGATGGAAAATACAATCCTAGAGCTATTCGCGATGCTTAAGGCCGCGCATGTAGAAATCAAGAAGGAGCACCAAGTTTTGATGGTTAATAGGACCACTAGTTTCAAGAAGGGCAAGTATAAGAAAGGAAACTTCAAAAAGAATTGCAAGCCTATTGCCGCACCCATGTAGAAACCCAAGGTTGTACCCAAACCTGAGACCGAGTGCTTCTATTGCAAGGGAATGGTCACTGGAAATGGAACTCCCCAAGTACTTGGCAGATAACACTAGTAGAAAACAGGGCTTCGGTCGAGGGCTGAAATCCCATTAGTCCCGGTTCACTCACAAACCGGGACCCATGGGGGCATCGGTCCCTGTTCGTGAGGCCAGGGCGCCGGACGGGCATCGTGGGCCATTGGTCCCGGTTCGTGTCACCCCTTTGGTACCGGTTCCATACACGAACTGGGACCAATAGGCCGACAACCGCTCGTATCCCCCTTTAGTCTCGGTTGGTGGTTCAAACCGGGACTAAATGGTGGTGGCAACCGTTCGTCTCACCCCTTTAGTCCCAGTTGGTGGCTCAACACAGGACTAAAGGTCCAAACGGTTCTCCAGTGAAGAAAAGCACAACCGAAGCAGAGTCTCTCGCCATTCTCTATTCTTCTCCTCTCTTGCTCTCCTCTCTTCTTCCTCTCTTCTTCCCCTCTCTTCTTCCCTTCTCTTCTTCCACCATGCCAACAACTCGCTTCGGAGAGGTGCTCGCACATGGCACGCCCAAGCTCGATGTCGTGTACACGAATGACAGCAGGGAGGTGCCGCATTTTCTTCGACAGTTGCAGGGATGACTTGACGCCGAGGAGGAGCATGAGCATTTCTTGGGGCTTGATCTGGAGTACACGACCAATCAACAAGGTGTTTCCGTCATCCAATTATGTTTCAAACTCCATGTCTTGATATTCCAATGGGTGAGGTATGTTTTGAGGCTTTTCTTTGATCCAAGGTTATGAAAATTGCGATCTTTCTAGGTTCCATTGGATAGCAATATGCAGTTTCTATATATGTTCCATTGGATAGTTAATTGAGGGTTTCTTGATCAATTCATAGGATATGAAAATTGCATAGGATAGCAATATGTTCCATTCGAATCCTAGAAAGATCAATTTCTCTTTAGTTGCAGTGAAACAATTTTCCGCGTTGTTCTTTGATCCAAGATTATGAAAATTGCATATGGTGATCTCTCTAGGCTCCATTGGATAGCAATATGCAGTTTCTATATATGTTCCGTTGGATAGTAAATTGAGGGTTTCTTGCATAGGGTAGCAATATGTTCCATTGAAATCCTATAAAGATCAATTTCTCTTTAGTTGTAGTGAAACAATTTTCCTTGTTGCATATTTGCAAAACCGTGGGAGAATATATATATATATATATATACCAGTGGTAGTTACCACCAGTTGTGTTTTGTATGTTGTATGTAGTATCTATCAAATCGGAGAGTATCTACGCATAGTATGTAGTATATAAGAATGTTTAGGGAGTATATGTACTACTTTTTTTGGTAGTATGTCTCATATTTTGAGTATGCTTCTTTTCACATATAAATATATACATATTTTGAAAATGTAATAAAAATCATGGTCCAGTTTGCAATTCTTTCACGTGACTCATTTGGAAGTATCTTATATATGGTATATCACCATACTTAAAAATGATAAATTAATATATATAGTATCACGTGAAGGTATATGAGACATGTGGGATAACTACCCCTAGGTGGTAAGATGTATTTTCTCTCTCTCTCTCTCTCTCTCTCTCTCTCTATATATATATATATATATATATATATATATATATATATATATATATATATATATATATATATCGTATGTATGTCATAGTTAATTTACGGTATCTTGATCAATTCATAGGATATGAAAATTGCATAGGATAGCAATATGTTCCATTTGAATCCTAAAGATAAATTTATGTTGTAGTGAATCATTTTTCCTTGTTGCAGCAGTATGTAATATTTGTTCCATTTTAATTTGTTGTTGTTGCAGTAGTGACAAGCATTGTACAGAACTCATGGACTTCCTTTGCAGCGGTATAAGTTTTGCTAGCGTTGACATAAGGAACAACAAGCTGAAGATGTGCCACATCTTCGGTATTGAGATACCGGCTGACTGCCACATTGATGTCCAAGAAAAATTCAAGCTTTAACATGAGAGGACTTCAATGGCTCATATGGCAGTCGCCTTGATCGACGAGGAGTACGTTGATATGAAGAGCAAATTCCCAAAGCATCAACACAAACTGTGGGAGAGGACTCCACTTGACCCTATCAACATTTAGTATGCGACAAAAGATGCATACATTTCATACGAGTTGTACCACAAGATTCGAATCATGAAGCATGGCCAGCATCACCTCACACCAGCTTGGGGACATTCTGATTCGGACGAGTAGTGTTCACAACAGCAAACACTTGTATATATATATATATATATATATATATATATATATATATATATATATATATATGTGTGTGTGTGTGTGTGTGTGTGTTAGCTATTATTATGTACTACTTGGACGAGTATTATTATGTATTGCTTGGACCAGTTTATATATGTCTAGTTTCTGTTTGTGCCATTATAGTTTCCAAATTTGAATGGTTTAGCTCTTTCTAACTTTATTTGCTAACTTTCATGGTATCATGCATTTCGACCACATATATATAGCACGCTTCATTTCGACCACATGCATGGTATTCAGAGTTTATTTGTAGTGCTTTTCAATTTCTGGGTCATTTAACTCAAAAAGTCAGTAAATGCATGAAAAATACCAAATAAAGTCAGAAAGTGTTGAAAATTGATGATGTGGCCTTGAATGGTGCATTTTGAACATACAAAAAGTCTGGAGTTCAAACAAGTTTAAAAAAATGAAATCTATTTTGTAACAGATCTTTTTTCGTAAGAAACCGTGATACTTCGAAAGAGATTGTCCGATTTGTACACGAAGTACAGCCAGTTTTGACGTAACCCTCTCAACTTTTTAGCACATGGTATGTGGGCGAAATGATGATACCATGCCAACTTTCAACCTATTCAGAGTTCATTTGTAGTGCTTTTCAACTTTCGGGTCATTTAGCTCAAAAAATCAGTAAATGCATGAAAAATACCAAATGAAGTCAAAAAGTGTTGAAAATTGATGATGTGGCCTTGAATGGTTAATTTAGAATACGCAAAAAGTCTGGAGTTCAAATAAGTTTTAAAAAATAAAATCTCTTTTGTAACAAATGAGTTTTCATAAGAAAAACCCTCATACTTCGAAAGAGATTGTCCGCTGTACACGAAGTGCATCCAGTTTTTGCCGCAACCCTCTCAACTTTTTAACACATGCGATGTGGGTGAAATGATGAGACCATACCAACTTTCAACCTATTTAAAGTTCATTTGTAGTGTTTTTCAATTTCTAGGCCATTTAGCTAAAAAAAGTAAATGCATGCAAAATACCAAATGAAGTAAGAAAGTGTTGAAAATTGATGATGTTGCATTGAATGATGCATTTTGAACACACAAAATGTGTGGAGTTCAAATAAATTCAGAAAAATGAAATCCCTTTTGTAACAGATCTGTTTTTGATTAAAACACACATTAAAAATAACCTAAAACCTATCAAATTGAATATAATGATAAAACACAGTAATATTAAATAGCAGGAAAAAGAATCACTCAAAAATCTAATTTTTTAGTAAAGTTATTCACAAAATAAAACAAATAAAGTAAAATGAAACAAAAAAACTAGATTTTTTTAGAAAAAATGTCACTTACTGGGGCCACCACGGCATGCATACGACTAGAAACCCAACGAGAGAGTTGGGCCAGGATTCACGCCCGCAGAAGGCCCAGTAGGCCCACAAGGAGTGAAAGATTAGGCTCGGAAGCGAGCAGTTGTGAGGAGTTCGACAGGGTTTGCGCACCAACGCTTATAAACATCCAGCGAGGTGGGACTAAACATCCAGCGGCACCGCGGCTGTGGCACGCACAAGCCTTTAGTCCCGGTTTGTGCCACCAACCGACACGAAAGACACCCTTTCGTGTCGGTTGGTGGCACCAACCGGGACTAAAGGTCTCTTCTTCCCGCCCTTTGGGCTGCTGAAAATTGACCTTTAGTCCCGGTTTGCGGCACCGACCGGGACTAAAGGGTGGCATTGGTCCCGGTTTTTGCCTCCGACCGGGACCAGAGGTTTTCGCATATAGGCGGGAGTTGTCTAAATTCCCCCAAACTCTTCCATTTGCTCCGAGCCCTTCCTCCTCGTCGTCGCCGTCGTCCCGAGCCCGTCGTCCTCCTCCTCGTCATCGCCGCCTCGAGCTCGTTCTCCTCCTCGTTGTCACCGCCGCCCCCGAACCGTCGCCGTCTCCGCCCCCGATCCAGTCCTCATCATCATCGCCGCCGTCCCCGAGCCCGTCCTCGTCGCCGCCCCCGAGCACGTCGTCGTCGCCGCCCCCAGCCCATCATCGTCGCCGCCCCCGAGCATGTCGCCGTCGCCGCCCCGAGCCCGTCGTCGTCGCCCCCGAGCTTGTCGTCGTCGCCGCCCCAAGCCCGTTGTCGTCGTCCCTGAGCCCGTCGTCATCGCCCCACGAGCCCGTCGCCGTCGCCCGAGCCCGTCGTCGTCGTCGCCGCCCCCCGAGCCCGTCGTCATCGCCGCCCCGAGCCCATCGGCCCCGGTGAGCTCCTCCGCTACCTAATTAAATTGCTAGTTTTAGATGTATTTTTGTTTTAGATTTCATATTAAATTGGATGAGTCAAAGATCAGTCAAAGCTTTTGCAAATTTAGTTTTAGATGTATTTTAGTTTTAGATGTATTTTAGGTTTAGTTTTAGATTTCTTTATTTGCGGTAAAAGATGAGTCAAAGCTTTTGCAAATTTGTTTCTCTATTCTTGCCCATTGCTACCTAATTAATTTGGAATTTGCAAACAAATCATCAACCACATATACTAATTCTAGATTTATTCTTTAAATAGTAGGGGTTTAAATAGTTGTAGAAATTGTTCTCGACGTCGACGATGCCCATCCTCGTCGTCGACTCTGTGGCGACCACCTGCTTGATAGGCGCCAGCATGTGCGTGACTGGGATCCGCCGGGCTGGCACTGGGAGGTGCTACCTTCTGGGGCGCATCTTGGCAAGGAATCAGGCTCCCGTCGTCAACCCGGAGCTTCTTTGGTGGCGGTCGCATGGGCCACTTTCTTTGCGGAGGCAGTCTGTGACAGCCCGATGCCGACGTTCCAGAAGATTCCCCTTTTCTTTCCGTTTTCATCATGTGTCTATTTTCTTTTGTCGCATCATCATCGCATCATGCGCATCATCAGCATTGCATCGACATCTCCGTTGTCGCTCGTTTTCAAAACTTGCATCCGTTGTTAGTTGCCGGTTCTCATCGTTTTCCGTTCCGAGTTCGACCGCACACGCACGCGCCCGCGGCACCGTCGAAACCCTGTTTTGAAGTGTGCGTAAAACTTTCTCCGGTTGAGCTGGAATTTGTCGTGCGGTGTTATTTTTATATAGGTAGGCCACCTGTCGAATTTCGTCGCGATCGGAGCTCGTCTGGTACCCGAACGGTCGACCGTAGCGGCACCGTAATCGGTCTACCGTCGGACGTCTGTCGGTTTTTAAAATTCGTTGCCGCGCCGCCCGTTCTCCCTCTCGTCTCTGGTAAACCACTCTACACAGATAACCCTAACCAACCTCTCCGATCGGACCGCACAATCACGATCAGAGGGTCGAAAAACCCCCACATACCCTCTAACCTAGCCCCCTTTCCTAATTTAAACAGACCTCCCCTTCCATTTTAACCTCTCCCTAGCCCTGCCTCGAAATCTATGCCCCCCCATCAAACCCTAGCAACTCCCCTCTCTCCTCTTAGATGTGATCTACCCTCTCCACGATCTCGACCGTCAGATCGAAGATCCAACGGCCGAGATCCCTCCTGCCTCCTCCCTCAGATCTCCCTGTATCTCCTCTCCCCCATGCCCGAGCTCCCGAGCTCGCCGGCCCGCAGCTGGCCTCGCCCCACCGTCTCCCGTCGCGCGACCTCGGCTGCAGCCACCGGGACCTCGCCCCTTCGCCGCTGCATCCCTCCCGCCGGCCTGCACTTCGCCTTGCCGGAGCCTGCGCAGCCACCAGTGGCCGGAGCCGCGCCGCCAGTCCCCGTCGCGGTTGCTGCAGCTCGCCGCCGTCCGACCGGTGCAGGCAGAACGTAACCTCGAGCAGCAAGCCGCGCCCATGTGCCCCTCGCCGCCGTCGGAGTCCCGCCGTGGCCCTGTGCCCGCGCCGGCGCCGGGGAGCGCCGCCTCTGTTCCTCCCCCCGCGATCCCGATCTGGATCGGGGACGGGAACGAGCGAGCCCGCGTCGCCCGCCTGGGCCTTCCCCCGCGCGGCCCACCAGCGCCAGCAGCCGGCTCGGCCCAGGAGCGCCTCGCCTCGCCCCGTGAGCCAGCCTGCCAGCCGAGCCGGCCCAGCTCCAGATCTGCCTCAGCACTTGGGCCGAGCCCATGGGTCAGCCACCCCTATCCCTCGCTCTGAGCGCATGATTGCCATGTTGTGCCCCCTGTTCGGCCCGTGGAGTAGTTTAGCTTATTCTGCGATTTTTATTTAGTTTCACGAATATGCTAGATTTTTTTAAACCCCGTAACTTTAAAACCGTAAATCGGATCGAGACGTGTAATATATGGTTTTGAGGTAGCTTTGCGCGTAGAACCCGTTTTCGCCACATGCATAATTATTTGACGTAGTTTTACGTGTCAAACGCCTAGTTTAACGTATTGTCCTATAATGTTTGCGTCCCGTATTATTTTTCGCGAGTGCCCTGATAGCCCATATGCCTTAGATTAAATGACCATGTTTTAGAGACCATTTTTGCATGTATTTTAGAGCGGTCATTTATATTTTTTTTGCACGTAGGGATTTGCCACTAGTTTATTTTCCCGTATATAGGTTATTTTCCCGCATTTATGTGTGGCTTTATTTTGTGTTGCAACCCCACATATTTTATATGTTTCCGGAGTGGAAAAATCCCATGGATTTTTCTGTGCAATTAGTTTTAGCTTTTGAGGAAGTTAGTTCGCGCGATATTTTGCCGTGATGCCCTTTTGTTTATTTCGTAGGATTTATTCCGTGCGTCGTGTGACGGAGTTGTCAACTAGGAAGTTGTTCTTGGGTGTTTAGACTACCCCTGGTATTTTTAGTTGCAATAGAAATGCATGTTTAGGTGTGGTTTGATTGCTCTCAAGTTGCTAGAAATAGTGCTGATTTGGAGATGCTGAAATATTTCTAAGTCTGGAATCTGTTATATCTTGTTGCTGTCTTGTCTTGCTTGTATCTTGTGATGTGTAGCTCTTTTGAGGTTGGTCCAATGGAGTTAGATGTACCCCTTGTGTTTCTCTAGCATGCTGTAAATTTTCATGCCATTTGGAGTCCTGTAGCTATAGGTTTTGCTGCTGTCAATATTGCTTCTGATCGAAAACTGCACTTTCATGAGGTGTAATTTTCACTAAGTCTGAAATGGTGTGTGAGATGACATTTTGTGTCTTCTTTTCCTAGTGCTCCTTGCTGCCATGCTAGTTGTTGTTAGTTGCTCGTAGTAGTGCTTCTTGCCCTATTCCGTGCCATGCCTTGCTTGAGCATATCGGAGTTGTGTAGCTCGTAGTTGTGGGGCGTAGAAAATGCTATGTGGCTGATTTTGACAGATCGTAGTCATTTCTTGTTTTGCTCGTATTTTTTGAATCGTAGCTCCGATTTGATCGTGTCCTACATGAAACTTGCTTAGAATCTCGTGTAGTTTCATTTTTCTCTTGCTGGTTGTATGTTTTGAAGTGCTCGTGACCGTCGTTGCACACATATTGCATTCATGTCATCATATCTTGCGATGCTTGTAACTTTTGATCCGTAGCTCCGTTGGAGATGTTCTCTATGTGTAGATTGCTTGTCTTGACGCGTAGAATCACGTGAACCTATTTGTTTTGCTATTTAACAACTAACTAAATGTGTTAGTTCAGATCTGGGCAGAATTGTAAATTAACATGTGAGGTCGTCTCGGAAATGCTATATGTCATTTCCGGCCTCATTTAAAATGCCTAGATAGGTAGATTAATTACGCTTCACCTCTTGCCATGTTTAACCACATTTAATATTGCTGTGTACCTAATCGGGATAGAACTAAATAATTAACGTGGAGTTTGGTCAATATGCAACTCGTTGCATCTTGAACTTCGCTTAATGTGTAGTGTTTGATTGTGTGATTTGTCATGCCTTGACTTGCATGTATTCAGCTGTTCATGCATCATTTGTGTTGTGCATCGTGTGGTGAATTCCGTGTGTTGATTTGTGTTTCCGGTTTGCTTCGTCTCGATAGAGTTCCGCAAGCGTGTCGGATGTGGGGACCGTTCTACCACGTCGGTTCGTCTGCTTCACGGAGGCATTCTTCTTCCAAGCGGGATCTCAGGCAAGATGATCATTTCCCCATATACCATTACTATCATTGCCATGCTAGTTTTATCGCTTCTATCGATTATGTCTCGTTGCCAACCACCTGTTAAACATCAGCCTCTCAACAATGCCATGAAACCTTCAACCTGTTCAACCTAGCAAACCACTGATTGGCTATGTTACTGCTTGCTTAACCCAGTTGATAGCGTTGCTAGTTGCAGGTGCAGATGCTTCCATGTGAAAACATGGGTTCCTTGTTATATCACCATATTAAATGCTATTTAATTTAATGCACCTATATACTTGGTAAAAGGTGGAAGGCTCGGCCTTTCTAGCCTGGTGTTTTGTTCCACCTTTGCCCCCTTAGTTTCCGACTACCGGTGTTATGTTCCATAAATGAGCGCTCCTAACACGATCGGGGTTGTTATGGGGACCCCCTTGATAATTCGTTTTAGATTAAGACTGGTCTGGCAAGGCCCAACTTTGGTACTACATTTGCCTAATAACCTAATAATAATGCATAGGGACCCGCCGGTACCCGCGGACTATTTTAATCAACCCCCGGGCCAAGCTCCTCATGAGTGTTGGTCCAAAACTAGAGCCGTTTGCGGGGCCAACACGGGGCAACTTGGGAGATTTCTATCAGGCCACCGTGCGCTGTGCTTATCCGTCGTGTCCTGAGAACGAGATACGCGGCTCCTATCGGGATCGTCGACACGTCGGGCGGCCTTGCTGGATTAGTTTTACCTTTGACGAGATATCTTGTGCATCGGGATTCCGGTGATGCTTTGGGTAATCTCAGAGTTGAGGTTTTCCACTAGGGAATCCGACGAGATCGCGAGCTTCGTGATTGAGGATTTCTATGCGGCTTGTGGTAATTTGTTATGGATTAGTTGGAGCACCCCTGCAGGGTTAAATCTTTTCGGAAAGCCGTGCCCGCGGTTATGTGGCAACGTGGAAACTTTGTTTAACACTGGTTCTAGATAACTTGAAGTTAACTTAATTAAAACTTGCCAACTGTGTGCGTAACCGTGACTGTCTCTTTCGTGAGTTCCTTCTCCGATCGAGGACACGGTGGGGTTATGTCTGACGTAGGTAGGTGTTCAGTTTCATTCATTTGATCATCAGTAGTTCACGTCCGTTATGCGTAGATCTTCCCTCTCTTATTTCTTGTACTCGTAAGTTAGCCACCATATACATATGCTTAGCCGCTGCTGCAACTTCACCACTTAACCATGTCTCACCCATTAAGCTTTGCTAGTCTTGATACCTTTGGAAATGAGATTGCTGAGTCCCCTGTGGCTCACAGATTACTACAACATCAGTTGCAGGTACAGGTAAAGGTTACTTGACGTGAGCGCGTTGATTGTACATTTGAAGTTGCTTCTTCTTCTTCTTCTTCATCGATCTAGGATGGGTTCCAGGCCGGCAGCCTGGGATAGCAAGGATGGACGTCGTTCTTATTTTTCTCGTTTGTTTTCGTCCGTAGTCGGACCCTGCTCTTACTCTTGATGTTTATGTAATGTACTGATGTGACTCTGATGTAGCTTGTGGCGAGTGTAAGCCAACTCTGTATATATATCTCTTATTTTCAGTACATGTACTTGTAACGATATCCATTCTTGCGACACGACGAGATGCGCTTCTATCCCTGACGAGGCCTTCGTGCCAAATTGAGGATAGGGTCGCATCTTGGGCGTGACAAGTTGGTATCAGAGCAGTGCCGACCTAGGAGCCCCCTTGATTGATCGAACTTGGCCGAGTCGAGTCTAGTGAAAAAAAAATGCTTTGAGTCTAGTTATATATCGGAGAGTAGGATTCTTTTTTCTCCTCTTCTATGCTCTGGTGAGGAATCTTGACGTAATAATTTAATTCTACTCCTCTTCTCACTCAAATTTTTTTAGGATCACGCGGATATTTTTGAGATCTATATGATGCCGATGTGACGGAGTTCTGTCTTGGTGCCTCCTATCTGCTCTAAGTTTCAGGAGAGTTGAGCTCCAGGGGATTCTCGAGCACATCTTTATCATTCAGATTTCCTAGTATCTCAGAACGAAGGATGTTCGTAATTGCTTCAATACTAGTAGTGGCGAGATAACCCCGATGTCCCCAGTACTGGTGTAGATTGTTCGGGAGTACTGCCATACTTTGTATCGTTGTGATCACGAGGGTCTGTTGTAGATGAAGGTCCGAGATTCTGGTGGTGTGTTGACGGATGTGATACAGGTGACGGGTTAGTATAGGAGTTGTGTGATATTACTCCTTGTATCCGTGTATCAGATTGCATGACCAGATATTTCAGGAATTCATAGGTGGGAATTCAAGTAGTTGCTTATAGGACAATCTTCCAACAAATACATGATGTTAGGTTGGGGTTAGACATCTAGTGGATTCGTTTGTTCACGGTAGACTTACAGCGGTACACATTGTGTCTTAAAGAGTCCTTGTAGCTTGCTACGACTTGGGGACGCTTCGTATGTCGGGTGCACTATCTTGCACTTGATGGCTACTGTAAAATCGAGCCCGTGCGATCCTGTCCACGAAAATATCGGACGAAATCTTTCTCATGAGTTTGTTCTGGCTTGTTTCATAAGCCTCATCCCTTTGTTTTGCTGAATATGGTAATTCGAGTTGCTTCAATGTCAAGTGGTGATTTCAGATCCTTCCTAATCTGTGTTCTCATATTTTTATGTGAATGAAATTCTTTGCTCAATTAGATTGTCTTATCATTTCTTGTCAACCGGAGTCGTCATGCTAATTCTTTTTCAACCGGTGTGCTTCTCTTCAGTGAATTCAATCCTCTCTAATGTTGCAGATTATTCTCTCAATTCTTTCCGGAGTTATCTCATCTGTCTCAAGTTGTCTTTGTTTTTCCCCGCCCTCCCACCCTTTTCTTCACTGATTGGATTTTGATCCAAGAGTTTTCTTTTCATTGTGCTTTCGCTGTCTGTTCTTTTCTCTCTTATCCGGTGATTCGTTGTGAAGATTCTCAGGAGATTCGTGTCATATTTATTCATTCTTGTCATATTTTCCGGTGGATTCAATTCAACTATCCGTGTTCATGATATCCTATTCATCCCTGTAATTCTTTCCGACGTTGGAAATTCTTCAGCTTATCTTATTTATTAATTCGTCTCTCTTTCTATCCGGAGTGTTGAAGATATCTCACAGTTTCTTGTTGCAGATCTTTCATTATTTCGAGGTTCTCAACCTCATCTAGTTTTCTTGTACCGGTGCAATATCTCCTGTTCTAGCAATCTTTTCAACGGTGATTTCTTTGAGTGGGCCCAGAACCCACAGGTTCCTTCCTAGGATCTTTCCTGACTCTTTTAATCTTTTCCCGGAGATCATTAATTCTTTTCAGCTTTGATGTAAGCATGAATTTTATCAGTCATATTCCTTCCCCAAGATCAATTTGAATTTATTTTCGTCTTTGGCTAAACCTTGCATTCTTCTCTATTCCGAAGTGTCCTAGTTAATTCTTGGTGGTGTTCTTCTCATCATTCTCTTCTTTCAGACCGAAGAAGTGTTTCTCTCGAATCTTGGTTCATTCTCTTGGATATTCATCATTTCAGCTTTATGCCATCATCTTAATTGTTGTCAATCATGAGTAATCCCTTTCTTGCTATCCGGTGCATTTCTGAGTTGTTTTTATTCTCGATCCTCCGAAGGCCATCATTTTAGAAGATTCTTCGTTCTCAGCTTTCAGCTTTCATCCTCAATTCTTCTCCATTGTTGCCTCTTCGTTCGTCTCTCGTTTCTACCGATGCCTTGTTCTAGTTTTCTCTCAGGTGGCTCATGATCTCTTGATTCTCATGTATCTCCATTCATTCATGGTTGCCTCATTATTTCAATTCTCACCGGTGTCTCCTTCAAGACTTCTTTTAGTTTGTGCTCATATCTCTCCTCAATCTTTTCAGAAGAATAAGTTGTATGCTAAATCCGTTGCTTGTCATCAATTTAACTTGATGAAGGGTAAGCATAACATAATTCTTATTCTTGTTCTTCCTTATTCCAAGAGATTTCAATTCTTCTTCCGGAGTGGCTCATGATATCAATTCCTTTTTCTCAACTGTTATTATCTTTTGTTTTCCGGAGTTCCAAGTTCTTTTAAGTATCTCTTGTGAGGCTTCATCTAAATTTTGGCAAGGTTATAATCTTATTCTTTTCTACCTTCATATCGTTGCATCATTCATTTGTATACGGAGGTCTTCATGGTGGTTCATCAAGGTTTCAATCCATTCTCATGTGTTCTTCAAGATTCCTGTTGGAATACCTCAAGTATTCTTTCTCTTCCATTGTCAGTGCATTGTTATTCCTTTATCCTTTGAGGTGGCATTATAGCATTCTTGTTAGTGTAGGAGCCTCGAAGAGTTTTCCTTTCAAGAATGAGATAATTAAATCCATCAATTCTATGATCATGAGATAGTTTCAACCCATGATTTCTTCATTGAGTTATCTTGGTTTGGATTTCACCTAAAGATTTTCCTATGGATTGTTGCTATCATGGTGCTTGTCATTAATCCTAGTTCTCAGTGTATCCTCTTGGTGTAAGAAGTTTTGATATCTTTGCTTTCAACTATCCTTGCTTCTTTTAGTGGTTGGTTGTCACCTCATATTTGTTGAGATGATTTTCATAAGCCCACTACTATCTTGTTCTTTTCGTTGTTCGTTTTCCAACTACTACATCAATTCTCTGTCCGGAGGCTCTTCAATTCTATTGTGATGGTAGTTGTCATTCTTTTCTTCATTCTCTTCTTCCGCTTGAGCTAGTTCCTATTCTCTTGTTCCGGAGGCATTGTGATGTTGCTCTTTTGGGTCTATTATGTTGTTCTATCAAGATCATGGTGCTCCCTTGTTCTACTTAGTTGTTTGATATGTATATTACCTATTTCTCCTACCTTTTTGAATTTTTTGTCCCATTTTCCTACCGAAGTGCTGCCGAAATTTTCCGTGAATTCTTGCTTCTTTCTCATATCATTCCTCATCTCTTTGCAACTTTCAAGGATCGTTGATTTCACTCGTTTGTCAAGGAAGCGACTAAGTTTTTACCTCTTGTTCTTTCTCATCCTCTCCCCCTTTCATTCTTGGATCTCGGGGCGAGATCCTCTTGTAGTGTAGGAGAGTTTTGACAGCCCGATGCCGACGTTCCAGAAGATTCCCCTTTTCTTTCCGTTTTCATCGTGTGTCTATTTTCTTTTGTCGCATCATCATCGCATCATCCGCATCATCAGCATTGCATCGGCATCTCCGTTGTCGCCCGTTTTCAAAACTTGCATCCGTTGTTAGTTGCCGGTTCTCGTCGTTGTCCGTTCCGAGTCCGACCGCACACGCACGTGCCCGCGGCACCGTCGAAACCCTGTTTTTAAAGTGTGCGTAAAGCTTTCTCAGATTGAGCTGGAATTTGTCGTGCGGTGTTATTTTTATATAGGTAGGCCGCCTGTCGAATTTCGTCGCGATCGGAGCTCGTCTGGTACCCGAACGGTCGACCGTAGCGACACCGTAATCGGTCTACCGTCGGACGTCTGTCGGTTTTTAAAATTCGTTGCCGCGCCGCCCGTTCTCCCTCTCGTCTCCGGTAAACCACTCTACATAGATAACCCTAACCAACCTCTCCGATCGGACCGCACAATCATGATTAGAGGGTCGAAAAACCCCCAGATACCCTCTAACCTAGCCCCCTTTCCTAATTTAAACAGACCTCCCCTTCCATTTTAACCTCTCCCTAGCCCTGCCTCGAAATCTATGCCCCCCCATCAAACCCTAGCAACTCCCCTCTCTCCTCTTAGATGTGATCTACCCTCTCCACGATCTCGACCGTCAGATCGAAGATCCAACGGCCGAGATCCCTCCTGCCTCCTCCCTCAGATCTCCCTGTATCTCCTCTCCCCCATGCCCGAGCTCCCGAGCTCGCCGGCCCGCAGCTGGCCTCGCCCCACCGTCTCCCGTCGCGCGACCTCGGCTGCAGCCACCGGGACCTCGCCCCTTCGCCGCTGCATCCCTCCCGCCGGCCTGCACTTCGCCTTGCCGGAGCCTGCGCAGCCACCAGTGGCCGGAGCCGCGCCGCCAGTCCCCGTCGCGGTTGCTGCAGCTCGCCGCCGTCCGACCGGTGCAGGCAGAACGTAACCTCGAGCAGCAAGCCGCGCCCATGTGCCCCTCGCCGCCGTCGGAGTCCCGCCGTGGCCCTGTGCCCGCGCCGGCGCCGGGGAGCGCCGCCTCTGTTCCTCCCCCCGCGATCCCGATCTGGATCGGGGACGGGAACGAGCGAGCCCGCGTCGCCCGCCTGGGCCTTCCCCCGCGCGGCCCACCAGCGCCAGCAGCCGGCTCGGCCCAGGAGCGCCTCGCCTCGCCCCGTGAGCCAGCCTGCCAGCCGAGCCGGCCCAGCTCCAGATCTGCCTCAGCACTTGGGCCGAGCCCATGGGTCAGCCACCCCTATCCCTCGCTCTGAGCGCATGATTGCCATGTTGTGCCCCCTGTTCGGCCCGTGGAGTAGTTTAGCTTATTCTGCGATTTTTATTTAGTTTCACGAATATGCTAGATTTTTTTAAACCCCGTAACTTTAAAACCGTAAATCGGATCGAGACGTGTAATATATGGTTTTGAGGTAGCTTTGCGCGTAGAACCCGTTTTCGCCACATGCATAATTATTTGACGTAGTTTTACGTGTCAAACGCCTAGTTTAACGTATTGTCCTATAATGTTTGCGTCCCGTATTATTTTTCGCGAGTGCCCTGATAGCCCATATGCCTTAGATTAAATGACCATGTTTTAGAGACCATTTTTGCATGTATTTTAGAGCGGTCATTTATATTTTTTTTGCACGTAGGGATTTGCCACTAGTTTATTTTCCCGTATATAGGTTATTTTCCCGCATTTATGTGTGGCTTTATTTTGTGTTGCAACCCCACATATTTTATATGTTTCCGGAGTGGAAAAATCCCATGGATTTTTCTGTGCAATTAGTTTTAGCTTTTGAGGAAGTTAGTTCGCGCGATATTTTGCCGTGATGCCCTTTTGTTTATTTCGTAGGATTTATTCCGTGCGTCGTGTGACGGAGTTGTCAACTAGGAAGTTGTTCTTGGGTGTTTAGACTACCCCTGGTATTTTTAGTTGCAATAGAAATGCATGTTTAGGTGTGGTTTGATTGCTCTCAAGTTGCTAGAAATAGTGCTGATTTGGAGATGCTGAAATATTTCTAAGTCTGGAATCTGTTATATCTTGTTGCTGTCTTGTCTTGCTTGTATCTTGTGATGTGTAGCTCTTTTGAGGTTGGTCCAATGGAGTTAGATGTACCCCTTGTGTTTCTCTAGCATGCTGTAAATTTTCATGCCATTTGGAGTCCTGTAGCTATAGGTTTTGCTGCTGTCAATATTGCTTCTGATCGAAAACTGCACTTTCATGAGGTGTAATTTTCACTAAGTCTGAAATGGTGTGTGAGATGACATTTTGTGTCTTCTTTTCCTAGTGCTCCTTGCTGCCATGCTAGTTGTTGTTAGTTGCTCGTAGTAGTGCTTCTTGCCCTATTCCGTGCCATGCCTTGCTTGAGCATATCGGAGTTGTGTAGCTCGTAGTTGTGGGGCGTAGAAAATGCTATGTGGCTGATTTTGACAGATCGTAGTCATTTCTTGTTTTGCTCGTATTTTTTGAATCGTAGCTCCGATTTGATCGTGTCCTACATGAAACTTGCTTAGAATCTCGTGTAGTTTCATTTTTCTCTTGCTGGTTGTATGTTTTGAAGTGCTCGTGACCGTCGTTGCACACATATTGCATTCATGTCATCATATCTTGCGATGCTTGTAACTTTTGATCCGTAGCTCCGTTGGAGATGTTCTCTATGTGTAGATTGCTTGTCTTGACGCGTAGAATCACGTGAACCTATTTGTTTTGCTATTTAACAACTAACTAAATGTGTTAGTTCAGATCTGGGCAGAATTGTAAATTAACATGTGAGGTCGTCTCGGAAATGCTATATGTCATTTCCGGCCTCATTTAAAATGCCTAGATAGGTAGATTAATTACGCTTCACCTCTTGCCATGTTTAACCACATTTAATATTGCTGTGTACCTAATCGGGATAGAACTAAATAATTAACGTGGAGTTTGGTCAATATGCAACTCGTTGCATCTTGAACTTCGCTTAATGTGTAGTGTTTGATTGTGTGATTTGTCATGCCTTGACTTGCATGTATTCAGCTGTTCATGCATCATTTGTGTTGTGCATCGTGTGGTGAATTCCGTGTGTTGATTTGTGTTTCCGGTTTGCTTCGTCTCGATAGAGTTCCGCAAGCGTGTCGGATGTGGGGACCGTTCTACCACGTCGGTTCGTCTGCTTCACGGAGGCATTCTTCTTCCAAGCGGGATCTCAGGCAAGATGATCATTTCCCCATATACCATTACTATCATTGCCATGCTAGTTTTATCGCTTCTATCGATTATGTCTCGTTGCCAACCACCTGTTAAACATCAGCCTCTCAACAATGCCATGAAACCTTCAACCTGTTCAACCTAGCAAACCACTGATTGGCTATGTTACTGCTTGCTTAACCCAGTTGATAGCGTTGCTAGTTGCAGGTGCAGATGCTTCCATGTGAAAACATGGGTTCCTTGTTATATCACCATATTAAATGCTATTTAATTTAATGCACCTATATACTTGGTAAAAGGTGGAAGGCTCGGCCTTTCTAGCCTGGTGTTTTGTTCCACCTTTGCCCCCTTAGTTTCCGACTACCGGTGTTATGTTCCATAAATGAGCGCTCCTAACACGATCGGGGTTGTTATGGGGACCCCCTTGATAATTCGTTTTAGATTAAGACTGGTCTGGCAAGGCCCAACTTTGGTACTACATTTGCCTAATAACCTAATAATAATGCATAGGGACCCGCCGGTACCCGCGGACTATTTTAATCAACCCCCGGGCCAAGCTCCTCATGAGTGTTGGTCCAAAACTAGAGCCGTTTGCGGGGCCAATCCGGGGCAACTTGGGAGTTGCTCCTTCTTCTTCTTCATCGATCTAGGATGGGTTCCAGGCTCTAGTTTTTCGTCCGTTTTTTTTCTCGTTCTTATTTTTCTCGTTTGTTTTCTCATTTGTTTTCGTCCGTAGTCGGACCCTGCTCTTACTCTTGATGTTTATGTAATGTACTGATGTGACTCTGATGTAGCTTGTGGCGAGTGTAAGCCAACTCTGTATATATATCTCTTCTTTTCAGTACATGTACTTGTAACGATATCCATTCTTGCGACACGACGAGATGCGCTTCTATCCCTGACGAGGCCTTCGTGCCAAGTAGATTATTGGTTGTAACTGAAAGAAAACCTTTTTGCCTCTTGGGATCTATTGCATTATATATCATAACGTACATCTATGAACTATTCAACATTTGGAAATGAAATATAAAAAAGTTGCATGTTTAAAACATAGAAGTTCGTGTAATTCGGTTATTCATACAAGGAGCTGAAATATTTGCAGAAACTATGGATCAAAGAGACTTGGAACAGGACCAATTGTTGAGGCAGATAATCCTCGGCGGATGTGATTTCTTGTCGTATCTCAATGACACCGATGGTCTGGAAGGAGAGGATGACGGCTCGGGTGATCGAACAATGGAGGAGGAAGGACATGTTCATGATGGCTCCGGTTACCGAATGCCGGAAGAAGAAGGAGACCATGATGACGGCTCCGATGACCGAACGGAGGACGGAGTTGTTGCAAAGTCCGGCGAGGTATATATATTAATTAAGCACGAAGGTATGCACATATATTAACTCTTCTTTCTTCTTTTATAGCCCTCCAGATCGAGCCAAACTTCGGTACAGAGACGAGGCCCGAAGAGAAGGTTGAGCATGGATGAAAAGTTCACGATCATAGCACTCGCGGACGATGGCCTACCGGTTCAACCCAAGCGTACCAAGGACGCATTTTCTGCTCAGTGCGGAGCTATTGTTAGGCACAACATCCCGATCAACATCAAGCAATGGAATAAGCCTAAGGGCGACGACGTCCCTGAAGGTGATTATGTCACCGATAGGCAGAAAGATGATCTCTGGACCGCGCTGAAGGCAAATTTCACCCTACCGCCAGAGGAGGATCCGAATAAGCCAGATATAGAGCCACTTATCAAGGCGTGTGCTCTTAAGAAGATGACACATCTATTCAGGAGGTGGAATAATGATTTGAAATCAATGTTTGTCGACAAAGGGAAGACTCCAGAATTCATCAGCCGATTTGAGAAGAGAAGAGAGCACTGGCCCGCATTTGTGGCCTACAAGACATCGGACAAGAGTAAGAAAACGTCAGAGACAAACAAGAACAATGCCGCAAAGAAGCAGTATCACCATCACGCGGGGCCAGGTGGCTACCTCAAAGCCCGGGCGTTCTGGGACAAAGCTGAGAATGACCTGATTGCTAAAGGGGTCAAACCACATACATTGAACTGGCCAGACCGTTCAAGGACTTGGTTCTTCGGGGTTGGGGGAACTTTAGACCCTGAAACAGGGAAGTGCCGTTGGACGGACGAGCAACTTGCAATACTCATCAACAAGCTTCTGAAGTATATCACCACAACGCGGGAAGGGACGTTCATTCCCAACAGAGAGAAGGACGAGCTGACTGAGGCCCTAGGGAATGTTAAGCACCCTAGACGAACACGAGGCACACCAGGATCCGTTCCGTGGAAGGTTGCGTTTCCCGATGCAGGCAGTTACAGAAGCCGGGAGAGCAAGAGGAAAGCGGAGCTGAGCGACATGCAGAAGATCCAAGCAAGACTACAAAATCTTGAGGAACTTGAGAGCGAGCGAGCTGCCGGCCAACCATCTCAGCGACACGAAGCTACGCCAGAAGGTACCCCGCCATCTCAGTGGAGAAGCAGCATGGCTTACACGGAGCCCATTCAGCATGACTTCACGGCTCCTAGCTACCCCGTGGATACTATCACGGAGGCTCAACATTGCGAGCTTATGATGAAATGTCGGAAACTCACTTTCAAGGCGACTGTCGGCTCTGTTGCACCTCCTGAACCCAACCGAACTTTTCACTGCCTTCCGATTCCACATGGCTATGCTGTTGTGATGGTGGATCAAGTAATGAAGGGATTTGAGGAGCTCGAGCTTGACCACCCTACAGGTGAAGGGGAGAATCAGCTGCTTCGTGCTCCGAGGAGTACATGTCTATGGCAGAAGGAGTTCATCAAGCTTCCAAACTGGACGCCTCCTCCTCCTCCTCCTTCGGCCAGTGATCAGGGCACTCCGCCTCATCCTCCGATGAGTGATCAGGGCACTCCGCCTCCTTCTCCGGCTCCTCCGACGCATGAGGGAAATTCATCTCCTCCTTCGCCTACTCCGGCGCGTCAGAGCAGTCCGCCTCCTCCTTCGCCACGTCGGCAACGTCGGAAGACAAACACCGTCGCTCCGGCTCCACCGGCGCGTCAGAGTAGTACGCCTCCTTCTCTCAAGCGGAAGAGATACGCCTCCTTCTCTCCGGCGGCTAGCAGTACAAGCAGAGGCGGGAAATACGATTCATCTCTCAAGCCTCTGGAAAAGTTACGATATGAGAGGACCAAGCAGGAAAACGAGGACATATGTCGTGCCGAATTGAGGGCCCATTTTGCAAAGAAAACTCCACCTCAGAAGGAGAAGCTAGATCCGGTGAAAGTGGAGCGCACTATCAATCAACTGAAGCGACCACCACCGCCTCCGCCGGATTCCAACTATGACCGCATTCTTAAAAAGACATATGCACAAGCGCGGCGGTCGGGAACTACTTCCAATAATGCAAGGAGAAGTGGGAAAACAATTCCCCAGCTCGTCCAACAGGAGAAGCAATCGTGCCCCCCGCTCAAGGTGTCTAGCAATATCGTCGTTGCTAATCATCCGGGGATGGTGCCCAGTACCAATCCTGATGATTACATGGGGGATGATGTAATTTTTGAAACGGCTGAAGTAAGAAAAGAACAATATAAATACGTGCGCAGGAAGCCTCTCGTCAAACCTGGTCATCCTCCTCTAACAACGATGATGCACAAATTGCTTGAGTGGTACATGAAAACCTGCGGGGAGTCTGAGAAAGACGCTATGTATGTGGTAGTGAAACCAGAGCACGAATTCATTGGACTTCCCGTGATTCCTATTCAATTTGAGGAGTTATTTCAGTTATACGATCAACTGGCCCTCGAGAAACAACTTATGACTTCCTACTGTCTGTAAGTATTACTTCTATAGTTAAGTCTCTAGCTCAGCTCGTTCATTGCATGTATATATAGGGGCTGTTTGGTTCCCATCCTAAGGTTGTCACGCCTAATCTTAGTCATGCCACAACACTTTAGGCATGTGTTTGGTTCATTACCACTCTTGTGGCTTGCCACACTTTTATAGGTATATGGTCCACATGTCATGGACTCAATTTGTTGCCAAATCTTGCCACACTTGTGGTGTCCATTTTGTTAGCCACACTTTTGTGGCAGCCACCCTTTGCCTAAGGTTAGTTGTGGCAAAGTTAGTCATGAATCAAACAGACCCATAATTATCCCCACTATATATATTACGTATATTGAAGATCGTCGAATTAAAAAAGCAGGAATCGTCGACGTTGGGTTCATTAGCCGAGATGTCGTAAATTAATTGACGGTACGAAACTCAATCAAAGAGACCGAGGAGAACTTGCTAAACTCGTTCCTTATACATCAAAACAAAAGGGAAATAATCTTTCCTTACAACTTCAAGTGAGTGTTGTTGTATTCTCTGTATACTCGGTTTCGCTTACTCGAGGTTAAGTAATGTAATTGATGAGTAATATATGCGTGCACAGATACCACTTTATTCTGCTATCCATTGACGTTGGAAGGATATTAGTAATTGTCTTAGACTCGAGACGTAAAGCCGAAGAGGATTATGCGGACATGACTGCAATGCTCAAGAAATAAGTCCAATCAATACAGGGACCATATCGGCATGCAACTTTCGTTCATGGGCTGATATCAAGTAATCATTTTCTTTGCCTGGCAGGGTTTGGAAGAAGTTCGCCAATAAGGTTCCCGGTCTAAACAAAGAGTTGCGATTTACGCACCCAACATAAGTAGTACTAGCTAGTTCCGCGCATCTCTAATTGATTCAAATTTTCATCAATATATCATTATCATGCTTGCTATCAGTTTGATTGAACTCTATTCTCGTAAAGTATATGTACCAGGAAGAAGGGACTGTTTTATGTGGATACTGCGTATGTGAGTTCATTCGCCACCCGACCTGTGAGCAGGGGCTTCTCTAAGGAACTATTTGAAGTAAGTAAATAATATTCACAATTTTATATTATATATTACCATCAACTGTGTTGAGTTTTATCCATATATATGCATGTATTGACCCCTTATTTAAATTAGATCTGCCAGATACGGGATGAAATCCTACCATATGATCGCATACGAGAAATTCAAGAGGAATTGGCGGGATTCTTTCTTGACCACGTCATACCTAAAGACATAGAATACCATGTGGATTTATGATTGCATCTTAATTAGATGATGTTAGAGATTGTAAAAGATGTTATATTATATATATATGTTAGGAATTATAAATGGTTTCCTTCATTTTTTATTACCTAGCGTCAAGTTATTTCTATATGTATAGTAGCTAGCGTCGACCAAGCACGGAGAAAGAGAAGACACTTCTCTCTATTAGCTAGCTAACACAATATGAAACCACTAAATTAACCCTCCAAAACCCCACAACCCGCCCCCCCCCCTTTTAAAAAAACCCAACTATGACCAGATGCTGATGCGTGGATGCCATTTGTTCCCGGTTGGTCTCCTGCATGGGCTTCCCGCAGCGGCCACGTGGAGCTTCTTTGGGCCCGGTTCATAAGCCAACCGGGACTAAAGGTTTGGGCCTACCTTTAGTCCTGACCCTTTAGTCCCGGTTCCAGAACCGGGGCTAATGGGCCTCTGGAACCGGGACAAATGAGCCTTTTTCTACTAGTGTAAGAAGGCTCGCAATGTTAACAAAGGTATATTTGATATACATTCTATTGATGTGTACCTTCTAGTTCTTGTAGTAGCGCCTGGGTATTTGATACAGGTTCAGTTGCAAATATTTGTAACTCAAAATAGGAGTTGCGCAATAAACAAAGACAGGCTAAGGACGAGGTGACGATGCACATTGGAAATGGTTCCAAGGTTCATGTGATCGCCATCGACACGCTCCCTCTATGATTACCTTTGGGTTTAGTTTTAAACCTAAATAATTGTTATTTGGTGCATGCGTTGAGCATGAACATTATATTTGGATCGTGTTTATTGGGAGACGATTATTCATTAAAGTCAGAGAATAATGGTTCTTCTATTTATATTAATAATACCTTTTATGGTCATGCACCCAATGTGAATGGTTTATTCTTACTTAATCTCGACCGTAGTGATACACATGTTCATAATATTGATGCCAAAATATGCAAAGTTAATGATGATAGTACCACATACTTGTGGCACTGGCACTTAGGTCATATTGGTGTAAAACGCATGGAGAAACTCCATGCTAGTGGACTTTTGGAATCACTCGATTTTGAATCACTTGAGACATGCGAACCATGCCTCGTGGGCAAGATGACTAAGACCCCATTTTTCGGTACAATGGAGTTGGCAAGTGACTTGTTGAAAACAATACATACTGATGTATGCGGTCCAATGAGTGTTGAAGCATGCGGTGGATATCATTATTTTCTCACCTTCACAAATGATCTGAGTAGTTACAGGTATATTTACTTAATGAAACACAAGTCTGAAACTTTTAAAAAGTTCAAATAATTTGAGTGTGAAGTTGAAAATCATCATAACAAGCAGATAAAATCTACGATCTGATCATGGCGGTGAATATGTGAGTTACGAGTTTGCCACACATTTAAGACAATGTGGAATTGTTTCACAACTCACGCCACCTCAAACACCACAACATAAATGTCGAGGATATACCCCGTTGAGGATAACCCGACAATTAAGCCCAAGGGTTAAAGACCCGTCGATGTAAGACCCGACAAAGGAAGCATGACCTCGCTAGACCAGAAGGCCCATGCCCGGGTTGTCCAATGTGCCATACGAGCTGGCTCACCGTAGGCTGGGAGCGTGGAAGGAACCCGACGAGGGAAACAAGACCCGGGTAATGACTAAGCCGGCCTGGGTTGATCAGTGGAAAAGTGATTATGGATGCCCACACGAAGGTAGAACGTGGTCAACATGGGGATGGCCCAACACGGTGGCTGGGGACCGTTCGAATAAGACCCCCACTAGGATCCAAATTGTAAATAAAAAAAGAGACTAGTTGTAGTCCTATTAGGACTCTACATGTAAGTCAGCCCTTTCAACTTATATAAGGAGGGGCAAGGCACCCCAAGAGGGACAAGCCGGGATAAACATACAAGGTTTAGACAATATTAAAGTAGAACTTCTCGAGATAGAGGCAAACCATAGCACCCTTGTAATCGAGATCATCATCATCACCAATACCAATCAAGCAATATGTAGGATTTTACCTCCACTGCGAGGGGCTGAACCTGGGTAAACTCGCTTCTTTCGATTCCGACCAACCCCGTTCAAGCTATCACCTAGTTGTGATGGCGTCACACCTAAGTTCTCTCACGAGGACATCTGCTGTGACAAAACCACAATAGTAATGGTGTGCCCGAACATCATAATCCTAATCTATTGGATATGGTGCATTCTATGATGTGTCTTATTGATCCACTACTATCATTTCGGGGTTATGCATTAGAGACAACTGCATTCACTTTAAATAGGGCACCATCTAAGTCTAAGTCCGTTGAGACAACACTATATGAGTTATGGTTTGGCAATAAACCTAAGATGTCGTTTCCTAAAGTTTGGGGATGCGACGCTTATGTCAAGAATCTTCAGCCCGATACTTCTTCCCAGAATGGAGTGGCGGCATGGAGGAGAACCTTTTGGCGCAAGGGCTTGGCTTGAAATGGTTTGAGTCACGGGGATCGAGCATCGACGTGCGTAGAACAATGTTTATTTGCGGGGAGTTCTTGGCAAAGTGGGGAGGGCAGACAACAGGAAACAAGGGGGAGTGAGGGAGGATGTAGGATCCAAAGTATGTCTAGAGGGGGTGATTAGACTACTTGACAAGATAAAAATTTAGCCTTTTCCCACTTTTAGTTGTGCGCCAGTTTTAGCAATTACCACGGCTTTCGTCCACAGAGGACTATCCTCACTCACGGTAGATCCTCACGAAGTAGGCGATCTCCTTGCCCTTACAAACTTCTTGGTTCAACTCCACAACATGAAGTAGGAGGCTTCCAAGTGACACCTAACCAATCTAGGAGGCACCACCCTCCAAAAGGAAATAGATGAGGTAGAACGATGAACTCCTTGCTCTCGTGCTTCAAAAGATAGTCTCCTCAACACTCAATCACTCTCTCACAGATTTGACATGGGTAGCAGAGATTGATTTTGTGGAAAGCAACTTGGGGAGGCTAGCGATCAACTTTCAAATGGTTGGATTGGAATCTCTTGATCTCAACAAATGAGTAAGTGACTCTCTCCCAGAAAAATGGATCTGACAAGTGTAAGTGTGTTCTCAGTGCTTCCTCTACGAATGAGAGGAGGTGGAGGGGTATGTATAGGCACCCCCAAAATCCAACCATTACAACATTATTGCCCAACTCGGTGACACTGAAATGAATCTCGGTGGTACCGAGTTGCACTAAATGTGGCAACTTTTGAATTCTCAGTGAGACCGATATATAAGTTCGGTGGTACCGATACGATGACCTAGAGAAGTTTCCAAATCTCGGTGAGACCGATTCCAATCTCAAAAATTCTGATTTTTGGAATTTGCTCAGCAGGAAGTTGGTCACTGATCTCGGTGGCACCGATATGGAAGTTGGTGGTACCGAGATGGTAGGGTTTGGCATAGGATATGTCTTGTGAAAAATCGGTAGGGCCAAGTGGAGAAAGTAGGTAGCACAAATTTTGCTGGTTTGGCTTTGGACAGAGATATATTGTGGGAGAATGAGTGAATATTTTTTGTGGTTATCTCTAAGCACTTGAGCAACCAATTCATCATAATACCTCACCCCTTTTAATAGTATTGGCTTTCCTATGGACTCAAAAATGAATACTCACAATCCTAAAATGTAGAGTCTTCTTACTTGAAGCTTGAGCCAAGGCATCTTTGAACTTTTCTGAAATATACTTGGATAAGATCATTAGTTCAATCATGCATATGTTATGATCAATTGTCAAAACCACCTTAGGAAGCAATTGTGGTTTCAGAGGATATTGGGGTGCACATTAGCATGTCCTCGGATTTCGAAACGGTCACATTTAAAGTGAGTTAAGCAGGATGTGTCATCATGATTGTGTCACTCATCTCCGTAGGTGCATATCGAGGAAGATTTCCTTATTGGAGGGGGTGAGGAAGAAGATGGGGCCCTCGACTGGGTAGTTCAGCCAGGCCCTTGAGAAAAGCAGGGAGAGGTTGGGCTGCAGCCCGAGAGAGGGAGAGAGGGAGGGAGGAAGAGAGAGTTTGTGCCTCACAATTTGGACCACGGGTTGATACATTAGTTTGTTCTTAGGAAAAAATCAAAAAAAAAAACAAATACCAGATGAACTTCCAAACTACCAAAAATCTGGACAACCATAATGTAATATGCTAAACACAACAATAATAAAACCCAACTAAAAGAGAAGGAGAAAACTCAAATTAGGGTTTAAAGGATCTTGGTGGGCGCTGCGGCAAGAAGCGAAGTGGTCTAGGACACCCCATTTTGCGCAAGATCAACAAAAGGAATGAGGTCACTGAATCAAACGCTTTAGAGCAACTTCAATGGGGCGACCCATTTCGTCTGTCGCCGTCCGTTTGGGTCGTCGCAAACAAAAATGATGGCCCAACGCGCCGACACATTGCCAAAACGCGCCCGCTTCGCGTCCGCGCCGACCCATTTCCGGCCAAATTTGAGACTGAAATCGCAGACGCGCGCGCGCCCCCTCGGTGTCCGCCCGCAATCACCGCAGTCATATAATTTATGACGGCCGCCATCCTAGGGTTCACGCGTCAGCGACCGCGGCCGGCCTTTTTTAATCCGAGCGTGCTATGGGGTTCGGGCATCTGCTTCCAGAATCGTCCCACGTCCCCATCTCGCCACCCCTCTGTTTCCTCGTCGATGACCCAACAACCATGGACAACGGCGACAACCTCGTCGTCTATGCCCGCGCGATGCTGCCAGAGGAGGTCGCGTACCTGCTACGGTCGACTTCTTCCAGATCACCCTCGTCGTCCACCGCTGCGCGCGTCTTTCAGAGGAGGCCGCCTACCTTCAAGCTAAGATGGCGCTCCGTCTCGCGAACGAGCGCGTCCGTGCTGCGCCACCACCGACACCAGCACTACCCGCGCCGGCACAACCCGCCCCCGCCCCGGCACAGTCCGACCTCGCCCCCGCGCCGGCACAGCCCGCCCCCGCTCCGGCACAGCCAGACCTCGCCGCCGCCGCCAAGGAAGCCTAGGGTTTTTTCTTTTTTCATTAATAATGTAACGCGTGGACTCTCGTCGGCCTTTGTGTCTGATTTTTTAATGTTTAAATTATGCATGTTTGATGCACGCCGGCAAAAATGGGTCGAGTCAACGTTGGACGCATGCGTCGACCCAAACGTTGAAGCGGACGTTCGTGTCCGCATGACCGACCCAAACGAACAAAAAAGGACAAAATCACCGTCCATCTGGGTCGACCCGTTGGAGTTGCCCTTAGCAACTCCTACCCGGCTCATGTTTCAGTAGACCAAATCTGATCGTGCTGTCAAGGTCGGCGCGCACTCCATGAGTGTACACACACGCAGCAGTTGCTGATCCCGAAGTGAGCAAGAGAGGCTGGCGGCCAGACCAAAGGCAAAAGATGTGCGGGTTGTCAAGTGTGCGTGTGGCCAAATTTGACGGGTTTTGTCTCGACCGATCGGTTTGCGACGGAACGTACAGGAGCCACGAGCGTAGACAGTGACGTTGACACTCCGGCAGTCTGACAGTTCTAGCTAGGTTGCCGCTCTCGCTGCGTGGCAACAACCTCTTGAAGCTGAAACGAAAACTCCGGGGGAGGAAAAAATTCTCGAGATCGAAGGTCTGTATTTGTACGTACGGGCGTCCACACGTCTTCGTCTGCCGTTCGTCTTCGCTACCAACCTCTGCACCGTGCAATGTACTGTACATGGACGCTACCTGAAGCCGGGCAGTGGCAGTAAAGTTCCCCACGGACATGAGCAGCCTGCGGCGTACCGTGCATGCGCACGGGGCCTGGCAGGAAGAAACAGGGCGCATGCATTAAAGCAGCTCCCGTGCAACTCGCCGTTGCCAAGTCCGTCGTACGTACGCATGGGGTACCATCGTGAGCCCATGAGCAAGAGCAAGAGCACGAGCAGCTCCCCGGGCGCCACTGCTTCCCATTCAATCTTTACCCGACGCAGGCACATCGGTGACGCTCGGCTGCTAGGCTAGCAGCAAGCTGCGCTGGCTGGGCGTCAATGGCCACCGCACCGCACGGCGGAACGGTCGGTTATTTTTAGCCGGCCGCGTTTTCCTTCTCCGACAGACATGGGATGAATGCTAATGCTATAGATATGGCGGCACGTACGTGAGTACGTTCGTTTAGGCAGCTTCATTCACATGGCGGACACGCGGGGTCCCTCGTGAGGAGGGAGCATACCTCGCAACGGTTGGTTGGCCGGCGCGGCGTCCAAACCAGCTCCTCTTGTCTCTGCACCCCCTCCCCTCCTCCTCCTTTCCCTCCCCCCTCGCCTCGCCAAGGAGGGGAGGAGGAAGCTCGCCTAGCTACGTGAAGAAGAGGTCGGACACCTCGCCGGCGACCGGCCGTGCCGCCTCCCTCTCGCATTGGTGCCGCTAGAGCGAGCGAGCAAGAGAGCGGCTATTCTTCCCGGAGGTAAACCAACGAGCTAACCTACCGACGACCCTTCCTTCTCCGCTGTGAACTGGTGGCCTCATCTCTGTCTGATTTTGCCGCATTCGTTTTTCGTCGCGGCGCCGGCGCATGCATGCGTCCACCTTAAGTCTTGGTCCGTTGGTCGCCGTCAATGGCCAGGAAGCGTCCGGATTTCGCCCACACGCCCGTCCAAACATGGCAAGAAACAAAAGTTAGAAGCATCCATTCGGCACCGCCCGCAGGCGCGCCGCTTTCGGCACCTCCCCGAGCTCGTACGCACGCACCAAGCTCCACCGAGAGAAGCCGGGCCGCGCGTGGCCGACGTCGACCGCCCGGCGACCTCGCGTACGAGCATACGTACGCACCGGCCTCGCCTCGCCGGCGTCCGCCCGTGACCTCGCGCTTTTGGCTTTCGCGCGCGCGCGCGCGCTCTGTGTCCGTCTTGCCTAGAAATAGCTCGACACGGCACGGGCAATACGTGCGCGCGCGGTGACCACGCGCGAGCGCTAGCTACCGTACGCTCCTTGCTTCATGCAGCACGCTGATTTCTGGTGTGGCGTCCGTTCCAGGGAGGAGGAGATGGCGGGCGGGGAGGAGCAGCAGCAGGAGCGGATCCTGGTGTCGGTGCGGCTGCGGCCGGTGAACGCGCGGGAGGCGGAGCGCGGCGACGGCACGGAATGGGAGTGCGCCGGCCCAGCCACACTCAAGTTCCTCGGCACCATCCCCGAGCGCGCCATGTTCCCGGCCACCTACACCTACGGTAACACGAGCCCTCCTCCTTAACTCCATGCATCTCAATTCATCTGCCATGGCAATCGACAATGCTCATTTCTCAATCGACCCTACGTCAAATCTTGCAGACCGGGTGTTCAGCCC
This sequence comes from Hordeum vulgare subsp. vulgare, assembly GCF_904849725.1. Classification (NCBI taxonomy): domain Eukaryota; kingdom Viridiplantae; phylum Streptophyta; class Magnoliopsida; order Poales; family Poaceae; genus Hordeum; species Hordeum vulgare. The sequence continues at coordinate 498,035,510 of NC_058522.1, read as the reverse complement.
CGAGTGCAACACCAGGCAGGTGTACGAGGAAGGGGCCAAGGAGGTCGCCCTCTCCGTGCTCAGCGGCATCAACTGTACGTGCCAAACCATCCATCCATCCACCCAACCCGTCCGTCCAATGCTGTACAAATGTTTGATGCTTTCTGCCTGCTTGCTTTGCTCTGCAGCGAGCATTTTCGCCTACGGCCAGACGAGCAGCGGCAAGACGTACACCATGGTCGGCATCACGGAGCACAGCATGGCCGAAATCTACGCCTACATAGACCAGGTGCCGTTCCTTCGCTACCGTTGGTTTGCTTTCTCTGCGTGCATTGCTTAACCTGTGCTCTGTTCCGGGTCTTCCTTCGATTCAGCATCCCGACAGGGAGTTCATCCTCAAGTTCTCGGCCATGGAGATATACAACGAGGCCGTCAGGGACCTCCTCAGCTCCGACGCCGCCCCTCTCCGGCTCCTCGACGATCCGGAGGTGAACTAAAACTGTTTTCTGGTAGCTGAAAGCAATTCAAAAAAATTCTTTTCTACCAGAGTTCATCCTACTCATGGTTAGCGCAACTGTGCTTGAATTGTTCAAGCAGAAAGGAACTGTGGTGGAGAAACTCACCGAGGAGACTCTGAGGGACAAAGGACATCTCCTGGAGCTCCTTGCTGTGTGTGAAGGTGTGGAGTGGAATCCTTTTTATCTTTCACTGAATCGCCGTCGAAACTGGAAATAACATATGCGCAGGCGGCTCAACTGGTTCATTACTGCTTTTGCTCACTCATTTGCGTTGTGCCACAGCTCAAAGACAGATCGGGGAGACCGCCTTGAACGAAACGAGTTCTAGGTCTCACCAAATACTCAGACTGGTAGGTGCCCTTATGGCCTTATCGCACTGAACGATGATCGATAGTCATTCATGTTCTGCCTTGAACTGTTTGTGTTCTTAACCTCCCGTGTAAACTGCAGACGGTTGAGAGCTCCACGAAGCAGTTCCTGGGGAAAGGCAACTCCAGCACCCTTCAGGCTTGCGTGGTAGGAAGCGAACACCTTAATTTCTTCGTGTTTTAGATTCTTTTGACGATACTGCAGTTCCATGCATGGCCTCTGAGCTTCTTCTCCTTCTGCGCAGAACTTCGTTGATCTGGCAGGAAGTGAACGTGCATCACAGACAGCGGCGAGCGGTATGAGGCTGAAGGAGGGCAGTCATATCAATAAGAGTCTTCTTACACTGGGAAAGGTCATTCGCCAGCTCAGGTTTGTTGAATTTCAAGTCACACTTCTTGAAGTACAAGCCCAAGCTCTCTGACGAACTAGTTGGCTTCTGATGCAGCGGGGGAAGAAACGGCCATATCCCCTACAGAGACTCCAAGCTCACCCGCATATTGCAGTCGTCTTTGGGAGGCAATGCAAGGACAGCCATCATCTGCACGATGAGCCCGGCGCACTCCCACGTCGAGCAGTCCAGGAACACCCTCTTGTTTGCAAACTGTGCAAAAAATGTAGTCACCAATGCACAAGTAAATGTCGTAATGTCAGACAAGGCATTAGTGAAGCATCTTCAGAGAGAGCTTACGAGGTTGGAAAATGAGCTCAAGCTTCCAGGATCAGCCTCTTGCTCAACTCATGCTGAGGTTCTGAAGGAGAAGGATGAACAGATTAAAAAGGTTTGGTTAGTCTTAGCAAATCACCTTTTAATAATATTCACATTCATGGTAACTAGCTACATTCACAATAATCACCTTGTTTTAAAAATACATAATTTTATGGATTTCCAGCTGGAAGAACAGCTGAAGGAATTGATGGAGGAAAAAGACACGGTTCAATCAGAACTTCAGAATTTCCGCAAAGTTGCAAGTGATGACCATCTCAATTATCTTAAAGCAAGACTATGGGTACTTGCTCTCTCATGTATAACTGTCATTTTTCTCATCTAAAAGTTTTACTTGTGCCTGTAATACCAAACCGGGTAACCTACCTCTGACAGGATCCACATAGTCAATCTTCAGAATCCCTACCACGTAATATGTCAGAAGATGCACTTTCATGTTCAGATACTTATGACCTGGTCGATCAAGATCTATTAATAGATGCACAGCCAGGGCACTTTCCGCGTCGGCCCAGTAACCATGTTTTCGACAGCATAGATGAATGCCAAGAAAACTTAGTGGCCTACCCAGCTGTGCCAGATGTTCCTGAGGAGCACTGTAAGGAAGTACAATGCATTGAAACCAACGAGCTCAGAGAAAGGAGAAGCCAAGAATCCTTTCATGCACAGAAACCTGAAACGCCTGAAAAGGAGAGAAGACCTGAAACGCCTGAAAAAGAGAGAAGACTGATTATGGATCAAGCTGAAGATTGTCCTGATGAAGAGAAACGTGGTGAAAGCATCACAAAGACAGCAGAAAATGCCATCGAGCTATATGCATGCGATTCTGACCCGTCTTTTGAAATTGAAAAACCTAATGTTGACGAGGAACCATTGGCCCTGAGGAGGTGTGTGATAAGCTCCAGGGATACTGTACTAGCAAGGAGCAGCAGCTGCAAAGCAAGCTTCATGGTAATTCCAAACAGCTGGTTTGATGATTCAACAAGTATGAACATGACAACACCACCAAGTGAAAATTTCAAGTTTCCTCGGAGAAGGCCAGAACAGGTAAGGAGGAACCTCTTTCCTGAAAAAGTTGCCTCAGATGCCATCACCGACAACAGCACAGGTAACGCTGAAGAAGAAAGTGTTGCCAATGACACAAGCCGTGTAACTGAAGTGAAGCAGCAAACTGAGCAGAACGATGCATCCCAGCCACAGGAAAACCAGGTACAAGCTGGCACAGATTCGTCAACGAGCACCACCTTCGAGTCTCCTTCACGGTGGTCCTTTGATTTTCCAAAGAAGCAGCAAGAGATCATCGAGTTGTGGCATGAGTGTCATATCTCCATAGTGCACAGGACTTACTTCTTCCTCCTCTTCAATGGAGACCACACAGATCACATCTACATGGAGGTAGAGCACAGGCGACTGTCCTTCATCAAGAATTCTTTCATTGCTGATGGTGAGCCGAATGCTACTGTTGCATCAAGGTACTTATCATATGATGATAATGAACACAACTTCAGCTTATCTATAAAACCAATCACAATGAATTGCACACATTGATTCTTGTTACTACTGCAGTTTAAAGAGTCTTCGGAATGAGAGGGACATGTTGTACAGGCAGATGGTGAGGAAGCTCAGCCTCGCTGAAAAGGAGAGCCTCTACAGCAAGTGGGGGATCGAACGGAGCTCTAAGCAACGGAGGCTGCAGCTGTCGCGCCTCATCTGGACACAGACTGATATGGAACATGTGAGGGAGAGCGCTGAGCTCGTTTCGAAAATGGTCCAACATCTGGAGCGGGGACAGGCCATCAAGGAGATGTTTGGGTTGAGCTTCTCGCTGAATCTACGGTCTGGGAGATCTTTCAGCTGGGGTGGAGCCTAATCCTGATCTGTGAAACGAGTTGATAGACTTGATTACCATGACATGGAGGTAGACGGATACATAGCGCAGCAAGCTGCTCGTCGGGAAAGGAATTCACATCGGCTCCAGATTTGGTCCAGTACAAATGCTTTGCTGATTTATGCAGGTGACAGAATTTTCTGAGGGGGGCTTATGGAAGTCGAACCAACTGGACAAAGGGATGCATGCTAATGATTTTGCACTTAACCGTATGATGTATTTACCTGATCAGTGTATGCATCTATATTGTGCCAACAGAAGGACTGCACACTGGCTCGCAGTTTCGCTGTAATCATCGTAACTAATATGATCACTTCAAGCTTATAGCTTGTTTGTAAATGTATAGCCTACGATGGATGTTGCGAGGCGTACTTGACCACAAGATGGGTTGTGAATTGTGGCGGGTGGTGCACTTGGTTTGTCATTCCCTTTCCTTTTGTCAGCTGTACAGCTGGTGAGTGCAGACTAACTAGTTGGTGCTGTACTCTACCAAGATTTGCTGAAACCAAATTGGCAGTTTCTAGTGCATGTTCCTTGCATTGCTTTCACTCATAAATTTTCGACATCGACATTTTCCCTCCTCATTCCAGTACAAACTTAGTGGATACCATAGAAGGAGCGTATAATGCCAAACATGTAAAATGGTTTTAAGTTTATCAAAACTAAGATTCCAGGTCCTGTCATACGAATCGAGTTCAAAATCACATGTAAAAAAGGGAGGTGCTGCCACCAATCCCACCTCTTCACCCCCCTTATCCTAACCCATTGGAACTTGAAATTCAGGAAAAAGGGGGAAAAGGAGGTGAAATTAGAAGGCGCGAGCTCGTACTTTTCAGTTGGAGGAAGCTGAACTCATCAGCTTTCGAAACCTTCCACGAATCGTAAACATTCAACAAGAAAAGAAGTTCATAGCCCGAAATTAGGCGTAGGGTTCTAGGATTCCGGCAAACCTCAGGCTCCCGCGACGCGGTGTGTAGAACGCGCGGAGGTTTCTACGACGGCGCGGTGCGGCGGTTTTTTGGGCGGCGGAGCGGCCACACGGACGCCGGACGATTCGGGGACGGCATTCGGCGGCGCGGCGGGGGTTGTTTTCCCCTACGGCGCGGCATCCGATCGGAGCGGAAGCGGCCTTTTCATGTGGGCTTCTTTGCAGTTTCATTGGGCCTAGGAGAAATAGCTGGGCTTCCCTTAACTCCCTCGTGGGCCTTGGAACCCTTCCTCACACTTCGCCAGTTCTCACCTCTCCTCTTCCCTTCTCCTCTCGCGGACGGCTGATCCAGCGGCGGCGGCGGCGGCGGCGCTACGCTGCGGTAGGCATCGAGCTCGGCGGCGGCGGCGGCATCATGGCGCTGCGGATGGCGGCGGCCGCGTTCGTGCGGCGCCTGGTGCCGGCGCGCCCCCCGGCGCTCCTGGCGGAGGCGGAGGCCGTGACGTGCGGGCGCGGGGACAAGAAGACCAAGCGCGGGAAGCGGTTCAAGGGCTCCTACGGCAACTCGCGGCCGAAGCGGGACAAGAAGATCGAGCGCATCAAGGACCGCGTCGAGGTGCCCCGCTCCACCCCGTGGCCCCTCCCCTTCAAGCTCATCTGAGCTCAGGGACCACCCCCCCTCTTCGGTTCGTCGGGCTACCTAGGGTCTCACTTTATCCCCTATCGATTACTGCCACTCTCAGCTGCTTTACTTAGTTTGTTTCCCAAATTAGGCTGTGTGTACCATCGGATCGAATTGCCATGTTGCAACAATTTCGGACAGTGCAGTCGCTCTGGATGAAATGGATTGTTTTATGTGCCCTCTTGTCATCGTGTTATCTGGATGATGATTATAATAAATCATTGCAAATGAGATTCTATAGTTACGGATTTATACGGTTAACAATAGCTTTGATGTTCTTTTTGTGCGATTGTTGATGAGCACCCATTTCTTTGATTGTTTTTTATGCATGGAAAATACCCAAGTTTTGACTGCTTTAACTGAATCTTCACAAGTAAGTTTTGTTCTTATTATTGTCAATGTATCATACTATGTCATGGTTGAACTAGCATTTCTTTGCATTGATTGCTGTTCATGACTGGATGCCATTAGAGTAGAATTTGGGACTAGAATTCACAGCTTTATATTCTTCCTGCGCTCCTTATAGCTTACTGATGACTTAAAACTTATCGTGTATTGACTTTATGATGGCTGGATTTTGCAACATCAAAATTTTGCTGAATGTTGTTTGGACATTATTATGCTCGAACACAATAGCCTTATTTCTATTTGCAAGATGTTGACTGATTACTCTGATTTTCTTGTTGTGATGCTGAAGACGCATTCCTATTGCCATTAGTATCGCCATCTTGACTATTTGAAAACAGTAATAGCTGAAAACTATTTTATTGCATGTCCAGTTTTCATGTCATGGATTGAAGGTACAGTGTCGTTGGCAACTTGCCATTGACGTTATTGCTTTGACCATCCAAATTACTTGAATCACTCAGCCGTTATAGAGTTTTAAAATTGCATGCCTCGGTTGCATATATCTGCTTAAAGCTAAGCCACTGCTGTTATTGTTACAACATGAACAAATTATTCATAATGTTATGTGTTTTCTGCCATTGATTCTCTGGTTACATGTTTGGTGATCTTTGAATAATCAGTAGCCAGAACACATCTTAATGTCGCCCACAACGGTGTCCTTTTCTCTCCTTGTTTTATAATTCTGGTTTCTGATGTAAACTAGTGTTTCGCAGACATGAACACATTACAGTTCTCTATACGCAACAATTATTGGAAAATCTTATCCACATAAGGACATATCCGCAAGCATAATGCGGAACTGGCATAGATATACAAGTAGGTTACGAAGAGAGTTAATTGTCCTTTTCAATATCAATTCCAAATGTCAATGATAATAACATCCTTTTCTTGTCTCAAGTGGTAACACGATCAAGTTACTGCATGATATGGCTTTAAATTATTTTCCAAAGTTAAATTTGTGATATAAAATCTGTTTGGGGGTATATATACTTTGTTGTCTTTGTCACTAGGTCGCATAAACCTTAGCTGATTTTTTTGATTTAAATTGTCTGAGATATACATTTTGCCACCGGGTCAAATGGACCGTAGATCAGACTAATGCTCGATTGACAGCGAGAGCAGTTGGTATTATTATTTTGCGTCTGTTCTACCTTGGGGCAGTAGTCCACCTTTATATACTAAACTCTGGAAGAGAAGAACCTTAATACTGAACCAAGTTTCGAGCTGGAAGAGAAGAACCTTGATACTGAATCAAGTTTCGGGGACTTCCTGGTGACTTGATTGGTTCCCTTCTCCTAATTTTCACAGGATTATTCCCATCCAATGATATGAGACTGACCTGAAAAATGATAATCAACTAGTAATTTGGATTTCTTGAGAGTTGAATTCGATGCCGTAGCCATTTATGATGGTGCAGTGGCGATCAGGACGACGACGACAAATTGTCATGAGGGTGCTGGAGCCGTCTGGACGTTTGTTGATGATGGTATGGGCACTTGTGCAGTTTTATTCGTAATAAAGTTTGCTATTTATACTGTACAGAAAGCATAATTTCTATATACATGTCGATCCCTTACATACTTCTTTGTAAGTTTCGGTACTTCCTATTGCTGGATGTGGTGCTTCTTTTGTTTCCCTTTGGGCTTTGGCATGCATGCGGCCGCTCCATCTCCATGCCCCCTCTGCTTTTGGTCCGCTCAAGTTGCAGTCAGGTGATGGATCGTGGATCAGTGAGCAGTGCCTGACCACGACAAGTGAGCGACCACACAGATTTGGTGCGAGCGGCCAGGTTCTCCGTTCCTCCTTCCGTTAACCGTCTCCAGCACCATTTCTCGGAGCGACGGGCTAGCAACCCGTGCGATGCTTGGACAGGCAGGCTGACAGTAACACGCCGGCTGACGCTCGAGCTCGACCCTTCAATACTACTGGAGTGCTGTAATCCGAGGTGAAGGTATCATCTTCATCAGTCACCCGAGAGTGCCTGCCTGCTCCGTGATACAGTACTGTCGTCTGGAGGTCTCTGAGAGCTCCGTTGATCTTGATCCCGATGTCCTGGTCGACCCTGTAGGTACCTCTGGCTGGGTGATGTGAGCCCGTGCTGGCTGGGTGGCTCTGTTGATGCTTCATTCCGGAGCTTGTCCTGGTCGGATAAACCACCCCCGCTCCTGGGTCCTGTCTGGTAGGATCGATCAGGACGAGTAACAGTGTCGCTGCTGCTCTCTCACCATCGACGAGCCCGGTGTCTCCAATAAAATTGGAAAATCAGACCATGTTTTACCGAGAGCTTAGCAAAACGACGACGCTGATCGCAACCCCACGCACGGTGGTGTCCACTCTCCAGAGCCTCCGCCGGTGGTGGGCGCCACGGCACGAGCGTCGCCGGAGGGCGGTACATGCGGTGGCGGTGGCGGTGGCGGTGGCGTGACCTCGCACGCAACTGCAGACGACACTGTTCACAGATCCCTCGGCCCGGCGAGATATATATACTCGTAAGATAAGCAGCAGGCAGGCAGGCAGGCACTGTAGCTGCGGCATGGCGCGGCGTGCGTGCGTGCCCGGTCGGCCGGCCAACGGCGGGTGGCGGATGGCGATGGCCAATAGGGGGGAGAAAGGTGGCGGGCTGGATCTCTTCACCGGACTCAGACCTGGATGGATAAACCTAAAAGAGGGGAGGATTAAAAGGCCAGCGAGAGGCCGCCAAATCCAGACACTGCTGGACCCCGTGCGGATTCCGGCCGCACTCCGTGGCGCTGGCCGCCTCCTCGCCTCTCGTTCTGTCCATCGTTCGTTCCCCTCCCGTGCCGTTGCCGTTGCCGCTGCCAGGGGACGACGGATCCGTCGGTGTACCGCGCGCGTACACGTACTACCTAATCTGGCCCCTGTCCAACAGTTCGCGCGACGTCGACGCATGATCGCGTACAGTCGTCGTGTTTCTCCTCTCATGAAAAAGCTTTTCGAGATTCGGTCCAGTCGGAAGATGGAAAAAAGGGCTTGGATCCGGTTCCTGCCTATCCCAGCACACCACCCGTTCCTTGTCTCACTTTCACCTCGGCGAAAGAAGAAGAAAAAAACTGCTTCTGCTGTTTGCTCCAGATCAGACTGCAGATCTTCAGGTTCAAGCTAATTGATAGAGGTGAGAGGGGGTGGCACTCCAGTCCAACACACCATCTTTTAGCATGATATTTCACGCAGCGGTCGTGAGAAGGAAGGGCAAGAACTTATCCGCCGGTCAACGATGATAAGCATGCTCGGAAGTAACTTGGCGAGACACGGAAACCCGGAGGGGTACGTGTGCTGTGCCGTGCTGTGCTGTGCTGTGAGAGGGAACGGATAAGTGACGAGACAGTAACCGGAAAGGAATCAGGACGAGCAAGGAGGGGAACAGCCGGATGGTTGGAGTGGAGTTAGTTTAGTTTTAGTTCTCAATCGGATCGGGTCAGTGGGTGGACCTTGAAAGCGTCTGTCAAACTTTGCTGCGGTGCGATCACACGCACCCAAACAGAACTCGCCAGCGGCGCCGGGAAAGCGGAAGGGCGGGGACACCTGGATTGCATGTGCGAGGCCGTGGGAGTCCTCTTACAAAACTGATGATGAAACCGTGGAAAGTGTCACCTTTTCTCCGTCGCGTCTATCCGCTCCATATTATATATATATATATATATGTTCTCCCCGTTCAGTACGTCAACCGGACGTACTGTCGTGTGTAGTACAGCACGTACAAGGTCGCATGCTGCACGTTGCATGAGTACCCCCTCCATTCCACATGTGAAACGGAGGAAGTACATTAGCGAGGGAACTACAGATGTAGAAAATACGATTAAAGCATTTCTAACCCATCACCAATAATTTACAGGAGAATACATCCGAGTATTCATTAAAGGAGCATACTAAAACAAAGCCATTTCTAACCAATCCTTAATACTTTTATAACTCCCTAAAAAAACACAAATGCGGTGGAAATTTGATTCAAACTATTACGTCGAACCTGATTCGAAATATTTCACGTATCTTGAACAAAGTTTAGACTAGTTTGTATAGAAATTTACTAAAACTACTTGCTAACCCCTCTCTTTCTAGACCCTCTCCTTGTTTGATTCGATAAGAGACCGTCATCGTCGGAGTCGAAGTTGTTGCAGCAAAGGTCAATGACCTTTTTTGCCCCGACCACATACTGCCTGCACAACAGACGCTCTACCTCAATGTCCTTTGGGTATCAAGGGCGGAGCTCCGCCATGTATGCCTCGCCGACTTACTCTACCTCGAGAAGCTCGCGTGCCTTCCAGTCTTCTCGCATCTTCCATGCGATGGCCATTTGCGGGTCAACAAGCACCAACTGCGGCAGGGAGCCCGGAAAGTTTAGTCACACGTTGGCGATGTGGAGGTGGACCGACATAATTTCATATTCACGTGTTGCATGCACCACAGAGGGGAAGGAGCCGATCCAAAATCCGCTCGTGGGTGTCGCGGTCGGTGATCTCCACGACCCACGTCCCCCATCGGTGTTGTTGCACGTCGAGGCATTTTGGCTGTGGCTGGAGGTCGGGGATGCACCGACGCGGGAGTAGGATGCCACCACGGCTACGTACGGCGCGCGATGGCATGGATCCGCGCTGGGGATGGATGACGGGGAGCGACATCACTTGGACTCCGACCAACATCGTCGTCAGAGCAATGCTGGACTGGATGGCGTGAGGGTGGCTGGCTGGCGTGGCTTGGACGACGGTGTAGTGAAAGAGAGAGAGAAGTGCGTACGAGGGATTGTTTCTCCGTGATGGCGCGGACGAATATATATTTAAGAGCAGGACATTATGGAGTAAGAGAAAATCTCCTCTACATCTTTTACGAGTTTGGCTAGGTGCCACATAGAGAAGAATAACATAATTTATCCTCTGCCAACATATGGGGATCAGTCACACATGCTCTTAGCGCCGTTTCGCAGCTGGAAGTTTATGTCGATGAATCACACAATTTCAGTGTGAAAGTGTACCATACCATGATCATTTCAAACAATAATATACCATATTGAGGCAAAAAGAGGCCGATTTCACTGTTTTAACTCTTTTGCTTTAGTTTAGCCTGATCTGGCCTTATTGTAAAAAAAGTTGGATCTGATTCTTTTCCTACCGAAACTCGGGCTGACGGTAGGCTAGAACTGGCTACTGTCGTTGTTTGGTCAACGTAAACAGCGCCGTATGACCTTGTTGACATGGATAAGTGGCTACCACCACACAGTGACGAGCTACATATAGGAACCTTGGCGGGCCAAATTAAAGGAAAATCCAACTATCTTATTCTGATGTTCCATTTACTCTTATATCCTAATGTATTTTTATTAAATCTGGACGGGCCATAACACAGTTTGGCTTGACCATAGCTCCTCCACAGGGAGAGGCGGTAGGGTGTCATTTCCTATCGACAAGTGGATGACAGTAGAATGTTCAAACGGTTAATTCTACCAGGTGTAATTAACTGCTGAACACAGGGAATTAACTAACTGCCTGAACATTGACCCCTCAAAAAAACAAAAACAAAAACTAACTGCCTGAACATCCAAATAGTGAATTTTGCCGCAAAGATATCGGGGGCAAGATTTGACGGAATGGAACCGGCAGTACCCCGAGTCACCGGCGCTTGGCACGGCGCGTACGTTGTCGTGCTCCGGTGTCGATACCGCGCGCGCGTTCTCCGTTCTCAACATGTACGGTACACGGGCCGCACAGACGGAACCGGCAGCAGCGGGCGGGACGCCGAGCGAGATCCCCACGGCACGGTGCACGGCGGGACACGCCGTCGTGCGTACAGTACCACGCCCAGCCCCAGCCCCAGCCGTCGCCGTGCCACTGCTCCCGAGGCCGTGGCGGCAGCGTAGCGTAGCCCGTCACGGCGACGCGACGTCACCGCCGATCCGACACGTCCCGCCACCGCGCGATTCCCCGAGCCTCAACCAACCAACCAACCAGCCAGCACGCACGCAACTCAAGAAACCGCGACGCGCCCGGGAGCACCATACCAGCCGTGCGCGCTCCGCTCGACGCTGTGCGTGCAGCGTACGTGGCCGCCAGCTTATGCCACCGGAACCGGAAGGAAGCCAGGGAGGGATCAGGAGAAGCAGCTCGGCCTAAGCCCGGGCCTAAGCTAAGCTGGCTAGGTGCGCTCCCAAGTCTTTGCCCCGCGACAGCGACGCCGGCCGGGGCTCCATCCATCGCCTAGCTGCACCTACAGCTACAGCTATAGAGAGAGGAGAGGGGAGGGGAGGAGAGGAGACGGGAGACCCGGCTACGCATGCACGCCACCGCGCTCCATTGGCCGCCCCGTTGCCATCACCGCGCCCATCGCTCCATCCCCCGATTAAACTACTCCATATCGCTAGTAAGCAGAAGCAGAATCGATCCATCACACCAAGCTAGCTAGCCTCCTAGCTCGCTCGCTCGCCCGCACACCCGCGATCCATTCTGCTTCTTCCCCTTCCTTCCCACTCCGGATCAGGTGCATGACCACCGGCGAGACCTAGCTAGGTAGGTAGGGAGGGAGGGAGGGATGGAGCAGGGGGAGGAGGACGGGGACTGGATGATGGAGCCGGCGTCGGGGAAGAAGGGCGGGGTGATGATCGACAGGAAGAAGCGCTTCAGCGAGGAGCAGATCAAGTCGCTAGAGTCCATGTTCGCCACGCAGACCAAGCTGGAGCCCCGCCAGAAGCTGCAGCTGGCCCGGGAGCTCGGCCTGCAGCCGCGCCAGGTCGCCATCTGGTTCCAGAACAAGCGCGCGCGCTGGAAGTCCAAGCAGCTCGAGCGCCAGTACGCCGCGCTTCGGGACGACTACGACGCCCTCCTCTCCAGCTACGACCAGCTCAAGAAGGACAAGCAAGCGCTCGTCAACCAGGTATATACTCCTATGTCTGTCTGTCTGTGCTACGTACCGTGTGTTTCTCCGTGCTCTCCGCTCGGTGGCGTGGAGCTCGTGGTGCCTCTGGCTAATGCATGGTCGACGGGTTTCTTGCCTTGCGTGTCCGTGCAGCTGGAGAAGCTAGCAGAGATGCTGCGGGAGCCGGGCGGGGCCAAGTGCGGAGATAATGCCGGCGCTGCTGACAGGGACGACGTGCGCCTGGCCGTGGCCGGCATGAGCATGAAGGACGAGTTCGCGGACGCTGCCGGGGCCAGCAAGCTCTACTCGGCGTCTGCCGAGGGCTGCGGCGGCAGCGGCAAGCTCTCCCTCTTCGGCGAGGACGATGACGACGCGGGCCTCTTCCTCCGGCCCTCGCTGCAGCTGCCAACCGCGCACGACGGCGGCTTCACGGCGTCGGGGCCGGCCGAGTACCAGCAGCAGTCGCCGTCGTCGTTCCCGTTCCACTCGAGCTGGCCGTCGTCCGCGACGGAGCAGACCTGCAGCAGCTCCCAATGGTGGGAATTCGAGTCCCCGAGCGAGTAAGTAGAGCCATCGGTCAAGCACCATGCAAGGAATCGCCGACGTGATCGACCATGCAACAGATCAGTGTTCCTAACACAGAGCACTATACTGCCGATCGAATCCGTGGAGAAGACGACGGCGCGATCGATCATATGCAACCGAAGATGGTGGTGTCAAGTGTGTACATAGCTCGAAACCCAGGTCTGTCCAGTCCAGTACGTCCAGGCAGCCTCTTCCTTCTCAATCAGCAGTCAGCACGCCATTTTTCTTCACCCTCTTCCTCTTTAAGAATCACTTGCTCTTGTCAATTACCTGCCACACCGTGTAATCCACAGGGAAACTAGTCACAAAACCAAATTATAGAGACCGATCTTCAGATGCAAGTGCATGCAACTATTTAGCTAGCTAGTAGTAATACGCATCCATGCATGGCTGTTCATCATGTGGCCGCCACTTAATAAGCTTTCTCTCTTCTCTTTGATGTGATCAATTGGTTCCTTGGAATGCAACACAATGATTGCGAGATCATGGCTGACTGGAATAGCTAGCTAGATTGAGGAGAAGCATGTGGGGGAAAGCTAGGGAGGTCCGGTCCAGGCTGCTGGATCAAGATTCCTTCACGAGCAGGAGAGGAGAAGGGGAATCGAACAACACACTCATCACTAGCCAGTGACCAGTACAGCACTGCGGTACGGGACAGTACAGGCCAGGGTGGCACAGATCACAGAACGTGCATCCGGCCATTGTTAATTTCAAACCAAATGCATGGCAAGAGGCGCGTCGTTTAGGTCAGCCAGAAAATATATGGAAAGGGATATGGCCTAGCAGTGTATTCTTGGGTTTATCCCTAGCTAGTCACATGTTTTTCTTTAGGGAGACGTATATTATTATAGAAAACCCTAGTAAGAAAAATAAATTAGCTTCCAGTCCTTCAGAGTCCTCCACATCCCCCCCCCCCCCCCCCTTGATGCCAGTAAAGTTCCCCACCAACGTCGTCAAAACAAAAAATTGTATCCACACATGCAGTTAGGAAGTCACCGGTTCGTGTGGATGTGTCGGGGCATTGTTCCCGAAGGATCCACGATTCGAGGAAGAAGATGTTGTGTCGATCACATCCAAACATAGTTGGCGCTTTTGCTGCCACAAAACCACCGGCCCGACGACGATACAATCAGCTCCCAATTTCACAGAGAGAAAGGCAAAACCACCCACCAAACTCCTCGCTTAAACCGACGGTGCACACATTGTCGAAGCCTGAGAAGAAGGCATAGCAGCCCTTATTGGGCATGGCTACCACCATCACTTGAAACCTAAAGTGACGGACATATAAGACCAGTTTCACCTGATCTCATCGGTGGATCCAACGGTGCAAACACCACCAGAGCCAGAGAAGAACTTGTAGGAACCATTACCGAACACCACCGCCACCACCGTCGGGAGGGCCGAACCAGCGTAGGGAATAGTTTTACGATCAAATAGATGTTCAACAAGTTCTTGGAAGAGATGAAATTTCTGAAACATCAGAGGTAAATTCAACTAAACTTGTTGAAATCATTTATAAAACGGCAAAAGTACTTTTGACTACCAACAAAAATAGGCCCAAGGCCCCATACATCAGAAAAAACGAGCTCTAAAGGAGCTTGAGAAACACTTGTTGAACGAGGATATGGTAATTGATGGCTTTTAGCCATGTGACAAGCATCACAAACTAGATGATGACCAGTTTTATTTGACACGGGAAGGCTGTTGTTGCGAAGAATTTGCTACACCACGTGGAGCGATAGATGACCTAGGCGCCTATGCGACCTAGAGGTAGATGGCTTGATTACTCGGAGGATTTGTCGTCCAAGAACAACCGGTTGGTTAGCAATGAGGTAAAATCCATCTTTATCCACACCGTGAAGGATCGTTCCCATTGTGTCCTGATCATGAACAGAAAAGAACTTCGGGTAAACAACAAGATATGCACCATTATCTTTAGTGAGTTGGTGACCATAAAGAAGACTTTTGGCGGTATTTGGAACATGAAGAATATTATTCAACTTGAAAGATTTACGTGAAGTAGAAAGAAGTAAATGACCAACATGTTGAATTTCCATACCTTGAGCAACAATAGTGTGGATTTGTTCCGGCCCGGTATAGCTATCACGAACTGCAAGTTTCTCCAACTCGCCGGTCACGTGATCAGTAGTTCCGGTGTCAAGATACCAGTTGTTGTCAACATCGTAGGACGCACTGGCGATATTGGCAGATTTTCGGCCGCCACCACCGCGCCCATCACCACCACCACCTTGGCACTTGGGAGGAGGGTTGAAGGTTTTTCCAAAGTGCTTGAAACAGGGCATGGCACATGACCTTCCTTCTTGCAAATTTGGCATGTCACGTCGCCCCCTTCTCCTGAAGATGACGAGACATCCTAGTTGTTCCTGTCGGGATTGTTGTTGTTGGAGAAGTGGGAGCCACCATCACCATCGAAGATCCCACCAGAGGAGCGGCCAGAGTTGATGCCCCCCTGGAGGCGAGGTTGATGGAGTAGCCACCGCTGCCGATGCCGTTCTGCGCCTCAAGGCATGCCTTCATCGATTGCAACGGAGATTAGAGCTCAATGAGGCCAATATCCATCCGAGTCGTGGTGCGAGTGGAGAGAGCCGCGACAATTGTAATCCGAGTCCACCCCTTGGAGGACATAGGCGACGAGGTCATCATCGTCGATGGGTTTCCCTGCCGCCACCATCTTGTCGGGTACTCCCTTCATCTTGGTGAAGTAAGTGGTGACATAGGAGTCCCCTTTTCGGGTGCTGCCAAGTTGCCCACGGAGCTGGATATGGCGAGCACGAGACTGTGATCCGAACAGCTGCAGGAGTGTCGTCCAAACTCCAGCTGTAGAGGTGAGAGTATGGACCTAAAGAATAACCTCAAGAGAGAGAGATAGATAGAGAGAGAGAGAGAGATGTATGCAGGAAAATAAGGACATGTTGGTCATGTGTATACCAGAAGACATGATCAGGGTTTAGAGTATGTAAGCTCCTTCTTCCCTGAAACTTTTTTCTCTGAGATAAGAACAACGTGCGGCTCGACTATGGTTCCATCTAGGTACCCCATCAGATTGAGCCTTCCAAATCAAAAAATTATCCCTAGATAGATTTTCTGAGATGGTATGACCTAAAGCTGTGAGGGAGGAAGCCATGGCAGATGTAGAGGAAGAAGATGACATAGATGTATAGGAAGAGATAGAAGGTTGGAAGCATGCCGCTAGGCAGCGATGCGAGCATGTTATATGTGCACAAGGCCAAGAAGATTATTTAGAGGAGGTTGCAGGAGGTTGGGATCGATCTCATCTATCTACATGATAGGCACAACGAGAAAGAGATCGATCCTACCAGTCGGCCAAACCATCCAACAGAAACACACGCACACCTACGAACTCGTGATACACACGATTTATACATACACCATGTATATACATAGACAATACAATGTCTAATGTCTGACATACTGAACGATCTACGATGATGTTAACTGCAAGTCTCACCGATATGTAGGCCCCTTTCATACATTTCTACCGGCGAAGCCGGTGAAGGAGAAGGAGGTCGATGATCTATCGACGGGGGAGGGGTGACGACGTGGAAACTCTAGATTCCCTACGAGGTGTGAGAGATAGAGGTGGCTTAGTCATGTATGGTCTTTGACTACATTTTTCTAACTACTACTTCCTCTGTATGAAAGCATGTATTGTGAGCTAATATTACGACATCTATTTTGGTACGGAGGAAATACAAAGGATTAAAAATAGTGTAGTTAATTTTTAGAATGCAATAACCAACAAATGTCTTGGTGCTCCTAGCGAACGCCCTCACGGCCGTCGGATTGAGGTCAGACGCATGTCAATTCTAAATAATTATATTGCACGACAGACAATTCTTTCTTACATTATGGCAATTTTCACTTCGCTTAAATGACAAATCCTTTACAAACAGCATGTCAAGCTCATTCTGTTTTGGCATGGTAATTTTTACGTTCTCTGGCAAAAGGAATCTGACATCAGATTTTTAACATTACCGCAACTTTTTACATGTTTATCTAATTGTTTCTCGGCGTTTGTTTATTCAAGAAAAAGGTTCTTACCAGCAGCTCCGTACATCAGGAAGACGACGTCGGCGAATAAAGTCGATAGAGGACGCAGGGAAATGAAACTACCCACTTGCTATTATATCCTTCGATTATCCGAGGTAGAAGTGACCGGGTAAATTCCCATCTTGAGAGCAACGCTACGTGGTAACAATTCCATTTTGGTCGACAGCAGGCATCGACGAACCGCCTTGGTTCCTCCCAGTCGAAAAGCCACTTTGATTATATGAGTAACACATCATTCCAACGTTATCACTGACAGTAAAAAGTTCTTCCTTTTTTGAACTGCAGTAACAGAAGAAGTTACCCGCGGTAACTAATCCTGTTTGGGACCGCTCTGCTTCATTAAAAACAGCCCCGTTCCACCAAATCCACTATAGGGCAGTTTCATATAGAAGTTGTAGCTCTTTTAAAGAGAATGTTTGGCTTTTATCCAGCTTCAACTTCACGAATGGAAAATTTGATGGAAAGGATCTATTTGATTGGATGAGAGGGAAGAAACGAAGGGGTATCACTTACGGGTGGCAGTGATGGGTAATTTCGCTTCAACTCCAGCTTCTATAATTTTATGGAGCACCTCCTGGAGAGCTTTATAAAAAACAGGAAGTTGGACCCCAGATTCTAGTTTTTTTGTGAAGCTGTATATCGTGAAGCTATCCCGTTTGGCTTATGTTTTTTAAAGCGGAGCTGAATTTTTTGGAACAGAGGAGTCCCAAACAGGGCCACTAGTAGTACCACTACGTGCGCACGTACGTGCTCGCTGTTTGCTTGGACGCTCACGTAACCCAGCCATCAAGCTGGGTTGGGTTTTTCTTTTGTGGCGACGTATAGACGGAATCCCTCTCTTTCGTCCTCGGACTGTTGCGTGGGCCTCCCGGACAAAAGAAAGACTGTTGCTGCACAATGACATGCCACTGTGCGACGATTAGGAAGCTGGTGGAATCATAGAATACCGATGCCAGGGTTATTTGGGTCCATGCCTGACACCTAGTTTAAGAGCTCAGGCTTTGCCGTACTAAACCGCTGTCTGGTTTGACGCCAGCTGCAACAATATAATCCGTCAAAGGTTCTCGCTTGCATCAAAGGTTTTGGCCTGGTTTTCCCTCCGCTGCATGCATTTGGTCACTAACGAAGTTAAGAAGAATATGCCACGCTGTGCATGCCGCGGATCTGACTACGTACATACCTACTTACGCCAGCCACGACTGACAAAAAAACTCAATCAAATCATCGGAAGAAACACTGATATTTGTTTGTGCGTGCTAGTACATGGCTTGGCGCCGGGAGGATCGGAAGGAGGTACACGGCGCGGGCGCCTGTCGTGTGATCGTGGGGGTGGTTAGCGGTGCTCCCATCCGGCCGATACGGGTTCCACTCAAGCGCGACAGCTCATCGGGCCATGGCGCCGGAGATATTGTAAACCAACGCGTTGCTGTCGAGACCGGAGGAGAGGAGAGCGGGGAGGCCCGTCGGTGAGTGGAAAGGCCAACGCCAGCGCCAACATATATCTAATCGCCGTCTGCTGGTGGTAGTGGTATAAAATTGCTCGCCTGGTGACGGATGGAGCCACCTGTGCAGCGCGCTGTGGGAGGGGAAAGATTTTGTGTTCATCAGCAGATGCCACACGTGGCCCTGCTTAGCTTAGCTTATCCCGTGTGGGTGGGTGTTAACCTTGTACCGCGGTTTGGAACATGGATTGGATGGATTCGGTGGGGTGCTTGCGGAGGCTCGGTGAGAGGGATTTGCTCGACTCCCCGGGCTGATGATGCAGTCTGAGGGTCGGCTACAACATTGCAATGCATGTGTATAGAGGGGGTGGTGAGCGAAAATGCAACATGATCAGCAATTGTGTGTAGTTTAGCGAGATGTGTGTAGTTTAGCGAGACGTGACCCTTGTTTTTTTTTAAATGATCCTTTTTTCTATCATCACGGTCCTTGGCGGTAGGTTTGCATAACCTATCGTCGAGGCCTCCGGCGGTAGACGATTAATGCACTTCAACACGAGTTGACGAGTGCCGTGACCTTCGTTCGACCCTACCGCAGTTGGGCTTGACGGTAGGCGGTGAAACTCTATCGCTAGGGACCCTAGCGGTAGGGTCTGGCAGTTATAAGCCCGGGGCACCGCTTCGCCCTCCCCATCCCCCCTCCCGTCGCCGCAAGAACAGAGGGAGATCCCTCTTGCTCCCTCTCTCATCTCCTTCACTCACTCCCTCTGATCTTTTGTGATTCTTGACGGTTTTTGCGGCTCAAGATGGCTTCGAAAAGAGAAAAGTAAGCTCTTTCGATCCCTCCAACTAGTTTTAGTCAGCTAGCTTTCCATTCGACGCATTATTTGCTTCAAATCAACCTTTTTAGTACTAGATTTTTTTATCCTAGGTTTGTTTAGGTTGACTCTAGATGTTGTATGAGGTTGAATATGAACTCTAGTCACTAGTTGGAATGGTTGTATGTAGCGTGAAGATGAACCCTACTTCATCCTTTTTTTTGGAAAAAGTGGTGATATGATGCATGAACCCTAGGTTTGTTTTGATATGATGCATGTTGGTGATATGGGTGAATCATATGCATATAATGGATGTTGGAGGAATTATGTTTTTGCTATCTCATTTTATTTTTACAAATGTTGAATAAATCAATAAATCATGTTCACATTTTTGTACATAATGAATTATGCAAAATAAATGAATGAATGAATGGATTATGCTCATGCAAAATGAATGAATGAATTATGCTTCTGCTATTTTGCAATTTGTTCGTTGTATATGACATGTTCATTTGCAAAAAAAGTAGGAGCCCCCTCTTGCGGACAACATCGACACTAAGTACTTCATGCTTGGACCTACGTTCGACAAGGGTCATCGTGCCCGTTTCATAGAGAATGGAGTGGTAATTACTATGATCCAAATATTGAACCAAAGATTTCGAATTGATAAAAACAAGTTACTAATTATTTGCATCTACATTTTGACACATGCTCCCGCCACTGTGGATGAGGGGTCACATGAAGGCCGTTGAGATGCAGTATGACGAGGGCTACACGGCGTACTTCAAAGAACCCGGTTGTTTGGTTTCGTGTTGCAGTCAAGCGTCTGATGACCCACAAGTATAGGGGATCAATCGTAGTCCTTTCGATAAGTAAGAGTGTCGAACCCAACAAGGAGCAGAAGGATCTGACAAGTGGTTTTCAGCAAGGAAATATCTGCAAGCACTGAAATTGTTGGTAACAAGTGATTTTGTGGTAAGATGATTCGTATCAAGCAACAAGTAAAAAAAGTAGCAACGGTGCAGCAAAGTGGCCCAATCCCTTTTGTAGCAAGGGACAAGCCTGGACAAAGTCTTATAGGAGGAAAAACGCTCCCGAGGACACACGGGAATTTCTGTCATGCTAGTTTCATCATGTTCATATGATTTGCGTTCGTTACTTTGATAGTTTGATATGTGGGTGGACCGGCGCTTGGGTACTGCCCTTACTTGGACAAGCATCCCACTTATGATTAACCCCTCTCGCAAGCATCCGCAACTACGAATTAAGAATTAAGACAAAGTATAACCATAGCATTAAACTAGTGGATCCAAATCAGCCCCTTACGAAGCAACGCATAAACTAGGGTTTAAGCTTCTGTCACTCTAGCAAACCATCATCTACTTACTACTTCCCAATGCCTTCCTCTAGGCCCAAATAATGGTGAAGTGTTATGTAGTCGACGTTCACATAACACCACTAGAGGAAAAACAACATACAACATATCAAATTACCGAACGAATACCAAATTCACATGACTACTATTAGCATGACTTATGCCATGTCCTCGGGAACAAAAGTAACTACTCACAAAGCATAATCATATTCATGACCAGAGAGGTAATGAGTAGCATCAAGGATCTGAACATAAACTCTTCCACCAAATAATCCAACTAGCATCAACTACAAAGAGTAATCAACACTACTAGCAACCTTACAAGTACCAATCGGAGTCGGGAGACGGAGATTGGTTACAAGTGATGAACTAGGGTTTGGAGATGAGATGATGCTGATGAAGATGTTGATAGTGACGAGTCCCCTCCGATGAGAGGAGTGTTGGTGATGACGATGGCGACGATTTCCCCCTCTGGGAGGGAAGTTTCCCCGACGGGATCGGCCTGCCGGAGCTCTAGATTGGTTCTGCTCAAGTTCCGCCTCGTGGCGGCGGCAAAACCACGAAAAAGCTCCTCCTTGATTTTTTCCTGAACGAAACCCTCCATATAGCAAAAGAGGCGAGCAAGTGGGCCAGTGGGCTGCCCACAAGCCCTCATGGCGCGGCCTGGGGGGGTGGCCGCACCGTGCAGGCTTGTGGGCACCCCCTGGTGCCCCTCTCGCACTTCTTCGGCCCAGTATTTTTGATAAATCAGGAAAAAAATCCTCGTTGATTTTTACGGTGTTTGGAGTTGCGCAGAATAGGTATCTCAACTTTGCTCCACTTTCAGGCCAGAATTCCAGTTGCCGGCATTCTCCCTCTTCATGTAAACCTTGCAAAATAAGAGAGAGAAGACATAAGAATTGTACCGTGAAGTGAAATAACAGCCAAGGAAGCGATAAATATCAACATGAAAACATGATGCAAAATGGACGTATCAGCGTATGCCACCGACGCTTGTCCACTCCGCTCTCACAACTTTGGTGGACCGGCGGCGACCCGAGACGCATACTTTCCATCTCCCATGTGGTGAGATGACGGTGACCCTCAAGGATTGGGGGGTGATCACGGCCCTACCGATCAAGGGCCAAGCTCTCACTGGGCGAGTGTAGAGGAAGAATTGGCATGATAGGGTTATCTCCCTGATCGGTGAGTGCAACCCCGCTAAGGGTAACCGTACATCCGGTGTACCGTTGCCCTGGCTCCTGAAGAACCAGAGCAAATGCACGGAAGGTGTCATTGGTCTGACCGTAGAGTGGTATACGAGGGCCTACCTGTGGTATCTTATCACGGAGGTCATGCTTCCATACTGCTCAGGGAACACTGCCGTATGAATGTATCTCGACTTCCTAAAGGACTAGGATGCATGGTACAACTAGGGGTTTAGCGGCCTCGCCTACCTATACCGTTCAGCAAGAGAAATATCACATTGTTCTTTTATATACGTACGTATGATGCTTCAAATTGTGTCATCTTATCATCAATTGGTGTTTGTGTAGCTGGAGGGTGCAACGTAGTGGACAGAAGCAAAGTCTGGTATGTGTGGATTTGTGAGGGCCCTCTCCATTTGGATGTGAGAGCGGTTGCCGGTGAGCCGTTCTGAGAAAATGGAATAACGGGCATGGATGAATTATGGCGAATATTATGACGATTCTTGGTACCAGACCGCCGTGTACCCTTGGGACACTATGAAAGTGCACCTGGCCAAAACCAGCGCATTTACAAGGTCTTCACCAATGAGCTAGACACTTTGCCGGCTTACCGGATATATAAACTAGCTTACCAATCTTTTTGATGCCACTTTCACGGGAGCTTACCAAAAAAATTGTAATAGGTTAACTCGTGGCCGTATCATGACCGAGAGTGGGGATTCGAGTTGAACGTGATGTGCGAGCAGGACAAACCTATCTGGCGGTGCATTGTGCCCATGATATGTGTGTACGCCGTCGAGTTTCACTTGCCACAACACGTGTGCGCACAATTTGGTATGTTCCAACATACCTCACCGGCTTTGCCCAATGACACTGGTGGCTCCGTCCTTCATTGGTGAGTGCATTGTTCTCCATTACCGTGGTTTCGTTTCATTTGACGTTCTTATGTTGTGTTATTGTTTCTTATCCCTTGCAGGAAGAGCAGGCAACGCTGTCAGTCGATCACAAACTGGGGAAATGAGCATCGAGAATACGTGGTAGAGTGAAACCGGCGGAGGTATCACAAAGGTGAGGAGAGGAGAGTGCTTTGACTGGAATGACCACGAGCAACACATGCAGTGGTACGACGATGGTGTGAAGCAACGTTTGCGCCTCAGGACCAGGTGGGTGACAACAGATGTCGAATCACTGCACGAGGACGACCCCGAGGACGACGCCTAGCATGATAGCATCAGAGGGCTAGAAGGTGGATTTAGGGAGTATGGACCCCTAATGAACAAAGTGGTAAGTGGTGTTAATTTGTATTGAACCGGTGGTTGGATGAAATCTACTTTAGTTAGTGTGACTCACTTATTCGTTTGTAGGCCTCAGAGCTGAACAAAAGAATTTTTGATGGCTCAGATGCGCTAAGTTGTGTCCCGAGACCCGATATTCTAAGAACAAGTTGATGGAACGGTGAAGGTAACATCGAGCCTCCTAGACTTACCTTATGTTCGAGTAACCTCAAATTGGATCCATGCCATGTTATGTTCTTAGTTATTTGTAATCCTAAACTTGGTCTCTCTTATATCTTTTTTATATGTTATTGCAGAAGTTCGTGATCCGTTGTCGCAAGTTGGTGAGACTGCTTGGGTGCGCTAGCTTTGTTGATGCTCATGTTCTTGGCGGCACGATGTGAACCCTCGCTTCATCGAGCCATGTTGCCTCGCCGTCTAGGTTGATTGAGGAGGATGATGAGGAAGAAGACGACGAGGAGCAAGCAGAAGAAGAAGAGGAAGAAGAGGAAGAGAGTGATGAGGAGAAGGAGACGAGGACGATAACGGACCTCCACCAACTCAGTCAACCCAGGACAAGAAGAGGGGGAAGCAGTCAAAGAAGGATTGTGCAAGTCGATCCCTGTTTCAGAAATCACGTCCTCATCTCCGCAAGAAGGCGGATGAGGCCCGTTTGAAGAACAACTGAGGATTTTATCTCCAAGAGGGAACGGAAGAACAAGTGAAGCGGCTGCCGTTGAACTACTCGCTTAGTTAAACAATTATCTATTCATGTTGGCTATGTCGAACTACTTGGTATTGTCGAACTATTTTTTATTTGCTGTCAAACCATTTGCTACTACTTGCTATGTGTGACATGTAAACCGACATGCTATTTGCTATGTTTATTTGTTGAACTATCATTAATATCGAGGTGTGATGCATGTTATAATGTGTGAGATCTGTATATTTTTTGTTTTTAAGGCTATACTATTGTTGTGACAAAAAATTTGAACTGAAACATATAAGTTCTGTGTAAAAAATACACTGAAACAGACCCTACCGCCAAATACCTCGGCGGTAGGGTGTGTAACCCTATGGTTTGTTTTTAGCAATTTCAGGTTACAGAACCATGCACAGGCACCACCAACCACCCTACAGCCGGAGGCCTCCACGGTAGGTTCTTACATCCTACTGTCACAAACCCTGGCGGTAGGGCCAACGCCATGTCAGCCTTGGAACGTTAGCTCGCGGTTGCTGCCATTCAACCTATCGCCGGGAAAACTGGCAGTAGGTTGTGCAATGCTACCGCCAGCCGCCACAGAGTAAGAAAATGGTCAAATCTCAATTTTTTTGAATTGGGTTTAGATCTTGCTGAACTTTTATAAAAGGGTCAAAACATGAAACTTGGTCGGTGGTGGTGAGCGAAAATGCAACATGATCAACAATTCAAGATGTGAAGCTGTAGAGATGGGATCTGGTAAGGATGAATTACAGCACACACCATGCATGTGAGGAGCTATGTTACTATGATGTCTCACACGCGGTGATATTTCTTTCATGGCTCGATGATCGACACACAGGAGAATATCTGGTGCTACGGGAGCATCTCACATCTCACATTAGGTGCTCCCATGCAATGTTGATCGTCGATGTGAGATCGAATGGGGAGCATCATGGGATATGGACCAAAGCATCATTTCATAAATGTTGGGAAGGTTTATTGCAAGACCTTCATGCTGGATTTTTTTTAATGTGTATTTTAAATTTTGATTAAATTTTTTAAGGCTTGTACACTCATATGATGTGAACATAAACTTTTTTGCGGGATTTTTGAAACATTTAAATGTGTATATTGAAAATTGTGACCCGTAGCACCGGACATTCTTCTGTCGACACGCATCCACTGTGGTCTATAGTACTCCCTCTGTCCCAAAATATTTGTCTTATGTTTGTCTAGAAAATGAATGTATCTAAATACCAAAACATGACTAGATACATTAATACCAAGACAAATCTAAGACAAGAATTTTGGGACGGAGGGGTATAAATAAACGAGACCAGTCATAACTAACCCTTGACGGCATATATTTTTATAGAAGAAATTTTTAAGCAGCGGAAACTTCACTGTCTATAGTATGAGGCGGCGCCATACCATACCACTACTTTGGGCACGCTCATTTTTTTTTCTGAATCGGGCACGCTGCTACCTAGTCCTGTTCTTTTTTGCTATCTTCGGCAATGACTCTCGAATGCACCTTTTTTCCTGTGTACCTTTGCGAAAGCTGCTTGGTTTGCACAACCTTGGTACTATAGGTCTGGTCTTCTAACAGAGAATCATCTTTCTAAAAATGTTGTAATACATACTTTGCTTAATATGAATCACCATGATGGCATGATGCATCTATACCCAACATTTTTAACATTTTGTTGTGCATTTGAAAATCAAGAAATGATTGTGTTTTTGCTAGAAAATGTTCATCTTGCCCTCATCAGGTTCACCTTGCTGCTGCTGCCATGGCAGACTTCAACATCACTCACGAAATCTCTCCTGATGATTGTCATGATAACAATTAAACTCGCAACAGAGGGAAAAACAATGTGATGCCGCATCAAGGCTGAGGTCTGCTCTACTCATTGCAGGAGCAAAAATTTGCTCTCACAATGTTGAAAAATTCCAGGCTTGTCGAATGGAAACACGGCCACGCGCATCGGAGTTTACCTCAATTTTATGCAGGATCAAAGAAGCATTCAGATTCAGATAATTTTTATACATCTGTATTTATTTTACGGGTGTACAATACCGGTCACACTTGATTTTTAACTGGAAGGAAAAACGACCGATAGAGGTATGTATATTTTACAAGGGTATAGCTCTTTGAAACGCCAATCCAATCAGGCCTCAAGCCTCTACTCCGGCCACCTGTGAAGACAGAAGCACAGTCCCTTCTCCTTGCAACCAAAGTGGCACAACTCTTGCAGGTCGTCCAGCCAACGTTTCTTACGGACAACCTTTCTCTTGCTAAGGCAGCGGCAGTTAGTAATGTTGTGACCGATTCCACCCCTCGGAACAACTCTTGCGGATTACTACAGGCCCACTGACAACCATCGATGGTATCACTCCGTTCCTATATCTAAGTCTTTTTAAAGGTTTTAATAGAGAGCTACATACGAAACAAATAAATGAATCTGTGCTATAAAGTATGTCTATATACATCCATATGTAGTCCTCTAATGAAACCTTTAAAAATACTTACGTTTAGGAACGGGGGGAGTAGATGTTTCATATCTCCAGAGAGATTAACGGAATTGCTCACAATGTAGCTTATCAGGTTCTGAGTAGGTCTTCCGAACCTGTCTTCAGCTGTTTCGGTTCAGCTCACAGTAACACGTCTTGTCCGGTAATCTCTCTCATTTTTCTACATTAAATCTACAGGGTCTTTGTACTGCATGTTGTACATTGTTTATGAGCTGAAAGAATTTGGCACCTTGGGCTCCTTTCCCCATTAAAAAAAAGGTAACATAATGTCCAAAATGTTTGTTGAAATTGCCCGTTTCATGGTTCTCGCTGTGAAGTAACACATCTCAGTTGTTAACAAATGTGTTCTCTGTTCTTAGTACAGAAAACGACCGGCATGCACACATGGAAGTTCCCTCACCAATCAGTTAAGGAAATCTTTCCACCACACAACTTATCATAGTGACGGCCATTTTCAGTTAAAACTATTTGAAACAAAGCTAAATATCTCCAAGAGGCAATCTATCCAATCTTCTCGAGTCATTCTAGGGGTAACAGCCCACTGAATTAGTACTCCCTCCGTCTGAAAATACTTGTCCTAGAAATGAATATAATGAATGTATCTATAACTAAAATAAGTCTACATACATTTATCCTTAAGACAAGTATTTTCGGACGGAGGGAGTATTTGATAGATTACACAACACTTGCCAGTAGGCCCATGATGAGCAATGATTACCGAGCCAATACACGATGATGAGCTCATCAGCAGATTAACGTACTACTAGTTGATTGCAAGTAGCGCCATAACCCATTTATAAAGAGGTACCCTAATTACCAATATTGGCTGATGATGGCTGCATAGACAGCCAGAAACACAACAAATCTAGCCGAGTAGGTGGTACATCACGAGGCAATTGACTACAACAACTGGGAAGTTGAATATATTATATAATACAGATGTATACTATTGATCACTCCTATAAAAGGCCAGCGCATACAAGGATATGTCGATAATATGTAGCAGTTGTTTGTTCCCAAGGCCTTCCTCAAACTGTAAGCATAGGAGAGATGCAGAGCTTCTTGCTCTTCACGGCTTGGGTCCTTATGTCAGTTAGTGCTCAGCTTTTACTTTGGAATCTCCATTAGGCAAAACACTTTGCGACTGAGCCAACCGCTTTGATTCCTGGACAAGAATGAGCTATTAAGAAACTAATGCAGTAAAATACAAATGGAGGTTAAATAAACATTTACGCTCAATGGACAGCCCAATCTTGAAGCTGAAAATAGTACCACAAAACCATAGCTGGTCAAGATTTACAAATAATGCATTACTAACACAAAACAAATGATGT
Source organism: Hordeum vulgare subsp. vulgare (assembly GCF_904849725.1). Classification (NCBI taxonomy): domain Eukaryota; kingdom Viridiplantae; phylum Streptophyta; class Magnoliopsida; order Poales; family Poaceae; genus Hordeum; species Hordeum vulgare. The sequence goes on along the minus strand of NC_058522.1, from coordinate 498,007,814 downwards.
CCTCAGACAAATTAAGTCTTAAAAAACCAAGATCAGTGTTCAAGTGGCACGTTCTAACCAATTTAAGCTAACACTTCCAGAAGGCTGAAGACGATGAACTGAGCATTGCGACAACAGAAACATGAAACCACATTGTTCAAGCTCCTTACTAATGTAGTCAAATATGATTGACATTGTTTTTTTCCCTTTGATAGATTTGTGTTCAACAACATTTTTAATAAAGACACGCCTATCTTACAAACACAGGCATATTTATACTCACAGCGGCAGAAGTAGCACGTATCTGCCTGTATGCTTCGATGTCTTCAGGAAAAGCCTCTTCAAGCTCCTCTAGAAGATGCTTCCTCAGACTCTGAAACAAACAGATTCACGGTATTATTATGTCATTCCAATCAATTTGATTAGGGCCGGCAGCTATACGTCCATTCAATAAATGTTATACAGATACTGGATACGAAATCGCCACCTATTCATTCTTATACAGCTAGATAATACAGAGACAGGAATCTGCATGGGCAGTACAACAAACACAGGCCCCACATTTGACCTAAATTAATTAGGGCCGACAGTCAATTGGGAGTAACACCAGGAAAAGCATAGAAAATGAACTCCCAACTATTTGCGATGCTGATTGATCTTAACGGACCTTAAACAAAAGTAGGCCTTACAGCCATCGGTTCAATGAATGCTATACAGATACAGAGATGCTGGATACAAAATTGCCATCTTTCAATTCGTATCCAGCTAAATAATACAGAGACAGAAATCTACATGGGCAGTACAACCAACATTAGCACCACATTTCACCTAAATGTAATTAGGGATGGATGACAGTCAATGGTAGTAACAACAGGGAAAGCTTTGATAATGAAAAGTATCATTACCAACTGATGGGCTGCAGTCTGTATACCATAACCAATTTAAATGGATGGAGAGGGAGTGATTTCATTTTTCTTCAAAGTTGCTGTGGTGTAACTAAATCACATAAATGAAGGTCAAAAAATAATGAAAGACAACATGTATTTGCTTGATCTGTGGTTCGGATGCCATGATATAGTAGATATGCAATGCGATAAAAAAAGCTATGTGCTGGTTCCTTTTCACAGGGCACACAAAATGTATCCCCTTCAAACAACCAATATCATCTTATATCAGAACCAGCATTCGTTTTTTACACGAACAGCAGTACCAATTGAAGATTTGATCAAAAATTTCCCATAGAAATATACCGGCAAACTTTCTAACTGGTTTTGAGATTGTACTGTACCATGCTACAAACTGTATCGAGCATATATCTATGGGAATGTTTGGATCATAGCCTAACATTGGCGCACTTTGAACAACAATTTAAGCCATCCATACCTTGAAAGCATCGGTCTTTCCCTTGGTGATCTGGTTCTTGGCGATGCAACTGTTGAGCACGTCCCTGGTGAACTCATCGGGGTTCTTCCCGTCATCGATCAAACTAACAACACAAGCACCAATCGGAAACATACAGTTCAGCCAAGGATCAACAACAGCAAGGAGCAACAGAGCAAGAGACGAGGGCTAAAAGATCTCACTTGACGACCTCCATGGGCACCTGGATGTTGCACCCGTCCGCGAGCTTCTGCATCGTGTCAAGCTCCGCCACGAGCGCGTTCCTGCATCGCCAAACAAGACCAAACCCTAAGGGATCTGCGGATGCAGAAAAGCCACGGGAGGAAAACGTGATCACGGGGGAGGTTTTGCTCCGGGGGGTACGGGGAGGTGCAGGAGCTCACAGGCGCTGGAGGAGGGGGAGCTGGGACGCGGAGCTGAAGGAGGAGACGTTGAGGTTGAGCTGGTGGAGCAGGCCCAGGGTCCTCTGGATCGAGGCCGTGACCTGCGCCAGGTTCTGCTTTGAAGGGTCCTCGGGACGGTCGCCCCCTTGTACACCGTTACCGGAAGCAGCCGCAGCCGCTACGACGGCGGCGGAGGAGGAGGAGGAAGAGTTTGGGGCGGCGCTGTCCATGGCGAAGTGGGAGGGGGAGAAGATGGGCGAACTGAAAAGGCCTCCACGGTTCAATTTTTAGACATTTCACTCATTGAAACATTATCACATTTGTACACAACAAACGAACATTTTCACATTCCTCTATGCTCACAGTAAAAATTGATAATAATATGCATGTTTCTTTTCCTCAAACAAATAACTGGTCTGTGTGTGATGTGCATGAGTGCGTGTCTTGTATGTATATCCATCCATTTGCAGGCTTATTTGGTTTAAAGGTATTCCTATGAAAAATATGGAGGGCTGAAATCCTTAGGTATTCTACCCATGTTGGTTGTTTAATTTGTATAATAGAATCCCACAAGAACTTCTTCTAATTCATTTGCACTAAAAGACAAGATTCATTTGTTGAGTAAAAGGATAAGTACCTGAAAGTACCACAGTAGTTCCCAAGCATCCTAACAAGGCTCTTGTTTTAAATAGCATTCAGTAAAATAAAAGCATTATGCCAAATAACTCCTATGTAAATTAAATGGACATGACATTGTAGTCCTAATTTTTTCCTTCGACTTTCCAAATTCCACAAATCAAAAGATTGCTCGTTTCTTACGAGACACTATATGCACCAAAATTAGAGGACCATACAACTAAAAACAAAATAAAGAGGAACCTAGCGCGGGCACAAACAAATAGAGGACCAGACTCACATGTGTATTGTTGTAAAAGAAAATATTACTCGTCACGCTATTAAGATGTTATGCGCCAATTGTGCCACAAACCCCAAGTTACTTTTGTCGATTTGGTCGCCATGTACCACCACTCATAAAACACACAAAACACCTGAAAATGAAAGTAGCTCGTCCTTAATCATACGCAGAACTGCACACCGCACAACAGCATCAGTCTACCCACCACATGCTGAGTCTTGGCAGCGATGTGGCTTGACGCATGTAAGTAGCAGTAACATACAAAGAACCATTCAAACAATGCTGCGCGCGTCGATTTACCCATATATGAACAGACACAAGCTAACAGAACCATGAAGACAACACTTGCTAGACATTGCGTGCACGACCGGTTGCCCAAAACGACGATTCTTTACCACACAAACAAACAGAGGTTCTGTCCCACTCTCACCTGCATGTTGGTGTGCTAATAGTGTCGTTAAGACATTCTGCGCTGGCTGTGGCACAACCTAAAATTTTGCCGATTTTAGCCGGAGTTTACGACCACTCAGAAAACACACAAAGACCCCGAAAGTGAAAAGTAACTCGTTCTTCGCCGGAGCATGCCAAAAGCATCGTTCCGTCCCAGTGGCGGAGCCAGGAATGAGCAAACCCTGGGCCAGTTTTTTTCCGACAACATGGAAAAACTTCAACACTTATAACATACCCAAAAATATCTTATAACATTTCTAGAAAATTCCTCATGCGAAAACCTATAAATAAAGTTCAATTGCTCAAAAAACCCAGAATCTAAACTCAATGCTCAATGATCCAATGGAATAGATGAAGCATATAAACAATAATACGGGGATAAAAAAGTACGAAGTCAATTGTTTACTTCGTCCATGCCTTCCATAACTTGAATACATACACACACATTTTCAATGTCTGTCTAGGGCACATCTAGATGTGCCTTAGTTATTGCACATCTAAATGACTCTATCAAACATAAAAAGGGAAGGGGGAAAAAACATCTCCACCTAAAATCAATGACACAGGACTTAGATGTTCCCTCAGTCCCAAAATAAGTGCCCGAACTTTGTACTAGCTATATTACAAAATTGTACTAAGCTTGAGACGCTTATTTTGAAACGGAAGTATGAAATACTCAGGGGACATCTAGATGTGCTTTAGCACAACGGTTAATTGATACTAGTTCAATGCAATTCACTGCCTGTCTACTTCATCTTCATACGCAGAAGAACACGGTACAGGTGGAAAGAAAATTACCAAAGTCAGCTAGCCAAGCAGGGGACGCCGCGCGGCGTCGAGCGCGGCGGTAGGCCGGCAATACCGCAGCACTGGCGCACAGGACGGGAGGGCGGGCAGACGGGGGCCGGGAACAGGGGAGCGGATGCCTGTATGGGGAGGGTCGGGGGACGGCGGTCGGGGGACGGCGCGACGGCAGAGGCCGGCGGGCGGTAACCTGAACGACGGCAAAACAGGAGGCGGCGGCGCGAGCGACGCTTTGGAGTCAGGCAACTGGTCGGCGGTCGCGTACCTCCGCCCCCTCCTGTGAGTGCGAGTTAGGTTTTGTTTTTTGTTTTTTTAGATCTCGAGCAGATCTGGCCAAACAGGCCCTGCCTGACGGACCGGCCGACGCGGGCCGGGCCCGGCACGACTTAAACGGGCCGTGCCAGGCACGCGGCACGCCTCGGGCCGTGCCTGGGTTTGGAGGCTGGACACGCGGGCCGGCACGGCACGGCCCGTTTAACGTTTTTATTTTTATTTTATATATATATGAGATTAGGTTAATATTAACCCAAAAAACACTTCAAAATATCAAAATCAGCCTAAATAATAGCTGAACAGACCGAAATCGGACCAAATAGCGGCCTAAAATATTAAAATCCTAACAGGTCAGCGGGCCTGACGTGCCGACATGTCGGCCCGGTTAGAGGGCGTGTCGTGCTTGGGCCTGGTTGCCTGGCACGCGGGCCGGCACGGCCTGGCCCGTTTCGGGCCCAGGCATGTCGTGCCGGCACGATTGTGGCAGGTCAAGCCGTGCCGTGCCGGCCGGCCCGTTTGGATGGGTCCAAAGCCTATTGAAGGCACCTAGTACGTGGCCCGGAGCATTTGAAAGAATGACGTCGTGATATAGTCGCACATGCTTTTTTATTTGCTTTTTATACCCCTTAATTTTATTTATTTATTTATGCTTTTTGAATATATTAAATTTAATTTATGTTGATAATTTTATCATATTTTTACTTCTATTTTATTTTTTTGCTTTTTAGGTTTCTAAAGTAATCATTGCACTTTTAAAAATAATAATCATATATTTGAAAAAAGTTAAACATTTGTAAACATGTTTTTGAAGAAGATGAAAAACTGAACAATATACATGAATTAATAGTGATGGAGAGTCATAACAGGTTAGGCCTAAATCCGACTTGAAATCTACATGTAACCCACCCCTTCAGCTTATATAAGGAGGGACGGGACACCCTAAGAGGGTCAGGTTTTTAGACGTCTATAAATAGACAGGTCTTAGACAAATAAGTCATGAGAGATAGACAGATTAGACACCCTCAAGATTAGAGGTAGCGATTCCGCTCCCTTGTAATTGAGATCATCATCTTCATCAATGAAACACAAGCAGGACGTAGGCTTTTACCTCCATCGGAGGGGCCGAACCTGGCTAAACTCGCGTCTCTCGATTCCGACCAACCCCTCTCAAGCCGCCACATGGTTGCGATGGCCTCACACCTAAGTCTTTGCACGAGGACATATGCCGTGACAAAACCACGACATTTGGCGCCCATCGTGTGGCCAGCGCACGGTGGTGTTGTGTTCTTGAAGGGATCTCTCCTAGGAATCGAGAAGCTTATGACCCGCCGGATCCGCAAGAACCGGCAGAGAAGAATCTACATCAACTCAAATTATCGATTGAGATTGTTTGAAGCCATGACATGGATCAGATCAGAGTCAACCAAAGATGAGGAGGTTAATTCATTCAAGAAATAAAGGGAAGTCCGCGACACGGAAGAAGTTACACACATGGACTCGCTGACGCGCACATCCAAGTCGCCCTGAATCCGTCTCTGCCTCTGCAGCGCCTCGATTCGCCGGCGCACGTTCGACTGTCCGAGTCATCCCGATCTCCCGCGCCGCACCGCTCCGCCAAACTCCATCGGCCGCCCGCCACGCAACCCATTGAGCCCCTGTTATGCATACACGAGGATCCAACGCACAGGAATACAAGGAGAAGCTGTACTCCGACTCGTACTTGGCAATCAGAGCTAACTCGAGCCACCCCAGCCATTTCCCAGCTCGGACTCGGCTTCGCCCCGACCCGCCAAGTCCGAGATGAGAGTAATTTTGGTGGCAGCCTTGGACGATCCGTCAATCGCAAGTTTTGTTTGTGATCCGCCGAGTTGTGGTGTCCGCATTTGCAAGCAAGCCACGATCAGGATGTGGACACGGACTGAATACGTCTCCAAGCCAGCCACATCATGAACACGGACTTTGTACTTCGTCGCCGCCGCCTTGCCTTGCTCTGCTGCTGCGCTCGCTGCACCGCACGCTCGTCGGCCCACCGCGCCGCTCGAGCCGCCCCCGCCGCTCTCTACCGCCGACCACGCGAGCCGCCTCTTCGACGCCACAACCTCACTTCATCTGCTCACCTCCGTCATGACCTCGCCCCACATCGACTGGCTCCGTCGTTGTGGCTCGCTCCGCCGCGTGCTCGCTTCCGCTGCCTCGCCTCGCCACCCGCGAATTTGCCTTGCCTCGCCATCATGCTCACCTCCGCTACCGCGGCTCGCTCTGTCGCGCGCATCGAGGTCCCCCAGTCGCGTGGCGGCTCACCACGCCGCTCCTACTTCGCCTCTACCGCGGGCCAGCACTCACGAGCCGCCACCGCGACTTGCCTGCGCTGCTGCCGTCCCACTGCATTCACCAAGCCGCCGGGCTGCTCATGTGCCTCTGCCACAGCCGGCCACATCATCTGCCTCCGTCAGGTCGCCTACCTGACCTCGAGCAGGCATGCGTTCACTGTCGCCATGCCACGCTGATACGTCCATTTTGCATCATGCTTTCATGTTGATATTTATCGCTTTATGGACTGTTATATTACTTTGTGGTACCATACTTATGCCTTTTCTCTCTTATTTTGCAAGGTTTATTTGAAGAGGGAGAATACCGATAGCTGGAATTCTAGACTAGAAAAGGAGCAAGTCCGAGTCCTCTATTCTGCGCAACTCCAAATGCCCTGAAAATCGACGTGGAATTTTTTGGAAATATATAAAAAATACTGGGCGAAAGAAGTGCCAGAGGGGAGCTGTTAGGGGCCCACAAGCCTGGTAGACGCGGCCTGCCCCCCTCGCCGCGGCTACAGGGCTTGTGTGTTGGAATTATGCCCTAGAGGCAATAATAAATACAGTTATTATTATAATTCCTGTATCAAGATAATCGTTTATTATCCATGCTATAATTGTATTGAATGAAGACTCATTTACATGTGTGGATACATAGACAAAACACCGTCCCTAGCAAGCCTCTAGTTGGCTAGCCAGTTGATCAAAGATAGTCAGTGTCTTCTGATTATGAACAAGATGTTGTTGCTTGATAACTGGATCGCGTCATTAGGAGAATCACGTGATGGACCAGACCCAAACTAATAGACGTAGCATGTTGATCGTGTCATTTTGTTGCTACTGTTTTTCTGCGTGTCAAGTATTTATTCCTATGACCATCAAATCATATAACTCACTGACACCGGAGGAATGCTTTGTGTGTATCAAACGTCGCAACATAACTGGGTGACTATAAAGATGCTCTACAGGTATCTCCGAAGGTGTTAGTTGAGTTAGTATGGATCAAGACTGGGATTTGTCACTCCGTGTGACGGAGAGGTATCTCGGGGCCCACTCGGTAATACAACATCACACACAAGCCTTGCAAGCAATGTAACTTAGTGTAAGTTGCGGGATCTTGTATTACGGAACGAGTAAAGAGACTTACCAGTAAACGAGATTGAAATAGGTATACGGATACTGACGATCGAATCTCGGGTAAGTAACATACCGAAGGACAAAGGGAATGACATACGGGATTATATGAATCCCTGGCACTGAGGTTCAAACGATAAGATCTTCGTAGAATATGTAGGATCCAATATGGGCATCCAGGTTGGATATTGACCGAGGAGTCTCTCGGGTCATGTCTACATAGTTCTCGAACCCGCACGGTCTGCACACTTAAGGTTCGACGTTGTTTTATGCGTATTTGAGTTATATGGTTGGTTACCGAATGTTGTTCGGAGTCCCGGATGAGATCACGGACGTCACGAGGGTTTCCGGAATAGTCCGGAAACGAAGATTGATATATAGGATGACCTCATTTGATTACCGGAAGGTTCCGGAGTTACCGGGAATGTACCGGGAATGACGAATGGGTTCCGGGAGTTCACCGGGGGGGGGGGGGGCAACCCACCCCGGGGAAGCCCATAGGCCTTGAGGGTGGCACACCAGCCCTTAGTGGGCTGGTGGGACAGCCCAAAAGAGCTCTATGCGCCAAGAAGAGAAAATCAAGAGAAAAAAAAGGAGGAGGTGGGAAGGAAGGGGGACTCCCTCCCACCAAACCAAGTCCAACTCGGTTTGGGGGGGGGGGAGTCCTCCCCCCTTGGACTCGGCCGACCCCCTTGGGGCTCCTTGAGCCCCAAGTCAAGGTCCCCTCCCTCCCACCTATATATACGGAGGTTTAGGGCTGATTTGAGACGACTTTTCCACGGCAGCCCGACCACATACCTCCACGGTTTTTCCTCTAGATCGCGTTTCTGCGGAGCTCGGGCGGAGCCCTGTTGAGACAAGGTCATCACCAACCTCCGGAGCACCGTCACGCTGCCGGAGAACTCTTCTACCTCTCCGTCTCTCTTGCTGGATCAAGAAGGCCGAGATCATCGTCGAGCTGTACGTGTGCTGAACGCGGAGGTGTCGTCCGTTCGGTACTAGATCGTGGGACTGACCGCGGGATTGTTCGCGGGGCGGATCGAGGGACGTGAGGACGTTCCACTACATCAACCGCGTTCACTAACGCTTCTGCTGTACGATCTACAAGGGTACGTAGATCACTCATCCCCTCTTGTAGATGGACATCACCATGATAGGTCTTCGTGCGCGTAGTAAATTTTTTGTTTCCCATGCGACGTTCCCCAACAGTGGCATCATGAGCTAGGTTCATGCGTAGATGTCTTCTCGAGTAGAACACAAGGGTTTTTTGTGGGCGGTGATGTGCGTTTTGCTGCCCTCCTTAGTCTTTTCTTGATTCCGCGGTATTGTTGGATTGAAGCGGCTTGGACCGACATTACTCGTACGCTTACGAGAGACTGGTTTCATCGTTACGAGTAACTCCGTTGCTCAAAGATCACTGGCAAGTGTCGGTTTCTCCAACTTTAGTTGAATCGGATTTGACCGAGGAGGTCCTTGGATGAGGTTAAATAGCAACTCATATATCTCCGTTGTGGTGTTTGCGTAAGTAAGATGCGATCCTACTAGATACCCATGGTCACCGCGTAAAACATGCAACAACAAAATTAGAGGACGTCTAACTTGTTTTTGCAGGGTATGCTTGTGATGTGATATGGCCAACGATGTGATGTGATATATTGGATGTATGAGATGATCATGTTGTAATAGATAATATCGACTTGCACGTCGATGGTACGGCAACCGGCAGGAGCCATAGGGTTGTCTTTATACTAACGTTTGTGCTTGCAGATGCGTTTACTATTTTGCTAGGATGTAGCTTTAGTAGTAATAGCATGAGTAGCACGACAACCCCGATGGCAACACGTTGATGGATGATCATGGTGTGGCGCCGGTGACAAGAAGATCGTGCCGGTGCTTTGGTGATGGAGATCAAGAAGCACGTGATGATGGCCATATCATGTCACTTATGAATTGCATGTGATGTTAATCCTTTTATGCACCTTATTTTGCTTAGAACGACGGTAGCATTATGAGGTGATCTCTCACTAAAATTTCGAGACGAAATTGTGTTCTCCCCGACTGTGCACCGTTGCTACAGTTCGTCGTTTCGAGACACCACGTGATGATCGGATGTGATAGACTCAACGTTCACATACAACGGGTGCAAAACAGTTGCGCACGCGGAACACTCAGGTTAAGCTTGACGAGCCTAGCATGTGCAGACATGGCCTCGAAACACATGAGACCGAAAGGTCGATCATGAATCATATAGATGATGTGATTAGCATAGGGATGCTTACCACTGAAACTATACTCAACTCACGTGATGATCGGACTTGAGATAGTGTAGGTGGATCATGAACCACTCAAATGACTAGAGAGATGTACTTTTTGAGTGGGAGTTTAGCAAATAATTTGATTAAGTTGAACTCTGATTATCTTGAACATAGTCTAAGTCCACCTTGAATATATTTGTGTTGTAGATCATGGCTCACGCGACAGTCATCCTGAATTTTAATATGTTCCTAGAGAAAGCTAAGTTGAAAGATGATGGAAGCAACTTTGTAGACTGGGCTCGTAATCTTAAGCTAATCTTACAAGCTGGGAAGAAGGACTATGTCCTTAATGCTGCACTAGGAGATGAACCACCCGCTACGGCTGATCAAGATGTTAAGAACGCTTGGTTAGCACGTAAGGAGGACTACTCAATAGTTCAGTGTGCAGTCTTGTATGGCTTAGAACCGGGACTTCAACGTCGCTTTGAGCGTCATGGAGCATTTGAGATGTTCCAGGAGTTGAAGTTTATCTTTCATAAGAACGCCCGGATCGAGAGGTATGAGACCTCCAATAAATTATATGCTTGCAAGATGGAGGAAAACTCGTCTGTCAGTGAACATGTGCTCAAAATGTCTGGGTACTCAAACCGTCTAGCTGAGCTGGGGATTGAACTCCCGCAAGAGGCTATCACTGACAGAATCCTTCAATCACTGCCGCCAAGCTATAAAGGCTTTGTGTTGAACTACAACATGCAAGGGATGAACAAGTCTCCCGGCGAGTTGTTTGCGATGCTGAAAGTCGCAGAGTCTGAACTCCATAAAGAGCATCAAGTGTTGATGGTGAATAAGACCACTAGTTTCAAGAGAAACGGCAAAGGCAAGAAGGGTAATTCGAAGAAGAGCGGCAAGCCTGTTGCCAATCCACCGAAGAAACCCAAAGCTGGACCTAAGCCTGAAACGGAGTGTTACTATTGCAAGGGTATGGGTCACTGGAAGCACAATTGCCCCAAGTATCTGGCAGATAAGAAGGCGGCCAAAGAAAAATCAGGTATATTTGATATACATGTTATTGATGTGTACTTAACCGGCTCTCGTAGTAGTGCCTGGGTATTCGATACCGGTTCTGTTGCTCATATTTGCAACTCGAAACAGGAACTGCGGAATAGACGAAGGCTGGCGAAAGATGAAGTGACGATGCGCGTAGGAAATGGTTCCAAGGTTGATGCAATCGCCGTCGGCACAGTGTCACTTCAGCTACCGTCGGGATTAGTGATGATCTTAAATCATTGTTATTTAGTGCCTGCGTTGAGCATGAACATTATATCTGGATTTTGTTTATTGCGAGACGGTTACTCTTTTAAGTCAGAGAATAATGGTTGTTCTATTTCTATGAGTAACATCTTTTATGGTCATGCACCAAATGTGAGAGGATTGTTCATATTGAATCTTGATAACGATACGCATATACATAACATTGAGACCAAAAGAGTTAGAGTAAACAATGATAGCGCCATATTTTTGTGGCACTGCCGCTTAGGTCATATTGGTGTAAAGCGCATGAAGAAACTCCATGCTGATGGACTTTTGGAGTCACTTGACTTTGATTCACTTGACACGTGCGAACCATGCCTCATGGGCAAGATGACTAAGACTCCGCTCTCCGGAACAATGGAGCGTGCAAGTGACTTGTTGGAAATCATACATACCGATGTGTGTGGTCCGATGAGCGTGGAGGCACGCGGCGGATATCGTTATTTTCTCACCTTCACTGACGATTTGAGTAGATATGGTTATGTCTACTTGATGAAGCACAAGTCTGAAACGTTTGAAAAGTTCAAGCAATTTCAGAGTGAAGTGGAAAATCATCGTAACAAGAAGATCAAGTTCCTACGGTCTGATCGTGGGGGTGAATATCTGAGTTTCGAGTTTGGTGATCACTTAAGACAATGTGGAATTGTTTCACAGTTAACACCGCCTGGAACACCACAGCGTAATGGTGTGTCCGAACGTCGTAATCGTACTTTATTAGAGATGGTGCGATCTATGATGTCTCTTACTGATTTGCCGTTATCATTTTGGGGTTATGCATTAGAAACAGCTGCATTCACTTTAAATAGGGCACCATCAAAATCCGTTGAGACGACACCATACGAACTGTGGTATGGCAAAAGGCCAAAGTTGTCGTTTCTTAAAGTTTGGGGATGTGATGCTTATGTCAAAAAGCTTCAGCCTGAAAAGCTGGAACCCAAAGCGGAAAGGTGCGTCTTCATAGGTTACCCAAAGGAGACAGTTGGGTACACCTTCTATCTCAAATCCGAGGGCAAAGTGTTTGTTGCTAAAAACGGAGCTTTTCTCGAGAAGGAGTTTCTCTCGAGAGAATTGAGTGGGAGGAAGATAGAACTTGACGAGGTTGTCGAACCTCTCATCCCTCTGGATGGTGGCGCAGGGCAAGGGGAAACCTCTGTCGTTGCGACGCCGGTTGAGGAGGAAGTTAATGATGATGATCATGAAACTCCAGTTCAAGTTTCTGTCGAACCACGCAGGTCGACGAGACCACGTGCTGCTCCAGAGTGGTACGGTAATCCCGTCTTATCAATCATGTTGCTAGACAACAACGAACCTGCAAGTTATGAAGAAGCAATGGTGGGCCCAGATTCCAACAAATGGCTAGAAGCCATGAAATCCGAGATAGGATCCATGTATGAGAACAAAGTGTGGACTTTGGAGGTACTACCTGAGGGTCGCAAGGCTATTCAGAACAAATGGATCTTTAAGAGGAAGACGGACGCTGACGGCAATGTGACCGTTTATAAAGCTCGACTTGTGGCAAAGGGTTTTTCACAAGTTCAAGGAATTGACTACGATGAGACATTCTCACCCGTAGCGATGCTTAAGTCCGTCAGAATCATGTTAGCAATAGCGGCATTTTTCGATTATGAAATCTGGCAGATGGATGTCAAAACGGCGTTCCTTAACGGTTTCCTTAAGGAAGAGTTGTATATGATACAACCCGAAGGTTTTGTCGATCCTAAGAATGCTAACAAGGTGTGCAAGCTCCAGCGATCCATTTATGGACTGGTGCAAGCATCTCGGAGTTGGAACAAACGCTTTGATGAGGTGATCAAAGCATTTGGGTTTATACAAGTGGTTGGAGAATCTTGTATTTACAAGAAAGTGAGTGGGAGCTCTGTGGCGTTTCTGATATTATATGTGGATGACATATTACTGATTGGAAACAACGTAGAGTTTTTGGAGAGCATAAAAGGTTACTTGAATAAAAGTTTCTCTATGAAGGACCTAGGGGAAGCTGCTTACATTCTAGGCATTAAGATCTATAGGGATAGATCAAGACGCCTGATAGGACTTTCACAAAGCACATACCTTGATAAAGTTTTGAAGGGGTTCAAAATGGAATAGTCCAAGAAAGGGTTCTTGCCAGTTTTACAAGGTACGAGATTGAGTAAGACTCAGTGCCCAACAACTGATGAAGATAGAGAGCATATGCGCTCCGTCCCCTATGCTTCAGCCATAGGTTCTATCATGTATGCAATGCTATGCACTAGACCGGATGTTAGCCTAGCCATAAGTATGGCAGGTAGGTTCCAGAGTAATCCAGGAGTGGATCACTTGACAGCGGTCAAGAATATCCTGAAGTACCTGAAAAGGACTAAGGAGATGTTTCTCGTGTATGGAGGTGACGAAGAGCTCGCCGTAAAAGGTTACGTCGATGCAAGCCTTGACACAGATCCGGACGACTCTCAGTCGCAAACCGGATACGTATTTATTCTTAATGGGGGTGCGGTAAGCTGGTGCAGTTCCAAGCAAAGCGTCGTAGCAGATTCTACATGTGAAGCGGAGTACATGGCTGCCTCGGAGGCGGCTAAGGAGGGTGTCTGGATGAAGCAGTTCATGACGGATCTTGGAGTGGTGCCAAGTGCACTGAATCCAATAACCTTGTTCTTTGACAACACGGGTGCCATTGCCTTAGCAAAGGAACCACGGTTTCACAAGAAGACCAGACACATCAAACGACGCTTCAACCTCATCCGCGACTACGTCGAGGGAGAGGACGTAAATATATGCAAAGTGCACATGGATCTGAATGTAGCAGACCCGCTGACTAAACCTCTTCCACGGCCAAAGCATGATCAACACCAGAACTGTATGGGTGTTAGATTTATTACAATGTAATTCACATGATGATGTGAGGGCTAGATTATTGACTCTAGTGCAAGTGGGAGACTGTTGGAATTATGCCCTAGAGGCAATAATAAATACAGTTATTATTATAATTCCTGTATCAAGATAATCATTTATTATCCATGCTATAATTGTATTGAATGAAGACTCATTTACATGTGTGGATACATAGACAAAACACCGTCCCTAGCAAGCCTCTAGTTGGCTAGCCAGTTGATCAAAGATAGTCAGTGTCTTCTGATTATGAACAAGATGTTGTTGCTTGATAACTGGATCGCGTCATTAGGAGAATCACGTGATGGACCAGACCCAAACTAATAGACGTAGCATGTTGATCGTGTCATTTTGTTGCTACTGTTTTTCTGCGTGTCAAGTATTTATTCCTATGACCATCAAATCATATAACTCACTGACACCGGAGGAATGCTTTGTGTGTATCAAACGTCGCAACATAACTGGGTGACTATAAAGATGCTCTACAGGTATCTCCGAAGGTGTTAGTTGAGTTAGTATGGATCAAGACTGGGATTTGTCACTCCGTGTGACGGAGAGGTATCTCGGGGCCCACTCGGTAATACAACATCACACACAAGCCTTGCAAGCAATGTAACTTAGTGTAAGTTGCGGGATCTTGTATTACGGAACGAGTAAAGAGACTTACCAGTAAACGAGATTGAAATAGGTATACGGATACTGACGATCGAATCTCGGGTAAGTAACATACCGAAGTACAAAGGGAATGACATACGGGATTATATGAATCCCTGGCACTGAGGTTCAAACGATAAGATCTTCGTAGAATATGTAGGATCCAATATGGGCATCCAGGTTGGATATTGACCGAGGAGTCTCTCGGGTCATGTCTACATAGTTCTCGAACCCGCACGGTCTGCACACTTAAGGTTCGACGTTGTTTTATGCGTATTTGAGTTATATGGTTGGTTACCGAATGTTGTTCGGAGTCCCGGATGAGATCACGGACGTCACGAGGGTTTCCGGAATAGTCCGGAAACGAAGATTGATATATAGGATGACCTCATTTGATTACCGGAAGGTTCCGGAGTTACCGGGAATGTACCGGGAATGACGAATGGGTTCCGGGAGTTCACCGGGGGGGGGGGGGGGGGCAACCCACCCCGGGGAAGCCCATAGGCCTTGAGGGTGGCACACCAGCCCTTAGTGGGCTGGTGGGACAGCCCAAAAGAGCTCTATGCGCCAAGAAGAGAAAATCAAGAGAAAAAAAAGGAGGAGGTGGGAAGGAAGGGGGACTCCCTCCCACCAAACCAAGTCCAACTCGGTTTGGGGGGGGGGGAGTCCTCCCCCCTTGGACTCGGCCGACCCCCTTGGGGCTCCTTGAGCCCCAAGTCAAGGTCCCCTCCCTCCCACCTATATATACGGAGGTTTAGGGCTGATTTGAGACGACTTTTCCACGGCAGCCCGACCACATACCTCCACGGTTTTTCCTCTAGATCGCGTTTCTGCGGAGCTCGGGCGGAGCCCTGTTGAGACAAGGTCATCACCAACCTCCGGAGCACCGTCACGCTGCCGGAGAACTCTTCTACCTATCCGTCTCTCTTGCTGGATCAAGAAGGCCGAGATCATCGTCGAGCTGTACGTGTGCTGAACGCGGAGGTGTCGTCCGTTCGGTACTAGATCGTGGGACTGATCGCGGGATTGTTCGCGGGGCGGATCGAGGGACGTGAGGACGTTCCACTACATCAACCGCGTTCACTAACGCTTCTGCTGTACGATCTACAAGGGTACGTAGATCACTCATCCCCTCTTGTAGATGGACATCACCATGATAGGTCTTCGTGCGCGTAGTAAATTTTTTGTTTCCCATGCGACGTTCCCCAACAGTGGCATCATGAGCTAGGTTCATGCGTAGATGTCTTCTCGAGTAGAACACAAGGGTTTTTTGTGGGCGGTGATGTGCGTTTTGCTGCCCTCCTTAGTCTTTTCTTGATTCCGCGGTATTGTTGGATTGAAGCGGCTTGGACCGACATTACTCGTACGCTTACGAGAGACTGGTTTCATCGTTACGAGTAACTCCGTTGCTCAAAGATCACTGGCAAGTGTCGGTTTCTCCAACTT
Organism: Hordeum vulgare subsp. vulgare; assembly: GCF_904849725.1. Classification (NCBI taxonomy): domain Eukaryota; kingdom Viridiplantae; phylum Streptophyta; class Magnoliopsida; order Poales; family Poaceae; genus Hordeum; species Hordeum vulgare. Next base: position 497,991,616 of record NC_058522.1, on the reverse strand, counting down.
TAGTTGAATCGGATTTGACCGAGGAGGTCCTTGGATGAGGTTAAATAGCAACTCATATATCTCCGTTGTGGTGTTTGCGTAAGTAAGATGCGATCCTACTAGATACCCATGGTCACCGCGTAAAACATGCAACAACAAAATTAGAGGACGTCTAACTTGTTTTTGCAGGGTATGCTTGTGATGTGATATGGCCAACGATGTGATGTGATATATTGGATGTATGAGATGATCATGTTGTAATAGATAATATCGACTTGCACGTCGATGGTACGGCAACCGGCAGGAGCCATAGGGTTGTCTTTATACTAACGTTTGTGCTTGCAGATGCGTTTACTATTTTGCTAGGATGTAGCTTTAGTAGTAATAGCATGAGTAGCACGACAACCCCGATGGCAACACGTTGATGGATGATCATGGTGTGGCGCCGGTGACAAGAAGATCGTGCCGGTGCTTTGGTGATGGAGATCAAGAAGCACGTGATGATGGCCATATCATGTCACTTATGAATTGCATGTGATGTTAATCCTTTTATGCACCTTATTTTGCTTAGAACGACGGTAGCATTATGAGGTGATCTCTCACTAAAATTTCGAGACGAAATTGTGTTCTCCCCGACTGTGCACCGTTGCTACAGTTCGTCGTTTCGAGACACCACGTGATGATCGGATGTGATAGACTCAACGTTCACATACAACGGGTGCAAAACAGTTGCGCACGCGGAACACTCAGGTTAAGCTTGACGAGCCTAGCATGTGCAGACATGGCCTCGAAACACATGAGACCGAAAGGTCGATCATGAATCATATAGATGATGTGATTAGCATAGGGATGCTTACCACTGAAACTATACTCAACTCACGTGATGATCGGACTTGAGATAGTGTAGGTGGATCATGAACCACTCAAATGACTAGAGAGATGTACTTTTTGAGTGGGAGTTTAGCAAATAATTTGATTAAGTTGAACTCTGATTATCTTGAACATAGTCTAAGTCCACCTTGAATATATTTGTGTTGTAGATCATGGCTCACGCGACAGTCATCCTGAATTTTAATATGTTCCTAGAGAAAGCTAAGTTGAAAGATGATGGAAGCAACTTTGTAGACTGGGCTCGTAATCTTAAGCTAATCTTACAAGCTGGGAAGAAGGACTATGTCCTTAATGCTGCACTAGGAGATGAACCACCCGCTACGGCTGATCAAGATGTTAAGAACGCTTGGTTAGCACGTAAGGAGGACTACTCAATAGTTCAGTGTGCAGTCTTGTATGGCTTAGAACCGGGACTTCAACGTCGCTTTGAGCGTCATGGAGCATTTGAGATGTTCCAGGAGTTGAAGTTTATCTTTCATAAGAACGCCCGGATCGAGAGGTATGAGACCTCCAATAAATTATATGCTTGCAAGATGGAGGAAAACTCGTCTGTCAGTGAACATGTGCTCAAAATGTCTGGGTACTCAAACCGTCTAGCTGAGCTGGGGATTGAACTCCCGCAAGAGGCTATCACTGACAGAATCCTTCAATCACTGCCGCCAAGCTATAAAGGCTTTGTGTTGAACTACAACATGCAAGGGATGAACAAGTCTCCCGGCGAGTTGTTTGCGATGCTGAAAGTCGCAGAGTCTGAACTCCATAAAGAGCATCAAGTGTTGATGGTGAATAAGACCACTAGTTTCAAGAGAAACGGCAAAGGCAAGAAGGGTAATTCGAAGAAGAGCGGCAAGCCTGTTGCCAATCCACCGAAGAAACCCAAAGCTGGACCTAAGCCTGAAACGGAGTGTTACTATTGCAAGGGTATGGGTCACTGGAAGCACAATTGCCCCAAGTATCTGGCAGATAAGAAGGCGGCCAAAGAAAAATCAGGTATATTTGATATACATGTTATTGATGTGTACTTAACCGGCTCTCGTAGTAGTGCCTGGGTATTCGATACCGGTTCTGTTGCTCATATTTGCAACTCGAAACAGGAACTGCGGAATAGACGAAGGCTGGCGAAAGATGAAGTGACGATGCGCGTAGGAAATGGTTCCAAGGTTGATGCAATCGCCGTCGGCACAGTGTCACTTCAGCTACCGTCGGGATTAGTGATGATCTTAAATCATTGTTATTTAGTGCCTGCGTTGAGCATGAACATTATATCTGGATTTTGTTTATTGCGAGACGGTTACTCTTTTAAGTCAGAGAATAATGGTTGTTCTATTTCTATGAGTAACATCTTTTATGGTCATGCACCAAATGTGAGAGGATTGTTCATATTGAATCTTGATAACGATACGCATATACATAACATTGAGACCAAAAGAGTTAGAGTAAACAATGATAGCGCCATATTTTTGTGGCACTGCCGCTTAGGTCATATTGGTGTAAAGCGCATGAAGAAACTCCATGCTGATGGACTTTTGGAGTCACTTGACTTTGATTCACTTGACACGTGCGAACCATGCCTCATGGGCAAGATGACTAAGACTCCGCTCTCCGGAACAATGGAGCGTGCAAGTGACTTGTTGGAAATCATACATACCGATGTGTGTGGTCCGATGAGCGTGGAGGCACGCGGCGGATATCGTTATTTTCTCACCTTCACTGACGATTTGAGTAGATATGGTTATGTCTACTTGATGAAGCACAAGTCTGAAACGTTTGAAAAGTTCAAGCAATTTCAGAGTGAAGTGGAAAATCATCGTAACAAGAAGATCAAGTTCCTACGGTCTGATCGTGGGGGTGAATATCTGAGTTTCGAGTTTGGTGATCACTTAAGACAATGTGGAATTGTTTCACAGTTAACACCGCCTGGAACACCACAGCGTAATGGTGTGTCCGAACGTCGTAATCGTACTTTATTAGAGATGGTGCGATCTATGATGTCTCTTACTGATTTGCCGTTATCATTTTGGGGTTATGCATTAGAAACAGCTGCATTCACTTTAAATAGGGCACCATCAAAATCCGTTGAGACGACACCATACGAACTGTGGTATGGCAAAAGGCCAAAGTTGTCGTTTCTTAAAGTTTGGGGATGTGATGCTTATGTCAAAAAGCTTCAGCCTGAAAAGCTGGAACCCAAAGCGGAAAGGTGCGTCTTCATAGGTTACCCAAAGGAGACAGTTGGGTACACCTTCTATCTCAAATCCGAGGGCAAAGTGTTTGTTGCTAAAAACGGAGCTTTTCTCGAGAAGGAGTTTCTCTCGAGAGAATTGAGTGGGAGGAAGATAGAACTTGACGAGGTTGTCGAACCTCTCATCCCTCTGGATGGTGGCGCAGGGCAAGGGGAAACCTCTGTCATTGCGACGCCGGTTGAGGAGGAAGTTAATGATGATGATCATGAAACTCCAGTTCAAGTTTCTGTCGAACCACGCAGGTCGACGAGACCACGTGCTGCTCCAGAGTGGTACGCTAATCCCGTCTTATCAATCATGTTGCTAGACAACAACGAACCTGCAAGTTATGAAGAAGCAATGGTGGGCCCAGATTCCAACAAATGGCTAGAAGCCATGAAATCCGAGATAGGATCCATGTATGAGAACAAAGTGTGGACTTTGGAGGTACTACCTGAGGGTCGCAAGGCTATTCAGAACAAATGGATCTTTAAGAGGAAGACGGACGCTGACGGCAATGTGACCGTTTATAAAGCTCGACTTGTGGCAAAGGGTTTTTCACAAGTTCAAGGAATTGACTACGATGAGACATTCTCACCCGTAGCGATGCTTAAGTCCGTCAGAATCATGTTAGCAATAGCGGCATTTTTCGATTATGAAATCTGGCAGATGGATGTCAAAACGGCGTTCCTTAACGGTTTCCTTAAGGAAGAGTTGTATATGATACAACCCGAAGGTTTTGTCGATCCTAAGAATGCTAACAAGGTGTGCAAGCTCCAGCGATCCATTTATGGACTGGTGCAAGCATCTCGGAGTTGGAACAAACGCTTTGATGAGGTGATCAAAGCATTTGGGTTTATACAAGTGGTTGGAGAATCTTGTATTTACAAGAAAGTGAGTGGGAGCTCTGTGGCGTTTCTGATATTATATGTGGATGACATATTACTGATTGGAAACAACGTAGAGTTTTTGGAGAGCATAAAAGGTTACTTGAATAAAAGTTTCTCTATGAAGGACCTAGGGGAAGCTGCTTACATTCTAGGCATTAAGATCTATAGGGATAGATCAAGACGCCTGATAGGACTTTCACAAAGCACATACCTTGATAAAGTTTTGAAGGGGTTCAAAATGGAATAGTCCAAGAAAGGGTTCTTGCCAGTTTTACAAGGTACGAGATTGAGTAAGACTCAGTGCCCAACAACTGATGAAGATAGAGAGCATATGCGCTCCGTCCCCTATGCTTCAGCCATAGGTTCTATCATGTATGCAATGCTATGCACTAGACCGGATGTTAGCCTAGCCATAAGTATGGCAGGTAGGTTCCAGAGTAATCCAGGAGTGGATCACTTGACAGCGGTCAAGAATATCCTGAAGTACCTGAAAAGGACTAAGGAGATGTTTCTCGTGTATGGAGGTGACGAAGAGCTCGCCGTAAAAGGTTACGTCGATGCAAGCCTTGACACAGATCCGGACGACTCTCAGTCGCAAACCGGATACGTATTTATTCTTAATGGGGGTGCGGTAAGCTGGTGCAGTTCCAAGCAAAGCGTCGTAGCAGATTCTACATGTGAAGCGGAGTACATGGCTGCCTCGGAGGCGGCTAAGGAGGGTGTCTGGATGAAGCAGTTCATGACGGATCTTGGAGTGGTGCCAAGTGCACTGAATCCAATAACCTTGTTCTTTGACAACACGGGTGCCATTGCCTTAGCAAAGGAACCACGGTTTCACAAGAAGACCAGACACATCAAACGACGCTTCAACCTCATCCGCGACTACGTCGAGGGAGAGGACGTAAATATATGCAAAGTGCACACGGATCTGAATGTAGCAGACCCGCTGACTAAACCTCTTCCACGGCCAAAGCATGATCAACACCAGAACTGTATGGGTGTTAGATTTATTACAATGTAATTCACATGATGATGTGAGGGCTAGATTATTGACTCTAGTGCAAGTGGGAGACTGTTGGAATTATGCCCTAGAGGCAATAATAAATACAGTTATTATTATAATTCCTGTATCAAGATAATCATTTATTATCCATGCTATAATTGTATTGAATGAAGACTCATTTACATGTGTGGATACATAGACAAAACACCGTCCCTAGCAAGCCTCTAGTTGGCTAGCCAGTTGATCAAAGATAGTCAGTGTCTTCTGATTATGAACAAGATGTTGTTGCTTGATAACTGGATCGCGTCATTAGGAGAATCACGTGATGGACCAGACCCAAACTAATATACGTAGCATGTTGATCGTGTCATTTTGTTGCTACTGTTTTTCTGCGTGTCAAGTATTTATTCCTATGACCATCAAATCATATAACTCACTGACACCGGAGGAATGCTTTGTGTGTATCAAACGTCGCAACATAACTGGGTGACTATAAAGATGCTCTACAGGTATCTCCGAAGGTGTTAGTTGAGTTAGTATGGATCAAGACTGGGATTTGTCACTCCGTGTGACGGAGAGGTATCTCGGGGCCCACTCGGTAATACAACATCACACACAAGCCTTGCAAGCAATGTAACTTAGTGTAAGTTGCGGGATCTTGTATTACGGAACGAGTAAAGAGACTTACCAGTAAACGAGATTGAAATAGGTATACGGATACTGACGATCGAATCTCGGGTAAGTAACATACCGAAGGACAAAGGGAATGACATACGGGATTATATGAATCCCTGGCACTGAGGTTCAAACGATAAGATCTTCGTAGAATATGTAGGATCCAATATGGGCATCCAGGTTGGATATTGACCGAGGAGTCTCTCGGGTCATGTCTACATAGTTCTCGAACCCGCACGGTCTGCACACTTAAGGTTCGACGTTGTTTTATGCGTATTTGAGTTATATGGTTGGTTACCGAATGTTGTTCGGAGTCCCGGATGAGATCACGGACGTCACGAGGGTTTCCGGAATAGTCCGGAAACGAAGATTGATATATAGGATGACCTCATTTGATTACCGGAAGGTTCCGGAGTTACCGGGAATGTACCGGGAATGACGAATGGGTTCCGGGAGTTCACCGGGGGGGGGGGGGCAACCCACCCCGGGGAAGCCCATAGGCCTTGAGGGTGGCACACCAGCCCTTAGTGGGCTGGTGGGACAGCCCAAAAGAGCTCTATGCGCCAAGAAGAGAAAATCAAGAGAAAAAAAAGGAGGAGGTGGGAAGGAAGGGGGACTCCCTCCCACCAAACCAAGTCCAACTCGGTTTGGGGGGGGGAGTCCTCCCCCCTTGGACTCGGCCGACCCCCTTGGGGCTCCTTGAGCCCCAAGTCAAGGTCCCCTCCCTCCCACCTATATATACGGAGGTTTAGGGCTGATTTGAGACGACTTTTCCACGGCAGCCCGACCACATACCTCCACGGTTTTTCCTCTAGATCGCGTTTCTGCGGAGCTCGGGCGGAGCCGTGTTGAGACAAGGTCATCACCAACCTCCGGAGCACCGTCACGCTGCCGGAGAACTCTTCTACCTATCCGTCTCTCTTGCTGGATCAAGAAGGCCGAGATCATCGTCGAGCTGTACGTGTGCTGAACGCGGAGGTGTCGTCCGTTCGGTACTAGATCGTGGGACTGATCGCGGGATTGTTCGCGGGGCGGATCGAGGGACGTGAGGACGTTCCACTACATCAACCGCGTTCACTAACGCTTCTGCTGTACGATCTACAAGGGTACGTAGATCACTCATCCCCTCTTGTAGATGGACATCACCATGATAGGTCTTCGTGCGCGTAGTAAATTTTTTGTTTCCCATGCGACGTTCCCCAACAGTGGCATCATGAGCTAGGTTCATGCGTAGATGTCTTCTCGAGTAGAACACAAGGGTTTTTTGTGGGCGGTGATGTGCGTTTTGCTGCCCTCCTTAGTCTTTTCTTGATTCCGCGGTATTGTTGGATTGAAGCGGCTTGGACCGACATTACTCGTACGCTTACGAGAGACTGGTTTCATCGTTACGAGTAACTCCGTTGCTCAAAGATCACTGGCAAGTGTCGGTTTCTCCAACTTTAGTTGAATCGGATTTGACCGAGGAGGTCCTTGGATGAGGTTAAATAGCAACTCATATATCTCCGTTGTGGTGTTTGCGTAAGTAAGATGCGATCCTACTAGATACCCATGGTCACCGCGTAAAACATGCAACAACAAAATTAGAGGACGTCTAACTTGTTTTTGCAGGGTATGCTTGTGATGTGATATGGCCAACGATGTGATGTGATATATTGGATGTATGAGATGATCATGTTGTAATAGATAATATCGACTTGCACGTCGATGGTACGGCAACCGGCAGGAGCCATAGGGTTGTCTTTATACTAACGTTTGTGCTTGCAGATGCGTTTACTATTTTGCTAGGATGTAGCTTTAGTAGTAATAGCATGAGTAGCACGACAACCCCGATGGCAACACGTTGATGGATGATCATGGTGTGGCGCCGGTGACAAGAAGATCGTGCCGGTGCTTTGGTGATGGAGATCAAGAAGCACGTGATGATGGCCATATCATGTCACTTATGAATTGCATGTGATGTTAATCCTTTTATGCACCTTATTTTGCTTAGAACGACGGTAGCATTATGAGGTGATCTCTCACTAAAATTTCGAGACGAAATTGTGTTCTCCCCGACTGTGCACCGTTGCTACAGTTCGTCGTTTCGAGACACCACGTGATGATCGGATGTGATAGACTCAACGTTCACATACAACGGGTGCAAAACAGTTGCGCACGCGGAACACTCAGGTTAAGCTTGACGAGCCTAGCATGTGCAGACATGGCCTCGAAACACATGAGACCGAAAGGTCGATCATGAATCATATAGATGATGTGATTAGCATAGGGATGCTTACCACTGAAACTATACTCAACTCACGTGATGATCGGACTTGAGATAGTGTAGGTGGATCATGAACCACTCAAATGACTAGAGAGATGTACTTTTTGAGTGGGAGTTTAGCAAATAATTTGATTAAGTTGAACTCTGATTATCTTGAACATAGTCTAAGTCCACCTTGAATATATTTGTGTTGTAGATCATGGCTCACGCGACAGTCATCCTGAATTTTAATATGTTCCTAGAGAAAGCTAAGTTGAAAGATGATGGAAGCAACTTTGTAGACTGGGCTCGTAATCTTAAGCTAATCTTACAAGCTGGGAAGAAGGACTATGTCCTTAATGCTGCACTAGGAGATGAACCACCCGCTACGGCTGATCAAGATGTTAAGAACGCTTGGTTAGCACGTAAGGAGGACTACTCAATAGTTCAGTGTGCAGTCTTGTATGGCTTAGAACCGGGACTTCAACGTCGCTTTGAGCGTCATGGAGCATTTGAGATGTTCCAGGAGTTGAAGTTTATCTTTCATAAGAACGCCCGGATCGAGAGGTATGAGACCTCCAATAAATTATATGCTTGCAAGATGGAGGAAAACTCGTCTGTCAGTGAACATGTGCTCAAAATGTCTGGGTACTCAAACCGTCTAGCTGAGCTGGGGATTGAACTCCCGCAAGAGGCTATCACTGACAGAATCCTTCAATCACTGCCGCCAAGCTATAAAGGCTTTGTGTTGAACTACAACATGCAAGGGATGAACAAGTCTCCCGGCGAGTTGTTTGCGATGCTGAAAGTCGCAGAGTCTGAACTCCATAAAGAGCATCAAGTGTTGATGGTGAATAAGACCACTAGTTTCAAGAGAAACGGCAAAGGCAAGAAGGGTAATTCGAAGAAGAGCGGCAAGCCTGTTGCCAATCCACCGAAGAAACCCAAAGCTGGACCTAAGCCTGAAACGGAGTGTTACTATTGCAAGGGTATGGGTCACTGGAAGCACAATTGCCCCAAGTATCTGGCAGATAAGAAGGCGGCCAAAGAAAAATCAGGTATATTTGATATACATGTTATTGATGTGTACTTAACCGGCTCTCGTAGTAGTGCCTGGGTATTCGATACCGGTTCTGTTGCTCATATTTGCAACTCGAAACAGGAACTGCGGAATAGACGAAGGCTGGCGAAAGATGAAGTGACGATGCGCGTAGGAAATGGTTCCAAGGTTGATGCAATCGCCGTCGGCACAGTGTCACTTCAGCTACCGTCGGGATTAGTGATGATCTTAAATCATTGTTATTTAGTGCCTGCGTTGAGCATGAACATTATATCTGGATTTTGTTTATTGCGAGACGGTTACTCTTTTAAGTCAGAGAATAATGGTTGTTCTATTTCTATGAGTAACATCTTTTATGGTCATGCACCAAATGTGAGAGGATTGTTCATATTGAATCTTGATAACGATACGCATATACATAACATTGAGACCAAAAGAGTTAGAGTAAACAATGATAGCGCCATATTTTTGTGGCACTGCCGCTTAGGTCATATTGGTGTAAAGCGCATGAAGAAACTCCATGCTGATGGACTTTTGGAGTCACTTGACTTTGATTCACTTGACACGTGCGAACCATGCCTCATGGGCAAGATGACTAAGACTCCGCTCTCCGGAACAATGGAGCGTGCAAGTGACTTGTTGGAAATCATACATACCGATGTGTGTGGTCCGATGAGCGTGGAGGCACGCGGCGGATATCGTTATTTTCTCACCTTCACTGACGATTTGAGTAGATATGGTTATGTCTACTTGATGAAGCACAAGTCTGAAACGTTTGAAAAGTTCAAGCAATTTCAGAGTGAAGTGGAAAATCATCGTAACAAGAAGATCAAGTTCCTACGGTCTGATCGTGGGGGTGAATATCTGAGTTTCGAGTTTGGTGATCACTTAAGACAATGTGGAATTGTTTCACAGTTAACACCGCCTGGAACACCACAGCGTAATGGTGTGTCCGAACGTCGTAATCGTACTTTATTAGAGATGGTGCGATCTATGATGTCTCTTACTGATTTGCCGTTATCATTTTGGGGTTATGCATTAGAAACAGCTGCATTCACTTTAAATAGGGCACCATCAAAATCCGTTGAGACGACACCATACGAACTGTGGTATGGCAAAAGGCCAAAGTTGTCGTTTCTTAAAGTTTGGGGATGTGATGCTTATGTCAAAAAGCTTCAGCCTGAAAAGCTGGAACCCAAAGCGGAAAGGTGCGTCTTCATAGGTTACCCAAAGGAGACAGTTGGGTACACCTTCTATCTCAAATCCGAGGGCAAAGTGTTTGTTGCTAAAAACGGAGCTTTTCTCGAGAAGGAGTTTCTCTCGAGAGAATTGAGTGGGAGGAAGATAGAACTTGACGAGGTTGTCGAACCTCTCATCCCTCTGGATGGTGGCGCAGGGCAAGGGGAAACCTCTGTCATTGCGACGCCGGTTGAGGAGGAAGTTAATGATGATGATCATGAAACTCCAGTTCAAGTTTCTGTCGAACCACGCAGGTCGACGAGACCACGTGCTGCTCCAGAGTGGTACGCTAATCCCGTCTTATCAATCATGTTGCTAGACAACAACGAACCTGCAAGTTATGAAGAAGCAATGGTGGGCCCAGATTCCAACAAATGGCTAGAAGCCATGAAATCCGAGATAGGATCCATGTATGAGAACAAAGTGTGGACTTTGGAGGTACTACCTGAGGGTCGCAAGGCTATTCAGAACAAATGGATCTTTAAGAGGAAGACGGACGCTGACGGCAATGTGACCGTTTATAAAGCTCGACTTATGGCAAAGGGTTTTTCACAAGTTCAAGGAATTGACTACGATGAGACATTCTCACCCGTAGCGATGCTTAAGTCCGTCAGAATCATGTTAGCAATAGCGGCATTTTTCGATTATGAAATCTGGCAGATGGATGTCAAAACGGCGTTCCTTAACGGTTTCCTTAAGGAAGAGTTGTATATGATACAACCCGAAGGTTTTGTCGATCCTAAGAATGCTAACAAGGTGTGCAAGCTCCAGCGATCCATTTATGGACTGGTGCAAGCATCTCGGAGTTGGAACAAACGCTTTGATGAGGTGATCAAAGCATTTGGGTTTATACAAGTGGTTGGAGAATCTTGTATTTACAAGAAAGTGAGTGGGAGCTCTGTGGCGTTTCTGATATTATATGTGGATGACATATTACTGATTGGAAACAACGTAGAGTTTTTGGAGAGCATAAAGGTTACTTGAATAAAAGTTTCTCTATGAAGGACCTAGGGGAAGCTGCTTACATTCTAGGCATTAAGATCTATAGGGATAGATCAAGACGCCTGATAGGACTTTCACAAAGCACATACCTTGATAAAGTTTTGAAGGGGTTCAAAATGGAACAGTCCAAGAAAGGGTTCTTGCCAGTTTTACAAGGTACGAGATTGAGTAAGACTCAGTGCCCAACAACTGATGAAGATAGAGAGCATATGCGCTCCGTCCCCTATGCTTCAGCCATAGGTTCTATCATGTATGCAATGCTATGCACTAGACCGGATGTTAGCCTAGCCATAAGTATGGCAGGTAGGTTCCAGAGTAATCCAGGAGTGGATCACTTGACAGCGGTCAAGAATATCCTGAAGTACCTGAAAAGGACTAAGGAGATGTTTCTCGTGTATGGAGGTGACGAAGAGCTCGCCGTAAAAGGTTACGTCGATGCAAGCCTTGACACAGATCCGGACGACTCTCAGTCGCAAACCGGATACGTATTTATTCTTAATGGGGGTGCGGTAAGCTGGTGCAGTTCCAAGCAAAGCGTCGTAGCAGATTCTACATGTGAAGCGGAGTACATGGCTGCCTCGGAGGCGGCTAAGGAGGGTGTCTGGATGAAGCAGTTCATGACGGATCTTGGAGTGGTGCCAAGTGCACTGAATCCAATAACCTTGTTCTTTGACAACACGGGTGCCATTGCCTTAGCAAAGGAACCACGGTTTCACAAGAAGACCAGACACATCAAACGACGCTTCAACCTCATCCGCGACTACGTCGAGGGAGAGGACGTAAATATATGCAAAGTGCACACGGATCTGAATGTAGCAGACCCGCTGACTAAACCTCTTCCACGGCCAAAGCATGATCAACACCAGAACTGTATGGGTGTTAGATTTATTACAATGTAATTCACATGATGATGTGAGGGCTAGATTATTGACTCTAGTGCAAGTGGGAGACTGTTGGAATTATGCCCTAGAGGCAATAATAAATACAGTTATTATTATAATTCCTGTATCAAGATAATCGTTTATTATCCATGCTATAATTGTATTGAATGAAGACTCCTTTACATGTGTGGATACATAGACAAAACACTGTCCCTAGCAAGCCTCTAGTTGGCTAGCCAGTTGATCAAAGATAGTCAGTGTCTTCTGATTATGAACAAGATGTTGTTGCTTGATAACTGGATCGCGTCATTAGGAGAATCACGTGATGGACCAGATCCAAACTAATAGACGTAACATGTTGATCGTGTCATTTTGTTGCTACTGTTTTTCTGCGTGTCAAGTATTTATTCCTATGACCATGAAATCATATAACTCACTGACACCGGAGGAATGCTTTGTGTGTATCAAACGTCGCAACATAACTGGGTGACTATAAAGATGCTCTACAGGTATCTCCGAAGGTGTTAGTTGAGTTAGTATGGATCAAGACTGGGATTTGTCACTCCGTGTGACGGAGAGGTATCTCGGGGCCCACTCGGTAATACAACATCACACACAAGCCTTGCAAGCAATGTAACTTAGTGTAAGTTGCGGGATCTTGTATTACGGAACGAGTAAAGAGACTTGCCGGTAAACGAGATTGAAATAGGTATGCGGATACTAACGACCGAATCTCGGGCAAGTAACATACCGAAGGACAAAGGGAATGACATACGGGATTATATGAATCCTTGGCACTGAGGTTCAAACGATAAGATCTTCGTAGAATATGTAGGATCCAATATGGGCATCCAGGTCCCGCTATTGGATATTGACCGAGGAGTCTCTCGGGTCATGTCTACATAGTTCTCGAACCCGCAGGGTCTGCACACTTAAGGTTCGACGTTGTTTTATGCGTATTTGAGTTATATGGTTGGTTACCGAATGTTGTTCGGAGTCCCGGATGAGATCACGGACGTCACGAGGGTTTCCGGAATGGTCCGGAAACGAAGATTGATATATAGGATGACCTCATTTGATTACCGGAAGGTTTTCGGAGTTACCGGGAATGACGAATGGGTTCCGGGAGTTCACCGGGGGGGGGGGGGGGCAACCCACCCCGGGGAAGCCCATAGGCCTTGAGGGTGGCACACCAGCCCTTAGTGGGCTGGTGGGACAGCCCAAAAGAGCTCTATGCGCCAAGAAGAGAAAATCGAGAAAAAAAAAGGAGGAGGTGGGAAAGAAGGGGGACTCCCTCCCACCAAACCAAGTCCAACTCGGTTTGGGGGGGGAGTCCTCCCCCCTTGGACTCGGCCGACCCCCTTGGGGCTTCTTGAGCCCCAAGGCAAGGTTCCCTCCCTCCCACCTATATATACGGAGATTTTAGGGCTGATTTGAGACGACTTTTCCACGGCAGCCCGACCACATACCTCCACGGTTTTTCCTCTAGATCGCGTTTCTGCGGAGCTCGGGCGGAGCCCTGCTGAGACAAGGTCATCACCAACCTCCGGAGCACCGTCACGCTGCCGGAGAACTCTTCTACCTCTCCGTCTCTCTTGCTGGATCAAGAAGGCTGAGATCATCGTCGAGCTGTACGTGTGCTGAACGCGGAGGTGTCGTCCGTTCGGTACTAGATCGTGGGACTGATCGCGGGATTGTTCGCGGGGCGGATCGAGGGACGTGAGGATGTTCCACTACATCAACCGCGTTCACTAACCTTCTGCTGTACGATCTACAAGGGTACGTAGATCACTCATCCCCTCTCGTAGATGGACATCACCATGATAGGTCTTCGTGCGCGTAGGAAAATTTTTGTTTCCCATGCGACGTTCCCCAACATTGTGGGCACCCTAGTGGCCCACTGCCCCCCCCCCTCTTCTGCTATATGAAGGGTTTCGTCCGGAAAAAAATCAAGGTGGAGCTGTTTCGTGGATTCTCCGCCGCCACGAGGCGGAACTTGAGCAGAACCAATCTAGAGCTCCGGTAGGACGATCTTGCCGGGGAAACTTCCCTCCCGAAGGGGGAAATCGTCGCCATCGTCACCACCAACACTCCTCTCATCGGAGGGACTCATCTCCATCAATATCTTCATCAGCACCATCTCATCTCCAAACCCTAGTTCATCACTTGTAACCAATCTCCGTCTCGCGACTCCGATTGGTACTTGTAAGGTTGCTAGTAGTGTTGATTACTCTTTCTAGTTGATGCTAGTTGGATTACTTGGTGGAAGAGTTTATGCTCATATCCTTGATGCTACTCATTACCTCTCTGGTCATGAATATGATTATGCTTTGTGAGTAGTTACTTTTGTCCCTGAGGACATGGGATAAGTCATGCTAATAGTAGTCATGTGAATTTGGTATTCGTTCGGTAATTTGATATGTTGTATGTTGTTTTTCCTCTAGTGGTGTTATGTGAACGTCGACTACATAACACTTTACCATTATTTGGGCACAGAGGAAGGCATTGGGGAGTAGTAAGTACATGATGGGTTGCTAGAGTGACAGAAGCTTAAACCCCAATCTATGCGCTGCTTTGTAAGGGGCTGATTTGGATCCACTAGTTTAATGCTATGGTTAGACTTTGTCTTAATTCTTCTTTCGTAGTTGCGGATGCTTGCGAGAGGGGTTCATCATAAGTGGGATGCTTGTCCAAGTAACGACAGTACCTCATACGTCTCAAACGTATCTATAATTTTTGATGGTTTCACGTTGTTATCTTGTCAACTTTGGATGTTTTGTTTACCTTTTATATCTTTTTCGGGACTAACTTATTAACTCAGTGCCAAGTGCCAGTTCCTGTCTTTTCTGTGTTTTTGACTCTTTTCAGATCTGATTTTGGAACGAAGTCCAAACGAAATAAAATCCCCAAAATGATTTTTTCTAGAACGGAAGAAGATTAGGAGGCTTGAGGGCCAAGCAAGTGGGCCCACAGGGAGCCCACAAGCCCTGTTGTCGCGGCCAGGGGGGAGGCCGCGACAACCAAGCTTGTGGCCTCCCAGGCGCTCCCCTACCCTAGGTCTTTGGCCTATATATTCCCTAAAAATCCAGAAAAAATCAGGGCGTCCACGAAAACACTTTTCCGCCGCCGCAAGCTTCCATTTCCGCGAGATCTCATCTAGAGACCCTTCCCAGTGCCCTGCCGGAGGGGACTTTGGAGTTGGAGGGCTTCTACATCAACATCATCGCCCCTCCAATGACTCGTGAGTAGTTCACTTCAAACCTACGGGTCCGTAGTTAGTAGCTAGATGACTTCTTCTCTCTCTTGGATCTTCAATACAAAGTTCTCCATGATCTTCATGGAGATCTATCCGATGTAATCCTCTTTGGCGGTGTGTTTGTCGAGATCCGATGAATTGTGGATTTGTGATCAGATTATCTATGATATATATTTGAGTCTTTGCTGATTTCTTATATGCATGATTTGATATCCTTGTAAGTCTCTCCGAGTCTTGGGTTTTGTTTGGCCAACTAGATCTATGATTCTTGCAATGGGAGAAGTGCTTGGTTTTGGGTTCTTACCGTGTGGTGACCTTTCCCAGTGACAGTAGGGGCAGCAAGGCACACATCGTGTAGTTGCCATCAAGGGTAACAAGGTGGGCTTTGTCGTAGATATGAGATTGTCCATCTACAGCATGTCATCTTGCTTAAGGCGTTACTCTGTTCTTTTGGACTTAATACACTAGATGCATGCTGGATAGCGGTCGACGTGTGGAGTAATAGTAGTAGATGCAGAAAGTATCGGTCTACTTGTTTTGTACGTGATGCCTATAGATACAATCATTGCCATAGATGACGTCACGACTTTGCGCGGTTCTATCAATTGCTCGACAGTAATTCGTTCACCCACCGCCTACTTGCTTTCATGAGAGAAGCCACTAGTAAACACTACGTCCCCCGGGTCTATTCACACCTATCGTTTACACCTCCTCTTTTACTTTGCTTTGTTACTTTGTTGCTTTCAGTTCTCACTTGTCAAACAATCTATAATGGATTGACAACCCCTTCATAGCATTGGGAGCAAGCTTTTTGTGTTTGTGCACGCACTTGTGATACTCCTTCACTGGATCGATACCTTGGTTCTCAAAACTGAGGGAAATACTTACCACCGCTATGCTACATCACTCTTTCCACTTCGAGGGAACACCAACGCAAGGCTCCAAGGCCACGGGGAAATCCTTTGCATATTTTCCTAGGAAGTCCCTAAAGGCGTAGCCATAGCAGAAGGATTCCTGGTGCCGTTGCTGAGGAGTATCAAGAACAGTCTCCCGTCAGCACGTGTTTCTGGCGCCGTTGGAAGGTCTTTTGTTGCATCAGTAGAAGTATTTCTGGCGCCGTTGCCGGGGAGGTATTGCTATATTCTCTGAGTCACTTGGGATTTATATCTGCTGATTACTTTGAAGAATCTGAAAGATCCAAAAACCAATGTCTTGCCCTCAACTACGAGGGGAGGTAAGGAAATGCCATCTAGCTCTGCACTTGATTCACCTTCAGTTATGAGTAAGTTTGCGACATCACCTCCTGCTAGAAATCTTGATATGTCGCATGTGCTTGATGAAGTTTATGATGCTACTGCTAGAGATACTATGATTGATACTATGCCTGATGATGCTATCCTTGATACTATGCGTGATGCTATGCGTGATACTGCTAGAGATACTATGCATGATACTGCTAGAGATGCTATGCTTGATACTGCTTTGCCTGATGATGTTAGAGATGCTATTTTGCCTGATGATGCTATGCTTGATACTGCTAGAGATGCTACTTTGCCTGATGTGCCACTAGGAGTGTTCATTGATGCTCATATTGCTAGAGTTACTACCAATGCTCGTGATGCTTCTGAAAGTGTCGATACTATTGAGATAGAACCTGCTTTTGCTCCTGCTAGATCTAGCTCTCCTAGATATGAATTGCCTGATATACCCGAGGGTTACGTTATGGAGGGAGAGATAGCTGAGGATTTTCTTGCGTGTAAGGATGCCTATGACGCTGAGAAATTACTTCTCAAGTGGAAGGAAAAATCTCTGAAAGCTAGGATGAAATACGACCCGAAGTTTGCCACTTCACCTATCTTTATCACCGATAAGGATTATGAATTCTCTGTCGATCCTGAGATAATCTCTCTAGTCGAATCTGATCCTTTCCACAGTTATGAGTCTGAAATGGTCGTAGCCCATCTTACCAAACTACACGATATAGCCACCCTTTTCACTAGTGAGGAGAAGATCCGCCACTACTATATCCTTAAGTTGTTTCCTTTCTCTCTAAAGGATGACGCTAAAGCCTGGTTCACTTCTCTTGCTCCTGGATGTGTGAGTAGTCCCCAGGATATGATCTATTACTTCTGTGAGAAATATTTCCCTACCCATAAGAAGCAAGCTGCCTTGCAGGAAATATACAACTTTGCTCAACTCAAAGAAGAGAGTCTCCCACAAGCTTGGGGGAGGCTCGTCCAGCTACAGAATGCTTTGCCTGATCACCCTCTTAAGAAGAACGAGATACTTGATATCTTCTATAACGGACTTACCGATGCTTCTAGAGACCACCTAGATAGTTGTGCCGGTTGTGTTTTTAGGGAACGAACTGTAGAACAAGCTGAGACTCTACTGAATAACATCTTGATCAATGATAATGCTTGGACTATTCCCGAACCACCTCCTAAGCCAACCCCAAAGAAAAGAGGTATTCTATTCCTCAGTCCCGAAGATATGCAAGAAGCCAAGAAATCTATGCAAGAGAAAGGCATTAGATCTGAAGATGTCAAAAATCTACCACCTATCGAAGAGATCCATGGTCTCGATAACCTGATACAGGTAGTAGAAGTAAATTCTCTGCGTAGGTTTTGATGAGAGTGATATTCCTTTTGATAAACCTGTTAGCCTATGCTTTGATGAATTTGACAACTTTGTTGCCAAACAACAGAGTTTCAATGATTATGTTAGCAGACATTTGGAACAAAGCACTCGTATGCTTAGCCATTTAAGTGCTTGTGTAGACAGAAATGTCAATGATCTAAAGCTTCTGAGTAAACATGCCTCTATGATTACTACTCAGGTAGAACAAGTACTTAAAGCTCAGAATGACCTGCTCAATGAATTAAATGACAACTCTGTTAGAGTCATTACTAGAGGAGGCAAAATGACTCAGGAACCTTTGTATCTTGAAGGTCATCCTAAGAGAATCGATCAAGATTCTCAAGGAATTAATGCAGATGCACTCAGTCATCCTAAGGAGAAGAAGAAGGATGATAGAAACCTACATGTCAGTTCACCTAATACTGTCACACCTGAAGAACCAAATGATATTTCTGCGTCTGATGCAGAAACACAATCTGGTGATGAACATGAACCTGGTGACAATATGGACAACGATGTTCATAATAATGCTCAACCTAGCAATGATAAGGATGTGGAGATTGAACCTACGGTTAATCCTGATAACCCACAACCTAAGAGATACGATAAGAATGACTTCACTCGTAGGAAGCATGGTAAAGAAAGAGAGCCATGGGTTCAGAGACCTATGCCCTTTCCTCCTAAGCCATCCAAGAAAAAGGATGATGAGGATTTTGAGCGCTTTATTGAAATGATAAGACCCGTCTTTCTACAAATACGGTTAGTTGATATGCTCAAAATGTCTCTGTATGCCAAGTACATGAAAGATATCGTGACTAATAAACGGAAGATACCAGATCTTGAGATCTCCACCATGCTTGCCAATTACACTTTCAAAGGTGGAACTCCTAAGAAACTTGGTGATCCCGGAGTGCCCACTATACCTTGCTCCATTAAAGGAAACTACGTAAGAACTGCCTTATGTGACCTTGGAGCCGGAGTTAGTGTTATGCCTCTCTCTCTTTATCGTAGACTTGAACTGGATAAGTTGACACCCACTGAAATTTCTCTGCAAATGGCCGACAAATCAACTGCTTTCCCTGTTGGCATTTGCGAGGATGTGCCTGTTGTGGTTGCTAACACCACTATCTTAACAAACTTTGTTATCTTGGATATTCACGAGGACGATGCCATGGCTGTCATCCTCGGAAGACCCTTTTTAAACACTTCAGGGGCTGTTATAGATTGCAACAAAGGCAATGTCACTTTCCACGTCAACGGTAATGAGCATACCGTGCACTTTCCGAAGAAATGATATCAAGTACATCGATTCTTATTGGGAGCTTTGAATGCCCTATTCCTCGTGTCAAGATGAAGTATGAATTGCTTGTTGGGGAGATTCATATCCCCATTAAGGTGACTTAGTGGCTATTCGAAAATTCTCCGTTCTCTCTTGCGATTCGAGAAAGTTTTGTCATAAGGATTTGATCAACCCCATTGACGGATTTCTTTCGATGACCATGAAATGGATGAACCAAAGAGTCACATACCTCTGTTTTAAGCTTTCATTTTCTTTTGCTTAGAAGAAAAATGATAGGTTTATTTTAGTTTTCCCTGTGTTCTGTTTTAGCGTCCCGGAGAAAAATACCTCGAAAATAAAAGTTCTCCGATGGTTCTGAAAATCTAGTATGATTTTTTCTGGAATATTTGAAAAATACTGGGACAGAGAGCTGGCCTGGGGGCCACCCCAGTGGGCCACAAGCCCTGTCACCACGGGCTACCCCCCTGGCCGCGGGGAGCAAGCTTGTGGGGCCCACTCATTCCAGCTCCTATCCTCTTCTTCTTCCTCCAGAAAAAATTATTTTGCAACTCAAACCCGTGTTCTTGCTCATTTGGCTATGATTTTCGATCTCCTTGCTCAAAGCACCATTCTCCGAACCGTTTTGGGGAAATTACTCCTTGGTAAGTGACTCCTCCATTGGTCCAATTAGTTTTTGCTCTAGTGCTTTATCCTTCGCGTATTCTTGCTACCTTGGTGACCCTGCTCTTGAGCTTGAAATGTTGATTTTAGCTGGTCCCAAGTAGTTTTAGCGCGTGATACGGTCTCTAGGCACCAGTAGGAGTAGTTTCTACGAGTTGGGTTAATCTTTATTCACTTTTCTTCCGAAGTCTCTAAAAATTTCAGAATTTTTCAGAGCTAGAAAAGGAAAAGATGAGGAGATTCTTGAGAGGCTCTTCAAGCCGTAACCCCAAGGAGGATGAGAAGAACCTCCCCAAGTACGTGGTTCCTCGAGTCACGGAAGTTCGAGCGTGCGAGTGCCAAGTGATGAATTTTTACACGCCACCGGGCTTTATGAAGACTTTTATCACTTGGTGGAGAACGCAGGTCTTACCGCGTTCGTTGAAGATAAGTGCTCTCAATACCTCCTCCTCACCAATATTTTCGTTCAAAGCTTCAACTTTTATCCGAGGAAGAATCCTCCCATTGTTGAGTTCATGTTGTACGATACCCCTAGTGCATGACACTACAGGATTTTTGCAATGCATGCAAATTACCTTACGTTGGAGATATTCATGATCCCCGCCCACGGGATTTGGAGGATTTCATAGGTACTATTGTTGTTGGAGAGGAGAGAGGAGTGTCTCGCGCTAGAATTGCTAGCATACATTTTCCTGTGCTTCGGTACTTCTCATTATTTGTGGGAAAATGTCTGATTGGCCGTGGGAAGGCTGGATCACTTAGCTCTCCAGACCTTGCGATTCTGCGCGAAAGCCTTTATAGCACTAAGACTTATAGCCTATGTGCTATAGTAGCTCAGCGGTTGAATACAAACCGTTCCAAAGGTGTCGTCTATGGAGGTATCTATGCTACTCGTCTTGCTAGACACTTTGAGATACCCATTAGACTTCGCGAGGAAGAAGAGATGCTTCTTCTTGAGAAATATCTGGATTATGACAGCATGGTTTGCCATGATTTTATGGATAGAGATGCTAGTAGACGGATGATTTATAACCTGGTATTTAGTCAGGGTATTCGAGAGACTATTATTTTTCCTGCTCCTTCTTTGTTCGATCTTCATGCAGGCAGGTACATTATTATGCCCTCGGACATCTACGCATATTGGGGCTTGGCCCAACCATAGGTGCCCGTGCCCGAGCCGCCAGTTGAGTACCAGACGCCAGTTTATTAGTGGGAGCCATAGGAGCTCACACAACAGTGGCATCCACAGTCTGCTCCAGAGTATCCCGGAGCTGGTTATTTCCCGCCTTGGGAGTAGACCAAGCTAGGACAAAAGCCTAAGCTTGGGGGAGTACGTGTTTGCACCAACTTTACGTTCATGCTTATGCTTTTACTTTGTTAGTCGGTGTTTACACTTTGCCACCGTATGATCCATGCTAGTTTATTTTCGTTTTCTTGTTTTCTTGTTTTGTGTCCTTTTGAGAAAACCCAAAAATATTTTCCTTTCTTCTTTTGCTTGTTGGGAGCTTTCCCGTGTAAATAGTTTTCTTTTTCTTTGGGTCAACGTAGAAGATATTGCTTACAATGTTTAGTGGCTCTTGCACGCATACCTCTTTAGCTTTCAAAGAGCCATATTACTTTGTCTTCTCCTTTGTGTTTGCCTGCAGATTCAGCTTAGTCCAATGCACGAGCACGCTTATTTTTGTTCACATCGTTCGATCGTGCAAGTGAAAGGCAATAATGATGATATATGATGAAGTGACTGAGACTGGAAAAGATGGTATGAACTCTATCTATTTTGTTTTTGTAAATATGACTAGCTTGTCATCCTAGATTCAGCTTTGTTGTGAGAGAACCATCTTTGCAATGACAACTTAGAGATCATAGTTTCTGATGCCATGCTTATTTAGCTAGGAGCTTATAATGGTTTGTCTTGAATACCAACATAGATTTTGAGATGACTATGATGTAGTATGATAGGATGGTATTCTCCTTTGAATGTTTCAAGTGGCTTGACTTGGCGCATGTTCATGCATGTAGTTGAAACAAAATCAACATAGCCTCTATGATGTTCGTGTTCATGGTGATTTATATCCTGTTCATGCTTGCACTCTATGTTAGTCAAACTCATTGCATCTTGATGACCGTTGTCGCTCTCTAGTTGGTCGCTTCCTAGTCTTTTGCTAGCCTTCACTTGTACTAAGCGGAATACTGTTTGTGCATCCACTTCTATAAACCCAAAAGTTTTTCCATGAGAGTCCACCATACCTACCTATGTGCGGTATTTACCTGCCGTTCCAAGTAAATTTGCATGTGCCATTCTCTAAACCTTCAAGAAATAATCTGTTTTGCATGCCCGAGCCGCTCATGTGGTGACAGGGGGCTATTGGTATCTTCCATGCTAGGCGTGTTATCCTCGACATGTGTTTATTCACTGTCATTCACGAGAAAGGGGCCGGTAATTGGAATGCCCAGTTCCACGCTTAAATCAAAAACATAACTATAAAACAAGACTCCCCCTAGATTGATGTTAGTATGGACGGTACCCGAGGATTCGGCTAGCCGTGGAGTGTGATTTATTGGTGGTGGGGGAGTTAAAACTTTACTTTTCTGTTTGGGAACCGCCTATAACATGAGTAGCGTGGAAGATATTGAGAACTTTTGGTCATTGCGTTGACAATGAAAGCATGCCACCCAAAATTATTATCTCTGTTTTCAAAGCTTGAGCTCTGGCACCTCTGCAAATCAATGCTTCCCTCTGCGAAGGGCCTGTCTATTTATTTTCCTGTTGAGTCATCCTCTTCATATAAGCACCAATTAGAGAGCACCTTTGTCATTTTTATGCTTTTCTTTTGATTCATATTGAGTATGACTATGACTGGATCTTCGTTGCTATGAATTACAATGTTTAGTCAGCCCTTGATTTTTGAAAGTGCTCTGCATTTATGTTTTGCGGTCTCAGAAAGAGCTAGCGAGATACCACCTATTCATATTGCTTCATGCTTGTTTTGATTGAATTGTTGGTATCTGAAACTCATTATTATTTGCTCGCTAGCTGATTATGCCATTGATATTAGTTTACCGTGAGACCTTTGTGTCACTTGCTTATGTGGTTAACTTGTGATCTTGCTGAAATTCTGGTTATGAGTTAGACATAATTGCAACAACAAGATCAAACAGAGTTTGTCAAAGTTTTTCTTTCTCTTTCAGTTTGTCAACTGAGTTGCTTGAGGACAAGCAAGGTTTTAAGCTTGGGGGAGTTTGATACGTCTCCATAGTATCTACTTTTCCAAACTCTTTTGCCCTTGTTTTGGACTCTAACTTGCATGATTTGAATGGAACTAACCCAGACTAACACTGTTTTCAGCAGAATTGCCATGGTGTTGTTTTTGTGCAGAAATGAAAGTTCTCGGAACGTCCTGAAAATTTACGGAGAATTTTTCTGGAAAATATGAAAAATACCTGTGCAAAGATCCACCATAGGGGGTGGGCCAGTGGGCCACAAGCCCTGTTGCCGCGGCCACCCCCTGGCCGCGGCAACCAAGCTTGTGGGGCCCACATGGCTCTGCCGCCCCCAATCTCAGCTCTATAAATTCACTTTCACCCAGAAAAAATCAGAAGAGAAGATTTCGTCGCGTTTGCGATACGGAGGCGCCACCACATCATGTTCTTCATCTGGAGGACAGATCTGGAGTCCGTTTTGGGCTCCGGAGAGGGGAAATCGTGGCCATCGTCATCAACAACCTTCTTCCCTCTCTAATTCCATGAAGCTCTTCATCGTTCGTGAGTAATCTATTCGCAGGCTCGCTGGGCGGTGATGAGTAGGATGAGATCTATCATGTAATTGAGTTAGTTTTGACGGGGATTGATCCCTAGTATCCACTATGTTCTGAGATTGATGTTGCTACTTTGCCATGCTTAATGCTTGTCACTAGGGCCCGAGTGCCATGATTTCAGATCATAAATTATTATGTTGCCACCAATATATGTGTGTTTTAGATCCGATCTTGCAAGTTGTAGTTACCTACTATGTGTTATGACCCGGCAACCCCGGAGTGACAATAACCGGAACCACTCCCGGTGATGACCATAGTTTGAGGAGTTCATGTGTTCACCAAGTGCTAATGCGTTGTTCCGGTTCTTTATTAAAAGGAGAACCTTAATATCATGTAGTATCCTTTTGGACCCCGCTGCCACGGGAGGGATGGACAATAGATGTCATGCAAGTTCTTTTCCCTAAGCACGTATGACTACACACGGAATGCATGCCTACCTCACATTGACGAATGGGAGCTAGCCACATATCTCTCCGTGTTATAACTGTTGCATGATGAATATCATCCAAACGATCACCGACCCATTGCCTACGAGTTTGTCACACTGCTGTTGTCACTACTGTTGCTGCTACTGTTACTTGCTGCTGCTGTTACTTGTTTTGCTCTGCTACTTGCTACTGCTATTACTACTGTTGCTTGCTACTGTTGCTACTTGCTACCGATGTCACTACTGCTGTTCCTTGCCACTGTTGTTACTCGTTACGCTGCTGCTACCTGCTACAATTCTGGTTCGCTCGTCGTTGACGGGAAAAGACAATTTCCGTCAACGGGCAACTTCTGACGCCATTGATACGACAGTTAGGAATAGTCTACCGTCATCAGATCGTTTCTGACACCGTTGTTATCATACCACTTTGTTGCTGATACTTTGCTTGCACATACTAATCTTTCAGGTGTGGTTGAATCTGATAAATTCAGCTGCTAATACTCGAGAGTATCCTCTCACCTCCTGCCTGGCGAATCAACAAATTTGGGTCGAATACTCTACCCTCAAAAACTGCTGCAAACCCACGCGCTGGTGGGCCATCAAGAACATTCTTCTAGTTTCATTGCCGGGGAGTGCTAGCAGCATTCTTCTGGTGCCGTTGCAGGGGAAGGTCTGTTGTCACAGAGTCAGCATTTTTCTGGCGCCGTTGCCGGGGAAGGAGAGATCAATCCAAGTAGGTCTCACAAACTCATCTCTTGCATTTACCTTTTTTGCCAGTTGCCTCTCGTTTTCCTCTCCCCCACTTCACATTTGCCGTTTTCATTTGCCTTTCTCCTTTGCCTTTTTCTCTCGCCCTTTTCTCTCGCTTGCTTTCTGTTCGCTTGTGTGCTATGTGCCTTCAATATGCTTGCATCTTCGCTTGCTGAAAATCTAGTGATATGGATCCTCATCCACTTGCTAATCTCTTTAAGAGATCCACTTATGTGGAACCAATTGCTAGTCAGTTGAGTGCACTTGACTTTCTCTATGGAGTTTTGCTTGAGATGCGTGAATCTGAAAATCGTGATGAAATTCATGAAGTGATTCACGAGGGCTCCTTGGATGAAAAGCATGATTGCAATGGTTTCACTATAAATTCTATTAGTGTCAATCATGCTAAAATTATGCAAAACCCTAAGCTTGGGGATGCTAGTCTTGCTATGACCACTACTTGTTGCAAAGATCACGATTGGGGTGATGATTTTTCTTTTGATCTTGAAAATTTGTTCAAGCCTCAAGATGAATATGATATTTGCAATATTATTGAAAGTGGGTTTGGAGAAGTCATGACTTTAGATGATAATCCCACTATTTTTGAAGAGCGTCAACTTTGCATGCATGTGGATCATGAAAAGAATATCCTATGTGATAGCTATATCGTTGAATTCGAATATGATCCTACATGTAATGAGAGAGGAAAATATTGTGGTAGAAACTTTCATGTTACTAAATCACCTCTCGTGATGTTGATATTGCTCTTTTCTCTTTCTTCTTGCTTGCATATGGTAGCTATTGGTTTTCTTGACAATTTGTTTTCCTATAAAATGCCTATGCATAGGAAGTATGTTAGACTTAGATTCTATCGCTTTTATGCCTAGCTAAGGGCGTTAAACAATAGCGCTTGTTGGGAGGCAACCCAACGAATCTATCCTTTTTCTTTCTGTTTTGTGTTTTCCACACTTTCATAATTCTGTTATGATTGTGTTTTTTGTGTTTCCTTTTGCGTTTCTGCCAAGCAAAACCGTTATGATTAGTCTTGGGGATGATCGTTTGGTCATGCTGGAAAAGACAGAAACTTTCTGCTCACGAAAAGAATTTTCATTTATTTTCTGTAGGAGATTTTGAGTTGATTCTTTTTGCTGCTGATTGCTACGAAAATTCTTCAGATTGTCGTAATGTTTCAGAATTTTGGAAGTACCAAAAGTATATGAAGTATACAGATTGCTACAGACTGGTCTGCTGTTAACAGATTCTGTTTTTGTTGTGTTGGTTGCTTATTTTGATGAAACTATGGATAGTATCGGGGGGTATTAGCCATGGAAGATTGAAAATAAAGTAACCCAACATCAGCATAAATATAATTCAAGTTTGCTACAGTACCTAAGGAAGTGGTGGTTTGCTTTCTTATACTAATGTTATCATGAGTTTTTGTTTAAGTTTCGTGTTGTGAAGTTTTCAAGTTTTGGGTGAAGTTCTTATGGACAAAAAGATAAAGAGTGGCAAGAGCTCAAGCTTGGGGATGCCCCAGGCACCCCAAGAGATTCAAGGATGTCGTAAAATACTAAGCTTGGGGATGCCCCGGGAAGGCATCCCCTCTTTCGTCTTCAATCCATTGGTAACGTTACTTGGGGCTATATTTTTATTCACCACATGTTATGTGTTTTGCTTGGAGCGTCTTGTATCGTAGGAGTCTTTTATTTTTGTTGTGTCACAATCATCCTTGCTGCACACCTAGAGAGAGAGACATGCACCCACCGTGATTTTGTCGAGCTTCACTTATATCCTTTGGTAGACAATTCAGCTCACATGTGCTTCACTTATATCTTTTGAGCTAGTTGATTTTGCTCTATGTGCTTCACTTATATCTTTTAGAGCACGGCGGTGCGTGGCTTGGTAGTTGATCTATGCTATTAAAGTAGTCTCAAAGGGGTAGTTATCCAAAGGGATACGAAAACTTCCACCTTCATGTGCATTGAATAGTTAGAGAAGTTTATGGTAATATTGAAGTTATATTAATAAGGTGTTGTGGATCTAGAAATACTTGTGTTGAAGTTAGTGATTCCCGTAGCATGCACGTATGGTGAACCGCTATGTGATGAAGTCTGAGCATGATTATTCTATTGATTGTCATCCTTTGTGTGGCGGTCGGGATTGCGCGATGGTTTATACCTACCAACCCTTCCCCTAGGAGTGTGCGTTGAATGCTTTGTTTCGATTACTAATAGAACTTTTGCAACAAGTATATGAGTTCTTCATGACTAATGTTGAGTCCATGGTTTAGATGTTCTTTCACCTTCCACCATCACTATCTTCTTTAGTGTCGTGCAACTTTCGCCGGTGCACAGAACCCACCATTAGCCTCCCTCAAAACAGCCACCATACCTACCTACTATGGCTTTTTCAAAGTCATTCCGAGATATATTGCCATGCAACTACCACCATGACATGTGCCACCATGTCTACATTGCCATTGCATGATCGTAAGATAGCTAGCATGATGTTTCCATTTATGTCTATGCCATGCTAGATCATTGTCACGATACACTACCGAAGGCATTCCATATAGAGTCATCATTGCTCTAAGTTTTGAGTTGTAAGTGTGATGATCTTCATTGATGGAGCATTGTACCATGTGAGGAAATAAAAGAGGCCAAAGATGCCCACCAAAGTAAATAATAAAAAAGAGAGGCCAAAGAGCCCATAAAAATGAGAGAAAAAGAGAGAAGGGACAATGCTACCACCTTTCCACACTTGTGCATATTAAGCACCATGATCTTCATGATTGAGAGTATCTCGTTTTGTCACCACCATATAGCTAGTGGGAAATTTTCATTATATAACTTGGCTTGTATATTCCAATGATAGGCTTTCTCAAGATTGCCTTAGGTCTTCGTGAGCAAGCAAGTTGGATGCACACCCACTAGTTTTCTTTAAGAGCTTTCACATACTCTTAGCTCTAGTGCATCATTTGTATGGCAATCCCTACTCATTCACATTGATATCTATTGTTGAGCATCTCCATAGCTCATTAATATGCCTAGTTAATGTGGCCATCTTCTCCTCGTTTTTCTTGCAACCTCCACCACACTCCACACCACTTATAGTGCTAAAACCATGGCTAACGCTCATGTATTGTGTGAGAGTTGAAAAAAGTTTGAGAAAGTAAAGGTGTGAAAATAATTACTTGGCCAATACCGGGGTTGTGCATGATTTAAATTTGTTGTGCAATGATGATAGAGCATAGCCAGACTATATGATTTTGTAGGGATAACTTTCTTTTGGCCTTGTTATTTTGAAAGTTCATGATTACTTTGCTAGTTTGCTTGAAGTATTATTGTTTCCACGTCAATAGCAAACTATTATTTTGAATCTAATGGATCTGAACATTCACGTCACATAAGAGGAGTTACAAAGGACATCTATGCTAGGTAGAATGAAAGCATCAAAAAATCATTATTTATCACTTCCCTACTCGAGGACGAGCGGGAGTTAAGCTTGGGGATGCTTGATACGTCTTAAACGTATCTATAATTTTTGATGGTTTCACATTGTTATCTTGTCAACTTTGGATGTTTTGTTTACCTTTTATATCTTTTTTGGGACTAACTTATTAACTCAGTGCCAAGTGCCAGTTCCTGTTTTCTGTGTTTTTTACTCTTTTCAGATCTGATTTTGGAACGGAGACCAAACGGAATAAAATCCCCAAAATGTTTTTTTCCAGAACGGAAGAAGATCAGGAGGCTTGAGGTCCAAGCAAGTGGGCCCACAGGGAGCCCACAAGCCCTGTTGCCGCGGCCAGGGGGGAGGCCGCAGCAACCAAGCTTGTGGCCTCCCTGGCGCTCCCCTGCCCTAGGTATTTGGTCTATATATTCCCTAAAAATCCAGAAAAAATCAGGGCGTCCACGAAAACACTTTTCCGCCGCCGCAAGCTTCCGTTTCCGCGAGATCTCATCTGGAGACCCTTCCCGGTGCCCTGCCGGAGGGGACTTTGGAGTTGGAGGGCTTCTACATCAACATCATCGCCCCTCCAATGACTCATAAGTAGTTCACTTCAGACCTACGGGTCTGTAGTTAGTAGCTAGATGGCTTCTTCTCTCTCTTGGATCTTCAATACAAAGTTCTCCATGATCTTCATGGAGATCTATCCTATGTAATCCTCTTTGACGGTGTGTTTGTCGAGATCCGATGAATTGTGGATTTGTGATCAGATTATCTATGATATATATTTGAGTCTTTGCTGATTTCTTATATGCATGATTTAATATCCTTGTAAGTCTCTCCGAGTCTTGGGTTTTGTTTGGCCAACTAGATCTATGATTCTTGCAATGGGAGAAGTGCTTGGTTTTGGGTTCTTACCGTCTGCTGACCTTTCCCAGTGACAGTAGGGGCAGCAAGGCACACATAGTGTAGTTGCCATCAAGGGTAACAAGGTGGGCTTTGTCGTAGATATGAGATTGTCCATCTACATCATGTCATCTTTCTTAAGGCGTTACTCTGTTCTTTTGGACTTAATACACTAGATGCATGCTGGATAGCGGTCGACGTGTGGAGTAATAGTAGTAGATGCAGAAAGTATCGGACTACTTGTTTTGGACGTGATGCCTATAGATATAATCATTGCCATAGATGACGTCACGACTTTGCACGGTTCTATCAATTGCTGGACAGTAATTCATTCACCCACCGTCTACTTGCTTTCATGAGAGAAGCCACTAGTAAACACTACGACCCCCGGGTCTATTCACACCTATCGTTTACACCTCCACTTTTACTTTGCTTTGTTACTTTATTTCTTTCAGTTCTCACTTGGCAAACAATCTATAAGGGATTGACAACCCCTTCATAGCGTTGGGAGCAAGCTTTTTGTGTTTGTGCAGGCACTTGTGATACTCCTTCACTGGATCGATACCTTGGTTCTCAAAACTGAGGGAAATACTTACCACCGCTGTGCTACGTCACCCTTTCCGCTTCGAGGGAACACCAACGCAAGGCTCCAAGGCCACGGGGAAATCCTTTGCATATTTGCCTAGGAAGTCCCTAAAGGCGTAGCCATAGCAGAAGGATTCCTGGTGCCGTTGCTGAGGAGTATCAAGAACATTCTCCCGTCAGCACGTGTTTCTGGCGCCCTTGGAAGGTCTTTCGTTGCATCAGCAGTACCCAAGCGCCGGTCCACCCACATATCAAACTATCAAAGTAACAAACGCGAATCATATGAACATGATGAAACTAGCATGACAGAAATTCCCGTGTGTCCTCGGGAGCGCTTTACTTCCTATAAGACTTTGTTCAGGCCTGTCCCTTGCTACAAAAGGGACTGGGCCACTTTGCTGCACCGTTGCTATTACTTGTTACTTGTTACTTTTCACTTGCTACGTTTCACCTCACTATACCATCACTTGTTACCGCTACTTTCAGTGCTTGCAGTTATTACCTTGCTGAAAACCTTTTATCACAGCCTTCTGCTCATCGTTGGGTTCGACACTCTTACTTATCAAAAGGACTACGATTGATCCCCTATACTTGTGGGTCATCAAGACTCTTTTCTGGCGCCGTTGCCGGGGAGTGAAGCGCCTTTGGTAAGTGGAATTTGGTAAGGAAACATTTATATACTGTGCTGAAATTTATTGTCACTTGTCACTACGGAAACTATTCCTTTGAGGAATTTGTTCGGGGTATCTTCACCACGAACGGAAGCACGAGGAGTTGCTCCTCAACCTAAGGTACCTACTGAAAATATCTTTTATGAAATTCCTTTGGGTATGCTTGAGAAACTGCTGGCTAATCCTTTTACAGGAGATGGATCTTCACATCCAGACTTGCATCTAATCTATGTAGATGAAGTTTGTGGTTTATTTAAGCTTGCAGGTTTGCCCGAGGATGAGGTAAATAAGAAAGTCTTTCCTTTATCTTTGAAGGATAAGGCGTTTACATGGTATAGGCTATGTGATGATACTGGATCATGGGACTACAATCGGTTGAAATTAGAATTTCATCAAAAGTTTTATCCTATGCATTTAGTACATCGTGATCGGTATTATATTTATAACTTTTGGCCTCGTGGCAGGGAAAGCATAGCTCAAGCTTGGGGGAGGCTTAAATCAATGCTATATTCATGCCCCAATCATGAGCTCTCGAGAGAAATTATCACTCAAAACTTTTATGCTCGGCTTTCTCATGAAGATCGTACCATGCTTGACACTTCTTGTACCGGTTATTTTATGAAGAAGGATATTGACCACAAGTGGAATTTATTGGAAAGAATCAAACGTAACTCTGAAGGTTGGGAGCTTGAAGAAGGTAATGAGTCAGGTATGAATTTCCAGTTTGATTGCGTTAAATCTTTTGTTGAAACAAACACTTCTAGAGATTTTAGCGCTAAGTATGGACTTGACTCTCAGATAGTAGCTTCTCTATGTGAATCTTTTGCTGCTCATATTGATCTTCCCAAAGAGAAGTGGTTTAAGTATCATCCTCCTGTAGAAGTCAACATAGTTAAATCCAATCTAGTTGAAGAGAAAGTCATTGCCTATAATGATCCTATTGTTCCTTGTGCCTACACTGAGAAACCACCTTACCCTGCTAGGAAAAAGGATTATTCTAAAGCTTCAACTGTGATACGTAGGGGTTACATTAGACCACTTGCACCCCCTGAGGAAATTAGAGTTGAACCTAGTGTTGCTAGTATCAAAGATCTCTTAGCCGAAGACATAGAGGAGCATGTTATCAAATTCTGTGAGGACTCCGCTAGAATTGCTAAACCTCACGTGAAAGACAAATACGGACCTGTAGTTGGCCTGCCCGTTGTTTCTGTCAAGATAGGAGATCAGTGTTATCATGGTTTATGTGATATTGGTGCTAGTGTTAGTGCAAAACCCCGGTCCCTATATGATGAAATCAAAGATGAGATTGCACCTGCTGAGTTAGAACCCATTGATGTCACTATTACGCTAGCTAATAGAGACACTATCTGCCTTGTGGGAATTGTGAGAGATGCAGAAGTCATGTGTGGTAAGACGAAGTATCCTACTGATTTCCTCGTCCTTGCTACTGCACAAGATAGCTTTTGTCCCATCATATTTGGTAGACCCTTTCTCAACACTGTCAATGCTCATATTGATTGCATTAAACAGACTGTCACTGTTAGTTTCGAGGGTGTGTCTCATGAATTTAACTTCTCCAAGTATTGCCACTTAGTGTTGATATTGGAAATTATCTTGTTCCTAGGTGGCATGTTTGCTCTACAAGTGTCATTTGCTTGCGTTTTATGGGTAAAGATGATCTTGGATATATTTGCGATCTACCAATGAGTATCATTTCCAAAATACTTCTTGTCCTTGACAATTTGTATTCCCATCATGTGGTAGGAATTGCTAATCGTCTTTACATTGGATTTTGTGTTTCGTTTGTCTTCCTTGCCTCTTGTGGATCTATTTTAACTTGTCTAGTGTTTTTATAGATATAGAGAAAGTGATGATCCCATCTTGTGCATTTTGTATTTAAATGCAAATTCTATATAATGCACAACCCTTGGGGGAGCTATCCTATTTTCTTTAGAACACTCTCTTTATTCGCCCATCATAAAATCTTTTGATCCCCATCAAGTGTATGTTTATGGGAGGAAAGTCTTGCTCTTTATGATGCTTTGTGCCATCATGAAAATTTGTCGAGGGTTTGGTTTGTTGGAACCTAGCTCTCTTTTGGAAACTAGATACCTCATGTTTGTCTTCCTTCAATTGGTATCTTGTTTCCTTTTTATTTGGCATGTGTCAATGGATATCTCATGCCTTGTTGAATATTTTAATTGATATCCCTCAAGTGATAGTTTTCATTTGCTATCTTATTATCACTTGATACCTTGTCTTTTGGTATCTTATCAACTATATGTTGATTGGATTCTTGAAAGCCTTGAGCATGCATATTTACTATATGTATTTCCTTTGGCATGCTTTCTTTCTTTGACTCAATATATAGGGGAAACTTCACCTTGTCATAAAATGGCTAACCTGTGCATGAAATTCAAATTCATATCTATATGCACATATGTATGTGGAGTTTGTCCTATGTATTGTTGGTTTTCTAACTCTTTGGTCCCAATGAGTTTGGGCACCATTTTGTTTGTTTTGTTGTTCCAGGAACAATTGGAGATGCATTGGATGCTCGGCTCACCTATAAGGAAGGTGTTGAGACCATGTGATTATTGGAGCCAAGTTAGGATGATCAAAGAACAACTATCTACTACATCAATCCAATGTTGTCTCGGTAACAAGTATCTACTTCATGCATTCTTTTCTTGCAAAGGCCCGTGTCTTTTCTTTGCATGGTGCATCATGGCATGAATCTCTTGATCCGTTCTTGAAGTACTTGTTTCCTTTCTCAAAGCATCCTAACGATGATGTCTTATTACTAGTTGGGATGTCTTTGATGTTCATATGTTGGAAGTTCATATTGTAAATAAGAAAATATTAGGCCATGTGCTATGCTTCCAAGCAAAAGATCTTATTGATATATTTATGACTTCCTTTTGGATATGTAGTTTGTTCCTTCTTGTAACCATTTCATGTGTACATTCTTCTTTGTGGATATATATCATCATGATTGTCTTCTACTTAGAATCTTTTACACATGAGAGAAGTTACATCTCTAATTGATATCCTCTTTCCTTTTACGTCCATCGTTGCATTTTTTTTAGTTTTTGGTGGCTTCGTGAAAGGATTTGTCTTGAGTGCGTATCTTATTTTCCTACATCTTGATGCACTCTTTGGCCGTGCATATCATTTTTCCTCATGCTTGTCTTGATGAGGGTTTTGCCATTTCGATTGGTATCCCTCCTCTCTTGACAAGGTTCTTATTTCCTATCTTCACCATGGGTTGTCACAAGCGTTGGTTCTTATTTTGTATATTAGTAAGCTTGTGAACCCATTTTCTAGTATGTGTGTGTGGGAATCATATGTCTTGCACTTTGTGTCTCATTTCATCAAGACTATGTTGATGAGTAATGATCATCCTTATCTTAGTCTTCTCAAGTGCCTTGCCATGACTCACACACATTATTTTGGTTGAGCCTAATCTTAAGTTGCTTCTTTTACATGTTGCTCAACCACTTGTTTTGTGCAAGAGATTTTTTTATTGTCTCATCTTTCTTCTTGCACCCGTTGTGTGTTTTTATTAATTTTGGGGGAGCAACGATCCTATTTTGTGCACTTGTATCATATACAAAAATCTCTTATTAGTGCACAAATCATGGGGAGCTTCTCTAGTTTTGATAAAACACTCCGTTGCTTTTATCATAATATCTTTTATTCATGTGGTTCGAAGGACCATATGATTGTTTGTTCCATCCGGTATCTTTTGATTGCTTGCCTCTATTTTGGTATGTCCTTGTGGCATACGATTCTTTTATTTGCAATCTTTGGGTCCTCAATATAGTTTGTTCTCCTCCAACTACTTATCATTGTATTTGTGTATTTCTTTGCACTCATTTGCTGAGAAGTACACACTTTTTGGAGGACCACCAAATATATTGGCTTTCTAAACTTTTCGTCCATTTTGGCAATCGATGCCAATGGGGCAGAAGTTTAGAGAGTTTACTTTGGATATGTTTAGAGGGGTTTGCTTTTATTGCGTAAGCATTTACATCTTGCACGCATGCATTATTGTGTTGTATGTGTGTGGTTGGTTATGCTTATTTCCTTATATAAACTCTCTTGAAGTAGTTGTCATCAATTACCAAAATGGGGGAGATTGTTAGAACATATATCTCCATATGTGGTTTTGGTAATTGATGACAATTCCTATGGACTAATGGTTGCCTTAAGTTACATTTATAGGATTTGTCCATAGGCACTTCTTGAAGTCCATCTGTTGGGTTCAAGGAGTTTATATGATGACCAAGATGGTATTCAAGGTATTATCCAAAGAATGGTCATAGAGACACATGGTTGATCAAGATCTCAGACAAAGAGTAAATCAAGATGATCAACACACAAAGCGTACAAGATATACCGAGAGGGATCAAGTGATCCCATAGTATGGTAAGCATTGTCCATTACATATTTGTGTACTAACCCATGGTCTTCGTGAGAGTTCTATGTGGGGGTTAGGTGTGTTTCCATGGGCTTGCGTCAAAGGGAAGATCTCATACAACCCATGAAGTATGACGTCAAGTTGTGATCGTCATCAAGATTGCGATGTGCAAGTTCAAGTGGATCAGCACGAAGATATCATGCTTGAAGCTTGCCGTCCATTGTGGTGGCAATGGACTTGTGAAGATATGCTGAAGAGTGGCTCACCCATAGTGAGTATGGGGGAGAAATCAACTAGTATTCATCAAGCCAACACAATCAAGAAAGGTGGTCCATCTTGAGGAAGCCAAGATCATCATCATCTAGCTCAAGAGGACGAGGTGCAAGGTATAGGTTTGCCCTTGATAGGTTTTCTGTTTAGGATAGATTGTTGTACTATCAAGGGGGCTCTCAAGTGAGTAGCTTGATCGTATCATTCGTTGAGAGCTCAAACCATTTGCATCATTGCATCATACTTCTTGGTTCTTGTTTGGTGTTTCTCTTTGTGAGTTTTAGAGCTTATGGTCATCTTCGTGACAAGCTCGAGTTCATCGAAAACGGAGTCCATATGCATCTACTATGATGTTTTTGATGTTGGAGTTTTTGCCGGTTCTTCGTTCATAGAGGACTCACATCTCTATATCTTTGGCATTTTCATAACTGCATGGTTGCTGTTTGGATAGCCCTTGTCGTCCTGAATCCAACAAGCTTGGGTTTGCTCTATTTGGAGCTCGTATGCGAAAGTTATGGCTGTTTCAGTGGCGAGCGGTAGTACCGCTGGCCCTAGCGGTAGTACCGCTGGCTGGCGGTAGTACCGCCCCTGGTCAGCGGTAGTACCGCTCCAGGAGCTTAGTACCGCCTGCCTAGCGGTTGTTCGTGGACGGACCTTTTTGCGAAGACTTTCTTGGCGGTGGTAGTGCCGTTGCACTACCAGGGGCCCAGCGGTAGTACCGCTGGAGTGCCAGCGGTAGTACCGCTGCAGCTGGCGGTAGTACCGCTGGAGCTCGGGCAGAAAGTGGGGGTAACGGTCTGATTCCTTCCCCCACTATATAAAGGGGGTCTTCTTCCCCCTTGGTCTTATCTATCCGTTGAGCTCTTGTTCTACCTCCATTGTTGACATTCTTAGAGCTTGATTACTCTCAATCCCTCCAATGATCCTTGCTTGTTCTTGAGGGAAAAGAGAGAGGAGATCTAGATCCACATCTCCACCAATCACTTTCTCCTCTATGTGAGGGGAACCCCTTGGATCTTGATCTTGGAGTTCTTTGTGAGCTCCTTGTTCTTCCTCTCATATTTCTCCATAGCTTTTGTTGTTGTGGAGGGATTTGAGTGTGAGGGACTTGACCACTTTGTGTGTTCTTGCCATTGCATTAGTTGCATCGGTTTGAGTTCTCCATGGTGATACGTGGAAGTGAGAAGTTGAGAAGTTTACTACCTTTGGTACTTAGTACCCTTGATATTGTTCTTCGTGGATGCTTTGGCGTCCTAGAAGCTTGGTGGTGTCTCGGAGCTCAATCATTGTGGTGTGAACCTCCGGGAAGCGTCGGGGTCTCCAATTAGGTTGTGGAGATTTCCCCGAGCAATTTGTACGGGTACCGGTAACTGCCCCCAAGGGTTGCCACGTGTACGGGTTCGGTGACCGCCCCCAAGGGTTGCCATTTGTACGGGTTCGGTGACCGCCCTCAAGGGTCCCTTAGTGGAATCATGACATCTTGCATTGTGCGAGGGCGTGAGGAGATTACGGTGGCCTTAGTGGCATCTTGGGGAGCATTGTGCCTCCACACCGCTCTAACGGAGATTAGCATCCGCAAGGGTGTGAACTTCGGGATACATCATCGTCTCCCCGTGCCTCGATTATCTCTTACCCGAACCCTTTACTTATGCACTTTACTTTGTGATAGACATATTGTTTATTGTAATATATCTTGCTATCACTTAGTTGTTCATCTTGCTTAGCATAAGTTGTTGGTGCACATAGGTGAGCCTAGTTGTTTGTAGGTTTTGTGCTTGACATATTAAACGTTAGTTTTATTCCGCATTTGTTCAAGCCTAAACCTTAACTATTTTAAAGCGCCTATTCACCCCCCCCTCTAGGCGACATCCACGTCCTTTTCACTAAGCCAGTCATTGATCATCAACGGAGGTTAAATCCTAGGATGAAAGAGGTCGTGAGAAAAGAAATATTAAAGCTTCTGGAAGCAGGAATCATTTATCCTGTTGCTCATAGTGATTGGGCAAGTCTAGTACATTGCGTACCTAAGAAGGGAGGTATCACCGTCGTTCCTAATGATAAGAATGAACTAATCCCACAGAGGATTATTATTGGCTATAGGATGGTGATAGACTTCCGGAAACTGAACAAGGCAACCAGGAAAAACCATTATCCTTTGCCGTTTATCGATCAAATGCTAGAAAGGCTATCTAAACACACACACTTCTGCTTTCTAGACGGTTATTCAGGTTTCTCGCAAATACCTGTTGCACAATCTGATCGGGAGAAAACCACTTTCACCTGCCCCTTCGGTACCTTTGCTTATAGACGTATGCCTTTTGGCGTTTGCAATGCACCTACCACCTTTCAAAGATGTATGATGGCTATATTCTGTGACTTTTGTGAAAAGACTGTTGAGGTTTTCATGGATGATTTCTCCATTTACGATTCTTCCTTTGACGATTGCCTCAGCAACCTTGATCGAGTCTTACAAAGATGCAAAGATACCAACCTTGTCTTGAACTGGGAGAAGTGCCACTTCATGGTTAATGAAGGCATCGTCTTAGGACACAAAATCTCTGAGAAAGGCATTGAAGTTGATAAGGCTAAGGTTGATGCAATTGAGAAAATGCCTTGCCCCACAGATATCAGAGGTATACGAAGTTTCCTAGGTCATGCTGGTTTCTATAGAAGGTTCATTAAAGACTTCTCTAAGATTTCTAGGCCTCTTACCAACCTCTTGCAGAAGGATGTTCCTTTTGTTTTTATGAGGATTGTGAGGAAGCTTTCGAAATACTTAAGAAGGCCTTGATAACCGCACCTATTGTTCAACCACCTGATTGGAACTTGCCCTTTGAAATCATGTGCGATGGTAGTGATTATGTTGTTGGTGTTATTCTAGGACAAAGAGTTGACAAGAAGTTGAATGTCATTCACTACGCTAGTAAAACTCTAGACAGTGCCCAAAGAAACTATGCCACTACGGAGAAGGAATTTTTAGCAGTCGTGTTTGCATGTGAAAAGTTCAGATCTTATATAGTTGACTCCAAAGTCATTATTCACTCTGATCATGCTGCTATTAAGTACCTTATGGAGAAGAAGGACGCTAAGCCTAGGCTAATGAGATGGGTTCTCCTGCTACAGGAATTTGATTTGCACATTGTTGACCGAAAGGGTGCTGATAACCGTGTAGCGGATAACTTGTCCAGGCTAGAGAATGTCCTTGATGACCCACGACCTATTGATGACAGCTTTCCTGATGAGCAATTGAATGTTATCGACACTTCACATAGTGCACCGTGGTATGCTGTTTACGCAAACTATATCGTAGCCAAATACATACCACCCAGTTTCACCTACCAGCAAAAGAAGAAGTTCTTCTTTGATTTGAGACACTACTTTTGGGATGATCCTCACCTTTATAAGGAAGGAGTAGATGGTGTTATTAGACGTTGTGTGCCTGAACATGAACAGGGACAGATCCTGCAGAAGTGTCATTCCGAAGCCTACGGAGGACACCATGCTGGAGATAGAACTGCTCATAAGGTATTGCAACCAGGTTTCTATTGGCCCACTCTCTTCAAGGATGCCCGTAAGTTTGTCTTGTCTTGTGACGAATGACAAAGAATAGGGAACATCAGTAAACATCGGGAAATGCCTATGAACTATTCACTTGTCATTGAACCATTTGATGTTTGGGGCTTTGATTATATGGGACCCTTCCCGAGTTCCAATGGGTATACTCACATCTTAGTCGTTGTTGATCACGTCACTAAGTGGGTAGAAGCTACCCCCACTAGAAATTATGATCACCACACCTCTATTAAGATGCTTAAAGAAGTCATTTTCCCAAGATTTGGAGTCCCTAGATATCTGATGACTGATGGCGGTTCACACTTCATTCATGGTGTTTTCCACACGATGCTCGCTAAGTATGATGTCAACCATAGAGTTGCATCTCTTTATCATCCTCAGTCTAGTGGTCAAGTGGAGTTGAGTAATAGGGAGATCAAATTGATCTTACAAAAGTTTGTCAATAGATCTCAAAATAACTGGTCTAGCAAACTTGACGATGCACTATGAGCTTATAGGACTGCTTATAAGAATCCCATGGGCATGTCGCCGCATAAAATGGTTTACGGTAAGGCCTGTCATTTACCTCTTGAGCTAGAACACAAAGCTTATTGGGCAATCAAAGAGCTCAACTTCGATTTCAAACTTGCCGGTGAGAAGCGGTTGTTTGATATCAGCTCATTAAATGAATGGAGGGCCAAGGCATATGAGAATGCCAAGTTGTTCAAGGAAAAGGTTAAGAGATGGCACGATAAAATAATACAAAAACGTGAGTTCAATGTAGGTGATTATGTCCTGCTATACAATTCTCGCTTAAGATTCTTCGCATGCAAGCTTCTCTCTAAATGGGAAGGTCCCTACGTTGTCGAGGAAGTATATCGTTCCGGTGCCATCAAAATCAATAACACAGAAGGTAATTTTCCTAGAGTGGTAAATGGGCAAATAATCAAGCATTATATCTCTGGTACTCCCATAAATGTTGAGACCAATATCATCAATATCATAAATCCAGAGGAGTACATAAGGGATGTTTATCAGCCTGTTTCAGACTCTGAAAACGAAGAGGTATGTGTTTTGGTAAGTAATTGGACTCCAAAACTTTTCCAGTAGGAATTTTTCTCTGTTTTGGAATTTATGGAAAAATAGAAAAATAAAAAGCAGTCCGGAGAGCGCACGAGGCGGCCACAAGCTTGGTAGCCACGGCGTCCCCCCTGGTCGCGGCTACAGGGCTTGTGGGCACCTCGTGTGCCTCCCGGACTCCGTTTTCTTGCGGAGCATTCCTTCTAGTCCAGAAAAAATCATTATATATACGCCCGAGGGTTTTGATCTCCGTATCGCATAGTTTTCCTATTTTTTTTGTTTCGAGCCTGTTGTCTGCCACAAATTTAGAGCAAAGATGTCTCAGGAATCTGTTGGGGAGAATAATCTCCCTCAAGTTCATGAAGAAGTAGATGCTGATCTGAAAAGAGTAGAAGTCACGGAAGCCAGGGACAAAGCTAAGGAGAAAACCCAAGCTAGGGAGGAAGTTCAACCTATGTTCAACATTGAAGACGTTGAAGGAGTGGATTTTCTCCAACCCTTCCTCCACGTGCTATCTCCATCCTTGATTGAACTCTTGAGGTTTTGTGAAACAACTCGTGCTCGCAATATTTCCCTTTCTCGTGAAGTTGTTTTGCTGGAGAATCATGTCGCAGGTCTCCAAGGTATAAATCAAAGATTGATAGCTCTCTTGGAATTAAAGGCAAAGACTCCACCACCATCACCACCAAAGGAAGACAACTAAGCATTGGTATGGGCAACTCCCTTGGCTTGTGCCAAGCTTGGGGGAGTTGCCCTGGTATCGTATCACCTTTATATCTTTTGCTTTTACCTTTGTTTTAGTTCTTTTTTCAGTTTTTACTTTCTTCTCTTAGTGGAATAAGTCTTTAGTGTTTAGTTTGAGTCTTTTGCCTTGCGTCTCCCCCGATGTATTCGAGCTTGCGAGCTATATAATAAAGAGTATCTTAGTCAAGGGGTTTGTTTTGTGCCGTGATCAAAAGTATGAAAAGAACGATAGCATGAAAGATCATGAGATGATCTTATGGAAAGTGATAGCTTCACATATAACAAGTATGATGATTGAAACTTGTTGAGAATAGACCAACATAGACCCCAGTCATTGTTGCAATTAATAAGAAGTAATAAGGAAAGATAGGTTCACATATAAATATATCATCTTAGACACTTTTTACAATTGTGAGCACTCACCAAACTATTACATGCTTAGAAGTAGATGTTGGACAAGGAAGACAACATAATGAATTGTGTTTGCTTGATTCCGAACAATGTTATATGATTAGAGATCCCTTAGCATGTGACGATTGCTTCCACCTCATATTAGCCAAAACTCCCGCACCAAGTAGAGATACTACTTATGCATCCATAAACCTTCAAACCAGTCTTGCCATGAATGTCCACCATACCTACCTATGGATTGAATAAGATCCCTCAAGTAAGTTGTCATCGGTGCAAGCAATAAAAATTGCTCTCTAATATGTATGATCTATTAGTGTGTGGAAAATAAGATTTATACGAACCTGTGATGAGGAAGACATAAAAGCGACAGGCTGCATAATAAAGTTCTTTATCACATGAGGCAATATAAAGTGGCATTCCTCCGCACTAAGAGGACACACATCCAAACCTCAAAAGCGCATGACAACCTCTGCTTCCCTCTGCGAAGGGCCTATCTTGTACCTTTACTTTTGTCCTTGTGAAAGTCATGGTGATCAACACCAATTCCCTATTCCGTCTTCATCTTGGTGAACGTCATATGCTAGGGAAAGATCTATATTCATATATCAACTTGGAGATGAGTACTTATGCTTTATTGTTGTTGAGTTTACCCTTGAGGTAAATGGTTGGGAGACAAAATTATAAGCCCCTATCTTTCTCTGTGTCCAACTGAAACTTTGATACCATGAGTACCACGTGAGTTGTAACAATTGTGGAAAACAAAAGAGATGATTGAGTATGTGGATTTGCTTTACAAGCTCTTATTTGACTCTTTCTGATGTTATGATAAATTGCAATTGCTTCAATGACTATGGACTGTTGTTGGCTATTTCTCGGTAAGGTTTTTGATTCATACTTTGCTTTGTGAAGGAATTGTTACTTTCCCATAAGAATCTTTATGATGTATTGTTGTTCTATGTGTGATCATGATGCCCTCATGTCCGTATTATGTTTTATCGACACCTTCATCCCTAAACATGTGGACATGTTTATGGATCTTGGTTTTCGCTTGAGGACAAGCGAGGTCTAAGCTTGGGGGAGTTGATACGTCCATTTTGCATCATGCTTTCATGTTGATATTTATCGCTTTATGGACTGTTATATTACTTTGTGGTACCATACTTATGCCTTTCTCTCTTATTTTGCAAGGTTTATTTGAAGAGGGAGAATACCGACAGCTGGAATTCTGGACTAGAAAAGGAGCAAGTCTGAGTCCTCTATTCTGCGCAACTCCAAATGCCGTGAAAATCAAAGTGGAATTTTTTGGGAATATATAAAAAATACTGGGCGAAAGAAGTGCCAGAGAGGAGCTGCCAAGGGCCCACAAGCCTGGTAGCCGCAGCCTGCCCCCGTGGCCACGGCTACAAGGCTTGTGGGCACCCTGGTGGCCCACTGCCCCCCTCTTCTGCTATATGAAGGGTTTCGTCCGAAAAAAATTCAAGGTGGAGCTTTTTCGTGGATTCTCCGCCGCCACGAGGCGGAACTTGAGCAGAACCAATCTAGAGCTCCGGCAGGACGATCCTGCCGGGGAAACTTCCCTCCCGGAGGGGGAAATCATCACCATCGTCATCACCAACAC
The DNA here is from genome assembly GCF_904849725.1 of Hordeum vulgare subsp. vulgare. Classification (NCBI taxonomy): domain Eukaryota; kingdom Viridiplantae; phylum Streptophyta; class Magnoliopsida; order Poales; family Poaceae; genus Hordeum; species Hordeum vulgare. The sequence goes on along the minus strand of NC_058522.1, from coordinate 497,948,977 downwards.
TCCTCTCATCGAAGGGGACTCGTCTCCATCAACATCTTCATCAGCACCATCTCATCTCCAAACCCTAGTTCATCACTTGTAACGAATCTCCGTCTCGCGACTCCGATTGGTACTTGTAAGGTTGCTAGTAGTGTTGATTACTCTTTGTAGTTGATGCTAGTTGGATTACTTGGTGGAAGAGTTTATGTTCATATCCTTGATGCTACTCATTACCTCTCTGGTCATGAATATGATTATGCTTTGTGAGTAGTTACTTTTGTTCCTGAGGACATGGGATAAGTCATGCTAATTGTAGTCATGTGAATTTGGTATTCGTTCGGTAATTTGATATGTTGTATGTTGTTTTTCCTCTATTGGTGTTAAGTGAACGTAGACTACATAACACTTCACCATTATTTGGGCCTAGAGGAAGGCATTGGGGAGTAGTAAGTAGATGATGGGTTGCTAGAGTGACAGAAGCTTAAACCCCAGTCTATGCGTTGCTTCGTAAGGGGCTGATTTGGATCCACTAGTTTAATGCTATGGTTAGACTTTGTCTTAATTATTCTTTCGTAGTTGCGGATGCTTGCGCGAGGGGTTAATCATAAGTGGGATGCTTGTCCAAGTAAGGGCAGTACCCAAGCGCCGGTCCACCCACATATCAAACTATCAAAGTAACGAACGCGAATCATATGAACATGATGAAACTAGCATGACAGAAATTCCCGTGTGTCCTCGGGAGCGCTTTACTTCCTATAAGACTTTGTTCAGGCTTGTCCCTTGCTACAAAAGGGATTGGGACACTTTGCTGCACCGTTGCTATTACTTGTTACTTGTTACTTTTCACCTGCTACGTTTCACCTCACTACACCATCACTTGTTACCGCTACTTTCAGTGCTTGCAGTTATTACCTTGCTGAAAACCGTTTATCAGAGCCTTTTGCTCCTCGTTGGGTTCGACACTCTTACTTATCGAAAGGACTACGATTGATCCCCTATACTTGTGGGTCATCACACGCCTCCTGCGAGCTTCCACCACCAAGAACTCCCCTTGGTCAAAAACTGACCTCACCTGCCATGCCACGCCCAGCCGCTATCGCACCTCAACGGCCGCACTCCGAGTCGCCGTAGCCTCTGAGTCACCGCCCGTATCGAGTCCGGCTGGCTCAGCCGTCAGCGCCATATGCTCGTGTCGTGAGCCGTCGCTTCACCACCTCACGCTGGACACACCCCGCACGCCGCTCCACTGCCTCGAGTCCGGTCGGCTCAGCTATCAGCGCCACCTACTCGTGTCGTGAGCCGCCGCCTCGCCACCATGGCCCGCCTTACACGTCGCGCCTCCTTTGTCATAGGGTTCACCTAGCTGCTGTAACTCTGCCCTCGCTGCGCGCCTCACCGTCCGCGCGCTGTTCTGGCCGCAACTCCGCTCTCGCGTCCTGTTTCGCCTCGCCCCGCTCACATTCACTCCATCGCCAACCTCGCCCCTGGAGGGCTCAGCTGCCGCTTCGCCTCCGCTCGCCAGCCTAGGTCGGCTCGTCCTCCAGGCCGCTGCACCTGCTTTCTCCTTAAGCCGCCACACCTCCTCTACCAACGTCATGGCCTCATCCACCTCTCGCCCCACATACTTGCGTTTGGTGGGTTGGGGTTGTGGCCCGTGTGGACGACGCTAAGAGCATCTCCAACAGCCGTGCTTCGCTCGACGCCCAAAAAACTGATTTACAGCGCACCCATCGCGAGGGTTGGTGCGGCGCGCAGCGCTAGCTCCAGCAGCCGCGCTGAAATGCAGCGCGGGCGCGCAGCTCTAGCAGCACGCTAAAATGAGCGCACGCGAGCAACCAACGCCTCACATTTCTTGCAATTTGGACACAAAATAAATTTCACACATTCACAAAACAAAGACATGGCATATAATTTAAATCACAAATATCATTCAACTAAAAGTTTAAAATAAATAGTTTAACAATACAACAATACAACAAATAGTTCAATTTATTATTACAACTCAAAAAAATAGTATCATGAAATACAACAAATAATTCAACAATACAACAATACAACAAGTAGTTCAACAAATAGTACAACGCACAAATCATGATGCTCTTTGGCGGCCATTCCAAGCTCACCACTCCTCAATGAGATTATTCGTGATTTCATTATGTGTTGGTGGACGTCGAATGACATGATAGGAGGCAATAAAACGGGCCACCCTTTCAGCCCTCCGCGCACTCGCACGGGATGTCCCAAGAGCTCATGGTTAGAGTAGTCTACATCTTGGCCATGCTCATTCTCGATGATCATGTTGTGGATGATCACACAAGCGTGCATAATGTACCAAAGCATTTTTTGATTCCAAAATCTAGCCGGTCCTCACACAATAGCAAATTAGGCTTGCCAAATCCCAAAATCTCTCTCCACATCTTTTCTAGCCGCCACCTGAGCATTGTGGAAATCAAGATTTTTCTTACCTTCTGGTTTTTTCAACGGCTTCACAAATGTTTGCCACTTTGGGTAGATGCCATCCGCAAGATAATAGCCATAGTTGTATGTACGACCATTAGCTACAAACTGCGTCGGTGGCAGTTCACCATTTGCAATCTTATTCATCAGTGGTGACCGGTTGACAACGTTGATGTCATTCAAAGATCCAGGCATTCCAAAAAAAGCATGCCAAATCCAAGTCTTTTGATCGGCCACCGCTTCAAGGATTATAGTGCAACCCTTTTTTTGTCCGTGGAATTGGCCATGCCATGCCTTTGGGAAATTCTTCCAACTCCAATGCATGCAATCTATTGAGCCAAGCATACTTGGGAACCCGCGAGCTTTGTTCATATACAATAGTCTTACGACATCTTCAGCATTGGGAGATCTCAGGTACTCCGGACCAAACACTTGCACAATTTCGATTGCGAAGCGCTTGACACACATGATGGCTTGGCTCTCACCCATGGCCAAGTGATCATCAACTAGATTAGCGGGAATACCGTATGCCAACATACGCAAAGTGGTTGTCACCTTCTGAAAGGTGTTATGCCTGAGCTCTCCGGCAGCATTCCTCCTCTGCTGAAAAAATGGTCATGGCTCGCTAGTTTCTCTGCAATGTGCCTGAACAACTCGGTGCTCATCCTAAACCAGCGACGAAAGTACGACTCGAGGTATGTGGGATTCTCCACAAAATAGTGCCTCATCAATCTGTTGTGGGCATCAATCCTATCCCTCCAAATTTTCTGCCGATCCATAACCGAACCACCGTGCTTCTGTTTTTTATTGATGTGCATAGCTAGGATCATTGCAAGATCCTCCTCCTCTTCCATATCAAATTCTTCTTCGGAAGAATCATATGCCGAACTCATCTAAAATGTTCAAAACTAGGCTATAAACAACATGCACCAAAATTCATGTAAAAATGTGAAGTTGGAAGCAATACATACCTTGCGGGCCTTTTATCGAACACCTTGTGGGCGCCAAGCGGCAGTTGGCGGCCGGGCGCTGCTCGTCGGAGGACTGCCGCGTGCGACGGGCGGCGCTAACGAGAGAGAGGGAGGAAGCCGCGGTCGCGCGGGGAGAGAACGGGGAAGCGCCGGAACGGTCACCGGAAAAATGGGGTGGCGAGGGCGGCGACGACGACGCGACTGGATGGGTAGGTGGAGTTTTGCGCGAGCGCTCAAGAGTTCAGCGCGCGGGAGCGGACGCAGCAAATAAGCGGCGCGCGATGGTGTTTCCTCCCGCACGCTGAATTACATATGCCGTGCGCGCCGGAACGGTAGCTTCGCGCGTTAAAATTATTATTTTCAACGCGACGCCTATATAGCGCGGCTGTTGGAGATGCTCTAAGGGCAAACTGATGAGCCCAAAAAATTTCAAGACTACTACTCGGTCAAAATTGTTGTGCAATTGCAACATGAAAAAATTCAGGTGATATCTTTTCCTTCTATTTATTTTTTATATATAAATATTAAGAATAACAATTACTCTACCCTGCAATATATTTTTCTGCAGGATAATTTTTAATTATAAAAGTGGTGTTATATTGTGCGTTGGAGCCCGGTCAAATATCAAACAACGCGGCGGCCGTCTCGTGCGTCGACGCCGGTATTTCAACGCGCCTGACTCGCCGTACGCGCCGATTTACAACCCCGCGGTCGGTCTACATCGTCACGCCGGTGTCGCGTGTGCCCGGTCAAGTCGCCCAATGGGTGCATGCGGGACGTAGCCCCCGCGGCCGGGTCTATATCAAATATGACAGAAACCTTTCGACGCTCATCCGTGAAAAACACATCAGGTGCTATTCATCTTATCTACTTTTTAGTACATGTTATTTGTCCAAGAACAATTACTTTGGGCTGAGATATTTTTATGCAGAGGAATTCTTCATTACAAAAATGGCTTTATATCTTGGAGATGGAGCGGGAACCAACATCTTTTCTTTGTCGGTTTATGCCACAGACAAGTATGAAGACTCTCAAGCCACCTCCTCGAGTCGACTTAAGACTCGGGGGCTAGATTCAACTGGGCCAAATAATTAAAGAACATCGGGTCATTACAGAAAAGATAACCCGGTCTCGGGGGCTGTTGCCTCATTGACGAAAGAATTAAAGTCGCCCAAGAGGACGAGCCGCCGTGATGCGACCGTTCAAACATGGGTGTCCTGCTTCATTGGTGGGAAAACTAAAGGTCACCGAAGAGGACTAGTTACCATGATGCGCAGTTCAAACATGGGTGTCCCGCCTTATTGGCAAAAATTCATGGTTAAACCTGCGTGTCTGCATGATGCTACCCCGAACCCCGTGTACCCTCGTTTATCGATAAGTCAATCTATATGGACCCTGACTTTATCTGGGTTAAAACACCGATTGGGTCATGTGGGAGCCGGCTTACAGAAAGCGAGGATACTCCATGGGCTATTAAGTCGCCTTCTTTGAAACTTGGTTAAACCTGCATGTCTGCATGATGCTACTCCGAACCCCGTGTACTCTCGATATGTCAATCCAGTTGTACCCTGAACTATCCAGGTTAAAACATCGATTGGGTAGTGAGTGTCGGCTTAAAGAGAGCGAGGATATTCCATGTGCTATTAAGACGCCTTCTTTGAAATTTGGTTAAACCTGCCTGTATGCATGATGCTACTCCGAACCTCGTGTACTCTTGATAAGTCAATCCATTTGGACCCTGAACTATCCAGGTTAAAACACTGATTGGGTAGTGACGGTCGGCTTACAGAGAGCGAGGATAAACCAGTGGCTATCATGCTAGTTTCATTGAAGTAAGATTCAAGTCTCATAAACCAGCACTATTCTATCATATACATGCATCATGTTGCATTGCATCATACATACATATCGTGCCGATTTTCAAACCAGGTCAAAGCATAAATTCTTGCAGGTGCAAAAAAAATCTTTGAGTAGCCAATTTGGCTGGATTTTCATCATAGTTTATCATAACCAATGTTAAATGATTGGGGTTTTTAAGCCAACTCAGAAGAATTGACTATAGTCGAGCGCCCTATCACATATAATGTCGGGTCATTTAATTGACCGGCTCTTGGATTTCTCAAACATACGGATTTCTCAAGCATATATGTGACGGGTTACATTGCAACCACGGTCAATGATTTCTTTAATCACAAAGGCATCATCAGAGTGGATATGATTTTATTTTACAATGGAAGGAATAGTCCCGAGTCGCTGCAGGCACACGACCCGGCACTTGAGGCTACATTAGTCAAATCAAGATTACATCAAAGTATGAAAGTCTCATGTCGCTGCAAGCATGCACCATGACACTTGGGGGCTAATGCAAACTGTTCTTTCAAATCATCACATCATCAATAGACCGGGCTATTTCAAGGAGATAAGCCGGCCCTAGGGGGTTACAAGTCGCTCTTTAGTCAAGTATGGATTCAAGGAAGAACCGACTCATCATTTTTATAATGACCCGGTCCTTGGGGGCTACATATTGCCGCTCAAAGTTACATAATAAGATCTACAAAGTCACTGCTCAGTATTGCATAATGACCCAACCCTTAGGGGCTACATCATATGGTGTTTTAATTTCAAAGGAGAAGAACGTGTAAGTCCCGAGTCGCCCCAAGCAATCGACCCGGCACTTGGGGGCTACACTACTCAGATCAAAATTTCTAAATCCGTGGTTGCTACAGGCAAGACAACCCGGCACTTGGGGGCTACAACACTCAGTTGTTTTACAAATCATAAGGTCCAAATTGAAGACCCGACCCATCACACACTAATGAGCCGGCCCTTGGGGGCTACACCAGCTGAAGCTTTATAAATGTAAGACAATTATAAGTCCCAGGTTGCTACAAGCAAGAGAACCCGACACTTGGGGGCTACATGGCCGAATATATTATTGCAAATCTCCAAGTCATCATGAACTGATAAACTTGGAGCTTGGGGGCTACAGGTAATATGGATATGTCAAAAAATTGAAGAGCACTTTCAAGATGTCAATGTGAGCAAGACCGGTCTTATTTCTTCATGGAGTTCAAGCATTTAAAGACCGGCTCAACATCAGATGGATTTCATTATTCCCAATAATTTTATCAAGCCAATTAAAAGTCTGTTGACCGACATCATCAATGATTTTGACCCGGCGGAGGTGACCCGCCAAGAAACATTGGAGGCCGACTGAACGGCATATGGGTGTTGTATTCTCAATATTTTTTTTGCAAAGGACAAGGACCTGCAAGATGATTGTGAAGACGGCTCATTCATATGAAGAAGAGACCGGATTTCTGAGGAGCCACTTCATAAACCGGCCAAGGGATTGAGCCGGTCACTTAGCATATTTGATATTCTTATTTCAGGAGCTTACCATGAATAAATTCAAGCTAACCTGGGGGCTAATGTCGGGGATATACCCCGCGGTATGACCCGGTGACAGTTATGACCCGGCAGACAGTTATGACCCGGCACACAGTTATGACTCGGCACACAGTTATGACCCGTCAGACAGTCAAGCTCTGGAGACGAGTCCGTGAAGATGAGTCTCGAAGAGAAACCCGGTTGTAAGCCGCCCGGCCGTAAGCCGCCCGAATTAAGAAGCCCGGTTGTAAGCGTCCTGGTTGTAGCAACCCGGTTATAAGCCGCCCAGTACTCAGAAGCCCGGTTGTAAGCCGCCCGGTCGTAAGCCGCCCGGGACTCAGAAGCCCGGTTGTAAGCAGCCCGGTCGTAAGCCGCCCGGGACTCAGAAGCCCATGAAGAGAAGCCCGTGATGGAGAGTCATAATTGGCTAAGCCTAAATCCGGCTTGGACTCTACATGTAACCCGCCCCTTCAGCTTATATAAGGAGGGGCGGGACACCCCAAGAGGGTCAGGTTTTTAGACGTCTCAATAGACAGGTCTTAGACAAACAAGTCATGAGAGATAGACAGATTAGACACCCTCGATATTAGAGGTAGCGATTACGCTCCCTTGTAATCGAGACCATCATATTCATCAATGAAACAAAAGCAGGACGTAGGCTTTACCTCCATCGGAGGGGCTGAACCTGGGTAACTCGCGTCTCTTGATTCCGACCAACCCCTCTTAAGCCTCCAAATGGTTGCGGTGGCCTCACACCTAAGTCCTTGGACGAGAACGTATGCCGTGACAAAACCACGATTGAAAGGTTTGACAAAAGGTTCCTAAAAGGATGGGGACGATGGGATTTTATAGCAAGGACAACCCCCTTAGCTAGGTGTGAAAAGGTTTCAAAGGTAATCAGTTTTGCATGGCTTCCTTGGAAGAATAATCAGTCAACTTTTGGAGTTGTTGGGGTGCTCCTCAGAAATTCGCGAAGTCTTGACAAATTGTACACCTTTCACGAGAATGACTAGAATTCTTGACTCATAACTCCAAATGACGTGAGATTTTTTGCATTGGAAAGTAAATTTGATGTAGCTTCTACGGTTGTACCCCTATGAACCCATCTCTCCTCCAAAAGGGGTGTGGAACACCGAAACATCACATGTAAAAACTGACAACATCAACTTCAATTGAAACTTGTTTTCTTCAATCTTGTTTCTCCAAAACGGTTGCTTCAAGAGCTCATAGGATGTTGGATTTCTTCCATGTGATATCTAAGTTCAACAACAACAATGGGGATGAAAGCATAGTTGTGTCATCAAAGTTACAAGGTAAACTTAAGTTAGCGTTCACATGGTCATGTGTTTGCTTGACTCGGCTTAGTAATCCTTTTTAATTAAATTGTGCACTTTTCTGAAATGTCGTGCATAATGTAACCTTGTGTTCATCATACTTCCTCCCTTGATGATGAGTCGTCCTCGACTCTTGTTAATCTACAAAAAATAAGTAGAAGGGAAGTGCATGATATCCATGCAAAGGAATAATGTAATCCTCATTTGTACCTTTCACCTTAGAATTGTGTTGCATGTGATCATGTATTTGTTTATCACAATTTGGAGTTTGTCCAGGGGTGATTGGTGTTGTTTTAATGACTGAAATGTCCTCATCATCCCCCCTCTCTTGGAAAGGAGTCGTCATCGACTCTACCTGGTTATCACACAAAAGGAAGCAGTGCAATACCAAATCATAATGCAAAGGTTTCATGATATAGAGTATGTTAGTTTTCAACTTTGCTATCTTATGGACGATGCAAACATGGTGTTTTGTTCGACTTAGGAGTTCCTTCCAACAAACATTTCCATGAAGTACAAACCTGTAGAAAACTATGATCATGCCCTTATCATCCTCCCTCTCTTGGCGAAAAGTCATCCTCGAATTCAGTTGGTCTACAAAATTATAGTGCAAGGACAATACAAAATAAATAGGGAAAGGAAAAGATGAATAATCATGTGTAACATTCAATTTTAGTGGATCTTTTATAGTTTCTTCCACATTGACAAAATCATATTGTTGGATGGATGATGTAACAAACAATTTTTCCCTAATATTATCACGCCATTGCTTCGAAAACTCATAAGTGCATACCTCTCGATTCATCAAATTGGACAATCTATTTTCTTTTATCTCACTGAGTATTTCCAATCTTTGGTGAAAATCAATCCACAAACATGCACCTTGTGTATTGGTGTTCTACGTGACCACAATTGTTCGTGGATCTCGTCCTCCCATGGTTGTAAGAGAGCTTATAGGTATGTCTATTGCACCTGCACATATTGCAAAGAATGAGAACTTTGTGGAAGGTTAGTTATTGAATGTTCCTCTCTCTTTTCACTTGGTGGGCTACTAATTTTCCATGGTGGTGGATCACTCATCTCGCTATTCTCTTGTTGAAAATCTCTAACTCGCATTTAGTGGAATCACATAACTCACTTGTCCTCTCACTGCCATTGTGTGGTATATTGGGTAGTGGATCACTTATCCCTATAATGTGGTGTGGAATGATCTCAATCTCACATTCTGTGGACTCACACAACTCATTAATCCCCTCACCCTGAATGTGGGGTATATCTAGGTGGAGATATCTCATTTCTCTAATCTCATGATGAACAATCCGATCCTCACATTTTTTGGACTCACTCACCTCACTTTTCTTATCACTCTCAATATATAGAATTGTGGAAAGTGGACACTCTTCCTCACTTTTGGTGGAGTCAGTTAGCTTGCTTTTCATACCACTCTCAAGTTGTGGCATTTTGGACTGTGGACTCTCTTCTTCACATGGAATTTGTGGCACATGTTTCTTGGATGTTGGGACAATAGTGGTGGTCAAGATGAAAACATTAGGAATGAGCTTCTCATGTAAACATGTGATGTGAATGACCAGAGTTGGTTTATCACCCACGGTCATGTTTTGCAGTGGGTCGTAGGTGTGCCGACGGGTGCCATAATTTTGTCGTCGGGCATGACATCCTTGTTGTGAATCATGAGCAGCAGCGACATGCCTAGGGGCAGTAGTAGCTTGCCCTCGAGCATGCCATCCTGAGCATTTCAGGAGCAGCAGCGACACAGCCACTGGCAGCAATAACACCATGCCCTCCTTCTTGCACTTCTTGAGTAGTAGTGACATGCCCACGAACAACAACAACATGCCCTCGACCATACCTTCTTTCCTGCACTTCATGAGAAATAGGGTATTCCTGGTGTCAAACCCCATCGCCACTTGCTTGAAGACGCTTGTTAAGCCTCCTTTAAAATTCTTGCACCATGTTTCGTAATTTCTGAAACTCAGCACGTGTGACCGGGGCATCTTCTTCCCCTTGATTTTCTTCTTGAACACTTGATCCGGATCTTGCCATGTTAGTGGGGCTAAAATTCGATAAGGATAATTTTCTGGAATCACAGAACCTCACCTCTTACTCACCAAAGTTCTTATAAGTTCACATCCCATTGTGCTTCTCCGAGATGTGTTCAAGCGATTGTCGTTGTATGAAAATGATGCAACACAAATCAGAATTCTCGCTAGTCATTTCTCTACTAGTACATTATCGTTTGGTAATACGACTACCGCATTGTAGCGGCTCGGTTGAAATAATGTGGCGATTAAGAAAACACTCTAGCAGCATGGGTACTATAGTACATGACTTCTTACGAACATAAAAAGAACGAGTACTTTTAAATCGTCAAGAATTGCGAAAAACTCAGGGATTTTCGAAATTGGGATAACTTTTTGAAAACATATTTTGTTTGTTGAAAATCTAAACATTTTATTAAATTTTGAACAAGTTTTTAAAGGCGAGTTTTAAAATATCCCATTAAAAACTTGAACATTTTATGAATTTACGAAGAACTTTTAAAACAGGAATTCTTTTAAAAAATTAGACAAATATTTTAAAAATTGCGAACATCTTTAGAAATTCTGGTTTTTTATTTTGAGACGAGAACATTTTCTATGAGATATGAACATTGTATGAATTTGTGAACATTTGACCGGCCCACTATCCATGGCTCTCCTGCTAACATAATACTGTTTTTTTTCGTATTTTATTCACATTTTTGTTTTGTTCCTTTGCTTTATTTTTTTACATTGCTAATATTTCTAATATTCAAAATATTTAGATTATAAAAATATTTTACATATAATTGAATAGAAAATGTGAATTTTGCATTTGAAAATGTTAAAATTATAAAGAAAAATCTTCTTGAGATATGCAAAAATAGTATAACGTGAATGAAGAAGTAGGAAATGTCAATAATGTGTAGAGAAATTATTTGTAAAAAATAAGAAAAATGTTCTTATTTCCACAAAAATGATCCATACATTAAAAAATGTAGTTTTTATTTTGAAAAATGTTCACAAATTTCAAAAATTATATTCAGCAAATTATCAAAATAATTAGTACAATGTAGAAAAAAGTTTGCATAGTTGAGATAAAATTGTTACAATATGTATTACCTAGAAATTAACATGTATTTAAAAATGTTAAAAACATTTTTTTGTAAAATAATAACAATATAGTCTATCCCTATATATAAAAAGTGAGGCAACCTTATGATCGTTTGATAAATAAATTACATTTAGAATACAAATAATTACGTTTATATTGATTCACAATGTAGAATTTAACATAAAATAAAAAATATAGGTCATATGACCAGAAACATTACATTTTATGTATATATTTTCACTATGGTTTTGTGTTTGTGATTTTACGTGACATAAAATATTTTTAATGGATGTTATGTATTTTATATGGTCTTTTTTTATGTATAAAATAAGATAAAATTTAAGGAACATAAAATTATGATGCATTTATGTCAAAATAAACGGAGGTGAAGAATAATTAATCCTTACGCAGGGTAACGAATAGTCGATCCCCTAGAAAGTCTATTCATCACATATGGTGCAGAATAAGGTATTCTTCACCCGAGGTAATCTTACAATTATTTTATAAATAAATTACATTTGTAATATAAATAGTTACGTTTATATTTATTTACTACGCAAAATTGAACATAATAAAACAAAAATATAGGTCATACGACCAGAAAAATTACATTTTATATCTATTTTACACTATGGTTTTCTGTTTGTAATTTTACGTGACATAAAATATTTTCTACGATAATTATGTATTTTATTATGGTATCCTTTTACGTGACATAAAATATTTTTTGGTGATTTATGTTAAAATAAAGGGGTCAAGAATAAAGGGGGTGCAGAATAGTTATTATTCACGCATGGTAACGAATAGTCGATCCCTTAGAAAGTCTATTCATCACCCTAGGTGCAGAATAAGGTACTTGTCACTCGAGGTAATCTTATAAATAAATAAGCTATATTCGGAATACAAATAATTGTTTCACTACGTAAAATTGAAAATAAAATAAATAAAATATAGGTCATACGACCAGAAAAGTTACATTTTATATCTATTTTACACTATGATTTTGTGTTTGTAATTTTACGTGACATAAAACTTTTTTATGGTGATTCTGTATTTCACTATGGTCTCTTTTTACGTGAATAAAATATTTTTATGGTGATTGATGTTAAAATAAAGGAGGGTGAAGAATAAGGGGGGTGAAGAATAGGTATTCTTCAGCCATGGTGACGAATGGTCGATCCCTTAGAAAGTCTATTTGTCACCCAATGTGTAGAATAAGGTATTTTTCACTTGAGGTAATCTTACAAACATTTTATAAATAAGCTATATTTGGATTACAAATAATTACGTTTATAATTTTACATGGCATAAAATATGTTTTGCGGTGATTATGTATTTTATTATGGTATTTTTTACATATAAAATAAGATAAAATTTACGAAACATAAAATTATGATGCATTGATGTTAAAATGAAGGTTAGTGTAGAATAATTATCCCTTACCCAAGGTGATGAATAATCAATCCGAGGGTGCAGAATCAGGTATTCTTCACCCGAGATAATCTGACGATCATTTCATAAATAAATTACATTTGGAATACAAATAATTATTTTTATATTGATTCACTATTTAAAATTTAACATAAAAACAAAAATATAGGTCATACTACCAAAAAAATACATTTTATATCTATTTTACACTATGATTTTGTGTTTGTAATTTTACGTGACATAAAATATTTTAACGGTGATTATGTATTTTATTATGATCTCTTTTTACGTATGAGATTTTTTTATTGTGGTCTCTTTTTACGTACAAATAAGACAAAATAGTCGATCACGGTGAATAAAGCGGGTGAAGAATAACCATTCCTCGTCCAACATGATGAATAGTCGATCTGTATTTTTATATCCCGTATTTTTTCATACTTGACATCTAAAAGGAGAACATAATAAAATATTAAAGTGCAGTAAAAAATATTTTACACTATGTAAAGTTACAAACGTAAAAAGATAGTGTATAATGTACATACAATATTTTTTTCTGGCCTTATGATGTACATTTTTGTATTCTTATGCCAAGCGTTACATAATGAATGAATGTGTGTGTAGATATTTGTATACAAAACAAAATATATTTTGTGAAATAATCGTAAGATTATCTCTGATGAAAAATAACTCATTATGCATGCTGGGTAATAAATAGTACTCCATCCGTCCTAAAATTATTGTCTTAGGTTTATCTAGATATGAATGTATCTGAAATGGATGTATCTAAATACTAAACCTGACTAGATACATTTATATATAGACAAATTTAAGACATGGATTTTGGTATGGAGAGAGTATATAGTAATACTAGATTGCATTTCCATCATTAGATTGCATTTAAATGCATGTTGTTGTAATGGTATATTTGTTAACGGGTTATGCCATTGAAAAGTGCTTCTCAAAATAACTATGTCATAATTATTAATTGAATGCCATAAATATCACCCCATGCATCATGCATGGTAAGACTCCTTTGTGGGAAATAAAAAAGAAGCATGCATGACAACGTTCCAAGTTGATATACATAATAGGAAAGGGAAATCAGGAATTAATACATCATTATTAATTGTTTCATATTTTTTTCCTTCTTTAGGTAAATGATACACATTAAAAATAGAACAAAAAACTATGGAATTAGGACTTAGGTGGGTATGCACATTTCGTATGTTGCTTAAATCACCAACACGTATACATGGAGATTTTGAGTATGTCTATACTTTTATAGGTCCAATACCCCGAGTATCATGTATATTTTGATTAGGTATTACACCCACACATAAATATACCCAACAACTACATACCTGAAATTCCCGCAAAAAAAACTACATACCTGAAATATTTATGGATATGCGAAATTAAAAGTACTCAATATATTTGTAGGTATGTGCATGATCATTGTTTTCTCCACAACTACATACCTCAATGTGAAATGTATGAGTACATACCCTCAAAAATATGTAGGTATAATGCCTATTTATTTTAGAAGTACATAGCTACAAATAATTGGGTATGAAATCTAGTTGTTTTACAAATATATATCCGCACAAATATGTTGGCACGATACCTAATATTTTTTTGGTATATAGTCGCCAATACGTGACCTAATACTTATGCATGGAAATGTATAAGAGATATAAAGTAATAAAAGGATGGCATTGAATTAGATAATTTAAATTATGTCATGCTATTTCATACATGGAAAGTGTTGCATGCAAATAAAAGGATACAAATCAAAGATGTACTAATGGGTTGGACCCGATCAAGTAGCCCTAAACATATACATATATCATGGCTTCGATGGCGGCAACGGCGATGTTGAATAAAGAAGCTATGTATTCTTTCCCTATGAGGCGATCGTCTCTGTGGTCAGTGATGGATTTGGGAATCATTCTGTTCAAGCGGGGGTATTGTGGCGGCGATGGCATTCTTGTGGTGGACTTGTGTCCTTGGGCTCCGCCGTTGTGATGACGTGAGCTCCAACATCGACGCGGAGCTTGGGAGGTAGTTCAGGAGTGCATGTAGATTGTGGTCTACATCGAAGACATGTGGAAGATGGAACCTGTATTGGGTTTGTGGTTGATGGATGACAGGTATTGTTTCCTCCTTAGGCGTCTTAGTCACGGTGGGGTGCCAGATGTGGAGTTCGATCGCATGTCTGGGGTGTTGTCCTGGTCTGATTCGTTCAACGGTAATGACTTCATCTTTGGTGAGCTACCTTGAAGATCCGTAAACCCGCATATCAGCAATGGAGACGCGTCGAGCTCGGGTGAGGAGGTGATTCGTCATTTTTTCTCTCGTGGTTGCTACGGTGGTGCGAGAGAAAGGTGACGGACGTTGGTGTCAAGTTGAGCGGTGTTCTGCTATCTTTTCAATTTTGTAATGTCGATCTTTACGTGACTTATAATTTAACCTTTATGATATGATTGAGACACGTACTATCATAAAAAAGAAACATATTAGTAATGTATTTTAAAGTTTAACATGCATAATTCTATTTTCTTTGTGTATAAAAAATGCACAGTGGGCATAAAAAATGTTGACATGTCTTAGGAAAGGAGAAATAAAAAATGGAAAATAAAACAAAGAACGCAGAGAAAATCGGTGAAATTAGGCGAAAGAAACAAAGAAAACTAAAGGAAAATCGAAAAAGCCTAAAGAAAAATAAAAGGTAAATACGAAGAAAATCCGGAGATATAATTAAAAAACACCATAAAAGAAACAAATAAATTGTAAGAAAAAATGTTAAATATGTATGAAAAAATGTTAATTTCGCATTTTAAAATTTGAAACATGTATAAAAAATGATTTAAAACTATGTGGAAATTGTACAACATGAATACAAAAAGTAAAAAATATTAATCAGTTCTACGGAAAATGTTTATAGATTAGAGAAAATGCTCACACGATTCAAAAAGAGGATTCATATACATAGAAAATACTTTAGTTGAAAAAGGTTCACTAGCTTCACACTATAGTTCCGTGACTTTATAAAAATAGTTCGCATAGTTCATAAAAAAAATTATCTTTAGAAATTGTTCCAATTTGTATTTAGGAAAATAATGTATATTCAAATAATGTTAAAAGCATGTTTTGTAAAAATGTTAAAATTTTGTATGGAAACGTGAAACATTTATAAAAGTATGTTCATATTTATAAGAAAAAATTACAGCGTGTATGAAAGAGAGTTGACATCAAAACATATATTAAAAAATGTTAGTCATGTATTTTCAAATGTAAACATGTGAAACAATGTTTCTAATGTATAATACAAACTGCACAGTGCGCAAAAAGGTATATATGTTTTTAAAAATGGAAGCATACCAACCTGTACTTGGATGGTTAGAGTCACAGTGGTATCCCATCCCATCAGGGTTCAAGTTCTGGTATTCGCATGAATTTGTTTAAGGACTTCCGGCGATACGCTTTCAATGAAAGGAGACGTTCCTGTCGGCGACGAGACGTCTACGATGACTTCGTAAATCTCAAGATGATATACCGGTTCGGTCTTTCGAAGGTGCTCATAGGGATAGTGTGTGCGTGCGTGCGTTCAAAGAAAATATGTAAAAAAATGGAAAAAATGAAAAATAAGGGGAAAAATGAAGCAAAACAAAGAAACTTGGTGAAAATCGCACAAAAATTGTGCCCACAACAGCGCACAAAAATGTGTCGGCCTGGCAGGCAAGCCGTGTTATATATCAGTACTGGCGGTACATTGCAACTGCAGTTTCAACGATACTTTGACGTAAGGAGCGTCGTATAGGTTCTCCGTGCTCCCCGGCCGGCCACGCACAAGCAGCAGTAACAGATGGGAAACACCAAACGACGCCGCTGTCCTCGCATTTGCCCTGAAAACAACGGCTGCCAACAAGCAGCTCACAGGATACGAACGCGCGCTCTCTCATTCGTCGACAACAATGGCGGGCTCATCGTGCCATCCAAGAAAACAACGGGCGCAAGGCAACAGGCAGCTCACAGAATACGCTTTCCGTCCGCCGAGGTCGATCGGCTCTCCCCACTCTCCGGCCCGTGGCATCTCCGGTCGCCTGGCCGAGGGCGCGCCGCGGATCGCCGTCAAGCACCACCACGCGCGCACGCCCCGCCTTTTTAGCTACCCCTACCCACGCGCGATGCTTGTTCGCCGCCGCACCGAGGGCCGACCGACGGCGACGCGCGATTCCGGCGTCGCCCAATCGGCCCCGCGCCGCGCGCCTTTCGTCGCCATCGCCCCGCGTACGTGCGTGCGACAATCATTGCGCGCGGCTTTTCCCCCGCGTACCGATCGATCGACCTCCGGTTTACATCACCCCCACCGCCGACCGGCCACCCCACTCCGGCGCCGCGTCGAGCAGCCCGGCCACCGATCGTCGACGTCGAGCCGTCCGTGCGTGCGTCCTCGCTCGATCCACGACCGGTGGAGCACGTCGACCGTGAAATGAATGATTCGCGCCACCATGGCGTATCTATGTTGCACGTGCCCATCCGTCGATCGTTTCGATCTAGAGCTGGCCGGCCGACTGGCTGCCAATGCTAGCTACGAGTAGATGCCTAGCTCGATCTGTGCCCGGGTAGCTAGCTTTTCTCCGGTCGACGGAAGACATCGACGTCGCGCTAGCTACCTCGTGCACCGGCCATGGATCTGATAAGATGCATGCTACGACACGCGCGTACGCACAGTGACGGCAGAAAATCTCCACGAATCGAAACCACGGGCGACGGGGTAACAGTTTGTCCGGGACCTTGCCCATGCGCGTCAGTACGTAGTATATGCCGGGAGGCCCCACGGCTGGTTAACCAACACACACACTCACTGACTCACTAACTAACTAAACTGTGCTTGATTTGCTTGGGGCGAGAGACACGCGACCGACACGACGAGCTCCGGTCCATCAACCAATGTCGACACACTCCCTTCCCTCCCTGGAACACCGTGACACCTGCCCGGCGGTGCTGATGAAGGTGCGTTGTACCACTCGATCAGCAGCCCCTCCATCATGGATACGGCGACGTCGGCCTCAACTCGGGTCCTCGTCGTGTTCCTGGTTTATTAATGCTCTAGATGTTCCTTGCTCAACGGGTGCCTTTCGGTTTCTTTATACGTACTTGTGTCGTGCACCGTCTTCTGGTCGGGCGACGACCAAGACGGTATCTGGCCGTGTCGAGAGCTGCCGTGCACGTGTTGCCATGGTGGTGATCGTGTTTTTTTTTTCCTAAAAAGAAGGAATATCATGCAATCATATTATTAAAGGGGTGTTTTGGTTTAAAGGAACTAGACTTTTTTAGTCCGATGAACTAAAAAAAGACCCATCAATATAGTCTTTTTTTAGTCCCTTTAGAAAAAACCCCTTTTATTTGGTTACATAAAAAATAAAAAAGATTTTTTCTAGTCTAGTACCTGTAACCAAACAGGGTCTAAGCCAAAGGTTTAAAAGGTATGCGATTCATTACAAGCTCACAGAGGAGCGAAAGCAAAATGATGTAAAAAGGTGTAACAACCGGAAAAAAACTAGTCAAGATGACTAAACACTTAGCCAATTATCCCAGACTTCTACATCGGTGATGATTGCGGTGATCCAAATTCTTCGTTTTCCTGGTTTTCAACACTGCAACTCTTGGAAGTATGGGACACAAAGAAAGAATACCAAAGTCTTTAGTCAGGAAACCTATACATTATTTTCGTAGTGAGCAGTATTGCTATTGGATGTATGGACAGTAATCTAGTGAATTCTCGAAACATGTCGGCCTATGGCGTGACTTCTTTTGCTCCGAAACTCCTCCTCTCCTTTGGAAACCCTCTTCCTTCGCTGAAACCTTTTCTGAAAATGAAAATTCTAGGTGAGGAATACCCCAACCCCCTAGTGAAAGTTTCAAAAAGGAAAACAATAAAAATTTGTCATGATGAAGTCAAATTTGCTAGTTTCTTGGTGTGGTGGGTGATGGAACAACGATGGGTACAATGTTATTGTGGGGTCTTTCGCCCATGGGTGGTGACAATGATAACGTGTACCATGTTGATGGGAGTCTTCCGCTTGTATCTGTTAAGTTTGTACTCCTTTGTTTTGACTTGGCCACGGGCACGCGATGTTTTTAGCTTTTTGTTAGATAGTGTTTATTGCATGTTTCTTTTTCTCAAACTAATTGGGCAATCGTGTTCTCCTGGTAGTACTTCATTCGTTTTTGTTTACTCTGCATATTATCAAACAAGTTTATAGAAAATAATATAGATTTTCACAACATCAAAACTATATGATGTAAAAATATATTCAATGTTGATTTTAATGGTATTAGTTTCGTATTTTGAATGTTAATAACTTGTTTATATAAACTTTTTAAAACCAGACAGTGAGAAAGCTTCGTACTTCTAATTCTAACACTTGAAAATTATTATCGTATTTCTAACTCTACCTCGCCATTTATCCATGTACTTCGTACTTTCACCAAACTTGGACCAAATCGAAGGCAGTACACCATCCAGCTCCTCTCCGGGAAACCAGCACAATCTAAATCTGAAATATATGAGTAATCTGCGGTTTCTTAGAAGATACATCCTGAGAGGCTAGTGGTCGGATGTCGCTGCATAACAAGATTAGGTATCCGTGGCTACACCGGTAAGAGATTTTGTAGTCACATGATGTAATCTATCTATGGAGCCCCCTTCCTGGAAATCAGCTAGACCACATCTCATGAATGCTTATTTCTCTCTAATAGGGACAAGAGCCACTAGACACTATGATAATCAGGCTAACAAGATAGTGATGACTAGCGGTTGCATAAGAAAGAAAATGACCACAATGAAGTCAGTAAGCTTAACCGATATCTTTAGCGAGGCCGATAACCACTCGATCCGAAACCCCTATCTAGTGGCGTACGCTTTGAAAACCCTAGCGTCGTTCTCACTCTAAAATGGTTCCATTCCCATCTACATACTGTTGGGAATAGGCAAGAAAGAACATTCCACCACTAGAATTCAAAGGATGGCACGATGCTGATAGCTACCTCTGGTATACAATGCGACGGGTATTAAACCAAGACAAATGAATGTTTATTACCCAGACCAACCACTCGCAGCTCACTGTCATTGGCGCGCAATAATGGACCGTAATCTGTTGTTTAGGCACCTGACTTGTTTATGATAGTACTACACAGTCAGTGAGTGATGTTCTCCGACAAATAAATCTGGCGTTGTTTCATTCGTAGACAACGGGGGCAGCCGGGCTCCTGGGGGCGGGCGCACTAGAAAAGTATTAGTACGTTCTCCAGCAATTGAAGCAACCAAGATTGTGTGCTGGAGCCACAAACCTACAAGAGTGGAAAGGGCATATCTGAAGCGGAATCTGCATCTCGTCACTTGATCCATCTTCTTCCTCCCCTAAATTAGAATATACTTCTTCCCTCGATCCGTAATCAAAAGGCTCTGGAAAGTATCGCTTGGTTGTGCTCCCCCTCTTGACCACCGCCGGAGGCATCGATCATGCTTTGCGCACTGCTTACCTCAGATCGGACCAAGTAAATGAAACAAAGCACCGACGGGCCAACGGATAGTGTAGGGAAGCAACACACAGTCACCAAGCTGACTTCTTGGGAGTCATTTTCAGGCTTCGTCTAAACAAATCACCGTGCAAGAGCTAGCAGCAGCCCTTGCAGCCCACAAGAGGTAGCTGTTGCAACAACAGAGATCGGGTTATGTGTTTTCCCTTCGTTTTTGAAGAAACAGAGGTCGGATTATGTGTACTACGTCAGCTGTTAATGGATAAAACCGAGCCAAAGTAAACGCGTAGCCTAATACTTGCTCCTGATTGGCACCAGAAATGGCGACGAACGATGGCGACATTTCTTCTTCTTAGAGCAATTCTATCGGACTGATGATATCTTCGGTCGTCATAATGCATATGAGACACCCTTCATAATATCTTGAAGGCTGGTCAGACGACGCGTTATATACCAGCCTTCAATATTCTTTTGTTCCTCATTCAAACACTTGGATTACTTTTGAAATAAAATGATTTATCCCATCATTTCATAAGAAATGCTGTATAGAATTTTCAACAAGGTACACGAACCAAAGGATTAAACCAACATGTATAAATCACATGTCGTCGACATGTGCACCATCCCCTTCCCCTCCGGCATGTGCATCATTCCTTGCTTCGGCGTTTACGCTGTCCTCTTGTCTGGTGTTTACAACTTCCCATTGCTCTCGCAAACCGAACGTAAATTGGTGCACCATTGGATCAATAACATTCGGATTCAATATGATGAACCGGTTCTCCTTTGCCATCCGAACATTTTCCCACCATGCCTCCTCATTTTAAAGCCTACACGCCTCGATCTCTTCTTGACGTCGTCCGCTCTCTTGCATATAAATGTTTTTTTATTTACCATCGATCCTCCAAAATTCCTCAAATCCACACCATAACACAAAAATTGCAAATATTGCCAATATTTTATGTGGCCATGTCGTGTTCAATCGAACCAATCGAAGTACAAGGCGAAATAGAGATTTTTGTTTTTATCTCATCGGTGTTTCTGGTCCACCGGAGACTAGAAGATGCCCCTGTTTTGCTCGTCGGGACAAAGGAAGAAGGGCAAGGGTGTTGTCGCCCCCCTAAGCCTCATTCCGTTTGGAGGATTTTCATAGGAAAAATGTATGAGCAAGAATCCCAGAACAAATTTTCCTACAAATGCATTCGGTTAATAGGAAACACGTACAGGAATTTTGTAGGAATACTATTTATTTATTTTGTTTCTTAATGAAAGTATACATCCAATCGAAGCTCATTATTTTTGCATAGGAACGGCGCAAGTCAATTCCTTAGAATGACAAGTGACATCCTATCAAATCCCTATATTACTCCTAATTCTTACGTTTTAGTTTCCTCCAAACCTAATAAGGCCATAGTCTTCTTTTTCTATCCCTTCGCTGCGTGCTGTCTCGGCTCCTACGGGTGGACGAATAGGTTTTGTTACCGCTAAGGCCAAATGTCACCGATAGCATGGACGATGTGCTGGCCCAAGCGATGGTCCACGATTGTCGAAGGTGCGAGAGGTGCAAACAGGTGCAACAATTGTTGAAGTCATGGGACCAAACTCTAAACAGACATATCAGGATGTCGGGGTCGAGGCGGCGCCAATCGCTTCGTCGACAAGGATTCGGAACGGCTAGAAGCGGCCATAGATGGTGCTACGACAAGGATAGGGATGCGACCATGCGGGCGGAAAAGGTAGGGGGCGAAGGAAATGTCGCTTTCGCCAAACCGTTTTTAGGATTGGGTGCCCTTCAAATATCCTTCTTCTTTCTTGCGCCGCCAAATATGGAGACTCACGGACTCGATTTAAAGTGACCTTCAAAATTTATGTTTTTTTATCAGAGTATAATCGAAGTGGTTCACATACACGAGCGTACACTAATCTCTATGAACGCACGCACGTACACCTTACCTCTATGAACATCTTCGAAAGACTAAGCCGACACATCATCTTAAGATTGACGACTTCGTCATTGACGCCTTCGTTGTCGACGGAAACGTCTCCTCCCATTGAAAGCACATCGTCGGAAAACCTTGAATAGATTCAGGAAAATGCAAGCACCAACGTCAAGTCTGAAGCTTAAACTTTGATGGGTAGGGATACCACATTCCTTCTAACCATTCAACCACGGGTTGGTTTGCACTTCAAAATTTATGTTGATCACGCGTGGGATGACGGCTCAGCTAGACGAGAAGAAATGTCAAACGGACGGAGAAGAGTTGCTCCTACCCATCGCCGTCGCCTGATCACCGCGAGGCGAGGAACTGGAATCGCCAAAGACGTTTCGGCTCACAGCCATCGAGCCGTCCACCGTCCGGATCGAGCGGCTGAGCTCGCGTGTCGGGTCGGTGCCCCAACCTTTCCGGCGCAATCAAGCCCGCCGTTTTTCCGAGTCTCCCGGCCCCGACCGCGGTCCGGCACACGGCAACGGCGGACTTGACCCGACCTGCCCAACCTTTTCAGTAACAGGAGAGGCCAAGGCAGAGTCACCAGGACACACGTTGATCGACCAGGCAGGCAGGCAGGCCAAACCTAGCTAGGTGTACAACTGTAGGCTCCGGCAAAACCCACGGTAAATTTTCAGTACGTTACGTGCGTGCCAAGGTACGGGGGTACTGTACCGGCTGTACTCTGTGGAAATTAATAAATAAATAAAGTTATAGTATGTGTGGACTGTGGTGGCTGCGCCCACAGCACATCACATCAGCAAAAAAGAAGCAACAGTCTGCTGACGGCGGGGCCCGGCTGCCTGTGCAACGCTCATGTCGCACCTGAGCCTGAGCCGACGGGTCGACGACGACGGGGCAACGTCGCCGTCGAATCGTCCGGGGCAGACGCCAATAGTGCGGTGCAGTACTTGCTCCTGGCACGCTCGGACGTCCTTCCTGCACTGCACTGCACTGCGCTGGCTGGCAGAACAGCGCTGGAACCAACGGGTCCTGCTCTGTCTGCCCGCTCGGCTCATCCACGCCCGGGGCAACCGATGAGGAGCACGGGGTCCAAACATGTGCTGTGTCATCGCTCCGCACCCGCAAGACGACCTGCACGTTTTTTCTTTATAAATCGAAGAGAAACGTAGAAAGCTTTGCCGGCATGCGGACAGCGTCCAAGCCCCCATCTGATTGTCCAGCACTGCCAACTCATCTCACACTATCAAGGCCAACTCCAACACACACACGACCACATCTCGTCCGACGCTGTTTGTTAACTACAAAAATATAAGGATAGCTCTTGAATGGGGAATTAGGCTAGGGTTTGTGACGAATTTAAATAATATGTGATTTCTCCCAACCTTCTTCTCAACGAGTTCACGGCAAGTTTGAATTACAAGGCAGGTTCGATCGGAGCTGCCGTCCCAATCTCCAGCCAACTAACACAAGCGTTAAGCGCGGGTATTTAACGACAAGGCCATTCTGGGTCGGTATTCCATCTGGGCTGCGACGGGTGACGTTTTGGCCGACCCTCTAGGCCGCCTTCAGGTTCGAATTCTGTCGTCTCATTGTTCTCGATCGAGTCGCGAGCGCCGTATTGAGTTGAAGTTGTTGTCAAAGTATTCTTCAGTCCGTGAGGCAACTCCTTCTCCGCATCCGCGCCGCTGATATCCCCCCTTCTTGAAAACCGGCTTGTCCCCAAGCCGGTGCACGAGGGAATTGCTGCCTCAAGAACTCCATATCTTCCCATGTAGTATCAGCCGCAGAAGATTCACACCACCGGACTAACACTTGAGCCACTATCTTGTTACCCATCTAACGCACTGATAACCCACAAGTATAGGGGATCAATTGTAGCCTTTTTCGATAAGTAAGAGTGTCGAACCCAACGAGGAGATAAAGGTAGGACAAATATTCTCTCAAGTTCTATCGACCACCGATACAACTCTACGCACACTTTATGTTCGCTTTACCTAGAACAAGTATGAAACTAGAAGTACTTTGTAGGTGTGATATGATAGGTTTGCAAGAAAATAAAGAACACGTAAATAAAAACTAGGGGCTGGTTAGATAAAGAAACAATTACGTTAGTTTAACGAGTGTGAAAAAGTGATGGTAGGAGTTGCGGAATTGTCCCTGAGCAATTGACTACGTTACTAGACCGATATGAAGTTTTATGTGGGAGAGGCCACTGCTAGCATGTCATCCCTTACTTGGAATCCTATGCACTTATGGTTGGAACTATTAGCAAGCATCCGCAACTACTAACGTTCATTAAGGTAAAACCAAACCATAGCAATAAGATATATTGGTCCCCCTTCAATCCCGTATGCATGAATTTCTATGCTAGGCTCAAGCTTCTGTCACCCTTGCCCTCCAATACATAGTCCTATCAACATACTACTAACCCTATGGTGTGATCCACGCGCGCGCTCATATGATGGGCAACAAAGGACAACAACATAACCATAAGTAAATTAAACCAATCATAGCAATTCATCAATCACCGATAGGACAACGAAAATCTACTCAGACATCATAGGATGGCAACACATCATTGGATAATAATATGAAGCATAAAGCACCATGTTCAAGTAGAGGGTACAACGGGTTGCGGGAGAGTGGACCGCTGAATATAGATGGGGGAAGGTGATGGAGGTATTGGTGAAGATGACAGAGGTGTTGGTGTAGA
Source organism: Hordeum vulgare subsp. vulgare (assembly GCF_904849725.1). Classification (NCBI taxonomy): domain Eukaryota; kingdom Viridiplantae; phylum Streptophyta; class Magnoliopsida; order Poales; family Poaceae; genus Hordeum; species Hordeum vulgare. The sequence continues at coordinate 497,924,055 of NC_058522.1, read as the reverse complement.
TCGCCGTCACACGATGATGTCCTGGGCGGCGTTCCAGCGCCGCCGTGAGAGAGGGGGAGAGAGCCCCCCTTCTTCTTCTTCTTCTTCCTTGACCTCCTCCCTAGATGGGAGAAGGGTTTCCCCTCTAGTCCATGGTCTTCATTGCGGCGGAGGGGCGAGAGCCCCTCCGAGATTGGATCTCTCTCTCTATGTCCTTCTGTTTCCGCGCTCCCAGATTCTGGCCTTTCGCCGTTTCTTAAATTCCCGGAGATCCGTAACTCCGATCGAGGTGTCCTTTTAACACGATTTTCCTCCGGATATTAGCTTTCTTGCAGCGAAAGAAGGGCCCCAACCACCTTAGGGATTGGTCACGAGCCTGCCAGGCGCGCCTCCTGGGCTCGTGACTCCCTCGGGCATTGTTTCGCGTTGATTCTTCTTGCCAAAAATCATAAATATTCCAAAAAAATACCTGTAGGTTTTTTATTGTGTTTGGACTTCGTTTGGTATGGATATTCTGCGAAACAAAAAACATGCAACAAACACGAACTGACACTGGGCACTGGATCAATATGTTAGTCCCAAAAATAGTACAAAAAGTTGGCAAAAGTATATGAAAGTTGTAGAATATTGGCATGAAACAATCAAAAATTATAGATACGACGGAGACGTATGAGCATCCCCAAGCTTAATTCCTGCTCGTTCTCGAGTAGATAAATGATAAAAAAAGATAATTTTTGATGTGGAATGCTACCTAGCATAATCTTGATCATATAATCTAATCATGGCATGAATACTAAAACACGAGTGATTCGAAGCAATAGTCTATCATTTTACATAAAGACAATAATATTTCGAGCATACTAACAAAGCAATCATTCTTCTCAAAATATCATGGCCAAAGAAAGTTATCCCTACAAAATCATATAGTCTGGCTATGCTCCATCTTCCCCACACAACGTATTTAAATCATGCACAACCCCGGTTTTAGCCAAGCAATTGTTTCATACTTTAGTATTCTCAAACTTTTTCAACTTTCACGCAATTCATGAGCGTGAGCCATGGACATAACACTATAGGTGGAATAGAATATGGTGGTTGTGGAGAATACAAAAATGAGGAGATAGTCTCACATCAACTAGGCGTATCAACGGGCTATGGAGATGCCCATCAATAGATATCAATGTGAGCGAGCAGGGATTGCCATGCAACAGATGCACAAGAGCTATAAGTGTATGAAAGTTCAAAAAGAAACTAGTGGGTGTGCATCCAACTCGCTTGCTCATGAAGACCTAGGGCAATTTGAGGAAGCCCATCATTGGAATATACAAGCCAAGTTCTATAATGAAAATTTCCCACTAGTATATGAAAGTGACAACATAAGAGACTCTCTAGCATGAAGATCATGGTGCAACTTTGAAGCACAAGTGTGGTAAAGGATAGTAGCATTGTCCCTTATCTCTTTTCTCTCATTTTTTTGGTGGGCTTTTTTGGCCTCTTTTTTTTGGGCTTCATTGGCCTCTTTTATTACTTCCTCACATGGGACAATGCTCTAATAATGATGATCATCACACTTTTATTTACTTACAACTCGATATTTAGAACAAAATATGACTCTATATGAATGCCTCCGGCGGTGTACCGGGATGTGCAATGATCTAGCGTAGCAATGGCATAAAAAAACTAACAAGCCATGAGAACATCATGCTAGCTATCTTACGATCATGCAAAGCAATATGACAATGATGGTGCGTGTCATAATAAACGGAACGATGGAAGTTGCATGGCAATATATCTTGGAATGGCTGTGGAAATGCAATAATAGGTAGGTATGGTGGCTGTTTTGAGGAAGGGTATATGGTGGGTGTAATGCACCGGCGAAAGTTGCGCGGTACTAGAGAGGCTAGCAATGGTGGAAGGATGAGAGTGCGTATAATCCATGGACTCAACATTAGTCATTAAGAACTCACATACTTATTGCAAAAGTCTATTAGTCATCGAAACAAGGTACTACACGCATGCTCCTAAGGGAAGGGTTGGTGGGAGTTAACCATCGCGCGATCCCGACTTCCACACAAAGGATGACAATCAATAAATAAATCATGCTCCGACTTCGTCACATAACGGTTCACCATACGTGCATGCTATGGGAATCACAAACCTTAACACAAGTATTTTTACGAATACACAATTAATCACTAGCATGACTCTAATATCACATCTTCATGTCGCAAAACTATTGCAAGGAATCAAACATATCATATTCAGTGATCTACAAGTTTTATGTAGGATTTTATGACTAACCATGTGAATGACCAACTCCTGTTAACTCTCTAAATAGGTATAAGTGAAGCACGAGAGTTTAATTCTTTCTACAAAAGATATGCCCTGCTCTAACAAATATAAGTGAAGCAAAAGAGCATTCTATAAATGGCGGTTTTCTATGTGTAGGGAAACAGACAATCCAAACTTCAAATGATATAAGTGAAGCACATGAAGCATTCTATAAAGCCATACTCAAAAGATATAAGTGAAGTGCAAAGAGCATTCTATAAATCAACCAAGGACTATGTCATACCAGCATGGTGCATAAAAGAAAAAGGAAAAATAAACACAAAAGACGCTCCAAGCATTTGCACATATCATGTGACGAATAAAAATATAGCTCCGAGTAAAATTACCGATAGATTGTAGACGAAAAAGGGATGCCTTCCGGGGCATCCCCAAGCTTAGGCGCTTGAGTCTTCCTTGAATATTACCTTGGGGTGCCTCGGGCATCCCAAGCTTAGGCTCTTGCCTCTCCTTATTCCTTCATGCATCGTGGTCTCACCCAAAACTTGAAAACTTCAATCACACAAAACTCAACAAAACCTTCGTGAGATCCGTTAGTATAATAAAGTAAATCACCACTTTAAGTACTGTTGTGAACTCATTCCAAATTCATATTAGCATTATATCTACTGTAATCCAACTTCACCATGGTTCATACCCCCGATACTGTTGGAGAACGCCGCATGGGAAACAAAAATTTTCCTACGCGCACGAAGACCTATCATGGTGATGTCCATCTAAGAGAGGGGATGAGTGATCTACGTACCCTTGTAGATCGTACAGCAGAAGCGTTAGTGAACGCGGTTGATGTAGTGGAACGTCCTCACGTCCCTCGATCCGCCCCGCGAACAATCCCGCGATCAGTCCCACGATCTAGTGCCGAACGGACGGCACCTCCGCGTTCAGCACACGTACAGCTCGACGATGATCTCGGCCTTCTTGATCCAGCAAGAGAGACGGAGAGGTAGAAGAGTTCTCCGGCAGCGTGACGACGCTCCGGAGGTTTGTGATGATCTTGTCTCAGCAGGGCTCCGCCCGAGCTCCGCAGAAACGCGATCTAGAGGTGAAACCGTGGAGATATGTGGTCGGGCTGCCGTGGCAAAGTTGTCTCAAATCAGCCCTAAAACCCCACTATATATAGGAGGAGGAGGGGGAGACTTGCCTTGGGGTCCAAGGACTCCCAAGGGAGTCGTCCGAGCCAAGGGGGAAGGTCTCCCCCTCCCAAACCGAAATCCACTTGGTTTGGAAGGTGGAGTCCTTCTTCCCTTTCCCACCTCCTTCTTTTTTTTTCCTTTCCTCTTTGATTTTCTTTCCTATGCGCATAGGCCTCTCTTGGGCTGTCTCACCAGCCCACTAAGGGCTGGTGCGGCATCCCAAACACCCATGGGCTTCCCCGGGGTGGGTGGCCCCCCCGGTGAACTCCCGGAACCCATTCGTCATTCCCGGTACATTCCCGGTAACTCCGAAAACCTTCCGGTAATCAAATGAGGTCATCCTATATATCAATCTTCGTTTCCGGACCATTCCGGAAACCCTCGTGACGTCCGTGATCTCATCCGAGACTCCGAACAACATTCGATAACCAACCATATAACTCAAATACGCATAAAACAACGTCGAACCTTAAGTGTGCAGACCCTGCGGGTTCGAGAACTATGTAGACATGACCCGAGAGACTCCTCGGTCAATATCCAATAGCGGGACCTGGATGCCCATATTGGATCCTACATATTCTACGAAGATCTTATCGTTTGAACCTCAGTGCCAAGGATTCATATAATCCCGTATGTCATTCCCTTTGTCCTTCGGTATGTTACTTGCCCGAGATTCGATCGTCAGTATCCGTATACCTATTTCAATCTCGTTTACCGGCAAGTCTCTTTACTCGTTCCGTAATACAAGATCCTGTAACTTACACTAAGTCACATTGCTTGCAAGGCTTGTGTGTGATGTTGTATTACCGAGTGGGCCGCGAGATACCTCTCCGTCACACGGAGTGACAAATCCCAGTCTTGATCCATACTAACTCAACGTACACCTTCGGAGATACCTGTAGAGCATCTTTATAGTCACCCAGTTACGTTGCGACGTTTGATACACACAACGCATTCCTCCGGTGTCCGTGAGTTATATGATCTCATGGTCATAGGAACAAATACTTGACACGCAGAAAACAGTAGCAACAAAATGACACGATCAACATGCTACGTCTATTAGTTTGGGTCTAGTCCATCACATGATTCTCCTAATGATGTGATCCCGTTATCAAGTGACAACACTTGCCTATGGCCAGGAAACCTTGACCATCTTTGATCAACGAGCCAGTCAACTAGAGGTTTACTAGGACAGTGTTTTGTCTATGTATCCACACAAGTATTGTGTTTCCAATACATACAATTATAGCATGGATAATAAACGATTATCATGAACAAAGAAATATAATAATAACTAATTTATTATTGCCTCTAGGGCATATTTCCAACAGTCTCCCACTTGCACTAGAGTCAATAATCTAGTTCACATCACCATGTGATTCCAGCGAATCCAACACCCATATAGTTATGGGGTCTGATCACGTCTTGCTCGTGAGAGAGGTTTTAGTCAATGGTTCTGAAACTTTCAGACCCGTGTGTTCTTTACAAATCTTTATGTCATCTTATAGATGCTGCTACTATGTGCTATTCGGAAATACTCTAAATATCTACTCTACTATACGAATCCGTTTCACTACTCATAGTTATTCGGATTAGTGTCAAAGCTTGCATCGACGTAACCTTTTACGACGAACTCTTTAACCACCTCCATAATCGAGAAAAATTCCTTAGTCCATTAGTTACCAAGGATAAATTTTGACCGCTGCTAGTGATTCAATCATGGATCACTCTCTGTACCTCTCAACAGACTTTGAGTCAAGGCACACATCAGGTGCGGAACACAGCATGGCATACTTCAGATTCTACGGCTAAGGCATAGAAGACGACCTTCGTCTATTCTCTTTATTCTGCCGGGGTCGGGTTTTGAGTCTTACTCAAATTCACACCTCACAACGCAACCAAGAACTCTTCTTTGCTGATCTATTTTGAACTCCTTCAAAAACTTGTCAAGGCATGCATCTTGTTGAAACTTCTATTAAGCGCTTTCGATCTATCTCCATAGATCTTTGATGCTCAACGTTCAAGTAGCGCAATCCAGGCATTCCTTTGAAAAACTCCTTTCAAACAACCTTGTATGCTTTACAGAAATTGTACATTACTTCTGATCCACAATATGTCAACCACATATACTTATCAGAAATTCTATAGTGCTCCCACTCACTTCTTTGGAAATACAAGTTTCTCATAAACCTTGTACACACCCAAAATCTTTGATCATCTCATCAAAGTGTATATTCCAACTCCGAGATGCTTGCACCAGTCCATTGAAGGATCACTGGAGCTTGCATACTTGCTAGTATCTTTAGGATCGACAAAACCTTCTGGTTGTATCACATACAATGTTTGCTCAAGGAAACCGTCGAGGAAACAATGTTTTGACATCCTACGTGCAATATTTCATAAATAATGCATCAACAACTAACATAATTCGAACAGACCTTTAGCATCGCTATGAGTGAGAAAGTCTCATCATAGTCAACTGTTTGATCTTGTCGAAAACATCTTTGCGACAAGTCGAGCTTTTCTTAATAGTGACTTGTCACCATCATTGTCTGTCTTCCTTTCAAAGATCCATCTTTACTCAATAGTCTTATGACCATCAAGTAGTTCTTCCAAAGTCTACACTTTGTTTTCATACATGGATCCTCTCTCGGATTTCATGGCTTCCAGCCATTTGTCGGAATCCAGGCCCACCATTGCTTTCTCCATAACTCGTAGGTTCACTGTTGCTCAACAACATGACCTCCAAGACAGGGTTACCGTACCACTCTGAAGTAGTACGCGACCTTGTCGACCTACGAGGCTTGTAGTAACTTGATCCGATGCTTGATGATCACCATCATCAGCTTCCACTTCAATTGATGTAGGCGCCATAGGAACAACTTCCTGCGCCCTGCTACACACTGGTTGAAGTGATGGTTCATTAACCTCATCAAGTTCTACTACCCTCCCACTCAATTCTTTCGATAGAAACCTTTCTTCGAGAAAGGATCCGTTTCTAGAAACAAACACTTTGCTTTCGGATCTGAGATAGGAGATGTACCCAACTGTTTTGGATATCCCATGAAGATGCATTTATCCGCTTTGGGTTCGAGCTTATCAGACTGAAACTTTTTCACATAAGTGTCGAAGCCCCAAACTTTCAAGAAACGACAGTTTAGATTTCTCTAAACCTCAGTCTATACTGTGTCATCTCAACGGAAATACGCGGTGCCCTATTTAAAGTGAGTGCGGTTGTCTCTAATGCATAACCCATAAACGATAGTGGTAATTCGATAAGAGACATCATAGTATGCACCATACCAAATAGTGCGTGGCTATGATGTTCAGACACATCATCACACTATGATGTTCCAGGTGGCATGAACTGCGAAACAATTTCCACATTGTCTTAACTGCGTACCAAAACTCGTAACTCAGATATTCATTTCTATGATCATATCGTAGACAGTTTATCCTCTTGTTACGACGAACTTCACTCCGAAACAGAATTGAACTTTTCAATATTTCAGACTTGTGATTCATTAAGTAAATACTCTAGTATCTACTCAAATCATTATTGAAGTAAGAACATAATGATATCCACTGCGTGCCTCAGCACCCATTGGACTACATACATCAAAATGTATCACTTCCAACAAGTTACTATCTTGTTTCATCTCAACGAAAACAAGGCCTTGCTCATGTGGTATGATTTGCATGTCACTAGTGATTCGAAATCAGGTGAGTTCAAAGATCCATCAGCATGGAGGCTCTTCATGCAATTTATACTAACATGACTCAAGCGGCAGTGCCACAAGTAAGTGGTACTATCATCATTAACTCGTATCTTTTGGCACCAATATCATGAACATGTGTAACACTACGATCGAGATTCAATAAACCATTGAAGGTGAATATTCAAGAAAATAGAGTAACCATTATTCTCTTTAAATAAATAATCTATTGCAATAAACACAATCCAATCATGTTCATGCTTAACGCAAGCACCAAATAACAATTATTTAGGTTTAACACCAATCCCGATGGTAGAGGGAGCGTGCGACGTTTGATCATATCAACCTTGGAAACACTTCCAACACGTATCGTCACCTCGCCTTTAGCTAGTCTCCGTTTATGCCGTAGCTTTCATTTCGTGTTACTAATCACTTAGCAACCGAACCGGTATCTAATACCCTCGTGCTACTAGGAGTACTAGCAAAGTACACATCAACATCATGTATATCAAATATACTTCTCTCGACTTTTGCCAGCCCACTTATCTACCAAGTATCTAGAGTTGCTCCGCCTCAGTGACTGTTCCCCTCATTACAGAAGCACTTAGTCTCGGGTTTGGGTTTAATCTTGGGTCTCTTCATTAGCGCAACAACTGTTTTGTCGTTTCACGAAGTATCCCTTCTAGCCCTCGCCTTTCTTGAAACTTAGTGGTTTTACTAACCATCAACTATTGATGCTCCTTCTTGATTTCTACTTTCGCAGTGTCAAACATCGCGAATCGCTCAAGGATCATTGTATCTATCCTTGATATGTTATAGTTCATCACGAAGCTCTCACAGCTTGGTGGCAGTGACTTTGGAGAACCATCACTATCTCATCTGGAAGATTAACTCCCACTTGATTCAAGTGATTGTCGTACTCAGACAATCTGAGCACACGCTCAATGATTGAGCTTTTCTCTTTTACTTTGTGGACAAAGAATCTTGTTGGAGGTCTCATACCTCTTAACAAGGGCACAAGCATGAAATCACAATTTCATCTCTTTAGAACATCACTTATTTTCCGTGACGTTTTAAAACGTTTTCGGCGCCTTGCTTCTAAGCCATTAAGTATTTTGCACTGAACTATCGTGTAGTCATCAGAAACGTGTATGTCGGATGTTCACAGCATCCACAGACAACGCTCGAGGTGCAGCACACCGAGTGGTGCATTAAGGACATAAGCCTTCTGCGCAACAATGAGGACAATCCTCGGTTTTACACACTTAGTCTGCAAAGTTTGCTACTATCAACTTTCAACTAAATTTTCTCTAGGAACATATAAAAAAACCAGTAGAGCTATAGCGCAAGCTACATCGTAATTCGCAAAGACCATTAGACTATGTTCATGACAATTAGTTCAATTAATCATATTACTTAAGAACTCCCACTCAAAAAGTACATCTCTCTAGTCATTTGAGTGGTACATGATCCAAATCCACTATCTCAAGTCCGATCATCACGTGAGTCGAGAATAGTTTCAGTGGTAAGCATCTCTATGCTAATCATATCAACTATATGATTCATGCTCGACCTTTCGGTCTCATGTGTTCCGAGGCCATGTCTGCACATGCTAGGCTCGTCAAGCTTACCACGAGTGTTCCGCGTGCGCAACTGTTTTGCACCCGTTGTATGTGAACGTTGAGTCTATCACACCCGATCATCACGTGGTGTCTCGAAACGACGAACTGTAGCAACGGTGCACAGTCGGGGAGAACACAATTTCGTCTTGAAATTTTAGTGAGAGATCACCTCATAATGCTACCATCATTCTAAGCAAAATAAGGTGCATAAAAGGATTAACATCACATGCAATTCATAAGTGACATGATATGGCCATCATCACGTGCTTCTTGATCTCCATCACCAAAGCACCGGCACGATCTTCTTGTCACCGGCACCACACCATGATCTCCATCAACGTGTCGCCATCGGGGTTGTCGTGCTACTCATGCTATTACTACTAAAGCTACATCCTAGCAAAATAGTAAACGCATCTGCAAGCACAAACGTTAGTTATAAAGACAACCCTATGGCTCCTGCCGGTTGCCGTACCATCGACGTGCAAGTCGATATTTTCTATTATAACATGATCATCTCATACATCCAATATATCACATCACATCGTTGGCCATATCACATCACAAGCATACCCTGCAAAAACAAGTTAGACGTCCTCTAATTTTGTTGTTGCATGTTTTACGTGGTGACCATGGGTATCTAGTAGGATCGCATCTTACTTAAGCAAACACCACAACGGAGATATATGAGTTGCTATTTAACCTCATCCAAGGACCTCCTCGGTCAAATCCGATTCAACTAAAGTTGGAGAAACTGACACCCGCCAGTCATCTTTGAGCAACGGAGTTACTCGTAGCGATGAAACCAGTCTCTCGTAAGCGTACGAGTAATGTCGGTCCAAGCCGCTTCAATCCAACAATACCGCGGAATCAAGAAAAGACTAAGGAGGGCAGCAAAACGCACATCACCGCCCACAAAAACTTTTATGTTCTACTCGAGAAGACATCTACGCATGAACCTAGCTCATGATGCCACTGTTGGAGAACGCCGCATGGGAAACAAAAAATTTCCTACGCGCACGAAGACCTATCATGGTGATGTCCATCTACGAGAGGGGATGAGTGATCTACGTACCCTTGTAGATCGTACAGCAGAAGCGTTAGTGAACGCGGTTGATGTAGTGGAACGTCCTCACGTCCCTCGATCCGCCCCGCGAACAATCCCGCGATCAGTCCCACGATCTAGTGCCGAACGGACGACACCTCCGCGTTCAGCACACGTACAGCTCGACGATGATCTCGGCCTTCTTGATCCAGCAAGAGAGACGGAGAGGTAGAAGAGTTCTCCGGCAGCGTGACGGCGCTCCGGAGATTGGTGATGATCTTGTCTCAGCAGGGCTCCGCCCGAGCTCCGCAGAAACGCGATCTAGAGGTGAAACCGTGGAGATATGTGGTCGGGCTGCCGTGGCAAAGATGTCGCAAATCAGCCCTAAAACCCCACTCTATATAGGAGGAGGAGGGGGGAGACTTGCCTTGGGGTCCAAGGACTCCCAAGGTAGTCGGCCGAGCCAAGGGGGAAGGTCTCCCCCTCCCAAACCGAAATCCACTTGGTTTGGAAGGTGGAGTCCTTCTTCCCTTTCCCACCTCCTTCTTTTTTTCCTTTCCTCTTTGATTTTCTTTCCTATGCGCATAGGCCTCTCTTGGGCTGTCTCACCAGCCCACTAAGGGCTGGTGCGGCATCCCAAACACCCATGGGCTTCCCCGGGGTGGGTGGCCCCCCCGGTGAACTCCCGGAACCCATTCGTCATTCCCGGTACATTCCCGGTAACTCCGAAAACCTTCCGGTAATCAAATGAGGTCATCCTATATATCAATCTTCGTTTCCGGACCATTCCGGAAACCCTCGTGACGTCCGTGATCTCATCCGGGACTCCGAACAACATTCGATAACCAACCATATAACTCAAATACGCATAAAACAACGTCGAACCTTAAGTGTGCAGACCCTGCGGGTTCGAGAACTATGTAGACATGACCCGAGAGACTCCTCGGTCAATATCCAATAGTGGGACCTGGATGCCCATATTGGATCCTACATATTCTACGAAGATCTTATCGTTTGAACCTCAGTGCCAAGGATTCATGTAATCCCGTATGTCATTCCCTTTGTCCTTCGGTATGTTACTTGCCCGAGATTCGATCGTGAGTATCCGTATACCTATTTCAATCTCGTTTACCAGCAAGTCTCTTTACTCGTTCCGTAATACAAGATCCCGTAACTTACACTAAGTCACATTGCTTGCAAGGCTTGTGTGTGATGTTGTATTACCGAGTGGGCCCCGAGATACCTCTCTGTCACACGGAGTGACAAATCCGAGTCTTGATCCATACTAACTCAACGTACACCTTCGGAGATACCTGTAGAGCATCTTTATAGTCACCCAGTTACGTTGCGACGTTTGATACACACAAAGCATTCCTCCGGTGTCCGTGAGTTATATGATCTCATGGTCATAGGAACAAATACTTGAACGTAGAAAACAGTAGCAACAAAATGACACGATCAACATGCTACGTCTATTAGTTTGGGTCTAGTCCATCACATGATTCTCCTAATGATGTGATCCCGTTATCAAGTGACAACACTTGCCTATGGCCAGGAAACCTTGACCATCTTTGATCAACGAGCCAGTCAACTAGAGGCTTACTAGGGACAGTGTTTTGTCTATGTATCCACACAAGTATTGTGTTTCCAATCAATACAATTATAGCATGGATAATAAACGATTATCATGAACAAAGAAATATAATAATAACTTATTTATTATTGCCTCTAGGGCATATTTCCAACAGATACTACCCATAGATTCATCAAAATAAGAGAACAATGCATAGAAAACAGAATTTGTCAAAAGCAGAACAGTTTGTAGTAATGTGAACTTATACCATACTTCTGATACTCCAAAAATTCTGAAAAAATTATGATATTAAGGAAATTTTTATATAAATAAGCATAAAAAATAATCAACTCAATAGCACTCTCTGTATATAAATAAGAAATGATTTCGTGAGTGCAAATTTTTGTCTTTTTAAGCATGATCAAACAACTATCACCCAAACTAATCATAAAGGCTTTACTTGGCACATTATTTTTATAATACAATGGAATTGTACAAGGGGATAATTATTTTTGCGAGAAACTTCCATGAAAAATTCTACATTGTTTCCATGAGCATGAACACAAGTGTTCAAGGTCGACCCTCACTTCCGCAATGCATCACCGTTCAATCGTTTCCCTTTTTGAAATTTTTTAAGTTCCCCTCTATATTTTTTGTTTTTAAACTATATAAAAGCAATCAACGGAAATAAATGACTCTCTAAAACTTCTGGGTTGTCTCCCAGGCAGCGCTTTCTTTAAAGCCATTAAGCTAGGCATAAAGTGCTCAAGTAATGGATCCACCCGGATCCCAAGGTATATCAAAGCCAATTTTAATTAACAATGATTTGTAATTTAGTAGTGAGCACAAGGTAACATATATCATGCAATGACGAAGTCTAACTCTCTTCCTATGCATTGGCATGTCATAAAAGAATAATTCATGCACATCAAGTAAAGGCCAATACATAGCATAAGCAGTTTCTTGCAATTTTATCGTATTGGAAACATAGAGAGGTGGAGATGTAGTTCCTCTCTCATAATAATTGCAAGTAGGAGCAGCAAGCACATGCATATTATATTCATCAAAATCATCATGTGTAATAGTAGAAGGCAACCCATCTATGTAATCCCTAATAAGAGCAAACTTCTCCGATATAGTGTAGTTGGGAGAGTTCAAAAAGATAATAGGACTATCATAAGTGGGTGCGATAGCAACAATTTCATGTTTAACATAAGGAACTATAGCAAGTTCATCTTGATAAGCATCATTCATATTGGCATCATGGCCACAAGCATAGCAAGAATCAAGTTCATCAAAAAGGGATATTTCAAACGAATCCAAGGGATCATAGCAATCAACATAGCATTCATCCTTCGGTAAGAACGAAGGGAAATTAAACAATGTATGAGTTGAAGAGTTACTCTCATTAGAAGGTGGGCACGGGTAGCTAGTCCGCTCTTCCTCCTTTTGTTCTTCGCTCTCCTCGTCATTTTTTTCATCTAATGAGCTCACAGTTTCAGCATTTTCTTCTTCCATAGTTTCCTGCAAAATATTAGTCTCTTCTTGGGCAGCGAAGAGTCTCTCCATAAATCGATAAATATGGGCATTATATTCATAATTAGTATAACAATAACGAAGCATAACCAAATTTTCAGATCGGTAAACAACATCATCATTATCATCACACCTTTTAAACAGAGCTTCAATTTCATAAGCACCCATAAAAGCAACAAACTCTTCTATTTGTTCCACATCATAGTAATCATATATACCATTAGCATAAGAAGCCAAGGTTTCATTAGCATTAAATTTACAGGAAAAGAGAAGGTGTTGAGCCTTCATCCTAGAGCAACAAGTAATATCATATGTCAAGCATAGTTCCCAAGCATACCATTTCAACATATGAATTTGATCCCATAATAGTTTCCCTTTTTGAGTCAAGCGATAATCCCTAAAGTATTCACGTTGATCCAACGTGTATCCCATTATATAATTGAATGGGGTTTTCTCAGGGTTACTAAAGAAGTGCACAATATTTTCCACATAACGAGCATCGAGGGTTTTAGGAGGTTCCCCATCTCCATGAGTAGCAAGTACACCTATTTTTTTGGGTATTTCGTGTTCCATATCCATAACTAAAGATAGAGAACAACTTATAATAGCAAATAAATCTACTTAGTGATAAAGCAAACAAGCACACACGAGAATATTCACCCCACGCTATCTCTCCCCAGCAACGACGCCAGAAAAAGGTCTTGATAACCCACAAGTATAGGGGATCAATTGTAGCCTTTCTCGATAAGTAAGAGTGTTGAACCCAACGAGGAGCTAAAGGTAGGACAAATATTCCCTCAAGTTCTGTCGACCACCGATACAACTCTACGCACACTTTACGTTCACTTTACCTAGAACAAGTATGAAACTAGAAGTACTTTTTAGGTGTGATAGGATAGGTTTGCAAGAAAATAAAGAACACGTAAATAAAAACTAGGGGCTGGTTAGATAAAGAAACAATTACGTTAGTTTAACGAGTGTGGAAAAGTGATGGTAGGAGTTGCAGAATTTTCCCTGAGCAATTGACTACGTTACTAGACCGATATGAAGTTTTATGTGGGAGAGGCCACTGCTAGCATGTCATCCCTTACTTGGAATTCTATGCACTTATGATTGGAACTATTAGCAAGCATCCGCAACTACTAACGTTCATTAAGGTAAAACCAAACCATAGCAATAAGATATATTGGTCCCCCTTCAATCCCGTATGCATGAATTTCTATGCTAGGCTCAAGCTTCTGTCACCCTTGCCCTCCAATACATAGTCCTATCAACATACTACTAACCCTATGGTGTGATCCACGCGCGCGCTCATATGATGGGCAACAAAGGACAACAACATAACCACAAGTAAATTAAACCAATCATAGCAATTCATCAATCACCGATAGGACAACGAAAATCTACTCAGACATCATAGGATGGCAACACATCATTGGATAACAATATGAAGCATAAAGCACCATGTTCAAGTAGAGGCTACAACGGGTTGCGGGAGAGTGGACCGCTGAATATAGATGGGGGAAGGTGATGGAGGTGTTGGTGAAGATGACGGAGGTGTTGGTGTAGATCGCCATCACATGATGATGTCCCGGGCGGCGTTCCGGCGCCGCCGAGATAGAGGGGGAGAGAGCCCCCCTTCTTCTTATTCTTCTTCCTTGACCTCCTCCCTAGATGGGAGAAGGGTTTCCCCTCTGGTCCATGGTCTCCATGGCGGCGGAGGGGCGAGAGCCCCTCCGAGATTGGATCTCTCTCTCTATGTCCTTCTGTTTCCGCGCTCCCAGATTCTGGCCTTTCGTCGTTTCTTAAATTCCCGGAGATCCGTAACTCCGATTGAGGTGTCCTTTTAACACGATTTTCTTCCGGATATTAACTTTCTTGCGGCAAAAGAAGGGACCCAACGGCCTTAGGGACTGGTCACGAGCGTGCCAGGCGCGCCTCCTCGGCTCGTGACCCCCTTGGGCATCGTTTCACGTTGATTCTTCTTCCCAAAAATCATAAATATTCCAAAAAAATCCTCGTAGGTTTTTTATTGCGTTTGGACTTCGTTTGGTATGGATATTCTGCGAAACAAAAGACATGCAACAAACACGAACTGGCACTGGGCACTGGATCAATATGTTAGTCCCAAAAATAGTATAAAAAGTTGCCAAAAATATATGAAAGTTGTAGAATATTGGCATGAAACAATCAAAAATTATAGATACGACGGAGACGTATCACGCACCCTTTGCTTCAAAATCTGAAGAGGAACTTGTAATGCAATATGACGAGAGGGTAAACTTGATTAGGCACTTGTTTCGCGAGGAAGAAAATGTTTGAGCTGCGAAATATGGAAGACTCGATGAATCCGACTGCCCTCTAGAAGATCCAACCTATAAGCTACCTCTCCAATCTTCTCCACAATAGGAAAGGGCCCAAAGAACTTGAATGCTAGCTTCTGATTCTGCCTGGAGTAAGCAGAAGTTTGAGCATAACGCTGTAACTTGAGGAACAGTGGATCCCCAATATGAAAGGACCCCTTAGTTCTTTTCTTATCAGCTTGACTTTTCATTCTTTGTTGAGCCGTGAGCAAGTGCTGCCGAACTGCTTAAGTCACCAATTGCATGGATTGCATCCAGTCCTGCATTTCCACTGTGGCAAGAATATCTGTCTCACTAAGACCAAAATACCTAGGAGAACAACCATACAAGACCTCAAAAGGAGAGTTTCCCAAAGTAGAATGAAAATTTGAATTATACCAAAATTCACGGAGTGGCAACCATTTACTCCACTTATGAGGCTGAGCACTAATAAAACATCGGAGGTAACATTCAATCTGCCGGTTAGCCCTTTCAGTGTGACCATCTGTTTCATGATGATTTGACGTGCTCATGTTTAATTGAGTACCGGTTCTATTGATCAACATTTTCCAAAACTGACTAGTGAAGAGGGGATCTCTATGAGATACAATGACCTTGGGCAGTCCATGCAACTTGTAGACATTATCTAGGAAAACTTGAACAACTTTCTGAACATTGAAAGGGTGCTTCAAAGCTATAAAAGGACCATATTATGTAAATTTATCTATCACCACGAGGATGCAATTATATTGAGATGAAGAAGGAAGGCCACTTATAAAATCCATAGAAACAACTTCCCAAGCAGTGTTTGCAACTGGTGGTGGAGAGAGCAACCCATGATATGGAACTCTCTCTAGTTTAGCCTTTTGAAAAATCAAACAAGATTTTACGTGAAGTAAAATAAACCTCTTCATACCATCCCAAGAGAAGAGAGAATCAATTCTCTTATAAGTAACTGGAAACCCTGAATGACCACCCATAGGACTATCATGAAAGGTTGCAAAGATCTTTTGATGTAATTCAGTAACATGCCCTATCCATATACTTTGCATGTATTTCAACAACCCATTAATCAATCTATATGGTGGTTTGGAAGCTGGTGCTATAGCTAACTGTTGCAAAAGAGTCGTAGCATTTTCATCGTGTTCATAACTAGCTACAATTTCAACCATCCAAGTGGGTTGATTACTTGATATTGAGAATAACCGAGATCCATCATGAGACCTCCTAGGCAAAGCATCAGCTGCATCGTTCTCTTTACCCTGTTTATACTGGATTTGATAATTCAATCCTAGCAACTTAGTCAAACATTTCTGATGCCACACTCTATGCAACCTCTGACCCTGCAAATGAGCCAGACTTCTTTGATTTGTCTTGATGATAAACTGTTGCACTTGCAAGTAAGGTCTCCATTTGTCCACTGCTAGCAGAATAGCCAAGTATTCCTTCTCATATACTAAAAGAGCTCTCTTCTTTGGCCCCAAAGTTTTACTGACAAAAGGCAATGGGTGACCATTCTGCATCAAAACTGCACCAATACCATACTCACAAGCATCCCTTTCTATCATAAAAGGCTTTGTGAAATTAGGTAAGGCCAAAACAGGAGCAAATACTAAGGCTTGTTTAAGTGTAACAAAGGCCTCTTCTTTTATACTAGTCCAAACAAAAGGAATACCCTTCTTAAGTAAGTGAGTCAGTGGCCTAGCAATAATGCCATAATGTTGAATGAGCTTCCTATAGTACCCACTGAGTCCTAGGAACCCCTCACTTCCTTGACATTCTTTGGAACATGCCAATGTTGAACCGCTAAGATTTTATCACGATTAGTAGAAACACCCTCTACTGAAATAACATGCCCAGATAAGCAATTTTTGGTTGAGCAAAGTCACATTTGGACATCTTGACCTTCCACTGTTCTTTGTTTAAAATGGACAACACCTCATCCAAATGATCCCAATGTTCTATCATTGTCTTACCGAAGACCAATATATCATCAAACAAGACCACAACACATTTCCTCAAAACAGGTGAAAAATCATAGTTCATTGTGCCTCGAAATGTACGTGGAGCCCCTGTCAAACCCATACCCTGTTGGGGAACGTCGCATGGGAAACAAAAATTTTCCTACGCGCACGAAGTCCTATCATGGTGATGTCCATCGACGAGAGGGGATTTCTGATCTACGTACCCTTGTAGATCGCACAGCAGAAGCGTTAAGAAACGCGGTTGATGTAGTGGAACGTCCTCACGTCCCTCGATCCGCCCCGCGAACCGTCCCACGAACCGTCCCACGATCCGTCCCACGATCCGCTTCGATCTAGTGCCGAACGGACGGCACCTCCGCGTTCAGCACACGTACAACTCGACGATGATCTCGGCCTTCTTGATCCAGCAAGAGAGACGAAGAGGTAGATGAGTTCTCCGGCAGCGTGACGGCGCTCCGGAGGTTGGTGGTGATCTAATCTCAGCAGGGCTCCGCCCGAGCTCCGCAGAAATGCGATCTAGAGGAAAAACTGTGGAGGTATGTGGTCGGGCTGCCGTGGCAAAAGTTGTCTCAAATCAGCCCTAATAGCTCCATATATATAGGAGGAGGGGAGGGGAGGCTTGCCTTGAGGCTCAAGGAGCCCCAAGGGCTGCGCCACCAAGGGGAGGAGGAGTCCTCCTGCAATCCTAGTCCAACTAGGATTGGAAGGTGGAGTCCTTCTCTTCTTTCCCACCTCTTTTTTTTTCTTTTCTCTTTGATTTTCTATCCTTGGTGCATAGGGCCTTCTTGGGCTGTCCCACCAGCCCACCAAGGGCTGGTGCGCCACCCCCAAGGCCTATAGGCTTCCCCGGGGTGGGCTGCCCCCCCGGTGAACATCCGGAACCCATTCGTCATTCCCGGTACATTCCCGGTAACTACGAAAACCTTCCAGTAATCAAATGAGGTCATCCCATATATCAATCTTCGTTTCCGGACCATTCCGGAAACCCTCGTGACGTCCGTGATCTCATCCGGGACTCCGAACAACATTCGGTAACCAACCATATAACTCAAATACGCATAAAACAACGTCGAACCTTAAGTGTGCAGACCCTGCGGGTTCGAGAACTATGTAGACATGACCCGAGTGACTCCTCGGTCAATATCCAATAGCGGGACCTGGATGCCCATATTGGATCCCACATATTCTACGAAGATCTTACCGTTTGAACCTCAGTGCCAAGGATTCATATAACCCCGTATGTCATTCCCTTTGTCCTTCGGTATGTTACTTGCCCGAGATTCGATCATCAGTATTCGCATACCTATTTCAATCTCGTTTACCGACAAGTCTCTTTACTCGTTCTGTAATACAAGATCCCGCAACTTACACTAAGTCACATTGCTTTCAAGGCTTGTGTGTGATGTTGTATTACCGAGTGGGCCCCGAGATACCTCTCCGTCACACGGAGTGACAAATCCCAGTCTCGATCCATACTAACTCAACGAACACCTTTGGAGATACCGGTAGAGCATCTTTATAGTCACCCAGTTACGTTGTGACGTTTGATACACACAAAGCATTCCTCCGGTGTTAGTGAGTTATATGATCTCATGGTCATAGGAACAAATACTTGACACGCAGAAAACAGTAGCAACAAAATGACACGATCAACATGCTACGTCTATTAGTTTTGGGTCTAGTCCATCACATGATTCTCCTAATGATGTGATCCCGTTATCAAGTAACAACACTTGCCTATGGCCAGGAAACCTTGACCATCTTTGATCAACGAGCTAGTCAACTAGAGGCTTACTAGGGACAGTGTTTTGTCTATGTATCCACACAAGTATTGTGTTTCCAATCAATACAATTATAGCATGGATAATAAACGATTATCATGAACTAAGAAATATAATAATAACTAATTTATTATTGCCTCTAGGGCATATTTCCAACATACCCATCACATTGAATTCATTGTGTCTATTGTGGGTTTCGAATGTTGTTTTATATTCCTCTCCACATGCCAGTCTTATTTGATAATATCTAGCTTTAAGATCCAGTTTTGAAAACTAGCAAGCTCCTCCAATTTATCTAGAAGTTCATCTATGATAGGGACTGGATAGTTACTCTTCACCGTGATAGCATTGAGTTGCCTATAATCAATCATCATTATCCAAGTTCCTTCTTCCTTCTTCTTCACTAACAAAATACGAGAAGAGAAGGCACTGTTGCTATGCCTAATCATTCCTGAATCCAACATATCCTTTATTTGTTTCTCCAATTCATCCTTTAAATGCGGAGCTATTCTATATGGTCTAACAGAAACTGGTCTAGCCACTGGAATCAATGGGATAGTATGATCCTTGAGTCTCCTCGGAGGTAAACTGGTGGGAGCCTCAAACACCACAACATGCTTATCCAGTAACACTTGTAATTCTAGATGCTGAACTTTATTTTCAACAAGCCTTAGTAAGGAAATAGAAAAACTGTAACAACAACATCTTCAGGTAACAACCCTTGCAGTGTAACCACTTTATCCTGATAAGGGAAGGACATCCATTTTTGAACCCAATCAACTTGCATGGGACTGTGCTGAGCAAGCCAATACAATCCAATAATACCATCATAACTAGCCAATGGCAATAGTCTAAAGTCACTAGTGAACCGAGCTGAGCCGTAGGACCATAAAACCTTGGGTAAGCTTGAATCACATTGCAGTGTACCTCCACCAGCTACACCTACTCACACACGAGTAGTTTTCTGAACATCAGTGAGTCTATGCTGCAGAGCACTGTCAATGAAAGAGTGTGTGCTACCTGAATCCACTAGAAAAATCAACTCAATTCCTTGCACTTCAATCAACAACTCTAGAGTTGGCTCCCTAGATTGCTTTCCCATAGTAGGAGCAAACAGATGCATACTACAGATAAACATGTGCTCTTAATCAACCATAGAAGATGTGTCCACCTCATCTAATTGGATATGATCAATCAACTCCTGGACCAAGTGTAACTGGACTGAAGATTTACACATATGATCTTTAGACCACCTCTCCCCACAGACAAAACAAAGCCCCTTGGATTTGCGATAAGCACGCAAAGTAGACCATCTATCTTTAGTCACTATTAACTTTAAATGTTCAGACTGCCTCTTGTTCTCAGAACTGCGAGGTTTGGGTGGAAGAGGAACTAGAAGAGCACCTAATCGTTGGACAGGAGAAGCATTGAGAGGTGTAAATCCGCTGCCAAGTTCCTCATGTAAAAGGGCCAAATCATACGCATAACCCAAATCCTTGGGCTTCTGTAGAGCAAGTGCAACACGAACACAGGGTTTCAGACCGTCCAAAAACAAGTGGTGTAATGCAGATGGTTAGGCGCTTCTTCATATGCTAACAATTGGTCATACAAATTGGCAAACCTGTCCACATAATCAACAACATTACTTGTTTGCGAAATTCTGAATAATTGACGCAGAAGTGCGCGATGCTGATTTCGACCAAGACGACTCTGCAGACTTGCACAAAATTATGACCAGGATTCTTGAGGACAACGACATTGCATAGATTCAAGCCAGCGAGCAGCTGCACCTTCAAACTAAGATGTTGTAAGTGAAATCCACCAATGTTGGGGAGTACACCAGAGCCGAAATTGATCCTCACAACGGGTTTGCCACAGAGGAGGATTGGCGCCATCAAATCAAGGAATATCCGCACGGACACCAAAGGATATTGCATCAACAACATCAAGGTAAGCTGCATCTCGCACAAATAGAGATCGAACAGGAAAAATAGAATCACACGCACCTCTGACCGGAGGAGGGACATACGCGGGATGTGCCTTCCCCCGGTGATCCTGATTGAAGCCAAGGGATTTGGTGGCAGAGTTGCAGCCACCCCCAACAAGACGAGAAGCCGAAGCTTCACCACACCCTCACGGTTCCTTCTGCTAGTCGGTACGGAGAGTCTCAAGCTCGAGACCCAGCTCCTCCAGCACCCCATACATGTGAGCTGTCAACAAGCCAACGAGCATGGTTGTGTTGGCCTGGACGAGCTTGTCGACTGTCTGGAGGATATTCTTACCATGATCCTTGAAGCGCTGATCCAAATCGGCGGTGAAATCCACCCGAAGCGGCGAATACACGTCGCGGCTCTCGTGAGACAGCTTGTTCATTGTCGCCGCCCGCCGTCGATCACGTCACCACATCGCGTACGGGTGCCGTGGAAGCTCCAGGACCACCGAATCTGATACCAAGTGTAAGGATAGCTCTGGAATGGAGAATTAAGCTAGGGTTTGTGGCAAATTTGAATAATGTGTGATTCCTCCCAACCTCCCTCACAACAAGTTCACGACAAGTTTGAATTACAAGATAGGTTTGACCGGAGCCGCCATCCAAATCGCCAGCCAACTAATAGAAGAGTTAAGCGTGGGTATTTAAGACAAAGCCACTCTCGGCCGGTATTCCATGTGGGCCATGACGCGTGACGTGTGGGCCGATGCTCTGGGCCGCCTTTAGGTTCGAATTCTAGCGCCTCATTGTTCCGGGCCGAGTCGCCAGCGCCGTCTTCAGTCGAAGTTGCTGTCGAAGCTTTCTTGAGTTCGTCACGCAACTCCTCTGCATCTGTGTTGCTGACAAAAACAGCCAAACTCCACGCCCCATCACGCGACGATCTAGACCCATCTTGTCCGTTTCGTGTCCGGCCCGACCCATTTCAAGCGCAAACATGCGCCCGATTAGGGTCCACGCGGATAGCGAACGGACGCGTCTCTCGTCCGTGTGGGGGCCATGTGGCAGGCGGCCACCTACCTCCCAGCGGCAAAATTAATTGTGCATGCGCGGTCGGTCCCACGTGTCATCCGCCCAAGCGAGCGATCGCCGTCCTTCCTAAATGGGAACCATGGACCAGTCGCAGTCCATGCTCCCACTCCAGTCGTGCTACCTCCTCGAAACCCAACACCCAAACCCTAGTTCTCCCCTCCCCTTTCTCAAGCCTCTCCTTCCACCGGAAGCCATGGTGTGGTGGAGCACCGGCCGCAAGGGGACGCACAACCACGAGGTTGGTTTGTCCTCAAGCCGCCGCTGCACCGCCAGCTGAGAGCCCATACCACCCCCACCGTGGACCCCCGTACTGCCCGCATTTGCCTTCGCCCCTCCGACCGCTCTGTCGCACGAACGACAGTGCTACCTCTTGAGCTTGCTTTGGTTTTTCCCTTGAAGAGGAAAGGGCGATGCAACACAACAACAGTAAGTATTTCCCTCAGTTTGAGAACCAAGGTATCAATCGAGTAGGAGTATCAAGGCAAGTCTCCAAAGTACGTGCGCAAAAACAGCAAACTTGCACCCAACGCTACAAAGGGGTTGTCAATCCCTTCACGATTGATTGCAAGGTGAGATCTGAAGGCGGAAACTGCAACAAAGTAAAAGTGTAAGGATGAAAATATGATGTGAAGTAGACCCGGGGGCCATAGTGTTCACTAGAGGCTTCTCTCATGATAGCAAATATTACGGTGGGCGAACGAATTACTCTCAAGCAATTGATAGAACCGCGCAAAGTCATGACGATATCTAAGGCAATGATCATACATATAGGCATCACGTCCGAGACAAGTAGGCCGATATTTTCTGCATCTACTACTATTACTCCACACATCGACCGCTATCCAGCATGCATCTAGTGTATTAAGTTCATGACAAACGGAGTAACGCGTTAAGCAAGATGACATGATGTAGAGGGATAAATTCATGCAATAGATATAAACCCCATCTTTTTACCCTTGATGGAAACAACACGATACGTGCCTCGCTACCCCTTCTGTCACTGGGTGAGGTCACCGCACGGTATGAACCCAAAACCAAGCACTTCTCCCATTGCAAGAATTATAGATCAAGTTGGCCAAACGAAACCCACAACTCGAAGAGAATTACAAGGATATGAAATCATGCATATAAGAGATCAAAAGAAACTCAAATAAGATTCATAGATAATCTGATCATAAATCCACAATTCATCGCATCTCAACAAACACACCGCAAAAGAGGATTACATCAGATAGATCTCCATGAAGATCATGCAGAACTTAGTATTGAAGATCCAAGAGAGAGAAGAAGCCATCTAGCTACTAGCTATGGACCCAAAGGTCTATGGTGAACTACTCACGCATCATTTGAGAGGCAATGGTGTTGATGGAGAAGCCCTACGTGTTCGAATCGCCCCTCCGGCAGGGCACCAGAACGTGCCCAGATGGGATCTTGCGGAGACAGAAGCTTGCGGCGGCGGAAAAGTATTTTCGTGGCTCTCTCCCGTGGTTTCAGATTTTTAGGGGATTTGTAGGCGGAAGAACTAGGGCAGGGGAGCCACAGGGGGCCCACAAGCCTGCTAGGCCCCCTAGGCCGGGCCTGGGTGGCTTGTGACCTCCTCCGAGGTCCCCTGCCTTGGTTCTCAAGTCTCCTGCGTGTCTTCTGTTATGGAAAAAATCATTCCGCGGGTTTTATTCCGTTTGGACTCCGTTCAATATTCTCCTCTCAAAAAAGGTCAAAAATACGAAAAAACAGGAACTGGCACTTGGCACTGAGTTAATAGGTTAGTCCCCAAAAAGATATAAAATAGCATATTCATGCATATAAAACATCTAAAGATGACAAGATAATAGCATGGAACCCTCAAAAATCATAGATACGTTGGAGACGTATCAAGCATCCCCAAGCTTAACTCCTGCTCGTCCTCGAGTAGGGAAGTGATAAAGACTGAATTTTTGATGTGGAATGCTACCTAACTTATTTGTCCTTTGTAACTTCTTTCTTGTGGCATGAATGTTTAGATCCATGAGATTCAAAACAATAGTTTGCTATTGACATGAAAACAATAATACTTCAAGCAAACTAGCAAGGTAATTATGAACTTTCGAAATAACAAGGCCAAAGAAAGTTATCCCTACGAAATCATATAGTCTGGCTATGCTCCATCATCCCCACACAACGAATTCAAATCATGCACGGCCACGGTATTGGCCAAGTAATTGTTTTCACACTCTTACTTTCTCAAACCTTTTCAACTTTCACGCAATACATGAGCGTGAGCCATGGATATAGCACAATAGGTGGAATAGAGTGTGGTCGAGGTTGTGAGGCAAAAAGGAGGAGATGGTCACATTGAGTCGGTGTATCAAAGGGATATGGAGATGCCCATCAATAGATATCAATGTGAATGAGTAGGGATTACCATGCAGCGGATGCACGAGAGCTATAAGTATGTGAAAGCTCAAAAGAAGAACTAGTGGGTGTGCATCCAACTTGCTTGCTCACAAAGACCTAGGGCAATTTTGAGGAAGCCCATCATTGGAATATACAAGCCATGTTATATAACGAAAATTCCCACTAGTATATGGAAGTGTCAAACCAAGAGACTCTCTATCATGAAGAACATGGTGCTATTTCGAAGCACAAGTGTGGAAAAAGATAGTAGCATTGTCCCTTCTCCCTTTCTCTCTTTTTTTGTTTGGGCTCTTTGGCCTCTTTCCATATGTTTTTTTTGTGGGCAACTTTGGCCTCTTTTTTTATTTTTTTATTTCCTCACATGGGACAATGCTCTAATGATGAGCATCACACTTTTATTTACTCACAGCTCAATGCTTAGAACAATGATGACTCTATAGGAAATGCCTCCGACAATGTACCGGGATGTGCAACGATCTAGCTTAGTGTATGACGTTGAAACATCTCGCTAGCTATCTTACGATCATGCAATGGCAATATGAAAGTGACAACACATGTCATGAGACGGAACAGTGGGAGTTGCATGGCAATATATCTCGGAATGGCTATGAAAATGGCATAATAGGTAGGTATGGTGGCTGTTTTGAGGAAGGTATATGGTGGGTTTGTGCATCGACAAAAATTGCGTGACACTAGAGAGGCTAGCAATGGTGGAAGGTGAAAATGCATCTATACCATGGACTCACATTAGTCATGAAGAACTCATATACTTATTGCGAAAGTTTTTAGTAGTAATCGAAACAAAGTGCTAAACTCATACTCCTAGGGGAACGGTTGGTAGATGTTAACCATGGTGCAATCCCGACTGCAACACAAAGGATGGCAATCATTAAATCAATTATGCTCCGACTTCCTAACATAGGGGTTCACCATACGTGCATGCTACGGGAATCACCAACTTCAACACAAGTATTTCTAGATTCACAACACCCTACTAACATGACTCTAATATTACCAAATCCATGTCTCAAAACTAATTGAGAGGAATCAAACTTCTCTTTCTAATCAATGCACATGAATATGGAAGTTTTATTGTATCCTCTTTGGATGCCTATCATCTTTAGGACTACTTTCATAGCACAAGCCAATTACCAAGCTACTCAAAGAGAGCACTCTCAAAAAGATATAAGTGAAGATCGAGAGTTCTTATTTCTCCAAAATATGACACCACCCTGCTCTAAAAAGATCTAAGTGAAGCACTAGAGTAAAGTTATTCTAGCTCAAAAGATATAAGTGAAGCACAAAGAGTATTCTAGCAAAATCACGATGAGTGCATGTCTCTCTCAAAAAGGTGTGCAGCAAGGATGATTGTGACACAACAAAAAATAAAATACTCCTATAATACACAACGCTCCAAGCAAAACACATATCATGTGGTGAATAAAAATATAGCTCCAAGTAACGTTACCGATGGATTGAAGACGAAAGAGGGGATGCCTTCCCGGGGCATCCACAAGCTTAGGCTTTTTGGTGTCCTTGAATTTGGCTTGGGATGCCTTGGGCATCCCCAAGCTTGAGATCTTTCCACTCTTTATCCCATTGTCCATGAGAACATCACCCAAAACTTGAAAACTTCACAACACAAAACTTAGACAAAAACTCGTGATATCATTAGCATAGGAAAACAAACTACCAACTCTTTAGGTACTGTAGAAAACTTGATTTCTATTTATATTGGTGTTAGATTACTGTATTTTCACTTTTCCATGGCTAGAAACCCCCGATACTATCCATAGTTTCATCAAAATAAGCAATCAACACAACAAAAACAGAATCTGTCAAAAACAGACCAGTCTGTAGCAATCTGTATACTTCGTATACTTCTGGTATCTCAAAAATTCTGAAACATTACGAAAATTTGGGAAATTGGCATATAAACCAGCAGCAAAAAGAATCAACTCAACATCTCTTTCTGGATAAAAATGAAAAATAATTTCATGAGCAAAAAGATTCTGTCTTTTTCCAGCATGATCAAACAACCATCACCAAAACTAGTCATAAAGGTTGTACTTGGCACAAACACAAAAGAAACACAAAAACACAATCATAAAAGAATTATGATGGTGTTGACACAAAAAACAGAAAGAAAAAAGCAAAGATAAATTCATTGGGTTGCCTCCCAACAAGCGTTATTGTTTAACGCCATTAGCTAGGCATAAGGCGATAGAATCACGTATCGTTGTCTTTGGTGCTCAAACCATAAGTAGCCCTCATCATGGATTCATAAGGCAATCTTATTTTATTTCTAGGAAAATGTTCCATGCCCTTCTTTAATGGAAATTGAAATCTAATATTCCCTTCCTTCATATCGATGACAACACCGATAGTCCTTAGGGAAGGTCTACCAAGAATGATAGGACATGTCGGATTGCAATCAATATCAAGCACAATGAAATCTACGGGTACATAGTTCCTATTTGAAATAATAAGAACATCATAAATCCTTCCCATAGGTTTCTTAACAGTAGAATCCGCAAGATGCAAATTAAGAGAGCACTCATCAATCTCATTGAAGCCTAGAACATCACATAAAGACTTTGGAATAGCGGAAACACTAGTACCCAAATCACACAAAGCATTGCATTCATAGTTTTTGATTTTGATTTTGATAGTAGGTTCCCACTCATCATGAAGCTTTCTAGGAATAGAAACTTCCAACTCAAGTTTCTCTTCAAGAGATTTTATCATAGCATCGACGATATGATCGGTAAAGGCCTTATTTTGGCTATAAGCGTGTGGAGAGTTTAGCATGGATTGCATCAAGGAAATACATTCAATCAAGGAGAAAC
Source organism: Hordeum vulgare subsp. vulgare (assembly GCF_904849725.1). Classification (NCBI taxonomy): domain Eukaryota; kingdom Viridiplantae; phylum Streptophyta; class Magnoliopsida; order Poales; family Poaceae; genus Hordeum; species Hordeum vulgare. Next base: position 497,896,735 of record NC_058522.1, on the reverse strand, counting down.
TATCATAATTGAATTCCTTGAAATCCAAAGTAGTAGTTTCATTACTACTCAAAGTTTTGATATCCTCTACTCCACTTTCAATGCTTTTAGCATCAAGATGGATAGACTCCGAATCATTGGGGCGTTTCTCAACCAAAGTGGATTCATATCCAGCTCCATCATCATCAGGTTTGACATTAGAAAACAAGGATTAAATAGGAGTCACACCAAGCACTTTGAGATCTTCGTGATTCTCATCACGAGAACACGCCTTTTTTAAGCCATTCATGTCTAGCACGAATTTGGGCGGTTCTTTCTTTACTCTCATTCATGGAAACACACATAGCTTTCAAAGTTTCATCCATATTGATCTTGGGAGGAGCACATCTCACTTTCAAAGCATCAATATCAAGAGACATTCTATCAACGGTCCTAGCCAAGTCATCAATTTTGAGTAGTTTTTCCTCTATGGACGCATTGAAAATCTTTTGTGAGTTGATAAACTCTTTATTATTACTCTCTAAATCATAAGGTAATTTGTTGTAATTTCCATGAGCATTGTTGTAGGAATTGCCAAAGTTATTAGAGGGATTACTAGGAAAAGGCCTAGGAATATAGTTACCTCTAAAGCATTTTTGTGGCCAACATTATTCCTACCAACAAAATTAACGTCCAAGGTCTCATTGCTACTCTCAATCAAGGAAGACAAGGGCATATCATTTGGATCTAAAGGAGACCTTTACTAGCAAACAATTTCATTAACTCATCCATCTTAGCACTCAAAGAGTTAATTTCTTCTATAGCATGCACTTTTTTACTAGTATGTGACCTTTCAGTGTGCCTCTGGGAATAGTTTGTCATGATATTGTCTAGGAGTTTTGTGGCTTCTCCTAGTGTGATTTCCATGAAAGTTCCACCGGAGGCGGAATCCAAGATATTTCTAGAAGCAAAATTCAAACTAGCATAGAAGATTTGTATAATCACCCACATACTCAAGCCATGAGCGGGACAATTTCTAATCATCAATTTCATTCTCTCGCAAGATTGTGCAACATGTTCATCATCTAGTTGCTTAAAATTCATGATATCATTACAGAGAGAGATAATCTTAGCCGGTGGAAAATACTTGGATATATAAGCATCTTTGCACTTGTTCCAAGAATCAATACTATTTTTGGGCAAAGATGAAAACCAAGTTTTCGCTCGATCTCGCAATGAGAATGGAAATAGCTTCAGTTTAATCACATCATTATCCACATCTTTCTTCTTTTGCATATCGCATAACTCAATGAAGGTATTAAGAAGGGATGCGGCATCTTCACTAGGAAGGCCGGAAAATTGCTCTTTCATAACAAGATTCAGCAAAGCAGCATTGATTTCATATGATTCCGCACTAGTGGCAGTAGCAATTGGAGTACTAATAAAATCATTATTATTAGTATTCGAGAAGTCACAAAGTTTGGTGTTTACAGTCATGGTGACTTCAGCAAGCACACAAGCACATAAGCGAACAGAAAGCAAGCGAAAGAAAAGGGCGAACGTAAAAGGCAATTTTTTTTGTAAATTTTTGTTTTTCAGAAGTGGGGGAGAGGAAAACGAGAGGCAAAAAAGTAAATGCAAGAGATGAGTTTGCGACAGTTACTTGGATAAGCTGCACTTAGAACAGTCCTCGGTGCCAGAAATTGACACGTTGGAGGAAGACTATTCTTGACTTGATACTCCCCGGCAACGGCGTGAGAAATTGGCACGTTAATGGAGACTATTCTTGACTTGATCGTCCTCCCCGGCAACGGCGCTAGAAATTCTTCTTGCTACCTCTTGAGCTTGCGTTGGTTTTTCCCTTGAAGAGGAAAGGGTGATGCAGCACAGCAGCAGTAAGTATTTCCTTCAGTTTGAGAACCAAGGTACAAATCCAGTAGGAGTATCAAGGAAAGTCTCCAAAGTACCTGCGCAAAAACAGCAAACTTGCACCCAACGCTACAAAGGGGTTATCAATCCCTTCACGATTGATTGCAAGGTGAGATCTGAAGGCGGAAATTGCAACAAAGTAAAAGTGTAAGGCTGAAAATATGATGTGAAGTAGACCCGGGGCCCAAAGTGTTCACTAGAGGCTTCTCCCATCATAGCAAATATTACGGTGGGTGAACGGATTACTGTCGAGCAATTGATAGAACCACGCAAAGTCATGATGATATCTAAGGCAATGATCATACATATAGGCATCATGTCCGAGACAAGTAGACCGATACTTTCTGCATCTACTACTATTACTCCACACATCGACCGCTATGCAGCATGCATCTAGTGTATTAAGTTCATGACAAACGGAGTAACGCCTTAAGCAAGATGACATTATGTAGAGGGATAAATTCATGCAATAGATATAAACCCCATCTTTTTACCCTTGATGGCAACAACACGATACGTGCCTCGCTACCCCTTCTGTCACTCGTGAGGTCACCGCACGGTATGAACCCAAAACCAAGCACTTCTGCCATCGCAAGAATTATAGATCAAGTTGGCCAAACGAAACCCACAACTAGAAGAGAATTACAAGGATATGAAATCATGCATATAAGAGATCAGAAGAAACTCAAATAAGATTCATAGATAATCTGATCATAAATCCACAATTCACTGGATCTCGACAAACACACCGCAAAAGAGGATTACATCGGATAGATCTCCATGAAGATCGTGGAGAACTTAGTATTGAAGATCCAAGAGAGAGAAGAAGCTATCTAGTTACTAGCTATGGACCCGAAGGTCTATGGTGAACTACGCACGCATCATCGGAGAGGCAATGGTGTTGATGGAGAAGCCCTCCGTGTCCGAATCCCCCCTCCAGCAGGGCACCAGAACGTGCCCTAGATGGGATCTTGCGGAGACAGAAGCTTGCGGCGGTGGAAAAGTATTTTCGTGGCTCTCTCCCGTGGTTTCAGATTTTTAGGGGATTTGTAGGTGGAAGAACTAGGGCAGGGGAGCCACAGGGAGCCCACAACCTGCTAGGCCCGACCCCCTAGGCTGGGCCTGGGTGGCTTGTGACCTCCTCCGAGGTCCCCTGCCTTGGTTCTCAAGTCTCCTGCGTGTCTTCTGTTATGGAAAAAATCATTCCACATGTTTTATTACGTTTGGACTCCATTCAATATTCTCCTCTGAAAAAGGTCAAAAACACGGAAAAAATAGGAACTGACACTTGGCACTGAGTTAATATGTTAGTCCCCAAAAAGATACAAAATAGCATATTCATGCATACAAAACATCCAAAGATGACAAGATAATAGCATGGAACCATCAAAAATCATAGATATGTTGGAGACGTATCAGAGAGCATGTCCACGTGGATGTTTGCCGGCGTTATTGGGAAACAGTGACCCCGCTCCCGTGGAGCTACGTTCACCTGCCCAATAATTGGCATTTGTTCGCGGATCGGGTGTCGACCTGTACTACGACCCCAGGTACACGGTTGATTCCCCTATGTGGGACCATTGGTTTTGGGACGAGCACGACATGCACCACGTGTCATACTTTGCTGGTCGCCCAGCTAGCCCGCGACGGGCACGTCCTCGGTTGCGCGTGCATACGCCGCCGCCGCCACCACCACCTCCCATGACATAGGAGGAGGAGGCCTGGCTCATTCAACGTGTCTTGGAAGACTCCAAGAACACGCATGATGAGCACCAATGGGTGGGGCTGGACACCATGCTGGCCCTCTCTGCGGTCGGCGACGTGGCCGTACCAGAGCTAGAGATAACAAATGTGAAGGAGGAGGTGAAGGAGGAGGTGTTGGAGGAGCATCCCGTCACTGCATTCCACACAGGCCTGGTGGGAAAGTGGTGGAGAAGGTCGCGCATGGCCATGGACTGGGCCGATGGCATGGGGGTCGGGTCTTGGTGCCCCACGCCGCCGCGGTCACCATAGCGCGAGCCATCTCCATGGGGGGAGGTGGTGCAGGCGCGTTCCTCCTACCAGGGACCACTGTCCCACCTCTGGACGACATCGCCCTACATCGACATCACTAGTGACGAGGACGACAACGGCGACACATGAGACGGCGACGGGCACGGCATCGACGGGCACGATAGCACCGCACGGGCGACGCTTATCTTTTTTTAGTTTTTGTGTTAATTATGTTCTAAAGCACTATGTAGGTCGTGAAGACTAATTTTTAATTATGTTTTAATCATTATGTTTGCGTATTAGTTCTTTTTCCGGCATTTATTTGAGTTTTGCAATCTTTTTATATCATGGCCACCCCGGCATGATTTGGGATGCGATCGCACGTTGGGAGCACCGACCCGGGAACGGCCCTATCCGGACATGGGATACCCCATTGCCGCCCAAACGGAAAAAAGCAGGTCGAAGCGTACGTCTATTTGGGGTCGTGCGCTGGAGTTGGCGTAAGGCCAACTAGAACACAACACCCCATCCGGATGTCCGTTTTTGTCCGTTTAGGATGGATTTCACCGGACGCATCTATGCCCAACGGGCACGAGATCACTTGACCCCGAACGGACGTGCCCCGCCCCGAGCTCCTCCACGTGGAACGTGTTTGATCTCGGGTCCTACCCCATCCCTATCGTTGTCGTCGTGCCCTGTCCCCAGCTGGACCATAAACGGTCCATCCCAAGCTCGCACACCCACTGCCCTACTTGCCCGCACACCTTCCACTGCGCCTTTGTCCCCGTGCCCTAGCCTGTGTCGCTGCTTGCCTGCCCCGCGCCACGCGAGCCGCCCGCTCGCTCCTGCTGCCTGGGCGCCCCATCTCGCGCTTGCCCGCTTGCCGTTGCCTACACGCGCTGGCCCCGCATTGCTCCTCACCTACCCTTCACCACGCCAGTCACCCGCTCACTGGTCCTACGTACACGCGCGTGCCCCGCGCCGCGCGAGCCGCCTGCTCACGCTTGCCCCTGCCTGCTTGCGCCACCATAGACGCGTGTTCTTGCTGCCTGCCCCGCCCAATGTTGCGCGTGCCCGAGACGCCATTACTGCTGGCTTTTTACCCGTACGGGGCTGCTGGTAGCCGCCCTACATGAGCTCGCTGTTGCTCACGCATGCCCCGCGCCGCGCCGACCGCCCGCTTGGTGCTACATGCGCGCCCCGCGTCATGCATGCCCCGTTCTTCCCTGCGTCACGCTCATCGACAAATCCCGCCCCGGACACACCCGCTGGCGGTCGTTACTCCTGGCGGGATCTAGACTGGCCCCACATATCAATACTAGTCTTTTCTGCGCACTTTGTCCTCACTCATGCGCACCCGGGATCAACTTCCGGTCGGTCACCCATCCTAGAACTACTCCAAGCTGAGCACGCTTAACCTGAGAGTTTTGTTCGAATGGGCTCCTGGAAAAGAAGGAATTCCTTATTGATATGAGTAGTCTATCATCCCTAATAAGCCAGGCTATCACATGCTGCTCACGTCGCCCACCCCCGGTGTGCTGCATGCTCTCCAGCCCGCTCGCACCTGCGAGCCTCGCCGCCCGCATGCGCTAGCGCCCCATGCTGCTTGCCCACCCACGCGAGGGAGCCCTAGGGCGATAGCCTGCGGCGGAGCACTGCGTCGGTGGCCTCGACGGAGCGGCGACGTCTTCGCTCTGGTCGCACAGGTCGTGAAGGAAGCGTCTCATCTCATTGTTTAGTGGGACCACCTAGGACACGGGCGGACGAGAGCAACATACAAGAGCTTTCGTTTTTGTCTGTCGGGAGCATTTGTGGGGCAAGTTTGGGCCAAGTTTGTGTTGGGGATCGTAGTAATTTCAAAAAAATTCCTACGTCATGCAAGGATCTATCTATGGACAAACCAACAACGAGAGAGGTTGTAGAGCATCTTCATACCTTTGAAGATCGCTAATTGGAAGCTGTGCTAGAACGCGGTTGATGGAGTCATACTCGCAGCGATTTAGATCGTGGTGGATTCCGATCTATGCGTCGAACGTCGGTGCCTCCGCATTCAACACATGTGCAACCCGGTGAGGTCTCCAACGCCTTGATCCGGCAAGGGGGAGAAGATGTTGAGGGAGAGTTCTGGCAGCACGACGGCGTGGTGACAGTGGAGCTACCTGGCACTCCAACAGGGCTTCGCCAAGCAGTACGGAGGAGGAGGAGGAGGAGGTGTAGGGATGCGCCGAGAGAGAGAGAGAGAATTCTTGTCTCAAATCAGCCCAAAACCCTCCACTATTTATAGGAGGAGAGGGAGGAGGGTGCCAACCCTTAGGGTTTCCCACCCTAAGGGGTGCGACAGCCCATCTAGGGCAAGGGGCGGCGACAAAGGGTGGAGAGGTGGTGGCGCCCTAGGGTGGGCTTGCCCACCACACCTAGGGTCAGCCCACCACCCTCTCTCTTGCACCTTGGGCTGCTGGTGGTGGTGCACCAACCCACATATGGGTTGGTTCCCATCCACCTTTTGGCCCAAATACCCTTTCGTGGCCGTAGGCTCTTCCCGATGGACCCCTGAACCCTCCCGGTGTTCCCGGTACATTACCGCTATTGTCCGAAACAATTCCGGTGACCAAATCCTCACTTCCTATATACTCCCTCCGTTCCTTTACGTAAGGTGTATTATTTTCGGCACGGTGACCAAGGCACATAATTATAGACATGTTAAGACTAAATTATCCTTGGCAAATTTGTTCCTTAGTGGAAAGTAAACCAATTAGTTCAGAAAAGTATGAGATACATGCAATCAATAAAGAGATAGTTTCCTTTTTTGCTATAAGGAGAGATACAGACAATCACAAAAGAGACACTTTCCTTTTTTAGGAGGGCTAACAAGGGAATTATGAAGAATTAGAAGTAATGCACCTTACATTCTGGAATTTTATTAAAAAACAAATACACCTTATATAGAGGAACAGAGGGAGTAGAATTCTTTACCTCCGGACCATTACGAAACTCCTCGTGATGTCTGGGTTCTTATCCGGGACTCCAAACAACCTTCGGTAACCACGTACACCTTTCCCCTATAACCCTAGCATCATCGAACCTTAAGTGTGTAGACCCTACGGGTTCGGGAGACATGCAGACATGACCGAAACACCTCTCCGGTCAATAACCAACAACGGGGTCTGGATATCCATGTTGGTTCCCACATGTTCCACTACGATCTCATCGGATGAACCACGATGTCGGGGATTCGATCAATCCCGTATGCAATTCCCTTTGTCTATCGGTACGATACTTGCCCGAGATTCAATCGTCGGCATCCCTATACCTTGTTCAATCTCATTACCGGCAAGTCTCTTTACTCGTTTCGTAACATATCATCCCGTGGCTAAATCCTTAGTCACACTGAGCTCAATATGATGATGAATTACCGAGTGGGCCCAGAGATACCTCTCCGTCACACGGAGTGACAAATCCCAGTCTTGATTTGTACAACCCAACAGATACTTTCGGAGATACTTGTAGTGCAGCTTTATAATCACCCAGTTACATTGTGACGTTTGATACACCCAAAGCACTCCTACGGTATCCGGGAGTTGCACAATCTCATGGTCTAAGGAAATGATACTTGACATTAGAAAAGCTTTAGCAGACGAACAACACGATCTAGTGCTATGCTTAGTATTGGGTCTTGTCCATCACATCATTCCCCAATGGTGTGATCCCGTTATCAATGACATCCAATGTCCATGATCAAGAAACCATGATCGTCTATTGATCAACGAGCTAGCCAACTAGGCTCACTAGGGACACATTGTGATCTATATATTCACACATGTATTACAGTTTCCGGTTAATACAATTATAGCATGAATAATAGACAATTATCATGAACTAGGAAAGATAATAATAACCACTTTATTATTGCCTCTAGGGCATATTTCGAACAGTCTCTCACTTGCACGAGACTAAATAATCTAGTTACATTGTGATGAATCAAACACCCATAGAGTTCTGGTGCTGATCATGTCTTGCTCGTGAACGGGTCTACAACATTCAGATCCGTATGTACTTTACAAATATCTATATCTCCATCTTGGATGTATCCACGAATGGAGTTGAAGCGGCGCTTGATGTGCTTGATCTTCTTGTGAAACCTGGGCTCCTTTGCAATAGCAATAGCTCCAGTGTTGTCACAGAACAGAGTCATCGGGCCCGACGCACTGGGAATCACTCCTAGGTCGGTGATGAACTCCTTCATTCAGACTCCTTCCTGTGCTGCTTCCGAAGCAGCTATGTACCCCGCTTCACATGTAGATGCCGCCATGACGCTTTGCTTGTAACTGCACCAGCTAACTCCCCATTATTCAAAATATACACGTATCCGGTTTGTGACTTGGAGTCATCCGGATCTGTGTCGAAGCTAGCTTCAACGTAACCCTTTACGACGAGCTCTTCGACACCTCCATAAACGAGAAACATATCTTTAGTCCTTTTCAGGTATTTAAGGATGTTCTGGACCGCTGTCCAGTGATCCACTCCTGGATCACTCTGGTACCTCCCTACCAAACTTATGGCAAGGTTCACATCAGGTCTGGTACACAACATGGCATACATAATAGATCCTATGGCTGAAGCATTGGGGACGGTACTCATCTTTTCTCTATCTTCTGCTGTCGTCGGGAGTTGAGTCGTCCTCAACCTCACACCTTGTAATACAGGCAAGGACCCCTTCTTAGCCTTATCCATATTGAAATTCTTCAATATCTTGTCAAGGTATGTGCTTTGTGAAAGACCTATGAGGCGTCTTGATCTATCTCTATAGATCTTGATGCCTAATATGTAAGCAACTTCTCCAAGGTCCTTCATTGAAAAACTCTTATTCAAATAGGCATTGATGCTTTCCAATAGTTCTATGTCATTTCCCATCAACAATATGTTGTCCACATATAATATGAGAAATGCTACAGAGCTCCCACTCACTTTCTTGTAAATACATGCTGCTCCATAAGTCTGTACAAACCCAAAGTGTTCCAACTCCGAGATGCTTGGACCAGCTCATAGATGGAGCGCTGGAGCTTGCATACCTTGTTAGCATTGCTAGGATCGACAAAACCTTCCAGCTGTATCATATACAATTCTTCTTTAAGAAAGCCTTTCAGGAATGCTGTTTTGACGTCCATTTGCCAGATTTCATAATCATAAAATGTGGCAATTGCTAACATGATTCGGACCGACTTTAGCATCGCTACGGGTGAGAAGGTGCCATCGTAGTCAATCCCTTGAACTTGTCGATAACCCTTAGAGACAAGTTGAGCCTTATAGATGGTCACATTACCATCCGCGTCAGTCTTCTTCTTAAAGATCCATTTATTTTCTGTGGCTTGCCGATCATCGGGAAAGTCCACCAAAGTCCAAACTTTGTTCTCATACATGGATCCTATCTCGGATTTCATGGCCTCAAGCAATTTGTTGGAATTCGGGCCCGCCATCGCTTCTTCATAGTTTGAAGGTTCACTGTTGTCCAACAACATGATTTCCATGACAGGGTTCCCGTACCACTCTGGTGCGGAATGTACCCTTGTGGACCTTCGACGTTCAATAGCAACTTGATCCGAAGTTTCATGATCATCATCAATAACTTCTTCTCTAGCCGGTGCACCCACCTCAGAAACATTTTCTTGCGCTGCGCTTCTCTTCGGTTTGAGAGGAGGCACAATTACTTCATCAAGTTCTATTTTTCTCCCACTTACTTCTTTCGAGAGGAACTCTTTCTCCAGAAAGGATCCGTTCTTGGCAACAAAGACTTTGCCTTCACACCTAAGATAGAAGGTATACCAAATAGTTTCCTTAGGGTATCCTATGAAGATGCATTTTTCTGTTTTGGGTTCGAGCTTCTCTGGTTGAAGTTTCTTCACATAAGCATCGCAACCCCAAACTTTCAGAAACGATAGCTTAGGTTTCTTGCCAAACCATAATTCATACGGTGTCGTCTCAACGGATTTAGACGATGCCCTATTTAAAGTGAATGCGACAGTTTCCAATGCATATCCCCAAAATGATAGCGGAAAATCGGTAAGAGACATCATAGATCGCACCGTATCCAATAAAGTGCGATTACGACGTTCAGACACACCGTTACGCGACGGTGTGCCCTGCGACATGAGTTGTGAAATAATTCCATATTTCCTTAGGTGTGTGCCAAACTCGTGGCTCAAATATTCTCCTCCATGATCAGATCGTAGAAACTTTATTTTCTTGTCACGCTGATTCTCCACCTCACTCTGAAATTCCTTGAACTTTTCGAAGGTTGCAAACTTGTGCTTCATTAAGTAGACATACCCATATCAACTGAAATCATCAGTGACGGTGAGAACATAATGATAGCCACCATGAGCTTCAACGCTCATTGGACCGCATACATCAGTATGTATTATTTCCAACAAGTTCGTTGTCGACTCCATTGTTCCGGAGAACGGAGTCTTGGTCATCTTGCCCATGAGGCACGGTTCGCATGTGTCAAATGATTCAAAATCAAGTGACTCCAAAAGTCCATCTGTATGGAGTTTCTTCATGCGCTTTACGCTGATATGACCAAGGCGACAGTGCCACAAGTATGTGGGACTATCATTATCAACCTTACATTTTTTGGTACTCACACTATGAATATGTGTAACATCACGATCGAGATTCATCAGGAATAATCCATTGACCAGCGGGGCATGACCATAAAACATACCACTCATATAAATAGAACAACAATTATTCTCATATTTAAATGACTAGCCATCTTGCATCAAGCGAGATCTTGATACAATGTTCATGCTCAAAGCTGGTACTAAATAACAATTATTAAGGTTTAAAACTAATCCCGAAGGTAGATGTAGAGGTAGCATGCCGACGGCGATCACATCGACCTTGGAACCATTCCCGACGCGCATCGTCACCTCGTCCTTAGCCAACCTACACTTGTTCGAAAGTTCTTGCTTAGAGTTGCAAATGTGAGCAACAACACCGGTATCAAATACACATGAGCTACTACGAGCGCTAGTAAGGTACACATCAATAACAAGTATATCACATATACCTTTGACGTTGTCAGCCTTCTTATCCGTTAAGTACTTAGGGCAATTCCGCTTCCAGTGACCGGTTCCCTTGTAGTAATAGCACTCAGTCTCAGGCTTGGGTCCTTTCTTTGTCTTCTTCCCGGCAACTGGTTTACCGGGCACGGCAACTGCTTTCCCGTCTTTCTTGAAGTTCTTCTTACCCTTGCCCTTCTTGAAATTGGTGGTCTTATTCACCATCAACACTTGATGTTCTTTCTTGATTTCTACCTCTGCAGATTTTAGCATTGAATACAACTCGGGAATAGTCTTTTCCATCCCTTGCATGTTGTAATTCATCACAAAGCCTTTATATCTAGGTGGAAGCGATTGGAGGATTCTGTGAATGACTGGATCATCCGGAAGTTCAACTCCCAGTTGAGTCAAGCGGTTGTGCAACCTAGACATTCTGAGTATCTGCTCACTGACAGAACTATTATCCGACATCTTACAGCTAAAGAACTTGTCGGAAACTTCATATCTCTCGACCCAGGCATGAGCTTGAAAAACAAGTTTCAGCTCCTCGAACATCTCATATGCCCCGTGTTGCTCAAAACGCCTTTGGAGCCCCGCTTCTAAACTATAAAGCATGCCGCCCTGAACCAGAGAGTAGTCATCACTCCACGACTGCCAGTCGTTCCTAGCGTCCTGGTCTGCCGCGGGAACGGGAGGATCACCTAGCGGTGCATTAAGGACATATGCTTTCTTGGAAGCAGTGAGGATGAGCTTTAAGTTACGAGCCCAATCCGCATAGTTGCTTCCATCATCTTTCAGCTTGGTTTTCTCTAGGAACACGTTGAAGTTGAATGAGACATTTGCGTTGGCCATTGTGTCTACAATATTTGTAAAGACAATTTTATACTTAGTTCATGATAATTAAGTTCATCTAATCAAATCACTAATGAACTCCCACTTAGATTGATACCCCTCTAGTCATCCAAGTGTTACATGATCCACGTCGACTATCCCGTGTCCGGTCATCACGTGAGACACACTAGTCATCCATGGTGAGCATCTCCATGATGATCGTATCAACCATACGACTCATGTTCGACCTTTCAGTCTCCCGTATTCGAGGCCATGTCTATACATGCTAGGCTCGTCGAGTCAACCTAAGTGTTTTGTGCGTGTAAACTGGCCTACACCCGTTGTATGCGAACGTTAGAATCTATCACACCCGATCATCACGTGGTGCTTTGAGACAACAATCCTTTGCAAAGGTGCACACTTAGGGGAATACATATCTCAAAATTTTAATTAGGGATCATCTTATCTTTGCTACCATCGTTCTAAGCAATAAGATGAAAAACATGACATGCAATCATATAGTTACATGATATGGCTAATATCATCTTGCTCCTTTGATCTCCATCTTCGGGGCACCATGATCATCATTTTCACCGGCATGACACCATGATCTCCATCATTGTGTCTCTGTGAAGTCGTCACGCCAACTATTACTTCTACTACTATAGCTAACGTTTAGCAATAAAGTAAAGTAACCACATGGCGTTGCATCTCATACAATAAATTAAGACAACTCCTATGGATCCTACCAGTTGTCATATTCATCGACATGCAAGTCGTGAATCCTATTACAAGAACATGATCAATCTCATACATCACATATGTAACATCACATCCTTTTGTCCATATCACATCACATAGCATACCCTACAAAAACAAGTTAGACGTCCTCTAATTGTTGTTGCAAGTTTTACGTGGCTGGTTAGGGTTTCTAGCAAGAATGCTTCTTACCTACGTGAAAACCACAACGTCGATATGCCAATGCTATTTACCCTTCATAAGGACCCTCTTCATTGAATCCGATCCGACTAAAGTGGGAGATACATACGCCCGCTAGCCACCTAATGCACGAAGTGTGTCTTAGTCGGTGGAACCAGAATCACCTAAGCATACGTGTAAGGTCGGTCCGGGCCACTTCATCCCAGAATGCCGCCGAATCAAGATAAGACTAGTAACGGCAAGCAAATTGACAAATTAGCGCCCACAACTTTTGTGTTCTACTCGTGCATAGAATCTACGTACAGAACCTTGGGAAGGATGCCATTGTTGCGGATCGTAGTAATTTCAAAAAAATTCCTACGCCATGCAAGGATCTATCTATGGAGAAACCAGCAACGAGAGAGGTTGTAGAGCATCTTCATACCTTTGAAGATCGCGGTAGATTCCGATCTATGCGCCGAACGTCGGCGCCTCTGCGTTCAACACACGTGCAACCCGGTGATGTCTCCAAAGCCTTGATCTAGCAAGGAGAGAGGATAGGTTGAGGGAGAGTTCCGGCAGCACGACGGCATGGTGACAATGGAGCTACGTGGCACTTCGACACGGCTTCGCAAAGCACTACAGAGGACGACGAGGAGGAGGTGTAGGGCTGCACCAAGAGAGAGAGAATTCTTGTCTCAAATCAGCCCCAAACCCTCCACTATTTATAGGAGGAGAGGGAGGAGGGTGCCAACCCTTAGGGTTTCCCACCCTAAGGGGTGCGGCAACCCATCTAGGGCAAGGGGCGACGACAAAGGGTAGAGAGGTTGTGGCGCCCTAGGGTGGGCTTTCCCACCACGCCTAGGGTTAGCCCATCACCCTCTCTCTTGCGCCTTGGGCTACTGGTGGTGGCGCACCAACCCACATATGGGCTGGTTCCCATCCACCTTTTGGCCCAAATACCCTTTCGTGGTTGTAGACCCTTCCCCGTGGACCCCAGAACCCTTCCGGTGGTCCCGGTACAATACCGGTGTCGCCCGAAACAATTCCGGTGACCAAATCGTCACTTCCTATATACACTTCTTTACCTCCGGACCATTCCGGAACTCCTAATGATGTCCGAGATCTCATCCGAAACTCCGAACAACCTTCAGTAACCACGTACACTATTCCCCTATAACCCTAGCGTCATCGAACCTTAAGTGTGTATACCCTACGGGTTCGAGAGACATGCAGACATGACTGAGACACCTCTCCGATCAATAAGCAACAGTGGGGTTTGGATATCCATGTTGGTTCCCACATGTTCCACGATGATCTCTTCGGATGAACCACGATGTCAGGGATTCGATCAATCCCGTATGCAATTCCCTTTGTCTATCGATATGATACTTGCCCGAGATTCAATCATCGGTATCCCTATACCTTGTTCAATCTCGTTACCGGCAAGTCTATTTACTTGTTCCGTAACACATCATCCCTTGGCTAACTCCTTAGTCACACTGAGCTCAATATGATGATGAATTACCGAGTGGGCCCAGAGATACCTCTCTATCACATGGAGTGACAAATCCCAGTCTTGATTCGTACAACCCAACAGATACTTTCGGAGATACCTGTAGTGCACATGTGTAATCACCCAGTTACGCTGTGACGTTTGATACACCCAAAGCTCTCCTACGGTATCCGGGAGTTGCACAATCTCATGGTCTAAGGAAATGATACTTGACATTAGAATTTTTTTAGCAGACGAGCAACACGATCTAGTGCTATGCTTGGGATTGGGTCTTGTCCATCACATCATTTCCCAATGATGTGATCTCATTATCAATGACATCCAATGTCCATGATCAGGAAACCATGATCATCGATTGATCAACGAGCTAGCCAACTAGAGGCTCACTAGGAACACATTGTGATCTATATATTCACACATGTATTACGGTTTCCGGTTAATACAATTATAGCATGAATAATAGGCAATTATCATGAAATAGGAAATATAATAATAACCACTTTATTATTGCCTCTAGGGCAAATTTCCAACAATTTGGGGTCGGGCCAGACAAAAAGGGACACCAATGGTCAGAGTTGTCCGTTTGGATCTACTATTATTATATTTCCAAACAAAAGGATGATTTTGTTTGAAATATTCCCTAGAGGCAATTATAAAGTGATTATTATTATATTTCCTTGTTCATGATAATAATTTATTATTCATGCTAGAATTGCATTGACTGGAAACTCAAATACATGTGTGGATACATAGACAACACACTGTCCCTAGTGAGCCTCTAAATGGACTAGCTCATTGATCAAAGATGGTCAAGGTTTCTTGGCCATAGACATGAGTTGTTATTTGATAACGAGATCACATCATTAGGAGAATGGTGTGATGGAGAAGACCCAAAATATAAACTATAAACTCCTGCTGCATGTCAAGTATCTATTCCTATGACCACGAGATCATGCAACTCCCGGACACCGGAAGAATGTCTTGTGTGTATCAAACGCCACAACATAACTGGGTGACTATAAAGGTGTTGTACAGGTATCTCCGAGGGTGTCTGTTGGGTTGGCGTGAATCAAGACTGGGATTTTTCACTCCGTATGATGGAGAGGTATCTATGGTCCCACTTGATAATACAATATCACAATGAGCTTGCAAGCAATGTGACTAAGGAGTTAGTCACGGGATCTTGTATTACAGAACGAGTAAAGAGACTTGCCGGTAACGAGATTGAAATAGGTACGGAGATATCAACGATCAAATCTCTGGTTGGAGCTATCCTTTGGCCGCGAGAAAGATATTTTGCGATAAAAATCCCATCAAAAATTCCAGCCCGATCGGTGTTATGGATCTCTGGATATTTAAGAAATAGTGAAGGGTCAGAAAAATTTGTGAAAACAGGGTAGAATCAGAGAGAGATCCATTCTCGAAGGGACTGCTACCCTTCGGGAGGCATGTCGGGCATGGAAAAGAGGATAAACCCTCCTTCCTCCTAGGGAGGACGCCGAGGAGGAAGAAGAAGGAGGGGAACTCTCGCACCTCTCTCGTGGTGGCAATGGAGCACAGCTGGGGTAGCCATCGTGATGGCGATCTACACCAACAATTTTGCAGCCGTCATCACCATCGTCTTCCCTCATCTATCTACAACGATCCACTCTCCCGCATCCGCTGTACCCCCTACTTGAACATGGTGCTTAATGTTATATATTATTATCATATGATGTGTGGCTATCCTATGATGTTTGATAGTTCCTTTTTGTCCTATCGGTTGATTGATGATCTTGATTGATTTGAGTTGCGTGGTTTATACTGGTGCTGCCCTAAGGTGCTTTTTGTGAGGCGCACACATGAAAGATTCAGGCTGGAGGGTTTGCAATATGTGCATGATTCACTGATAGTGGGTGACTAGAGTGATAGAAGCTTACATCCGAGTAAGGGAGTTGTTTGCGTATGGGAGTAAAGGGACTTGATGTTCAATGCTATGGTTGGGTTTTACCTTAATGATATTTAGTAGTTGGGGACGCTTGCTAGAGTTCCAATCACAAGTGCATATGATACAAGTACAGAAAGTGTGTTAGCATATGCATCTCCCTCATATGAAACTGTAATAATGATTAACGATCTAGTTATCAATTGCCTAGGACAATCTCGCAAATCCTATCAACACTTTTCCACACTCGCTATATTTACTTTACTGTTCTTTTATTAAAACAACACCTAACTTTTATTTCCACGTTCTTTATTACCTTGCAAACCTATCTATTACACCTGCTAAGTACTTCTACTTTCTTTCCCGTAAAGTAGTTTCATACTTGTTCTAGTTAAAGTAGGCGTTAGAGTGCTTAGAGTTCTATGGGTGGTTGATAGAACTTTAGAAAATATTAATTCTATCTGTAACTCCTCATTGGGTTCGACACTCTTACTTATTGAAAAAGGCTACAAACGACCCCCTACACTTGTGGGTTATCAAGACCATTTTCTGGTGCCATTGCCAGGGAGCAATAACGTAGTGGTTGATATTCTCATGTGTGCTTGTTTGCTTTATCACTAAGTAATTTTTATTTTCTGTTCTAAGTTGTTTTCTATCTTTAGAAATGGCCAGGAAATACAAAATACCAAAAAATTAGCTCTACTTGCTGCTCCAAAAGTTAAGGAACCACAAGTGTTCCGTACGACCGAAGAATATTACTTGGATCATCTTCGATCCCTTTGTGCTCGGGCAAAAAACTAAACTAGCTTAGTTGAGGGAAAATCATTAAATGAGCATGCTTATTATGTACGACACCACATATCTCAAAACTAGAAACCCTTGTGGCCTCACATTAATACGTTGTGTTGCTATGTTTGGAATTTATGTTGGTTACATGATTTTACTTGTTGTTTTGAAGAAACTAAAAACACCTTCTCTACCAATGTGTGTTTAATGATAATGTAATATTATCCTTATGCCAAGAAGGCTGTCGTGGGTATAAGTCTGATAGTAGATGTGTAGGGTACGAAAGGATGGGCAAAGCCTTAGCTACGACGAGGTTGTATGAGTTCAGGCCCCTCTACGGTGGAGGTAAAACCCTACGTCTCAGTGCTCTTGGGAGCTTAGTGTCGAGTGGAATATAGGATTACAGTAAATGCCAACCCCAGCACCAGTGGGGAAGGGCGGCTTATATAGAGTGCGCTGCCCTCCACAACGGCCCGGTGGACAGGGGTAGAATAGTGGTGAATAAATGCCTACGTTACAGGTAACTTATGCCTTAAAAGCTAATAATGATGTATGAAAACGTATGTCCGTTGCCCTCCTAGGAGGTTACGATGTACAAAGTGGAATTCAGTGGGTACGATAAATATGCTCCGAATGCTCGTCACCGACTGGATGATGGGGGGTCCTTAGTTCAGTCGGAACTGTCTAAGGGCCTTGCCCTCTATGAAGGGTAGTCCTTGGGTAGGACCTATAGGGCAGGCCTATGACCCTACCTATAGCGCCGAGTACGCCTCCGACAGTGGGGAGACGGAGGAGGAGACTGAAGAGGAGGAGGGAGAGGTTGGGGAGCAGAGCTTGCCACCTCCACCGTTAGAGCCTCGAACTAAGCGTCGTCACGAACCTGCGGCTCCGCCGGCTCCTCCAGCGGCCCCGAGTGCTCTGCCAGCCTCTCATGTGGCTCCAAGTGCTCGGAGCGTGAAGAGGACTAGGGACGCTGCTGCCGAGCCCACGGAACAGCCATCCAAGGTGGCAAAACCTAGCGGGCCCAATCCTCGGAAAGCTTTGCCTCGGATGAGGATCGCTGTTCCAGTCGCCTCAGCGTAAGTGTCTTGTTCTCCCATCTTGCTTCAGTATCTAGTTGAACTCATGCTTATCCGTCAAGTGGATTGTACTCGACAAAGCTGCTACCTCCGCCACCTCTCTGTCGCGCCAAGGCGATGATCCCATGGACACGGATAACGCTGCCACATCCCAGGAAGGTACGTTGTGACGACTCCGAAAGTTTGCATTATTGTTTCGCGAGTGCTGTCTTTAATCTTGCCCTTTTTCTGTAATCTCATGTTGTTCAGTCGGGCTTCCTTCGGAGGTGATTCATCTGGAGGAGGACGACCAAAGGGGATCAGGGCCAACTTTGGCGCATGTCCTTGAGGTTGTTCCATCTGCTGCTGCTCCCACCATGGACGCACCGCCGACCGAGATGATGCCGTCGACTGAGACGGTACCTCTCGCGGCGGAACCGACTGGAGCAGGACCTGGGATGCCCAAGGAGTCTTCTGTCGTGCCCGGTCCGTCGACCGTCCAGTACGACGCCCGACACCTCCCGGAAGACCAAGTGGGAGCCGCCAAGTAGGCCATGGTGCAGGTGGAGTTGATGGTGGGTGATGCCAAGGGAGCGTACGACTCCATCGCGTCTTTGTACAAGAGAAGCTTGGAGCTCCGGGATGATATCCGAGTAAGTGTGCTAGTAAGTGTTTACTTTCCTCTTGTAACCCACTGGGGGTTTAAGTGATATACTCGGATACAGTAGGATTATTTTGCAGTGGGTTCACTCCGAGTTAACCCAGTGGGTGTAGTCCCCGAGACTTCTGTCGAGTGCTTGCACCGGCAGTTGTCTTTATATGCATTTTCCGTGACCTGATCAGATCAGAGCTGATCTTCCCGACTGGTACCAGTGGGGGCACTCCGAGTGCACCCACTGGGTGTAGTCCCCGAGAGTAGTGTTACTCAGGTCGGGTAATAGTAGTCTCATAGACTTGTCTATTTGTCATGTAACTCAATAGGGCCGGCCTGTTCGAGCTTCATGCCAGTGGGGTCACTCTTAGTGAACCCACTGGGTGTAGTCCCCGAGACCACTGTCGAGTGCTTGCATCGGCAGGGGTCTGAAGAACTTTGAGTTTGTTTGTTTTCCTTGTTGAATGTGTCTGATCTTCCCTTTGCGCTGATTTGGCAGAAGACTTGCGAAATGGGATCCGCGTACAATGCTCTATAGGCTGAAAAGGTTCAGCTTGCTGCGGAATTGGAGGTGGCTGTGAATGACTTGGCTGGTGTGAAGGGGGCTCTTGCTGACCGAGAGAAGTCTTTGGAGGAGTCCCGGGAGACCAACAAGGCATTGGTGGCCGAAATTGAGAAAATGGGCAAGCAAAGAACTGAATTGATGGGTCAGATGAAGTTGATGAACAGTCGATGCATTTCGCAGGAGAAGTACGTCAGCGACTGGGCAAGGAAGATGATTGCACTACTCGGTGGTAAGCTTTTTGCCGAGTGTTTCTTGACTTTGTAGTTCATTCTGCGCTTACTTTCTGCTCGTCTTTTCTTTGCAGATTTTTGTCTGGACGCTGAGGCTGAAGCAGCTGACATTGAGCGGTCTGTTGTTCCGAACGTTCCACTCGGCGACGAAGCCAACCGGGACATGCTCCGAGCGCATATTCGCCTTGGCAGAGTGGGACATTTCATTGGCCGCTTGAGAGAAGTCATCGGCCGGATCGACAAGGAGTTGTGGCCCAAAGACGATTCCCGGCAAGAAATAGAAGGGTTGATGACTCGGCTGGAGGACGTCCCGAACCGAGTGCAGGCATGGAAGAAGTCTGCTGCTCGTTGTGGTGCGGACGTAGCGCTATCTCTGGTTCGAGTGCACTGCAAAGAAGCTCGCGAAGAAAAGCTGAAGGCGTTGCAGGTTGCCAACACCAAGAAGCTTTGATTCGAAGATTTCATGGAGACCTTCATCGACACAGCCACTCGCATCGCAGACGGGATCAACCTTGACAACTTTGTGGAGCCTGCCAGTCCTGGTGATGCTTGAAAAACTGTATGGTGAACGTACTTTTGCCTCGGAATGCCGAGTGTTATCTGTATCAAACTTTGGCCACTGCTGTTGGCCGTCACATTTGTGTTTCGGTGTGGATAAGCTTGATCCACACCGAGCCAATCCAACTTTGAATTCGAATCGAATATTTTGCTCTTCTTTCGCCAAGTTTTTTTTGACACGATTTTGGCTCGTGGTTTTTGTTTGGCGTTTCTTGGTGAAGCCAATGGCAAACATGCGGAGCATGTAATTGTCAGTTGTCTTCACATCCACATGAGCCTCAATGAGGGTCTGCTAAGCCTTCGAGTGGATCTCGAGGATACACTCGAAGGAAGCTTTTTACTTAGGCGATTCAGGATCGCAACTAAGTCCCCGAGTACGGCATCTCGTGCGCACTCGGAGTGAGTTGATACTCATGTAGTTGTCAGTTGTCTTCACATCCAGATGAGTCTCAATGAGGGTCTGCTAAGCCTCCGAGTGGATCTCGAGGATACACTCGAAGGAAGCTTTTTACTTGGGCAATTCTGGATCGCAGCTAAGTCTCCGAGTGCGGCTTTTAGTGCGCACTCAGAGCGATTTTTGTACTTAGGCGATTCTGGATCGTAGCTAAGTCCCCGAGTGCGGCTTTTGGTGCGCACTCGGAGCGATTTTGTACTTAGGCGATTCTGGGTCGCACCTAAGTCCCCGAGTGCGGCTTTTGGTGCGCACTCGGAGCGAGTTTGTACTTAGGCGATTCTGGGTCGCTGCTAAGTCCCAGAGTGCGGCTTTTAGTGCGCACTCGGAGCAAGTTTTTTACTTAGGCGACTCTGGGTTGCAGCTAAGTCCCCGAGTGCGGCTTTTGGTGTGCACTCGGAGCGAGTTTGTACTTAGGCGATTCCGGTTCGCAGCTAAGTCCCCGAGTGCGGCTTTTAGTGCGCACTCGGAGCGATTTTTTTACTTAGGCGACTCTGGGTCGCAGCTAAGTCCCCGAGTGCGACTTTTAGTGCACACTCGGAGAGAAAGTTTGTACTTAGGCGATTCTGGGTCGCAGCTAAGCTTCCGAGTGCGACTTTTAGTGCACACTCGGAGAGAGTTTTTTACTTAGGCGACTCTGGGCCGCAGCTAAGTCCTCGAGTGTGGCTTTTAGTGCGCACTCGGAGCGAGTTTGAACTCATGTAGTTGTCAGTTGTCTTCATATCCACATGAGCCTCAATGAGGGTCTGCTAAGCCTCCGAGTGGATCTCGAGGATACACTCGAAGGAAGCTTTTTACTTGGGCGATTCTGGATCGCAGCTAAGTCTCCGAGTGCGGCTTTTAGTGCGCACTCGGAGCGAGTTTTGTACTTAGGCGATTCTGGATCGCAGCTAAGTCCCCGAGTGCGGCTTTTGGTGCGCACTCGGAGCGAGTTTGTACTTAGGCAATTCTGGGTCGCAGCTAAGTCCCCGAGTGCGGCCTTTGGTGCGCACTCGGAGCGAGTTTGTACTTAGGCGATTCTGGGTTGCAGCTAAGTCCCCGAGTGCGGCTTTTAGTGCGCACTCGGAGCGAGTTTTTTACTTAGGCGACTCTGGGTCACAGCTAAGCCCCCGAGTGCGGCTTTTGGTGCGCACTCGGAGCGAGTTTGTACTTAGGCGATTCTGGTTCGCAGCTAAGTCCCCGAGTGTGGCTTTTAGTACGCACTCGGAGCGAGTTTTTTACTTAGGCGACTCTGGGTCGCAGCTAAGTCCCCGAGTGCGACTTTTAGTGCACACTCGGAAAGAAAGTTTGTACTTAGGCGATTCTGGGTCGCAGCTAAGCTTCCGAGTGCGAATTTTAGTGCACACTCGGAGAGAGTTTTTTACTTAGGCGACTCTGGGCCGCACCTAAGTCCCCGAGTGCGGTTTTTAGTGCACACTCGGAGCGAGTTTTTTACTTAGGCGTCTCTGGGTCGCAGCTAAGTCCCCGAGTGCGAGTTTTAGTGCACACTCGGAGAGAGAATTTGTACTTAGGCGATTCTGGGTCGCAGCTAAGCCTCCGAGTGCGAGTTTTAGTGCACACTCGGAGAGAGAGTTTTTTAGACTGGAGTCTGCAAACGCGGAAGAATTTTGGACCTGCAAGAAATCAATCTGCTTTGTATTACTTCAACGATACTTGTTCTTTACATTGCCCCGTCGGCGGTCAAGTGTAGAAGCGCTTCAGGAGATCTCCGTTCCATGCTCGCGGCTCGTCCGTTTCCCTGTCGAGGTTGTAGAGTCGATATGCTCCGTTGTTCAGCACCTTAGAGATGATGAAGGGTCCTTCCCAGGCGGGAGCCAACTTGTGAGGCCTTTGCTGGTCCACTCGGAGCACCAGGTCGCCTGCTTGGAATGTGCGACTCCTGACGTGCCGCGCGTGAAATCGCCGCAGATCTTGTTGATAAATTGTTGAGTGAGTCAGTGCCATCTCGCGCTCTTCTTCTAGTAGATCCACTCCGTCTTGCCTGGCTTGCTCTGCTTCGGCTTCGGAGAAGAGTTCGACTCGTGGAGAGTTGTGAAGCAAGTCACTCGAAAGGACTGCCTCGGCTCCATAAACGAGGAAGAACGGGGATCGCCCTGTAGATCTATTCAGAGTTGTGCGGAGGCCCCACAGCACCGAAGGCAGCTCGGTGACCCACGCGTCATCGGCATGTCCAACTTCTCGCAGGAGTCGAGGCTTCAACCCTTGAAGAATAAGTCCATTCGCCCGCTCTGCTTGCCCGTTTGTTTGGGGGTGCGCTAGAGATGCAAAATCCACTCGGATACCTTGGCCTGTGCAAAAACCTTTGAATCTGTCCGAGTCAAAGTTTGTGCCATTGTCAATGATTATGTTGTGCGGAACCCCAAATCTGGCGATCATGTCTGTGACAAACTTGATGGCCGTAAGGGCGTCGAGCTTCTTGATGGGCTTGGCTTCAGTCCACTTGGTGAACTTGTCGACTGCTACCAACAGATGTGTGAATCCCCCTTGGCCTGTTCTGAATGGACTGACTATATCCAATACCCACACGGCGAACGGCCAAACAAGAGGGATTGTCTTCAGCGCAGATGTTGGCTTGTGGGACTTGTTCGAATAGAACTGACAGCCTTCGCATCGGTCGACCATATCCTTTGCCATTTCATTCGCCTGCAACCAGAAGAAGCCAGCTCTGAATGCTTTGGCGACGATTGCTCTTGAGGAGGCATGATGGCCGCAGGTTCCCGAGTGAATTTCTTCCAGGATTAACTGTCCCTCCTCAGGGGAGATGCATCGCGGAAGGACTCCTGAAACACTTTCCTTGTACAACTGGCCATCAATGACGGTGAAGGACTTCGACCTGCGGACGATCTGCCTCGCTTGGACTTCGTCTTCTGGTAATTCTTGCCTCAGGATGTATGAAATGAAAGGCACAGTCCAATCGGGGATGATAGCAAGAATCTCCATGATCAAATCAACCACAGCGGGGACCTCGACTTCAGTCGGATCTGTTGAACTCTTCGGTTGTACCGGTTCCTTTGTAAAAAGGATCTTCTTTCACCGAAGGGAGATGTAGGTGCTCGAGGCAGACATCACTCGGGACTGGTCTCCGAGTGAATCCGAGTTTTGCCAACTCATCAGCTGCTTGGTTCTTCAGTCACGGAACATGGTGAAGTTCCAGACCTTCAAACTTCTTCTCGAGCTTGCATACTGCGTTGCAGTATGCAGTCATGGTGGGGTTCCTGACATCCCACTCCTTCATCACTTGATTCACCACCAAATCTGAATCGCTATAGACCATCAGGCGACGGACGCCGAGTGTGATGGCCATGCGCAATCCATAAAGGAGAGCTTCATGCTCTGCCTCATTGTTGGAAGAATCGAAATGTATCTGCAACACATACTTAAGCTTATCACCTTTTGGCGATATGATCACTACGCCAGCGCCGGAGCCATTCAACATCTTGGACCCATCGAAGAACATAGTCCAATGAGCCGAGTAGATGTGAGTCGGTTGCTGTTGTTCTACCATTTTGCTATGAAGTCAGCCAGAGCTTGAGAATTTATAGCCTTCTTGGCTTCGAACTTGATGTCGCAGTATAACATCTCCATTGCCCACTTCGCCACTCGGCCTGATGCGTCTCGATTGTGGAGGATTTCCGACAAGGGAGCATCAGAAATGATGGACACCGAGTGGTCTTGGAAATAATGAGCCACCTTCTTCGCAGTCATGTAAATCCCGCAAATAAGCTTTTGATAATGGAGATACCTCTGCTTGGAAGGAGTCAGGACTTCGGAGACATAATATACTGGCCGCTGAACCTTGTACGCTTTGCCTTCTTCTTCGCGTTCGACTGTGAAAATAGTGCTGACGACTTGATTTCTAGCCGCGATGTACAGAAGAAGGGGTTCTTTACTAAGCGGGGCAGTAAGAACCAGTTGGGTGGAAAGCAGGGCTTTGAGGTCGTCGAATGCAATTTGGGCTTCGTCTGTCCACTCGAAAGTATCTGATTTCTTCATGAGTCGGTACAGAGGTAACGCCTTCTCGCCGAGTCGAGCGATAAACCTGCTCAAAGCCGCTAGGGAACCTGTGAGCCTTTGAACATCATGTATTCTGACCGGCTGGTCCATTCGGATGATGGTCCCGATCTTTTCGGGGTTGACATCGATCCCTCGTTCGGAAACGAAGAAACCGAGTAACTTTCCGCTGGGAACACCGAATGAACACTTGGCAGGGTTGAGCTTGATATCGTACCTACGAAGGTTGGTGAATGTTTCTGCCAAGTCAGTTAGCAGGTCGGAACCTTTGGATGACTTGACTACGATATCATCCATATATGCCTCCACATTTCGACCGATCTGGTCAAGGAGGCATTTTTGGATCATGCGCATGAAAGTTTCTCCTGCATTCTTCAAACCGAATGTCATAGTGATGTAGCAGAAACACCCGAATGGGGTGATGAAGGCTGTTTTTAATTCATCCGGACCATACAGACGGATCTGATGATAGCCCGAATAGGCATCAAGGAATGATAAACGCTCGCAGCCCGCAGTCGAATCAACAATTTGATCAATGCGGGGGAGCGGGAAATGATCTTTCGGGCAGACCTTATTGAGATGCTTGAAGTCGATGCACATACGGAGAGACTTGTCCTTCTTGGGCACCATGACAACATTGGCGAGCCACTCGGAGTGGTGTACCTCGCGAATGAAGTTGGCTGCCAAAAGTTTAGCCACCTCCTCTCCGATTGCCTTCCTTTTGTGTGTGGCGGACCAACGCAGGCGTTCTCGGACGGGCCGAGCAGTAGGATCCACATGCAGTCGGTGCTCAGCCAACTCCCTGGGTACACCTGGCATGTCAGCGGGCTTCCATGCGAAAATGTCCCAGTTCTCACGGAGGAATTGGATGAGCTCGGCTTCCTATTTTAGATCAAGGGTGGTGGAGATGTTCGTCGGGGCGGCGGTGTCGTCCGTCGGGTGGATGCTGACTTTCTTCGTGTCGCCCGCCGACTGGAATGCGGACTCCGAAGCTGGCTTCTTCGAACGCATCAAGTTAGCGGGGTCGGCTGTCTTCTTGTACTCATCCAGCTCGAGGATAGCCATCTGCTGATCGGCAATCCGCGACCCCTGCTGCAGACACTCTTCGGCCCGTTGCCGATTGCCTGTGATCGTGATCACACCTTTGGGACCCGGCATCTTCAGCTTCAAATACATGTAACATGGACGGGCCATGAAACGTGCATACGCCGGACGGCCCAGAATTGCATGGTATGCACTCTGGAAGTCCACCACCTCGAATGTCAGCTTTTCCTTGCGGAAGTTCTTGTCGGAGCCGAAAACGACGTCCAACGCGATTTTGCCGAGTGACTTGGCCTTTCGTCCTAGGACGACTCCGTGGAACGGCATGTTGCTCTCGCTAAGTTTGGACATCGGAATGCCCATCCCCTTGAGAGTGTCGGCGTACATGATGTTCAAGCCGCTGCCGCCGTCCATGAGGACTTTGCGCAGTCGGACTCCTTCCACCACCGGGTCGACGACCAGAGCCTGCCTCCCGGAGGTGGGCACATGTGCTGGATGGTCTGACTGGTCAAAGGTGATCGCAGTCTGAGACCATTTGAGGAACGTGGGGTTGGTCGGGGTGGCCATGTTCACCTCCCTGTTCACCAGCTTCAGTCGCTCTTGCTTTCCACGTCAGCAAAAATCATCAATGTTGCATGGACTTGGGGGAATGGATCCTCCTTGTCCTCATCATCCTGCTCGTTGTCCTTTTCACTCGGCTTCCCTTCGCCGAACCCTTGGATCAGGAGGCGACATTGCCGAGTGGTGTGCTTCGGGAATATGTCGTTGCCTTCTTCATCCATCTTCGTGTGGATTGGACATGGCTGATCCAGGATGGAGTTCCCAAACTGCTTCTTCTTGGGGGTGTACTGAGCTTTCCCCTTGCCCTTGAACTTGGCATTTGTAACGGCAACTCCCTCTGCCTGCGGAGTGGACGGAGCTTTCTGCTTTTGCTTCCGATTGCTGTTCCCATCTCCGTCGGGGAGTGCCTTGTGCTTGCCGCTACGAATGTGGTCCTCTTCTTCGCCATTTGCATAGCATGCGGCCATCTCCATCATCTTGCTCATGGAGATGTCGCCTGTCCGACCAAACTTCAGGTACAGATCTCTGTACCGCACGCCTGCCTTCAAGGTGCAGACTGCTTGATGCTCTGTGACGTTCTCCACCGTGTGCTAGAGGGTCGTCCAGCGCTGGATGAAATCGCGCAGGGGCTCATTCTGCTTCTGGACACAGTGCTGGAGGTCCACGAGACCAGCAGGGCGTTTGCATGTGCCCTCGAAGGTCCTGATGAACACTCGGGACAGATCTGCCCAGCTGTAGATGCTTGATGGAGCCAACTGGTTCAGCCATGCTCGTGCCGGGCCGTCGAGCATCAGGGGGAGATGTTTCATGGCGACCTGGTCATCTCCACCACCGATCTGGACCGCCACTCGGTAGTCGTCCAGCCATGTTTCTCGCTTGGATTCTCGTGTGAACTTGCTGATCCCCGTCACCAATCAGAAGTTGGGAGGGATGTCAGCTGAACGGATGGCTCGACTGAAGCACTCGGGGCTAGAGACGATGGTCCTACTTCCACTCGGACAGTCTCTGTCGTGACCATCACGGTGGGCTCGACTCCTGTCGACCTTCCTCTGGGCGATGTACCCTCTTGCGTCGGGCCTTGGATCATACGTGTCACCGACTGAACGCCGATCATCGTGATGTCGGGGCCCGTAAGGCCCACCCCGCGAAGGGGTGCGTGAACGGCGACGATCTTCGGGATTCATGGAACGGCTGCCCCCCTGCGTCGCTGATGAGAGTCGGGGCTGAAAACCGACCGATACGTGTTCGCGTGAACAGAACTGTTGTGGATCCTGTTGTGCGATTGGGAGACCGCCGAATTCTGCTGTTGCGCCGTGTGCAACAGGGCAACGATCTGCTCGATCCCTCTACCAGCCTCTGAATCAGTCGGTTGGAGGGAATCGGCTATCTTGGCGGCGGCGGCCAGGTTGAGGACGGGTGTGCGGAACACCTCAACGTCGCTCTTACGAGTGCGTCGACTGGCAGAACGGTGGTGTTGATGGCGAGCGCCGGACGATTCGCCGACCTCGTTCTCGTTCCGACCAATCCGGTGGGGACTTTCATGGGAATTGGCCATGAGAACTTCGGCTGCAGGCCCGCGACCCAAGTACTCGGAAGGTAACTCAGTCGGAACTGAGTCCAAGCACTGGGACGGCGGCGCGACCACAACCGACTCGAGGACCGCCACTTGAGAAGACGCGCTCTGTCGCGCCTGGGCGTGTCACACCCAACGCTGAAGCCGTGGACGGCGGGACCGCTTGTTGCGGCGCGTGACGGGGGCGAAGATCGACACCGGGGCCGATTCCTGGAGAAGAAGGACGCCACGGGCACCGGCACGGAAGTGCGTAGCCCCTCGACTGGGGAGCGCCTCGACGTCGAGAGACGCATCGCGAAGCCATGCCGAATCGTCGACGATGAAGGAGAGTGCGCCGAAGAGGATCTCACGACCCATGCATAAATCTCCGCCGGACGACATGATGAAAAGGTGAAGTTGCAAACTCACCGGAAGTCGCTTAGACGCCTGCCCCAAGGTGGGCGCCAACTGTCGTGGGTATAAGTCTGACAGTAGATGTGTAGGGTACGAAAGGATGGGCAGAGCCTTAGCTACGGCGAGGTTGTATGAGTTCAGGCCCCTCTACGGTGGAGGTAAAAGCCCTACGTCTCAGTGCTCTTGGGAGCTTAGTGTCGACTGCAATATAGGATTACAGTAAATGCCAACCCCTGCACCAGTGGGGAAGGACGACTTATATAGAGTGCTCTGCCCTCCACAACGGCCCGATGGACACGGGTGGAATAGTGGTGAATAAATGCCTACGTTACAGGTAACGTATGCCTTAAAAGCTAATAATGGTGTATGAAAACGTATGTCTGTTGCCCTCCTGGGAGGTTACGATGTACAGAGTGGAATTCAGTCGGTACGATAAATATGCTCCGAATGCTCGTCACCGACTGGATGATGGGGGGTCCTTAGTTCAGTCGGAACTGTCTAAGGGCCTTGCCCTCTATGAAGGGTAGTCCTTGGGTAGGACCTATAGGGCAGGCCTATGACCCTACCCTCGGACTATAACCCCATCAGAGGCCTATTGTTATTATTATGTTGAACAAATTGAAGAATTTGTTGCTTTTAAGGGAACTTATGAAATTGCTACTTTGTTTGAAAGGTATGATGCTACTCTTTACAAATCTGAAAATTTTGGCATACTTAAATATTGCTATGAAAACTATGCTTATAATGCTTATGTTAAAGAATTTATTAAAAGAATGACCGCTGCCTTGGAAGAGACTAAAATTCTAGAGGAATCTATGGAAGAAGAAATTGGTGAAAGTGTGAGTTCATTAGATGAAAAAGATGAGGAGGAGACCGAAGAACAAAAGGAGGAAGAGCGGATTAGCTACCCATGCCCATTTTCTAATGAGAGTAAATCTTCAACTCATACGATGTTTAATTTCCCTTCGCACATACCGAAGGATGAATGCTATGTCGATTGCTATGATCCGTTGGATTCATTTGAAATATCCCTTTTTGATAAACTTGATGCTTGCTATGCTTGTGGCCATGATGCCAATATTAATTATGCTTATGGAGATGAACTTGATCTAGTTACTTATGTTAATCATGAAATTGTTGCTATTGCACCCACACATGATAGCCCTATGATATTTTTGAATTCTCCCAACTACACCATATCGAAGAAGTTTGCACTTATTAAGGATTATATTGATGGTTTGCATTTTACCACTACCCATGATGATTTTGATGAATATAATATGCATGTTCTTGCTGCTCCTACTTGCAATTATTATGAGAGATGAACCAAATCTTCACTTCTCTATGTTTCCCATACGATAAAATTGCAAGAAATTACTTGTGCTATGTATTGGCCTTTACTTTGTGTGAATGAATTGTTATTTTATGACATGCCAAAGCATAGAAAGAGAGTTCGACTTTGTTGCTACATGATATATATCACTTTGTTCTCACTACTAAATTACAAATCATTGTTAATTAAAATTAGCTTTGATATACCTTGGGATCCGGGTGGCTCAGTTACTTGAGCACTATATGCCTAGTTTAATGGCTTTAAAGAAAGCGCTGTCAGGGAGACACCCCAAAAGTTTTAGAGAGTCATTTATTTCTGTTGTGTGCTTTTAAAATAATTAAAACACAAAAATAAAGTGGGGGAACTTAAAACTTTTGCAAAAATAAAAGTGAAATTGAGAAGGACGAGCACCGTTGAAGTGGGGGCTACCCTTGAACTTTGTTCATGCCCATGGAAACTTTGTGAATCTTGATTAGAGAAACTTCTCAAAAAATAATAATTATCCCCTTGTGCAAATCCATTGTATTATAAAAATAATGTGCCAAGATTTACCTTTAGGATGTTTGAGTTACTTGTTTGATATGAGATGTGCAAAAATAGAAACTTTGGCTGTAATGTTTGATTTTTCATATTTTACTGGACAATCAAACAAACCTGAAATTTTTACACCATCTTTTATATAAATTATTTACCATGTCCTAATTTATCATAATTTTTGAAGTTATAGAAGTATACATTTCATCTACATCTTTACAGACTCGCCTGTTTTTCATAGATTGTTGTTTTAGTTGCTTTGCTTGTTTATGTTTTGAATTATTGTTGACCCCCATTGACTTGAGAGCCATATAATTGTGATAGCATATAGTGGGTAATGTTAGATTATAATTTTGCAATAATTTTACGACAGGACATGATGAGATTTGATGATTATGTACCAATGTTTCTAATAAAAGTTCTCTTAAGTTTTGTGTGGATGAAGTGTTCGAAGATCGAGGAGGTATTGATATGAGAAGAATAATGAGAGGCAAGAGCTCAAGCCTGGGTATGCCCAAGGGATCCCATCTTTCTTTTTCAACAATTATCGGTATGTCTCAGTTTTTATTTTGCTCACATGATATGCGTAAATTCATGGACCGTCGTGTGCCTTTTATTTTTCCTGTTAGCAATGCACCATGCTGTTATCGGAAAGTCCATGGTTGATTTATAAAATGCTCATTGAACTTCACTTTTATATTTTGAGTATGGATTTATAGAATGCTTCATGTGCTTCACTTATATCATTTGAAGTTGGATGCGTGTTTGTCTACATATAGAAAATCCTTATTTGTAGAATGCTCTTTTGCTTCAATTATATTTATTAGAGCTTGGTATGAAAATAATTAGACTCTCATGCTTCGCTTATACTTATTTAGAGAGTCAACGGGAGTTGGTCATTCACATGGTTAGTCATAAAATCCTGCATAAAACTTGTTGATCACTAAATATGATATGTTTGATTCCCTGCAATAGTTTTGCGACATTAAGATAGTAATGTGTGGGTGCACTAGTTGAGGATTATGGATTAGTAAGAATATTGATGTTAAGGTTTGTGATTTTCGAAGCATGCACGTATAGTCTCTAGTTATGCAATGAAGATTGGAGCATAATTTGTCCTTGATTGAAATCCTTTGAGTTGTTATAATCGGAGTCACGTGATGGTTAACTCCTCCCAACCTTCTCCCTCGGAGCATGTGAGTAGTACTTTGCTTCGAGAGAGCTAATAAAACCTTGCAATAAGTATGTGAGTACTTTATGATTAATGTGAAACCATGGATATACGCACTCTCACCGCCTCATATTTGCTAGCCTCTTCGGTATCGTGCATTGCCCGTTCTCACTTCGAGGATTGGAGCAACTTTCGTAGGTGCATCCAAACCCCGTGACATGATACACTCTATTGCACATAAACCTCAGTATATCTTCCTCAAAACAGGCACCATACCCACATATGATGGAATTTCCATAGCCATTTTGAGATATATTACCATGCAACTTCCATCATCATTATATACATGACTTGAGCATTCATTGTCATATTGCTTTGCATGATCGTAAGATAGCTAACATGATATTTTCATGGCTTGTCCATTTTTTGATATGTTTTGCTACACTAGATCATTGCGCATCCTCGTACACTGTCAGAGTCATACCATATCATCATTGAGTTGTTATATCGAGTTGTAAGTCAATAAAAGTTTGGCGATCATCATTACTAGAACATTGTCGCAATGAGGAAATAAAAATGGCAGAGGCCAAATGAGCCCACCACAAAAAATGGGGGAGGTGGAAAAAAAGCAAAAAAGCCCACCATGGAAAAAATAATAAACAAATAAATAAGAGAAGAGTAGATAAGGGACTTTACTACTATCCTTTACCACACTTGTGCCTAAAAATGGACCATTTTGTTTATATAGAGAGTCTCTTGTTTTGTCACTTCATATGCTATTGAGAATTTTTCATTATAGAATTTGGCTTGTATATTCTGATTACATGTGTCATCAAATGCCCGAGGTCTTCATGAGAAAGCAAGTTGGATGCACACCCACTTAGCTTTAGTCAAGCTTTCATACACTTATAGCTCTAGTACATCCATTGCATGGCAATCCCTACTCCTTGCATTGATACATATTGATGGGCATCTCCATAGCCCCTTGATACACCGAGTTGATGCGAGACTTTCTTCTCCACTTTTACCATTTTGAAACCTACCACCATATTCTATTCCATCTTTATGCTATATTCACGTTTCACGCTCATGTATTGCATGAGTAATACAAAGTTGAAGCACTTTAAAAAGTACGATTCAATTTCTTGGTTTGACACCGGGGTGCTAATGATTTATACTTTATGCTAGGAAGACCAAGCATGACATGCTATATGATTTTGTAGGGATAACATTCTTCAAGTATTCTTATTTTAAAAGGACATGATTGTTTGCTAGTAAACCTCAGTATGGTTGTCTTTTTGTCAAATAATAGACTATCGTCGTGAATCACTTGTATCTAAATATTCATCCCATGATTAGACATTTGTTCAAGATTATGATAGGTAGCATTCCACATCAAAAACTATCTTTTTATCATTTACCTACTCTAGGACGAGCAGGAATTAAGATTGGGGATGCTCATACGTCTCTGCCGTATCTATAATTTTTGATTGCTACATGCCAATATTCTACAACTTTCATATACTTTCGGAAACATTTTATATCATTTTTGGGACTAACTTACTTACCCAGTGCGAAGTGCAAGTTCCTATTATTTGTTTGTTTTTTGTTTCGCAGAAATTCCATATCAAACAAAGTCCAAACGCGATAATAAATTTATAGTTTTTTTGGAATGTATGTGAATTTTGGGAGTCTGAATCAACATAAGACGATGCCCGAGGGCCCCACAAGCCAATAGAGCCCATCCTGGGGAAGGGATGCCCTGATGGCTTGTGGCCAGCCCTTAAGTCGGTTAGAGCTCTCCTTTGGCGGCAAGAAAGATATGTTTGTGATAAAAATACCCTTAAAGTTTCAGGCCGTTTGGAGTTACAGATTTGTGGATATTTAAGAAACGGTCAAGGGGTCAGGAAACAATGGCGAAAACATGAGAGAGAGAGAGAGAGAGAGAGAGAGAGAGAGAGAATCTCGGAGGGGTTGCTGCCCTCCGAGAGCCATGGTGGCGATGGACCAGATGAGAAACCCTCCTCCCACCTAGGGATGAGGCCAAGGAAGAAGAAGGAGGGGGCTCTCCCCCCCTCTCTCTCGGTGGCGCGGGAGCGTTGCTCGGGCAACCATCGTGACGATGATCTACACCAACAACTTCGCCGCCGTGATCACCACCGACATCACCTTCCCTCATCTATCTACATCGGTCCACTCTCCCGCATCCTGTTGTACCCCCTACTTGAACATGGTGTTTAATGTTATATACTATTATCCTATGATGTGTGGCTATCCTATGATATTTGAGTAGTTCCTTTTTGTCCTATGGGTTGATTGATGATCTTGATTGATTTGTGTTGCGTGGTTTATATTGGTGTTGTCCTAAGGTGCTTTCCGTGAGGCACACACGTGAAATATTCACGCTAGAGGGTTTGCAATGTGTGCACGATTCACTTATAGTGGGTGACTAGAGTGACAAAAGCTTACACCCGAGTAAGGGAGTTGTTTGTGTATGGGAGTAAAGGGGACTTGATGTTTAATGCTATGGCTGGGTTTCACCTTAATGATCTTTAGTAGTTGCGGATGCTTGCTAGAGTTCCAATCATAAGTGCATATGATCCAAGTACGAAAAGTGTGTTATGCCTCTCCCTCATATAAAACTGCAATAATGATTACTGGTCTAGTTATCAATTGCCTAGGACAATATCGCAAATCCTATCACCACTATTCCACACTCGCTATATTTAGTTTATTATTCTTTCATTAAAACAACACCTAACTTTTATTTCCATGTTCTTTATTACCTTGCAAACCTATCTATTACACCTACTAAGTACTTGTAGTTTCTTTTCCGCAAAGTAGTTTCATACTTGTTCTAGTTAAAGTAAGCGTTAGCGTGCGTAGAGTTGTATCGGTGGTTGATAGAACTTGAGAGAATATTAATTCTACAGTTAGCTCCTCGTTGAGTTTGACACTCTTACTTATCAAAAAAGGCTACAAACGACCCGCTACACTTGTGGTTTATCACGCACCCGGGTGCATCCTCCACGTTGGACCCGGTCTATGCTGGCCCACCCGAAACCACATATATTCCTCCACATTCGCTCTCCAGACCAAACCCTAGCCATTTCGCTCGCCTCCCCTCCGCCACCCGAGCTTACCTACGGCGATCTCCGACCTTCCCCGGCATGGCGGACAACGAACCTGACTTCGACCAGTTCACATGCATCGACTGGGGTGTCATCTCGTGTAAGTTGGAGGACGAAATGGTCATGTGCATTGCACTCCACCGCTCCCGCGAGGACAATGCTTATCCGACTGCAGAATATGTCTGGTGCAACTCCACAACATCGGCTCAACAGGCGCTCGGATCCTCCACGGCTAGATCATCGAGGTAGCCATCAAATATCTCCTTCGACATCACTGGTTGGGCGGAGCATCAGTCCCATCAATCCATTGTGCCCGCCGTAGGAAGGAGAAAATAAGGGCCGCCGAGGCTTGACTCGCTCCCGACATGACGATGAGGAGGTAGCTGATGCGGAGGCGCGGACGCTTGCACAGGAGGAAGCCATGCACGCCCACATTATGAAGAAGCAGTAGTGGAGGAACACCTGTGTCCTCGCCCGAGAACAAAATCAGGAGGTCCGTGAAATGGTCGGACTGCCACCAAAGGAAGAGAAGGAGGACATCAATGGTGAGGACCGCTCCAGCTCAACTCTGTATTGCGTCTTCGACCTGTACTTTCGCGAGAAAGACGTCAAATTTTGATGCCTGTCCATTCATTGTCCGCATGCACGTCCAGGCACGTCCACTGATGTATAGGGTTCAGATTAGGCTGGCCATAGTGGGGAGTAACATATTAGTAACATCACACATTACAATGCAAATTTGCTTATGTGGCAGTGAGTTAATGAGGAGAGAGATGCTTGTGGTAACTAGCTATGTTACAGTAACATCACACATACCAATACAAAATGAGTCTATATCCTAATTAATATGACATCCCACAAATGTTACTACCCACTATGGAGGTAGTACCATAGATCAGTAACATGTGCATGTTACTTGGCTAAGTTACTCCCCACTATGAGCAGCCTTAGCTATTATGCTTGTAGATGCGCTAAAGTGTTTGTTTTTTCGTTTGGGCTGGCCAAACGGGCATCAGAATCTGAGTGTGTGCACTCGTTCATAGGTGCACCCAACGTGTCGAGACGCATTTTCAGATTTCGACTAACTTTTGAATTAAAATATACATTGTCACCTATATTAACTGAGAATAAAAATATTGATCTAGTGGTCGTCGTCGTTGTCCTAGTCGGTGAGGTCAATGAAACGTGTCGATGGCCATGGATACGACCACGGTACAACCACCGACGTCAGTTGCTAGGGTGGCGTAGCGGGCGCCTCCCGATGCGTGGCCGCTACTACTCCGTGCCCACCCACTCGGATGTGCATGACACCAACTCGATAGTGCACAGGAACATGGACATTCATGACCGCAGGTCTAGGCCACGAAGACTTGTACTCCGGCCGATTCGGCCTGCGCCAGTGGCGGTCCAGGCCACCAGGTTAGCTGCACGAGCTCGAAGGCTTCGATGTCCCTCCTGTAGGCCTTTTCGGTCTCCTTCAACACTGGTTGTAGTGGTTGAGCGTGTGTCTTGTGCTCGGAGTTGTGATGCACCTTCGAAGCACGACTAGCGGCATTGGTCATGCTCCTTGGTGAACCATGTGTCCGAGGGTGTGGAGTTCACTTCACCGTGAACACCGGGTCGTCACGGAGGTCGACCAACAACTGTAGATTTCTGTCTCTTGTGTGTGACCTGAGCAGACCCGCGGTACGTCCGTCTACAAATCCATCGCAGATCTAGACTGAATTTACATGCACACAAACAACAGACAAACATAAAATAAATTTACGTCTGTATGTTAGGCCATCATTTTTCTTTCTAAATGGACAAAGACGAACGGAATGTGTCCCGTGTGGAAGTTAACGCACGATCCCAAACAAACATCCGTTTTGTCTGAATTTCGTCCGTTTGGGGTTGGAATGGGGTTGTGCCTGCTAGGATTTAGATTTGCATCGTCCAAACGCCCAATGTGCGGCCGCATATTCGACCGCATCTTGTTCGCGTGCATGCAAATGTGAGAAGAAAGGATGTCGGCCTTGGGCATGGTTCATACTAGTTCACGCTAGCCGGCGGCCTATAGTCTCATGCCAACAACAAAGCTAGCGGTAGACACATGAGCCAACCCTCAAAACGAACAAGTTTTGATGCTGGCAACAAAGCTAGCGGCCGGCATAGCGACGAACCCTCAAAATGATAAGTTTTTAACGTCTACAACAAAGCCAGCGGCATGCACACTAGCCGATCTTCAAAAGGAACGAATGTCGACCATGTCCCGAGGCCTCACCTAGTTCAGGCCGTCACGGGCGAACATCTCCTTCTGCCGATTTGTGAACCAAGCCTTCCTCTCCCGCGACATGTTGGTCTTGTCCACGCTCTTGAAAGAGAGTTCCACCTCTTCAGCTTTGGTATCCGCCATGGTGGCCTCGATCTCGAGCTTCTTGAGTTGAGCACCCTCCTCGATGTCAAGCTTCCTCTTCATCGTTGCCTCCTCCATGTCAAGCTTCCTCCTCTCTATGGCCTTCTCCATAGCAAGCTTCTTTGTTCGGAGCTCTAGATATATATTCATTTGTTCCTCCTCGTCCCTCACTTCCTTTTGGCTCATCATGTTCTCCAAAGTGCCTTGTAAGGCAATGGAAGACGCATCACGCTTCTCGTCGGCTTTCGAGCTTGTCTTGCCCCTTAGCCACTTGAGCAAGTCTCCCTTATCAGCCACGACCTTCTTCCCTCCTTTCTTTTTATGAGTGGCATGTTGGTCTTTGAACTTGGCACAATATTTGATGAGCACCCAACAATATGTAAGAGTGAACGACTTGTTCTTGTGTCGGGCCTTGGATGCTTCCAAAGATTGAAATGTTGGAAATATGCCCTGGAGGCAATAATAAAATGGTTATTACCATATTTCCTTGTTCATGATAATCGTCTATTGTTCATGCTATAATTCTATTAACATGAAACAGTAATACATGTGTGAATAAATAGATCACAATGTGTCTATAGCAAGCCTCTAGTTGGCTAGCTCGTTGATCAATAGATGATGAAGTTTCCTGATCATGGACATTGGATGTCATTGATAACGGGATCACATCATTAGGAGAATGATGTGATGGACAAGACCCAATCCTAAGCATAGCACTAGATCGTGTTGTTCGTATGCTAAAGCTTTTCTAATGTCAAGTATCTTTTCCTTCGACCGTGAGATTGTGCAACTCCCGGATACCGTAGGAGTGCTTTGGGTGTATCAAACGTCACAACGTAACTGGGTGACTATAAAGGTGCACTACGGTTATCTCCGAAAGTATCTGTTGGGTTGGTACGAATCGAGATCGGGATTTGTCACTCCGTGTGACGGAGTGGTATCTCTGGGCCCACTCGGTAGAACATCATCATAATGAGCTCAATGTGACTAAGGAGTTAGTCACGGGATGATGTACTACGGAACGAGTAAAGAGACTTGCCGGCAACGAGATTGAACAAGGTATAGGGATACCGACTATCGAATCTCGGGCAAGTTCTATACCGATAGACAAAGGGAATTGTATACGGGATTGATTGAATCCTTGACATTGTGGTTCATCCGATGAGATCATCGTGGAACATGTGGGAGCCACCATGGGTATCCAGACCCCGCTGATGGTTATTGGCCGGAGAGGTGTCTCGG
The DNA here is from genome assembly GCF_904849725.1 of Hordeum vulgare subsp. vulgare. Taxonomy (NCBI): domain Eukaryota; kingdom Viridiplantae; phylum Streptophyta; class Magnoliopsida; order Poales; family Poaceae; genus Hordeum; species Hordeum vulgare. The sequence continues at coordinate 497,858,921 of NC_058522.1, read as the reverse complement.
TCATGTCTGCATGCCTCCCGAACCCGTAGGGTCTACACACTTAAGGTTCGGTGACGCTAGGGTTATAGGGAATTGTTGTACGAGGTTACCGAAGGTTGTTCGGAGTCCCGAATGAGATCTCGGACGTCACGAGGAGCTCCGGAATAGTCCGGAGGTAAAGATTGATATATATGATGGATGGGTTTGGACGCCGGAAATGTTTCGGGCACCACCGACAATGTGACGGGACCACCGAAAGGGTTCCGGGGGCCCACCAGCCCCGGGAGGCTACATGGGCCAAGTGTGAGAGGGAACCAACCCCTAGGTGGGCTGGTGCACCCCTCACGCGCAACCCAGACGCAACAGAGAGGGAGGGGGGAACCCTAGCGCTGGTGGGCCTAAAGCCCACCTAAGGGTGCGCCACCCCCTCTCCTCCCGTGGCCGCCGGCCAGCCCCTCTCATCTAGGGCTGGTGCACCCTTTGGGGGTGGGAACCCTAAAGGGTGCGCCCCCCTCTCCTTCCCCCCTATATATAGTGGAGGTTTTGGCCATTGGAGACACGGAATTCTCTCTCTCTCTATCGGCGCAGCCCTGCTTCTCCTCACCCCCTCTCCCACGGTGCTTGGCGAAGCCCTGTCGGGAGACCTCGTAGCTCCATCACCACCACACCGTCGTGCCGCCGGAGCTCTTCCCCAACCTCTCCCTCCTCCTTGCTGGATCAAGGTGCGGGAGACGTCACCGGGCTGCACGTGTGTTGAACACGGAGGTGCCGTGGTTCGGCACTAGATCAGAATCACACCGTGATCTGAATCGCAACGAGTATGACTCCATCAACCGCGTTCTAGCAGCGCTTCCGCTTAGCGATCTTCAAAGGTATGAAGATGCTCTCACCCCTCTCTCGTGGCTGGTTTCTCCATAGGAAGATCTATGTATGGCGTAGGAAAATTTTGAATTTTTTCTACGTTACCCAACATGAAATGCCTACACAATCACTAATGACGATGCTAATGTGATAGCGGAAGGACACAACATGTATGAAAATGAAAAGCATGCCAACATAAATGGACACAAATGTAAATGCAAGAGGTTCATACCAAGTCACAAATGCCACGGCCACTCATGGGATGGGCTTGAACGCTCTTAAGTGCGGCACAATACTTGTTGCACTCTTGTTGAATGAACCCCATCTCTTTTGGATTGAGTTGATGTTGCGAGTTCTCTCAAATTGATAGTGGTCAAACTTCCTTCGCTCATGGAAGGTCCAAAAGATGGAATCTTTTTCCTCCGCACCTCTTATCGGATCTTCCCCCATCTCAATCCAACTCACACAAATTAATTTGTCCACTTTTTGGGTATATTACCCTATGCGTAGACTTTTCTTCTTCTTTTGTGCCTCGACCTTTTGGGTAAGCTCATCAATAAACACCAATGGTTCGTGAGAAATGTCGATCTCTTCCTCCTTATGTTCACAATAAAAGTCATCATCTTCATGCCATGAGTTGCCATGGTTGTCTTCCTCTCAATCATGGCCAGCAAAATCAGTGTCCTCATAGTGGCCGCGACCGTCCTAGCTCTTGGTCTCGTTGGGATCGATAGCCTGGCCTTGGCCGAGGTGCTGGAAGTGTAAGTGCATCTAGTGCCCCTTAGTGATTTTGGTGGTTTGAAGACTTATAGGTTAAGTATCTAATGTGTTTGTGAGTGTACACAGGATCTATAAGTCATTGAGGAGTTTTAGATATTTGAAGAATATCGACCCCTAAAAATATATGTCTTCAGTTGAAGAAATTGGTCTGAAGCTGAAGAAATGAATCGCGAGGAATCTGCGATGAAATTGATATTCCTCATGAAGATACTGATATTGAGAAGACCGGTGGTTCCTGAAGAAAATCATTCTGAAGAATCTGAAGCGTGAAGATTTACGTTTTCTGTTTTACTTTCTTCGCATTTGATGAATAGGAACACCGTACTGTTAAAGGGGGTCAAAGTAACACTATGGAATGGATTTCCTCATGATGCTCAACCCAAGCCTAATCCTACCAAAAGCCTCAAGTGAGGAATATGAGTGACATGAGGACTCTCACAGTTGAGGGTCCCGACCGTTTCGATAACCACGCCAAGTCACTGGTCTTATCCACTCCAACGGTCATATTATTTAAGGGCATTAGTGTCAAATCATGTCGGGATGCTTCCAGGCTATAAATAGCCACCCCTCACAACCACTAGCTGGTTGGCTGCTCCGTTAGAAACTGACACTTGTCATAAGAGCAACCCAAATTCCTCAGAGCTTTCGAGAGTAATTCATCAGTGAGGAAATACCCCATACACCGAAACCACAAACCAAACCTAGTGATTGAGCATCACTGAAGAAGTTGTTCCTGTGTGGGACTGAAGCATTTTACCTTTGAGGACTGTGCATCCTCCAGACGGTTAGGCGTCATGGTCTAGAGCTTTCCAGCAGTCAATTGTGGATCGCCGGGTGACCTAGTTTGTGAGGGTTTGGAAGTCTCCCCTGAAGACTTACCACGAGTGTTGGGCGAGGACTGTGTGTCCTTAGCTCAAGGAGAATACGATAGGGACTGTGTGTCCCGGGACTGGGTGTCCTTTGATTTCAATACCAAGCCGCTCCAAACCAGATGTACAACTGTCACAGCAGTTGGAACTGGGTCATCAACAACAGTCTTCACTAAGAAACGGGTTCTAATTCCTCAACTCTTTACTTTTCTTGTATTGTGTGTTGATGACTTTCACTGTGACTGTTTGAAGAATTTGCAGAATACTTTCTCTGAATTTCCTCAACCCCAAATTCTTCACGATAGTTAATCATCATCTGTATTCTGCGTGCCTGCTTACTGTGCAATCTGTTTTCACATTCTTCAATCTGAAATACTGCTATTGTGAACGTTTGCACGTCTGAACCTTTACTGTTTCCGATGTAAGTTAGTCATCAGTGAGGAATTTCCTCAAAAGGAATTTCCTCAGTGATGAAATTCTAAAAATCTCCTATTCACCCCCCTCTAGTCGATATAACGCACTTTCAGGAAGGCCTCCCCACGGTCCTCGAAGATGACGCTCTCCACGAACGTCGAGCAATCATGGTCTTCGGTTGTGGGCATCGACTGCGTCATTCCATCGAACAACTTGAGGGCGCCCGCGAAGCTTGCCGTCGGAAATGATCGGGGATGCTTACTTTGCGGCCCGTTGGACGTGTGGCTAGCGTCACAGTACCCCAGCGTCACATTGAGGTCGATGACACTCGTCGGCGTGGCCAGAGTGACCACGCTGCCCTCCGGCGACGTGAAGAACTGCGTGTGCCCATGGCCGACCGGCGGCGGACCGGGTGCGGTGGACGAGTTTGGTGACCTGAACTAAGAAGGACGACCAACCGACGATTATGTGCCCGCCGCGATAGTGGCAGCAACTGAGAGGATGGCCGGCGTTGGTCGTGCCAACCCAAGCATGGTAAGGGCATGCACCTTGGCGAGGATGGATTCCTTCTCCTCGACGCCGACAAGATGTCGCGCTTTATGCCGGGCGTCGGCCTCAATGGCGTAGGCGTCAGCTGCCTTCAACTCCTTCGCCTTTACCTGCTCACCCCTTCTCTTCGCCGAGTTTAGCGATCTCCTCTCGCGTGCACTCGGATCGAGGCTCCATGGGACCCTTGGGACCCTTCTTCTTCACCGCCAGGCGTGCGGCCGCATCGCCGGGGTTCGTCGGGCCGTCGTCCATGAAGGAGGGAGGGGAGGGATCACGGGAAGTTTGGCCGAAATGGAGGAAAACTGAGACGGGTGTGTCTCCGACAAGCGGGCCAAGGAGGGGCAAGGGCACGCGTCATGTGTGTGTGCATGATGTCTGTTTGACCGCAAATACATTCGAAACTTGAGTCAGAAATAAATCAAAAACGGACTAAAAACGAATATTTGTTGGTTTGCTACCGCGTGTTGGGTCGCGGTTTGTGTCTGTTTATCCGCAAATGAACGTGGACGGACTATTTAAAGTCGTGCGCTGGAGTTGCCTTACCTCACGGCCCCATCACCATTACGTTTACGCGATCGACCAGGCGGGCGCAACAAACACGTCGATCTCTGGGATTCGATTTCAAGTGCAAATTTACATATACGTGACGGCGATGTCCGGGGGAACATCAGAATATTTAAGCGGGGAGTTCAAATCTCGCCACTCGGACGGGACAGCGACCGCCGGCAATTTGGGTGCGATCTCGCAGCAATGTGGTGACTGACAGGTGCGCGCCTGGCTTGACTAACCATTTACTTATGCACCGATGCCTGTACTGACATCAGTTTGATACGTTAAAATGTAGGGCCCGAGCGAGCACGGACATGAGCGCGACCCGTTGTACGTACGTACACTCTGGAGCTGTATACAAAAGGGAAATAATTGCACGGCCTTTTCTGGCCAGATCCAAAGGAAACACCCTAGCTACAATGTCAAGCTTTAGCTCTTGGATCAAGAGGTTAATTCCGGCCAGATCCAAAGGAAACACCCTAGCTACAATGCAAGCTTTAGCTCTTGGATCAAGACGCGTTAAAGATGTCCATTCGACGGTTCAGACGTAATTTTTCCGTAAATCGAAGACAAATTGAAGGTGATTTCACGGGAGTCCTGTCTATCACCGTAAAACCATCCTTAGTTTGTGTGACTATCCTTGCGTATCAAAAACCCATCTCCCGTGCCCGAGTGATTTCCCGCTAGCATTCATGCCAACCCAAAGCGAACGCGTGTGCTCACAAGAGGTGGCATTAAAGTGGCTCCTTGACCGAGAACGCCGCCCACTGCGTCATGATACGTCTCCAATGTACCGATAAGTTTTGAATTATCCATGCCATATTTAACCATGTTTACAATATTTTTATATGGTTTTGATGTACTTTATATTATTTAAATAAACCGATCTGGACTCGAATTGATTTCAGTAGAATTACAATTGTGTTGTTTTTGTCTAAAAAACTAAAAGTTTTCGGAATTGCTCGAAAATTTTAAGCTATTTTTTCGGAACATATAAGAAATACTAGAGCGAAGAACCACCGGAGAGGGGCCACCAGTTGCCCACAAGGCAACAGGGTGCATCATGATGCCTTGTGCCCCCATGGCTCCGTTTCGCGTGATTCCAACGCTGAAAAATTCTATATATTGATAAACCCCAGAAATTAAACTAGAACTTATACTCCGCCGCCGCAAGCCTATGTTTCAAAGCGATCTCATCCGGATCCCTATTCCGGCACCTTGTCGGAGGGGGCAATCATCACCGAAGGCCATCTTCATCATCCCGGCGGGCTCGATGACGAAGAGGAAGTACCATTGGGGTTGAGGTTATGTATCGGTACCTATGTGTTTGATCCTTCTCTCTCGTGTTCTTGAGATGTCACTATATCGATATATCACGGGCTTTGTTAATATAGTTGGATCATATGGTGTTCTTCCTTTGATATCCTGTTGTGATGAATTGAATCATTCCCTTTGAGGTTTCGGTATGTCAGACCGAATATTTTATTTAAGATCACTTGATGTATATCTTACATGTGGATACCCTGGTGACAATGGGGTGTTCTATCGATTCAATTGATATATATTTTGGTACTCAACTTGTGGATTCCCATGGTGATAATAGGGTAATCTATGCATATGGGTTGATACATGTTCTTGCCCTAATTACTTAGATTGAAATCTTGGGGTACTCTTTGAAATTCTTTGTGTTGGATTAAATATGATGAATCTGGAATTATTTGATGGATGTCGAATAATTAACCCACAGATACTTGAGGTGACATTTGAGTATCTAGGTGATATTAAAATTTATTGATATGTATCATAGGTATTATTCCAGTACGAACTCTAGGGATGTTTGTCACATTTATAGGAATGACTCAATAGATTGATCGAAAAAGATAGCTTTGAGGTGGTTTTGCTACCTACAATAATTTCATCTTATGTTCTTCGGTAGATATGAACTTTGGAGTGATTCTTTGTCGCGCATTGAGGGATGATCATATGATTAAATTATGTTAGCAATATTGAGAGATTGCACTAGTGAAAGTATGAACCCTAGGCCTTATTTTCAGGCACTTATATAACATTTTGTTCGTTGTTTACTACTTGTTATCTTGTTATTTTATATTTTCACATTACGAAAACCTATTTCTACTGTCCATATTGTACTTGTATCACCATCTCTTCGCCGAACTAATGCACCTATACTATTTGACATTGTATTGGGTGTGTTGAGGACACAACAAATTTCTTGTATTTAATTGTAGGGTTGTTTGCGAGAGACCATCTTCATCCTACATCTCCCACGGGTTGATAAACCTTAGGTCATTCACTTAAGGGAAATTTGTTGATGCCCTACTAAACTTTGTACTTGGAGGCCCAACAACGCCTACAAGAATAAAGTTATGTAGTAGACATCAAGCTCTTTTCTCGCACCATTGCCGGGGAAGTGAGTGCTTGAAGCTATATCTTTAGATCTTGCAATTTAATTTTTTAGTTTCTTGTTTTTCACTAGTTTAGTTTTATACAAGAAAACTAAAAAACTAGAGTTTAGGTGGCCTCATATGTTTCACCTCTATAATGTCTTTCGTGGAAATGATGGTTCAAAAAATTGTGCCAAAGTGCTAGAAAAGAATTTAATAAAATGTTTGACATTAAATATAGGATGATAAACATGATTGCAATGTTTTTAATATGAATTCTATGAATATCCATGATGTTAATGATATGCAAAGCCACAAGCTTGGGGATGCTATGTTTGGTGAAGATGATATTTTGAGTCCCTCAAGTTTTGATGAGCAAATTTATTATGATGATGGCATGCCTCTTATCTATGATGATGATTGTGGTGATGACATGCATGCTATAAAGAGTAACGAGAACCATGAAAATTGTCACCATAATTTTAATTTTGAATTCGATTATGTCAATCAAGTGCCACATGATAGTTATTTCGTTGATTTTTCTGCCCCTATTATGAATGAGAAGAAATTTACAGATGTGGAGAGTAATTAAAATCTTATGCTTATGTATCATAAAAAAAAGCTTTATGTGTTAGTTATTTTAGGGAATTCCTTCACGATGCTACTAAAATTATTATGAGGGAGTAACATATGCTTGCTGCTATTGCAATAATATCAAGTTTCCTCCCTATGTGTTCAACGTATTGAAGTCATGCTTATTTTTCCTTCCTATGCAAATTTATTCTTTCTATAATAAATTGTTTTCTTGCAAAATCCCTATGCATAGGAAGTGGGTTAGACTTAAAAGTGCGTGTCACGTGATTCATGATGCTCTTTTGCATGTTTAATTTACTATTCTTATGTGAGCATCATTGAAATCGTCATGCCTAGCTAAAAGGCTTTAGACAAAAGCGCTTGTTGGGAGACAACCCAATACTCATACCTATTGTTTTTGTGTGTTCACATGATTAAGATACTGTAATAATCATGTTTTGCACCTTTTATTTCAATAACGTGTCAAATAAAGCCTTTCAGATAGTGTGGATACTTGTTGGTTTGATTCCGTGCAGAACCAGAAATTTTTGTGTACAATAGATGAATTATCTGATTTTCCTAGATTATCAAAATATTATGAAATTTTTACATAGTATTGCATTGCAAATTTCCTACATTGTCCTAGTTGTTTACAATTTTCAGAGATAGGGAAGTATGGTTTTAGTCCAGATCTTTACTGACTATTTCATTTTTGATAGATTCTATTTTGCATGCATAATTTGCTTGTTTGAGTGTTTTCATAGCTTATATAATGATACAAATTATTGGAATGATAGAATACAATAGGTATTATGTGAGAACAATTATGAATCTTGTCTTGATAGTACCTAAGTGAATGATCTATCTTTATTACAATAAACCATCTCACGAAGTTCCCCTGAGTTTTGTGTGATTAAAGTTTTCAAGTTTTTGGTAAGATACTGATACGAGGAGAATAAGGAGCAGCAAGACGCTAAGCTTGGGGATTCCCAAGTCACCCCTGACATAATATCCAAGGAATACTCAAGTGTCTAAGCTTGGGGATGCCCCCGGAAGGCATGCCCTTTTTCGTCTTCAGTACTATCGAGATATCTTACTTGGAGCTATATTTTTATTCGACACATCATATGTGTTTTGTTTGGAGCATCATTTGATTTTGTTTTTTACTTGCCTCATATTATTTATAATCATGTTTTTGAATAAAAAGTACCAAGAATTGCCTTGGGATGCTTGAATTTCATGTTTGATGTGTGTTGTTAAAAAACAAAAACTTTTGTTGTAGTATTTGAATTTATTTATTTTAGTGGAACATCGAAACTTTTTGAAATGCTTACACAATACTCTCATACAAAATATTTATGATGTCCTAAAATTTCATAATGTTTGGAGATACATAAGTACATTGTTAAATTAGTTGCTACACACTATTATGTTTCGACAGGATATGGTCATAGTTATGTTATCTACTTATCCTAGAGTTTTCATGGCTTATATTGCTAGATATAACTTTTGTAAATGATAGTATATAGTAACTAATGTTTGAAAATTATTATTCAACTTGTCTTGGTAGTACATGAAGTGTTGATTCATTCTTATGTGTACTAATCTATCTCACAAGTTTTTTTCAAGTTTTATGTGGATGAAGATTTTGAGACTTAGGTGAAACCGGGATATGAGAGGAATTAACAAATCAAATAAGATCAAATCAATATTACAAGAAGTCTCAAGCATCTAAGCTTGGGGATGCCACACATCCCACTTCTCTTCGTCAACAAATATCGGTTAGCCTATGTTGATCCTAAGTTATCATTCGTTCACATGATATGTGCTTTTCTTGGAGTGTATTTTTTCTTTGCCGTTTGAAATATATCTCAGATCTGAAAATATTTGTCTAGAGAGAGTCCTCACATAGATACTTAATTGTTTGACTATGCATTGATCTTCACTTATATCTTTTGAGAGTAGTTTGATGATTACTCTTATGCTTCACTTATATCCTAAGAGTAAATTGTGAATGAACGATATATAATAATCAATGTGTTTTATGCTTAGTAGTAGTTTCACATTTGGTTTATAAAGTAAACTTTATTGAAGTCTCACAATCACAATATTGGTCATACAAGCAATTCATGAATCATTAGTATAAGAAAGAGAACGTTTACATACTTGTGATGTTACACATATTCATAGTGTGAGTACCAAAAGATGTAAAGTTGATAATGATAGTCCCACATACTTGTGGCACTGCCGCCTTGCTCATATCGGTGTTAAGCGCATGAAGAAGCTCCATACTGATGGACTATTAGATTCTCTTGACTTTGAATCATTTGACACATGCGAACCGTGCCTCATGGGCAAGATGACTAAGACTCCATTCTTGGTAATAATGGAGAGAACGACCGACTTATTGGAAATAATACATACTGATGTGTGTGGTCCAATGAACGTTGAAGCTCGCGGTGGCTACCGTTATGTTCTCACTCTCACCGATGATTTGAGTAGGTATGGGTATATCTACTTGATGAAGCATAAATCTGAGACATTTGAAAAGTTCAAGGAATTTCAGAGTGAGGTTGACAATCAGCGTGACAGAAAAATTAAGTGTCTACGATCTGATCATGGAGGAGAATATTTGAGTCACGAGTTTGGCACACACCTAAGGAAGTGTGGAATCATTTCACAACTAACGCCGCCTGGCACACCGCAACGCAACGGAGTGTCTGAACGTCGTAATCGCACTTTATTAGATATGGTACGATCTATGATGTCTCTTACCGACTTACCGCTGTCGTTTTGGGGATACGCATTAGAAACTGCAACATTCACTTTAAATAGGGCACCGTCTAAATCCGTTGAGACGACACCGTATGAACTATGGTTTGGAGAGAAACCTAAGTTGTCGTTTCTTAAAGTTTGGGGTTGCGATGCTTATGTGAAGAAACTTCAACCACAGAAGCTCGAACCCAAAGCGGAGAAATGTGTATTCATAGGATACCCTAAGGAAACTATTGGGTATACCTTCTATATTAGATCCGAAGGTAAAACCTTTGTTTCCAAGAATGGATCCTTTCTAGAGAAAGAGTTTCTCTCGAAAGAAGTAAGTGGGAGGAAAGTAGAACTTGATGAGGTAATTACACCCCCTCTCGAACAGGAAAGTAGCGCAGCGTGGGAAATTGTTCCTGTGGCGCCTACACCAATTGAAGAGGAAGTTAATGATAATGATCATGAAGCTTCGGATCTAGTTACTACTGAACCGCGAAGGTCCACAAGGGCACGCTTCGCACTAGAGTGGTACGGCAACCCTGTGATGGAAATCATGTTGTTAGACAACGGTGAACCTTCTAACTATGAAGAAGCAATGGCGGGCCCGGATTCCAACAAATGGCTTGAAGCTATGAAATCCGAGATAGGATCCATGTATGAGAACAAAGTATGGACTTTGGTGGACTTGCCCAATGACCGGCGAGCCATAGAAAATAAATGGATCATCAAGAAGAAGACCGATGCAAACGGTAATGTGACCGTTTATAAAGCTCGACTTGTCGCAAAGGGTTTTTGACAAATTCAAGGAGTTGACTACGAAGAGACTTTCTCTCCCGTAGCGAAGATGAAATCAGTCCGAATCATGTTAGCAATTGCCGCATTTTATGATTATGAAATTAGGCAAATGGACGTCAAAACAACGTTCCTTAACGGGAATCTTAAGGAAGAGTTGTATATGATGCAACTAGAAGGTTTTGTCGACTCTAAGGGTGCTAACAAAGTGTGCAAGCTCCAGCGCTCCATCTATGGGCTGGTGCGAGCATCTCGGAGTTGGAACATTCGCTTCAATGAGGTGATTAAAGCGTTTGGGTTCATACAGGTTTACGGAGAAGCATGTCTGTACAAGAAAGTGAGTGGGAGCTGTGTAGCTTTCCTCATACTGTATGTGAATGACATATTATTAATGGGGAATAATATAGAGATGTTGGTGAGCATAAAGGCCTATTTGAACAAGAGTTTTTCGATGAAGGACCTTGGAGAAGCTGTGTACATATTAGGCATTAAGATCTATAGAGATAGATCGAGACGCCTCATAGGTCTTTCGCAAAGTACATACCTTGACAAGATATTGAAGAAGTTCAATATGGAAAACTCAAAGAAGGGGTTCTTGCGAGTTTTGCAAGGTGTGAGATTGACTAAGACTCAGTCACCGACCACGGCAGCAGATAGAGAGAAGATGAGTATTGTCCCCTACGCTTCAGCTGTAGGCTCTCTAATGTATGTCATGCTATGTACCAGACCTGACATAAACCTTGCCATAAGTTTGGTAGGGAGGCACCAAAGTGATCCCGGTATGGAACACTAGACAGTGGTCAAGAATATCCTTAAGTACCTAAAGAGGACTAAGGAGATGTTTCTCGTTTATGGAGGTGACGAAGAGCTCGTCGTAAAGGGTTATGTCGATGCTAGCTTCGACACAGATCCGGATGACTCTAAGTCACAAACCAGATACGTGTATGTTTTGAATGGTGGGGCAGTGAGCTGGTGCAGCAGCAAGCAAGAAGTCGTGGCAGCATCTACATGTGAAACGGAGTACATAGCTACTTCAGAAGCGGCTCATGAAGGAATTTGGATGAAGGAGCTCATCACCGACCTTGGACTGGTTCCAAGCGCGTCGGGTCCAATGACACTCTTGTGTGATAACACTGGGGCCATTGCGATAGCCAAGGAGCCCAGGTTTCACCGAAAGACCAAGCACATCAAACACCGCTACAACTCCATCCACGACCATGTCCAGAGTGGAGTAATAGATATTTGTAAAGTACACTCAGATCTGAATATTGCAGACCCGTTGACTAAACCTCTTCCTCGAGCAAAACATGATCAACACCATAGTGCTATGGGTATTCGATACTCTAGTGCAAGTGGGAGACTGTTGGAAATATGCCCTAGAGGCAATAAGAAAATGGTTGTTATCATATTTCCTTGTTCATGATAATCGTTTATTGTTCATGCTATAATTGTATTAAGAGGAAACAGTAATACATGTGTGAATAAATATATCACAATGTGTCCCTAGCAAGCCTCTAGTTGGCTAGCTCGTTGATCAATAGATGATCATGGTTTCCTGATCATGGACATTAGATGTCATTGATAGCGGGATCACATCATTGGGAGAATGATGTGATGGACAAGACCCAATCCTAAGCATAGCACTAGATCGTATTGTTCGTATGCTAAAGCTTTTCTAAGGTCAAGTGTCTTTTCCTTCGACCGTGAGATTGTGCAACTCCCGGATACAGTAGGAGTGCTTTGGGTGTATCAGACATCACAACGTAACTGGGTGACTATAAAGGTGCACTACGGGTACCTCTGAAAGTGTGTGTAGGCTTGGTACGAATCGAGATCGGGATTTGTCACTCCGTGTGACGGAGAGGTATCTCTGGGCCCACTCGGTAGAACATCATCCTGAGCTCAATGTGACTAAGGAGTTAGTCACACGATGACGTGTTGCGGAACGAGTAAAGAGACTTATCGGTAACGAGATTGAACAAGGTATATGTATACCGACGATCGAATCTCGGGCAAGTTCTATACCGACAAACAAAGGGAATTGTATACGGGATTGATTGAATCCTTGACATCGTGGTTCATCTGATGAGATCATCATGGAACATATGGGAGCCACCATGGGTATCCAGATCCCGCTGATGGTTATTGGCCGGAGAGCGTCTCGGTCATGTCTGCATGTTTCCCGAACCCGTAGGGTCTACACACTTAAGGTTCGATGACGCTAGGGTTATAGGGAAATGTTATACGAGGTTACCGAAAGTTGTTCGGAGTCCCGGATGAGATCCCGGACGTCACGAAGAGCTCCGGAATGGTCTGGAGGTAAAGATTGATATATAGGATGGATGGTTTTGGACACCGGAAATGTTTTGGGCGTCACCGGTAGCGTACTGGGACCACCGGGACCAACGGAAATGGTCCCGGGGGTCCACCGGGAGGGGCCACCAGGCCCAAGAGGTAACATGGGCCATAAGGGGGAGGGAAACCAGCCCAAAGTGGGCTGGTGCGCCTCCCACAAGTGGCCCAAGGCGCAGGAGGGAGAGAAAGGGGGGAAACCCTAGCGCTGGTGGGCCTAAAGCCCACCTAAGGGGTGCGCCACCCCCTCCCCCTGCCCTAGTCGTCACACCTCCCATCTGGGGGGCTGCCGCACCACCTAGGGGGGAAACCCTAGGGGTGGCACCCCTTCCCCTCCTCTTATAAATAGAGAGGGGTTTAGGGCTGTTTTGCACACGGTTTCTTCTCCTCTCGGCGCAGCCCTGCTCCCCTCCTTCCTCCTCCTCCCATGGTGCTTGGCGAAGCCCTGCCGGGAGCCCTCGTCTCCCCATCGACACCATGCCGTCGTGCTGCCGGAGATCTTCCCCAACCTCTCCCTCCTCCTTGCTGGATCAAGGTGCGGGAGATGTCACCGGGCTGCACGTGTGTTGAACGCGGAGGTGCCGTGGTTCGGCACTAGATCGGAATCACACCGCGATCTTAATCGTTGCTAGTACGACTCCATCAACCGCGTTCTAGTAACGCTTCCGCTTAGCGATCTTCAAAGGTATGAAGATGCACTCACCCCTCTCTCGTTGCTGGTCTCTCCATAGGAAGATCTGAATATGCGTAGGAATTTTTTTGAATTTACGATACGTTACCCAACACCTTCTGCCCGCCTATATCCATTTAACTTCCTCATGTGCTGATGAACCTAATACGGTGCCCCGAGCGCCATAAGTCTGTTCATGCGTTGGCCGACATTAAGGACATCTCCGTGTGGATCCTTGCATCCGCATAATATTTAAATGTATGCACGCGTCGAGCCAGAACCACACCTCACATGCACTCTGTTGTCTCCAACTTCTCCTTGTACAACACCCACCGTGCCCTCCAGTAAACATAAGAAGGAGTTTTACGGCATTGCAACGACCTGGTTTCCCGGCAAGCCAACCTCATACAAGTTGGTTTGCCCGCTGATACATCTCCAACGTATCTATAATTTTTGATTGTTCCATGCTATTATATTATCAACTTGGGATGTCTTATATGCATTTATATGCCATTTTATATCATTTTTGGGACTAACCTATTAACTCAGTGCCTAGTGCCAGTTTCTGTTTTTTCCGTGTTTTTGACCTTTTTCAGGAAAGAATATTAAACGGAGTCCAAACGGAATAAAACCTGCGGGATGATTTTTTTCCATAACAGAAGATACCCACAAGACTTGAGAATTGATACGTCTCCAACGTATCTATAATTTTTTATGGTTCCATGTTATTATCTTGTCAACTTTGGATGTTTTATATGCATGAATATGCTATTTTATATCTTTTTGGGGACTAACCTATTAACTCAGTGCCAAGTGCCAGTTTTTGTTTTTTCCGTGTTTTTGGCCCATTTTCAGACGGAGTCCAAATGGAATGAAACTTTACGATGATTTTTTGGACCAAAGGAGACCCCCGAAGCTTTGGGAGAAGGCCAGATGGGCCATGACGGAGTCACAAGCCCTCACTCCGCCACCACCACCCCAGTGGTGGCGCGCAGGCTTGTGACCTCCTCGTAGGCCCAACTGACGCAATTCCACCACCATAAATTCCTATAAATTCAGAAACCCCCAGAAAGAAACCTAGATCGGGAGTTCCGCCACCGCAAGCCTCTGTAGCCACCAAAAACCAATCTGGAGCCCGTTCCCGCACCCTGCCGGAGGGGTTATCCATCTCGAGTGTCCATCTTCATCATCCCGACGATCTCCATGACGAGGAGGGAATAGTTCTCCCTCGGGGCTGAGGGTATGTACCAGTAGCTATGTGTTTGATCTCTCTCTCTCTCTCTCTCGTGTTCTTGAGATGTCTTGATCTCGAAGTACCATGGATTTTGCTACTATAGTCGGATCTTATGATGTTCTTCCCCCTCTCCCTCTTGTAATGAGTTGAGTTTCCCCTTTAGAGTTATCTTATCAGATTGAGTCTTTGAGAACACTTGATGTATGTCTTGCACGTGTCTATCTGCTGTGATCAACTTGCGGGTTTGTGACAATTGGGAACCTATGCATATGGGTTGGCACACGTGGATTCATGTGAGTACTTGATGTATGTTTTGGTGATCAACTTGCGGGTTCATGACATTGGGAACCTATGCACAGGGGTTGGCACACGTTTTGACTCTCTGGTAGAAACTTTGGGGCACTCTTTGAAGTTCTATGTGTTGGTTGAATAGATGATTCTGAGATTGTGTGATGCATATCATATAATCATACCCACGGATACTTGAGGTGACAATGGAATATCTAGGTGACATTAGGGTCTTGGTTGATATGTATCTTAAGGTGTTATTCTAGTACGAACTCTATGATGGATCGAACGGAAAGAATAGCTTCGTGTTATTTTACTACAGACTCTTGAATAGATCAATCAGAAAGAATAACTTTGTGGTGGTTTCGTACCCGACAATAATCTCTTCATTTGTTCCCCGCTATTAATGACTTTGGAGTGACTCTTTGTTGCATGTTGAGGGCTAGTTATATGATCCAATTATGTTATCATTGTTGAGAGAACTTCACTAGTGAAAGTATGAACCCTAGGCCTTGTTTCCACACTTTGCAATACCGTTCGTGCTCACTTTTACCATGTGTTACCTTGCTGTTTTTGTAATTTCAGATTAGAGAAACCTATATCTACCATCCATATTGCACTTGTTTCACCATCTCTTCGCCGAACTAGTGCACCTATACAATTTTTCATTGTATTGGGTGTGTTGGGGACACAAGAGACTCTTTGTTATTTGGTTGCAGGGTTGCTTGAGAGAGACCATCTTCATCCTATGCCTCCCGCGGATTGATAAACCTTAGGTCACCCACTTGAGGGAAAATTGCTACTGTCCTACAACCCTCTGCACTTGGAGGCCCAACAACGTCTACAAGGAGAAGGTTGCGTAGTAGACATCAAGAACCAAGGCAGGAGGTCTCGTGGGAGGTCACGAGCCCCCTAGGCACGCCCCAGGGGGGCGCCTATCAGGCTCGTGGACCCCCCTTGCCTCCTTTGCCCTACCTCTTTCGCCTATAAATTCCCAAAAATCCCGAAACCAACACAGAGAGCCACGAAAATACTTTTCCGCCGACGCAAGCTTCTGACTCCGCGAGATCCCATCTGGGGAGCGTTCCGATGCCCTGCCGGAGGGGGATTCGGACACGAGGCTTCTTCATCAACACCATTGCCTCTCCGATGATGCGTGAGTAGTTCACCATAGACCTTCGGGTCCATAGCTAGTAGCTAGATGGCTTCTTCTCTCTCTTGGATCTTCAATACAAAGTTCTCCATGATCTTCATGGAGATCTATCCGATCTAACTTTCTTTTGCGGTGTGTTTTTCGAGATCCGATGAATTGTGGATTTATGATCAGATTATCTATGATTATTATTTGAGTCTCCACTGATTTCTTATATGCATGATTTCGTATCCTTGTAATTCTCTTCGAGTTATGGGTTTCGTTTGGCCAACTTGATCTATAATTCTTGCAATGGGAGAAGTGCTTGGTTTTGGGTTCATACCGTGCGGTGTCCTCACCTAGTGACAGAAGGGGTAGCGAGGCACGCATCATGTTGTTGCCATCAAGGGTAAAAGGATGGGGTTTATGTCATATTGCATGAATTTATCCCTCTACATCATGTCATCTTGCTTAAGGCGTTGCTCTGTTTGTTATGAACTTAATACACTAGATGCATGCTGGATAGCGGTCGATGTGTGGAGTAATAGTAGTAGATGCAGAAAGTATCGGTCTACTTGTCTCGGACGTGATGCCTATATGTATGATCATTGCCTTAGATATCGTCATGACTTTGCGCGATTCTATCAATTGCTCGATAGTAATTCGTTCACCCACCGTAGTAGTTGCTATCATGAGAGAAGCCTCTAGTGAACACTATGGCCCCCGGGTCTATTTGACACATTATATTTTCAGATCTACATACAAAAATACCTTGTTGCACTTTTACTTTTATTTACCTTTCATCTCTATCAGATCTCACCTTGCAAGTAATCGTGAAGGGATTGACAACCCCTTTATCGCGTTGGGTGCAAGTTTGTTTGTTTTTGCGTAGGTTCATTGGTGCCCCATCTTGATACTCCTAATGGATTGAGACCTTGGTTTTCATACTGAGGGAAATACTTATCTCTACTTTGCTGCATCACCATTTCCTCTTCAAGGGAAAAAGCAACGCAAGCTCAAGAAGTAGCAAGAATAATTTCAGGCGCCGTTGCCGGGGAGTATTCAACTGAAGCATATCTACCAAGTACCTATCGCAAACTCATCTCTTGGAGTTACATTATTTGCCATTTCCCTCTCATTTTTCTCTCCCCCACTTCTAAAAAACAAAATTTGCAAAAATATTTGCCTTTTTTCGTTCGCCCTTTCTTTTGCTTGCTTTCAGTTTGCTTGTGTGCTTGTGTGCTTGCTAAGTCACCATGTATGAAAACACTAAATTGTGTGACTTATCAAACACTAATAACAATGATTTTATTAGTACTCCAATTGCTCCCGCCACTAGTGCGGATTCGTATGAAATTAATGATGCCTTGTTGAATCTTGTTATGAAAGAGCAATTTTCCGGCCTTCCCAATGAAGATGCCGCATCCCATCTTAATACCTTTATTGAGTTATGCGATATGCAAAAGAAGAAAGATGTGGATAATGATATGATTAAATTGAAGCTATTTCCGTTCTCATTACGAGATTAAGCAAACACTTGGTTTTCATACCCAAAAATAGTATTGATTAATGGAACAAGTGTAAAGATGCCTTTATTTCCAAGTATTTTCCACCTGCTAAGATTATCTTTCTCCGTAATGATATGATGAATTTTAAGCAACTAGATCATGAACATGTTGCACAATCTTGGGAAAGAATAAAATTGATGATTAGAAATTGTCCCGCTCATGGCCTGAGTCTTTGGATGATTATACAAATTTTCTATGCTTGTTTGAATTTTGCTTCTAGCAATATCTTGGATTCCGCCTCTGGTAAAGATGCCTTTATGAAATATTACACATAGGATGTCAAAACATTGTTTTCTCGACGGTTTCCTTGAGCAAACATTGTATGTGATACAACCAGGAGGTTTTGTCGATCCTAAAGATACTAGCAAGTATGCAAGCTCCAGCGATCCTTCAATGGACTGGTGCAAGCATCTCGGAGTTGGAATATACACTTTCATGAGATGATCAAAGATTTTGGGTTTGTACAAGGTTTATGAGAAACTTTTATTTCCAAAGATGTGAGTGGGAGCACTATAGAATTTCTGATAAGTATATGTGGTTGACATATTGTGGATCAGAAGTAATGTAGAATTTCTGTAAAGCATACAAGGTTGTTTGAAAGGAGTTTTCAAAGGAATACCTGGATTGTGCTACTTGAACATTGAGCATCAAAGATCCATGGAGATAGATCGAAAGAGCTTAATAGAAGTTTCAACAAGATGCGGGCCTTGACAAGTTTTTGAAGGAGTTCAAAATAGATCAGCAAAGAAGGAGTTCTTGGTTGCGTTGTGAGGTGTGAATTTGAGTAAGACTCAAAAGCCGACCCCGGCAGAATAAAGAGAATAGACGAAGGTCGTCTTCTATGCCTTGGCCGTAGAATCTGAAGTATGCCATGCTGGGTACCGCACCTAATGTGTGCCTTGA
Source organism: Hordeum vulgare subsp. vulgare (assembly GCF_904849725.1). NCBI lineage: Eukaryota > Viridiplantae > Streptophyta > Magnoliopsida > Poales > Poaceae > Hordeum > Hordeum vulgare. The sequence goes on along the minus strand of NC_058522.1, from coordinate 497,840,240 downwards.
CTCAAAGTCTGTTGAGAGGTACAGAGAGTGATCCATGATTGAATCACTAGCAGCGGTCAAAATGTATCCTTAGTAACTGAGGTGGTTAAAAAGTTCTTCGTAAAGGGTTACGTCGATGCAAGCTTTGACACTAATCCGAATAACTATGAGTAGTGAAACAGATTCGTATAGTAGAGTAGATATTTGGAGTATTTCCGAATAGCACATAGTAACAGCATCTATAAGATGACATAAAGATTTGTAAAGAACACACGGATCTGAAAGTTTCAGAACCGTTGACTAAAACCTCTCTCACGAGCAAGACGTGATCAGACCCCATAACTATATGGGTGTTGGATTCGTTGGAATCACATGGTGATGTGAACTAGATTATTGACTCTAGTGCAAGTGGGAGACTGTTGGAAATATGCCCTAGAGGCAATAATAAATTAGTTATTATTATATTTCTTTGTTCATGATAATCGTTTATTATCCATGCTATAATTGTATTGATTGGAAACACAGTGCATGTGTGGATACATAGACAAAACATTGTCCCTAGTAAGCATCTAGTTGACTAGCTCGTTGATCAAAGATGGTCAAGGTTTCCTGACCATAGGCAAGTGTTTGTTGGAATTATGCCCTAGAGGCAATAATAAATATAGTTATTATTATAATTCCTGTATCAAGATAATCGTTTATTATGCATGCTATAATTGTATTGAATGAAGACTCATTTACATGTGTGGATACATAGACAAAACACTGTCCCTAGCAAGCCTCTAGTTGGCTAGCCAGTTGATCAAAGATAGTCAGTGTCTTCTGATTATGAACAAGGTGTTGTTGCTTGATAACTGGATCGCGTCATTAGGAGAATCACGTGATGGACTAGACCCAAACTAATAGACGTAGCATGTTGATCGTGTCATTTTGTAGCTACTGTTTTCTGCGTGTCAAGTATTTGTTCCTATGACCATGAGATCATATAACTCACTGACACCGAAGGAATACTTTGTGTCTATCAAACGTCGCAACGTAACTGGGTGACTATAAAGATGCTCTACAGGTATCTTTGAAGGTGTTAGTTGAGTTAGTATGGATCAAGACTGGGATTTGTCACTCCGTGTGACGGAGAGGTATCTCGGGGCCCACTCGGTAATACAACATCACACACAAGCCTTGCAAGCAATGTGACTTAGTGTAAGTTACGGGATCTTGTATTACGGAACGAGTAAAGAGACTTGCCGGTAAACGAGATTGAAATAGGTATGCGGATACTAACGATCGAATCTCGGGCAAGTAACATACCGAAGGACAAAGGGAATAACATACGGGATTATATGAATCCTTGACACTGAGGTTCAAACGATAAGTTCTTTGTAGAATATGTAGGATCCAATATGGGCATCCAGGTCCCGCTATTGGATATTGACCGAGGAGTCTCTCGGGTCATGTCTACATAGTTCTCGAACCCGCAGGGTCTGCACACTTAAGGTTCGACGTTGTTTTATGCGTATTTGAGTTATATGGTTGGTTACCGAATGTTGTTCAGAATCCCGGATGAGATCAAGGACATCACGAGGGTTTCCGGAATGGTCCGGAAATGAAGAATGATATATAGGATGACCTCATTTGATTACCGGAAGGTTTTCGGAGTTACCGGGAATGTACCGGGAATGACGAATGGGTTCCGGGAGTTCACCGGGGGGGGCAACCCACCCCGGGGAAGCCCATAGGCCTTGAGGGTGGCACAAGAGACCTTAGTTGGCTGGTGGGACAGCCCAAAAGGGCCCTATGCGAATTGGAAGAAAAATCAAAGAGAAAGAAAAAAAAAGAGGAGGTGGGAAGGGAAGGAAGGACTCCCACCCACCAAACCAAGTCCAACTCGGTTTGGGGGGGGGGACCTTCCCCCCTTTGCTCGGCCGACCCCCTTGGGGCTCCTTGAGCCCCAAGGCAAGGTCCCCTCTCTCCCACCTATATATACGGAGGTTTTAGGGCTGATTTGAGACGACTTTTCCACGGCAGCCCGACCACATACCTCCACGGTTTTTCCTCTAGATCGCGTTTCTGCGGAGCTCGGGCGCAGCCCTGCTGAGACAAGATCATCACCAACCTCCGGAGCGCCATCACGCTGCCGGAGAACTCTTCTACCTCTCCGTCTCTCTTGCTGGATCAAGAAGGCCGAGATCATCGTCGAGCTGTACGTGTGCTGAACGCGGAGGTGCTGTCCGTTCGGCACTAGATCGTGGGACTGATCGCGGGATTGTTTGCGGGGCGGATCGAGGGACGTGAGGACGTTCCACTACATCAACCGCGTTCACTAACGCTTCTGCTGTACGGTCTACAAGGGTACGTAGATCACTCATCCCCTCTCGTAGATGGACATCACCATGATAGGTCTTCGTGCGCGTAGGAAATTTTTTGTTTCCTATGCGACGTTCCCCAACAGTGGCATCATGAGCTAGGTTCATGCGTAGATGTCTTCTCGAGTAGAACACAAAAGTTTTTGTGGGCGGTGATGTGCGTTTTGCTGCCCTCCTTAGTCTTTTCTTGATTCCGCGGTATTGTTGGATTGAAGCGGCTTGGACCGACATTACTCGTACGCTTACGAGAGACTGGTTTCATCGCTACGAGTAACCCCGTTGCTCAAAGATGACTGGCAAGTGTCGGTTTCTCCAACTTTAGTTGAATCGGATTTGACCGAGGAGGTCCTTGGATGAGGTTAAATAGCAACTCATATATCTCCGTTGTGGTGTTTGCGTAAGTAAGATGCGATCCTACTAGATACCCATGGTCACCACGTAAAACATGCAACAACAAAATTAGAGGACGTCTAACTTGTTTTTGCAGGGTATGCTTGTGATGTGATATGGCCAACGATGTGATGTGATATACTGGATGTATGAGATGATCATGTTGTAATAGATAATATCGACTTGTACGTCGATGGTACGGCAACCGGCAGGAGCCATAGGGTTGTCTTTATACTAACGTTTATGCTTGCAGATGCGTTTACTATTTTGCTAGGATGTAGCTTTAGTAGTAATAGCATGAGTAGCACGACAACCCCGATGGCGACACGTTGATGGAGATCATGGTGTGGCGCCGGTGACAAGAAGATCGTGCCGGTGCTTTGGTGATGGAGATCAAGAAGCACGTGATGATGGCCATATCATGTCACTTATGAATTGCATGTGATGTTAATCCTTTTATGCACCTTATTTTTCTTAGAACGACGGTAGCATTATGAGGTGATCTCTCACTAAAATTCCAAGACGAAATTGTGTTCTCCCCGACTGTGCACCGTTGCTACAGTTCGTCGTTTCGAGACACCACGTGATGATCGGGTGTGATAGACTCCACGTTCACATACAACGGGTGCAAAACAGTTGCGCACGCGGAACACTCGGGTTAAGCTTGACGAGCCTAGCATGTGCAGACATGGCCTCGAAACACATGAGACCGAAAGGTCGATCATGAATCATATAGATGATATGATTAGCATAGGGATGCTTACCACTAAAACTATACTCAACTCACGTGATGATCGGACTTGAGCTAGTGTAAGTGGATCATGAACCACTCAAATGACTAGAGAGATGTACTTTTTGAGTGGGAGTTTAGCGTATAATTTTGATTAAGTTAAACTCTAATTATCTTGAACATAGTCTAAGTCCACTTTGAATATATTTGTGTTGTAGATCATGGCTCACGCGACAGTCACCCTGAATTTTAATACGTTCCTAGAGAAAGCTAAGTTGAAAGATGATGGAAGCAACTTTGTAGACTGGGCTCGTAATCTTAAGCTAATCTTACAAGCTGGAAGAAGGATTATGTCCTTAATGCTGCGCTAGGAGATGAACCACCCGCTACGGCTGATCAGGATGTTAAGAACGCTTGGTCAGCACGTAAGGAGGACTACTCAGTAGTTCAATGTGCAGTCTTGTATGGCTTAGAACCGGGACTTCAACGTCGCTTTGAGCATCATGGAGCATTTGAGATGTTCCAGGAGTTGAATTTATCTTTCAGAAGAACGCCCGGATCGAGAGGTATGAGACCTCCGATAAATTCTATGCTTGCAAGATGGAGGAAAACTCGTCTGTCAGTGAACATGTGCTCAAAATGTCTGGGTACTCAAACCGTCTAGCTGAGCTGGGGACTGAACTCCCGCAAGAGGCTATCACTGACAGAATCCTTCAATCACTGCCGCCAAGCTATAAAGGCTTTGTGTTGAACTACAACATGCAAGGGATGAACAAGTCTCCCAGCGAGTTGTTTGCGATGATGAAAGTCGCAGAGTCTGAACTCCGTAAAGAGCATCAAGTGTTGATGGTGAATAAGACCACTAGTTTCAAGAGAAACGGCAAAGGCAAGAAGGGTAATTCAAAGAAGAGCGGCAAGCCTGTTGCCAATCCGACGAAGAAACCCAAAGCTGGACCTAAGCCAGAAACGGAGTGTTACTATTGCAAGGGTATGGGTCACTGGAAGCGCAATTGCCCCAAGTATCTGGCAGATAGGAAGGCAGCCAAAGAAAAATCAGGTATATTTGATATACAAGTTATTGATGTGTACTTAACCGGCTCTCGTAGTAGTGCCTGGGTATTCGATACCGGTTCTGTTGCTCATATTTGCAACTCGAAACAGGAACTGCGGAATAGACGAAGGTTGGCGAAAGATGAAGTGACGATGCGCGTAGGAAATGGTTCCAAGGTTGATGCAATCGCCGTCGGCACAGTTTCACTTCAGTTACCATCAGGATTAGTTATGAACTTAAATCATTGTTATTTAGTGCCTGCGTTGAGCATGAACATTATATCTGGATCTTGTTTATTGCGAGACAGTTACTCTTTTAAGTCTGAGAATAATGGTTGTTCTATTTCTATGAGTAACATCTTTTATGGTCATGCACCGAATGTGAGAGGATTGTTCATATTGAATCTTGATAGAGATACGCATATACATAACATTGAGACCAAAAGAGTTAGAGTAAACAATGATAGCGCCATATTTTTGTGGCGCTGCCGCTTGGGTCATATTGGTGTAAAGCGCATGAAGAAACTCCATGCTGATGGACTTTTGGAGTCACTTGACTTTGATTCACTTGACACGTGCGAACCATGCCTCATGGGCAAGATGACTAAGACTCCGTTCTCCGGAACAATGGAGCGTGCAAGTGACTTGTTGGAAATCATACATACCGATGTGTGTGGTCCAATGAGCGTGGAGGCACGCGGCGGATATCGTTATTTTCTCACCTTCACTGACGATTTAAGTAGATATGGTTATGTCTACTTGATGAAGCACAAGTCTGAAACATTTGAAAAGTTCAAGCAATTTCAGAGTGAAGTGGAAAATCATCGTAACAAGAAGATCAAGTTCCCGCGGTCTGATCGTGGGGGTGAATATCTGAGTTTCGGGTTTGGTACTCACTTAAGACAATGTGGAATTGTTTCGCAGTTAACACCGCCTGGAACACCACAGCGTAATGGTGTGTCCGAACGTCGTAATCGTACTTTGTTAGAAAGGGTTCTTGCCAGTTTTACAAGGTACGAGATTGAGTAAGACTCAGTGCCCAGCAAGTGATGAAGATAGAGAGCGTATGCGCTCCGTCCCCTATGCTTCAGCCATAGGTTCTATCATGTATGCAATGTTGTGCACTAGACCGGATGTTAGCCTGGTCATAAGTATGGCAGGTAGGTTCCAGAGTAATCCAGGAGTGGATCACTGGACAGCGGTCAAGAATATCCTGAAGTACCTGGAAAGGACTAAGGAGATGTTTCTCGTGTATGGAGGTGACGAAGAGCTCACCGTAAAAGGTTACGTCGATGCAAGCTTTGACACAGATCCGGACGACTCTAAGTCGCAAACCGGATATGTATTTATTCTTAATGGGGGTGCGGTAAGCTGGTGCAGTTCCAAGCAAAGCGTCGTAGCAGATTTTACATGTGAAGCAGAGAACATGGCTGCCTCGGAGGCGGCTAAGGAGGGTGTCTGGATGAAGCAGTTCATGACGGATCTTGGAGTTGTGCCAAGCGCACTGAATCCAATAACCTTGTTCTGTGACAACACGGGTGCCATTGCCTTAGCAAAGGAACCACGGTTTCACAAGAAGTCCAAACACATCAAACAACGCCTCAACCTCATCCGCGACTACGTCGAAGGAGAGGACGTAAATATATGCAAAGTGCACACGGATCTGAATGTAGCAGACCCGCTGACTAAACCTCTTCCACGGCCAAAGCATGATCAACACCAGAACTGTATGGGTGTTAGATTTATTACAATGTAATTCGCATGATGATGTGAGGGCTAGATTATTGACTCTAGTGCAAGAGGGAGACTGTTGGAATTATGCCCTGGAGGCAATAATAAATATAGTTATTATTATAATTCTTGTATCAAGATAATCGTTTATTATCCATGCTATAATTGTATTGAATGAAGACTCATTTACATGTGTGGATACATAGACAAAACACTGTCCCTAGCAAGCCTCTAGTTGGCTAGCCAGTTGATCAAAGATAGTCAGTGTCTTCTGATTATGAACAAGGTGTTGTTGCTTGATAACTGGATCACGTCATTAGGAGAATCACGTGATGGACTAGACCCAAACTAATAGACGTAGCATGTTGATCGTGTCATTTTGTTGCTACTATTTTCTGCGTGTCAAGTATTTGTTCCTATGACCATGAGATCATATAACTCACTGACACCGGAGGAATACTTTGTGTGTATCAAACGTCGCAACGTAACTGGGTGACTATAAAGATGCTCTATAGGTATCTCCGAAGGTGTTAGTTGAGTTAGTATGGATCAAGACTGGGATTTGTCACTCCGTGTGACGGAGAGGTATCTCGGGGCCCACTCGGTAATACAACATCACACACAAGCCTTGCAAGCAATGTGACTTAGTGTAAGTTACGGGATCTTGTATTACGGAACGAGTAAAGAGACTTGCCGGTAAACGAGATTGAAATAGGTATGCGGATACTAACGATCGAATCTCGGGCAAGTAACATACCGAAGGACAAAGGGAATGCCATACGGGATTATATGAATCCTTGACACTGAGGTTCAAACGATAAGTTCTTCGTAGAATATGTAGGATCCAATATGGGCATCCAGGTCCTGCTATTGGATATTGACCGAGGAGTCTCTCGGGTCATGTCTACATAGTTCTCGAACCCGCAGGGTCTGCACACTTAAGGTTCGACGTTGTTTTATGCGTATTTGAGTTATATGGTTGGTTACCGAATGTTGTTCGGAGTCCCGGATGAGATCACGGATGTCACGAGGGTTTCCAGAATGGTCCGGAAATGAAGATTGATATATAGGATGACCTCATTTGATTATCGGAAGGTTTTCGGAGTTACCGGGAATGTACCGGGAATGACGAATGGGTTCCGGGAGTTCACCGGGGGGGGCAACCCACCCCGGGGAAGCCCATAGGCCTTGAGGGTGGCATACCAGCCCTTAGTGGGCTGGTGGGACAGCCCAAAAGGGCCCTATGCGCATTGGAAGAAAAATCAAAGAGAAAAAAAAAGAGGAGGTGGGAAGGGAAGGAAGGACTCCCACCCACCAAACCAAGTCCAACTCGGTTTGGGGGGGGGGACCTTCCCCCCTTGGCTCGGCCGACCCCCTTGGAGCTCCTTGAGCCCCAAGGCAAGGTCCCCTCTCTCCCATCTATATATACAGAGGTTTTGGGCTGATTTGAGACGACTTTTCCACGGCAGCCCGACCACATACCTCCACGGTTTTTCCTCTAGATCGCGTTTCTGCGAAGCTTGGGCGGAGCCCTACTGAGACGAGATCATCACCAACCTCCGGAGCGCCGTCACGCTGTCGGAGAACTCTTCTACCTCTCCGTCTCTCTTGCTGGATCAAGAAGGCCGAGATCATCGTCGAGTTGTACGTGTGCTGAACGCGGAGGTGCCGTCCGTTCGGCACTAGATCGTGGGACTGATCGCGGGATTGTTCGCGGGGCGGATCGAGGGACGTGAGGACGTTCCACTACATCAACCGCGTTCACTAACGCTTCTGCTGTTCGGTCTACAAGGGTACTTAGATCACTCATCCCCTCTCGTAGAAGGACATCACCATGATAGGTCTTCGTGCGCGTAGGAAATTTTTTGTTTCCCATGCGACATTCCCCAACAGTGTTGTCACTTGATAACGGGATCACATCATTAGGAGAATCATGTGATGGACTAGACCCAAACTAATAGACGTAGCATGTTGATCGTTTCATTTTGTTGCTACTGTTTTCTGCGTGTCAAGTATTTGTTCCTATGACCATGAGATCATATAACTCACTGACACCGGAGGAATGCTTTGTGTGTATCAAACGTCGCAACGTAACTGGGTGACTATAAAGATGCTCTACAGGTATCTCCGAAGGTGTTCGTTGAGTTAGTATGGATCGAGACTGGGATTTGTCACTCCGTATGACGGAGAGGTATCTCGGGGCCCACTCGGTAATACAACATCACACACAAGCCTTGCAAGCAATGTGACTTAGTGTAAGTTGCGGGATCTTGTATTACGGAAAGAGTAAAGAGATTTGCCGGTAAACGAGATTGAAATAGGTATGCGGATACTGACGATCGAATCTCAGGCAAGTAACATACCGAAGGACAAAGGGAATGACATACGGGATTATATGAATCCTTGGCACTGAGGTTCAAATGATAAGATCTTCATAGAATATGTAGGATCCAATATGGGCATCTAGGTCCCGCTATTGTATATTGACCGAGGATTCTCTCGGGTCATGTGTACATAGTTCTCAAACACGCAGGCTCTGCACACTTAAGGTTCGACGTTGTTTTATGCGTATTTGAGTTATATGGTTGGTTACCGAATGTTGTTCGGAGTCCTAGATGAGATCACGGATGTCACGAGGGTTTCCGGAATGGTCCGGAAATGAAGATTGATATATAGGATGACCTCATTTGGTTACCGGAAGGTTTTCGTGCATTACCGGAAAGGTTTCGGGCTCATCGGTAGTGTACTGGGAGTGCCGGGAGGGGTGCCGGGGACCATTAGGAGGGGTGTCACGCCCCAAGGGGTCTCATGGGCTATGGGAAGAGATAAACCAGCCCCTAGTGGGCTGGAATAAGTTCCCACTAAGGCCCATAAGGTTTGAGAAGGAAAAAACACAAGGTGGAAAGAGTTTCCAAGTGGGAAGGTGGAATCCTACTCCAAGTAGGATTGGAGTAGGACTCCTCCACCTCCAATTTCGGCCAAACCTTTAGGTTTTGAGGCTGCCTCCTCCCCTCCCTCCCTCCTATATATAGTGGGGTTTTAGGGCTGATTTGAGAAAACTTTTGCCACGGCAGCTCGAGCACATACCTCCACGGTTTTTCCTCTAGATCGCGTTTCTGCGGAGCTTGGGCAGAGCCCTGCTGAGATTAGATCACCACCAACCTCCGGAGCGCCGTTACACTGCCGGAGAACTCATCTACCTCTCCGTCTCTCTTGCTGGATCAAGAAGGTCGAGATCATCGTCGAGCTGTACGTGTGCTGAACGCGGAGGTGTCGCCCGTTCGGCATTAGATCGGAGCGGATCGTGGGACGGATCGCGGGACGGTTCGTGGGACGGTTCGCGGGGCGGATGGAGGGACGTGAGGACGTTCCACTACATCAACCGCGTTCACTAACGCTTCTGTTGTGCGATCTACAAGGGTACGTAGATCGGAAATCCCCTCTCGTAGATGGACATCACCATGATAGGTCTTCGTGCGCGTAGGAAATTTTTTGTTTCCCATGCGACGTTCCGCAACAGTGGCATCATGAGCTAGGTTCATGCGTAGATGTCTTCTCGAGTAGAACACAAAAGTATTTGTGGGCGGTGATGTGTGTTTTGCTGCCCTCCTTAGTCCTTTCTTGATTCCGCGGTATTGTTGGATCGAAGCGGCTCGGACCGACATTACTCGTACGCTTACGAGAGACTGGTTTCATCGCTACGAGTAACTCCGTTGCTCAAAGATGACCGACGAGTGTCGGTTTCTCCAACTTTAGTTGAATCGGATTTGACCGAGGAGGTCCTTGGATGAGGTTAAATAGCAATTCATATATCTCCGTTGTGGTGTTTGCGTAAGTAAGATGCGATCCTACTAGATACCCATGGTCACCACGTAAAACATGCAACAACAATTAGAGGACGTCTAACTTGTTTTTGCACGGTATGCTTGTGATGTGATATGGACAACGATGTGATGTGATATATTGGATGTATGAAATGATCATGTTGTAATAGTTAATATCGACTTGCACATCGATGGTACGGCAACCGGCAGGAGCCATAGGGTTGTCTTTAAACTGACGTTTGTGCTTGCAGATGCGTTTACTATATTGCTAGGACGTAGATTTAGTAGTAATAGCATGAGTAGCACGACAACCCCGATGGAGACACGTTGATGGAGATCATGATGATGGAGATCATGGTGTGACGCTGGTGACAAGAAGATCGTGCCGGTGCTTTGGTGATGGAGATCAAGAAGCGCATGATGATGGCCATATCATGTCACTTATGAATTGCATGTGATGTTAATCCTTTATGCACCTTATCTTGCTTAGAACGTAGCATTATGAGGTGATCTCTCACTAAAATTTCAAGACGAAATTGTGTTCTCCCCGACTGTGCACCGTTGCGACAATTCTTCGTTTCGAGACACCACATGATGATCGGGTGTGATAGACTCAACGTTCACATACAACGGGTGCAAAACAGTTGCACACGCGGAACACTCGGTTTAAGCTTGACGAGCCTAGCATGTGCAGACATGGCCTCGGAACACATGAGACCGAAAGGTCGAGCATGAATCGTATAGTTGATATGATTAGCATAGAGATGCTTACCACTGAAACTATTCTCGACTCACGTGATGATCGGACTTGAGATAGTGGATTTGGATCATGTACCACTCAAATGACTAGAGAGATGTACTTTTTGAGTGGGAGTTCTTAAGTAATATGATTAATTGAACTAATTGTCATGAACATAGTCTAATGGTCTTTGCGAATTACGATGTAGCTTGCGCTATAGCTCTACTGTTTTTATATGTTCCTAGAGAAAATTTAGTTGAAAGTTGATAGTAGCAAACTTTGCAGACTGAGTTTGTAAAACCGAGGATTGTCCTCGTTGCTGCGCAGAAGGCTTATGTCCTTAATGCACCACTTTGTGTGCTGCACCTCGAGCGTCGTCTGTAGATGTTGTGAACATCCGACATACACGTTTATGATGACTACACGATAGTTTAGTACAAAATACTTACTGGCTTAGAAGCAAGGCGCCGAAGACGTTTTGAAACGTCACGGAACATAAGAGATGTTCTAAAGAGATGAAATTGTGATTTCATGCTTGTGCCCTTGTTAAGAGGTATGAGACCTCCGACAAGATTCTTTGTCCACGAAGTAAAGGAGAAAAGCTGAATCGTTGAGCGTGTGCTCGGATTATCTGAGTACGACAATCGCTTGAATCAAGTGGGAGTTGATCTTCCACATAACATAGTGATGGTTCTCCAAAGTCACTGCCGCCAAGCTGTGAGAGCTTCATGATGAACTATAACATATCAAGGATAGATACAATGATCCTTGAGCGATTCGCGATGTTTGACACTGCGAAAGTAGAAATCAAGAAGGAGCATCAATAGTTGATGGTTAGTAAAACCACTAAGTTTCGAGAAAGGCAAGGGCTAGAAGGGATACTTCGTGAAACGGCAAAGCAGTTGTTGCACTAATGAAGAGACCCCAGATTAAACCCAAGCCCGGGACTAAGTGCTTCTGTTGTGAGGGGAACGGTCACTGAGGCGGAGCAACTCTAGATACTTGGTAGATAAAGAAGGCTGGCAAAAGTCGAAAGAAGTATATTTGATATACATGATGTTGATGTGTACTTTACTAGTACTCCTAGTAGCACGAGGGTATTGGATACCGGTTCGGTTGCTAAGTGATTAGTAACACGAAATGAAAGCTACGGCATAAACAGAGACTAGCTAAAGGCGAGGTGACGATACGTGTTGGAAGTGTTTCCAAGGTTGATATGATCAAACGTCGCACGCTCCCTCTGCCATCGGGATTGGTGTTAAACCTAAATAATTGTTATTTGGTGCTTGCGTTAAGCATGAACATGATTGGATCGTGTTTATTGCAATACGATTATTCATTTAAAGAGAATAATGGTTACTCTATTTGCTTGAATAATCACCTTCAATGGTTTATTGAATCTCGATCGTAGTGTTACACATGTCCATGATATTGGTGCCAAAAGATACGAGGTAATGATGATAGTACCACTTACTTGTGGCACTGCCGCTTGAGTCATGTTGGTATAAATTGCATGAAGAGGCTCCATGCTGATGGATCTTTATACTCACTTGATTTTGAATTATTAGTGACATGCAAATCATACCACATGAGCAAGGCCTTGTTTTCATTGAGATGAAACAAGATAGTAACTTGTTGGAAGTGATACATTTTGATGTATGCAGTCCAACGGGTGCTGAGGCACGCAGTGGATATCATTATGTTCTTACTTCAATGACGATTCAAGTAGATTCAAGAGTATTTACTTAATGAATCACAAGTCTGAAATATTGAAAAGTTCAATTCTATTTCGGAGTGAAGTTCGTTGTAACAAGAGGATAAATTGTCTACGATATGATCATAGAAATGAATATCAGAGTTACGAGTTTTGGTATGCAGTTAAGACAATGTGGAAATTGTTTCGTAGTTCATGCCACCTGGAACATCATAGTGTGATGATGTGTCTGAACGTCATAGCCACGCACTATTTTGTATGGTGCATGCTATGATGTCTCTTATCGAATTACCACTATCGTTTATGGGTTATGCATTAGAGACAACTGCATTCACTTTAAATAGGGCACCGCGTATTTCCGTTGAGATGACACAGTATAGACTGAGGTTTAGAGAAATCTAAACTGTCGTTTCTTGAAAGTTTGGGGCTTCGACACTTATGTGAAAAAGTTTTAGTCTGATAAGCTCGAACCCAAAGCGGATAAATGCATCTTCATAGGATATCCAAAACAGTTGGGTACATCTCCTATCTCAGATCCGAAAGCAAAGTGTTTGTTTCTAGAAACGGATCCTTTCTCGAGGAAAGGTTTCTCTCGAAATAATTGAGTGGGAGGGTGGTAGAACTTGATGAGGTTATTGAACCATCACTTCAACCAGTGTGTAGCAGGGCGCAAGAAGTTGTTCCTGTGGCACCTACACCAATTGAAGTGAAAGCTGATGATGGTGATCATCGACCATCGGATCAAGTTACTACAAGCCTCGTAGGTTGACAAGGTTGCGTACTACTTCAGAGTGGTACGGTAACCCTGTCTTGGAGGTCATGTTGTTGAGCAACAGTGAACCTACGAGTTATGGAGAAAGCAATGGTGGGCCCGAATTCCGACAAATGGCTGGAAGCCATGAAATCCAAGAGAGGATCCATGTATGAAAACAAAGTGTAGACTTTGGAAGAACTACTTGATGGTCATAGGACTATTGAGTAAAGATGGATCTTTAAAAGGAAGACAGACGATGATCGTGATAAGTCACTATTAAGAAAAGCTCGACTTGTCGCAAAGATGTTTCCGACAAGATCAAACAATTGACTATGATGAGACTTTCTCACTCGTAGCGATGCTAAAAGTCTGTTAGAATTATGTTAGTAGTTGCTGCATTATTTATGAAATATTGCACATAGGATGTCAAAACATTGTTTCCTTGACGGTTTCCTTGAGCAAACATTGTATGTGATACAACCAGGAGGTTTTGTCGATCCTAAAGATACTAGCAAGTATGCAAGCTCCAGCGATCCTTCAATGGACTGGTGCAAGCATCTCGAAGTTGGAATATACACTTTGATGAGATGATCAAAGATTTTGGGTTTGTACAAGGTTTATGAGAAACTTTTATTTCCAAAGAAGTGAGTGGGAGCACTATAGAATTTCTGATAAGTATATGTGGTTGACATATTGTGGATCAGAAGTAATGTAGAATTTCTGTAAAGCATACAAGGTTGTTTGAAAGGAGTTTTCAAAGGAATACCTGGATTGCGCTACTTGAACATTGAGCATCAAAGATCTATGGAGATAGATCGAAAGAGCTTAATAGAAGTTTCAACAAGATGCGGGCCTTGACAAGTTTTTGAAGGAGTTCAAAATAGATCAGCAAAGAAGGAGTTCTTGGTTGCGTTGTGAGGTGTGAATTTGAGTAAGACTCAAAACCCGACCCCGGCAGAATAAAGAGAATAGACGAAGGTCGTCTTCTATGCCTTGGCCGTAGAATCTGAAGTATGCCATGCTGGGTACCGCACCAGATGTGTGCCTTGACTCAAAGTCTGTTGAGAGGTACAGAGAGTGATCCATGATTGAATCACTAGCAGCGGTCAAAATGTATCCTTAGTAACTGAGGTGGTTAAAAAGTTCGTCGTAAAGGGTTACGTCGATGCAAGCTTTGACACTAATCCGAATAACTATGAGTAGTGAAACGGATTCGTATAGTAGAGTAGATATTTGGAGTATTTCCGAATAGCACATAGTAGCAGCATCTATAAGATGACATAAAGATTTGTAAAGAACACACGGATCTGAAAGTTTCAGAACCGTTGACTAAAACCTCTCTCACGAGCAAGACGTGATCAGACCACATAACTATATGGGTGTTGGATTCGTTGGAATCACATGGTGATGTGAACTAGATTATTGACTCTAGTGCAAGTGGGAGACTGTTGGAAATATGCCCTAGAGGCAATAATAAATTAGTTATTATTATATTTCTTTGTTCATGATAATCGTTTATTATCCATGCTATAATTATATTGATTGGAAACACAGTGCATGTGTGGATACATAGACAAAACATTGTCCCTAGTAAGCCTCTAGCTGACTAGCTCGTTGATCAAAGATGGTCAAGGTTTCCTGACCATAGGCAACTGTTGTCACTTGATAACGGGATCACATCATTAGGAGAATCATGTGATGGACTAGACCCAAACTAATAGACGTAGCATGTTGATCGTGTCATTTTGTTGCTTCTGTTTTCTGCGTGTCAAGTATTTGTTCCTATGACCATGAGATCATATAACTCACTGACACCGGAGGAATGCTTTGTGTGTATCAAACGTCGCAACGTAACTGGGTGACTATAAAGATGCTCTACAGGTATCTCCGAAGGTGTTCATTGAGTTAGTATGGATCGAGACTGGGATTTGTCACTCCGTATGACGGAGAGGTATCTCGGGGCCCACTCGGTAATACAACATCACACACAAGCCTTGCAAGCAATGTGACTTAGTGTAAGTTGCGGGATCTTGTATTACGGAACGAGTAAAGAGACTTGCCGGTAAACGAGATTGAAATAGGTATGCGGATACTGACGATCGAATCTCAGGCAAGTAACATACCGAAGGACAAAGGGAATGACATACGGGATTATATGAATCCTTGGCACTGAGGTTCAAACGATAAGATCTTCGTAGAATATGTAGGATCCAATATGGGCATCCAGGTCCCGCTATTGGATATTGACCGAGGAGTCTCTCGGGTCATGTCTACATAGTTCTCGAACCCGCAGGGTCTGCACACTTAAGGTTCGACGTTGTTTTATGCGTATTTGAGTTATATGGTTGGTTACCGAATGTTGTTCGGAGTCCCAGATGAGATTACGGACATCACGAGGGTTTCCGGAATGGTCCGTAAACGAAGATTGATATATAGGATGACCTCATTTGGTTACCGGAAGGTTTTCGTGCATTACCGGAAAGGTTTCGGGCTCACCGGTAGTGTACTGGGAGTGCCGGGAGGGGTGCCGGGGACCATTAGGAGGGGTGTCACGCCCCAAGGGGTCTCATGGGCTATGGGAAGAGATAAACCAGCCCCTAGTGGGCTGGAATAAGTTCCCACTAAGGCCCATAAGGTTTGAGAAGGAAAAAACACAAGGTGGAAAGAGTTTCCAAGTGGGAAGGTGGAATCCTACTCCAAGTAGGATTGGAGTAGGACTCCTCCACCTCCAATTTCGGCCAAACCTTTAGGTTTTGAGGCTGCCTCCTCCCCTCCCTCCCTCCTATATACAGTGGGGTTTTAGGGCTGATTTGTGACAACTTTTGCCACGGCAGCCCGACCACATACCTCCACGGTTTTTCCTCTAGATCGCGTTTCTGCGGATCTCGGGCGGAGCCCTGCTGAGATTAGATCACCACCAACCTCCGGACCGCCGTCACGCTGCCAGAGAACTCATCTACCTCTCCGTCTCTCTTGCTGGATCAAGAAGGCCGAGATCATCGTCGAGCTGTACGTGTGCTGAACGCGGAGGTGCCGTCCGTTCGGCACTAGATCGGAGCGGATCGTGGGACGGATCGCGGGACGGTTCGTGGGACGGTTCACGGGGCGGATCGAGGGATGTGAGGACATTCCACTACATCAACCTCGTTCACTAACGCTTCTGCTGTGCGATCTACAAGGGTACGTAGATCGGAAATCCCCTCTCGTAGATGGACATCACCATGATAGGTCTTCGTGCGCATAGGAAATTTTTTGTTTCCCATGCGACGTTCCCCAACAATGCGTGTTTCTATAAATGAGAGTAAAGAAAGAACTGTCCAAATTCATGCTAGACGTGAATGGCTTAAAAGGGCGTGTTCTCGTGATGAGAATCATGAAGATCTTAAAGTGCTTGGTGTGACTCCCATTGAATCCTTGTTTTCTAATGTCAATCCTAATGATGATGGGGCTGGATGTGAATCCACTTTGGTTGAGTAACGCCCCAATGATTCGGAGTCTATTTATCTTGATGCTAAAAATACTAATAGTGGAGTAGAGGATATCAAAACTTTGAATAGTGATGAAATTACTACTTTGGATTTCAAGGAATTTAATTATGATAGTTGCTCTTTGATCGAATGTATTTCCTTGATGCAATCCATGCTAAACTCTCCACATGCTTATAGCCAAAATAAGGCTTTTACCAATCAAATCGTTGAGGCTATGATGAAGTCTCTTGAAGAGAAACTTGATTTGGGAATATCTATTCCTAGAAAACTTCATGATGAGTGGGAACCTACTATACAAATCAAGATTAAAAATTATGAATCCCATGCTTTATGTGATTTGGGTGCTAGTGTTTCCACAATTCCAAAATCTTTATGTGATGTTCTAGGTTTCAATGAGATTGATCAGTGCTCTCTTAATTTGCATCTTGCGGATTCTACTATTAAGAAACCTATGGGAAGGATCATTGTGTTGGAAATATGCCCTAGAGGCAATAATAAAATAGTTATTATCATATTTCCTTGTTCATGATAATCGTATATTGTTCATGCTATAATTGTATTAACAGGAAACAGTAATACATGTGTAAATAAATAGATCACAATGTGTCCCTAGCAAGCCTCTAGTTGGCTAGCTCGTTGATTAATAGATGATCATGGTTTCCTGATCATGGGCATTAAATGTCATTGATAACGGGATCACATCATTGGGGGAATGATGTGATGGGCAAGACCCAATCCTAAGCGTAGCACTAGATCGTATTGTTCGTATGCTAAAGCTTTTCTAAAGTCAAGTGTCTTTTCCTTCGACCTTGAGATTGTGCAACTGCCGGATACCGTAGGAGTGCTTTGGGTGTATCCAAGTCACAAGTAACTGGGTGACTATAAACGTGCACTACGGGTACCTCTGAAAGTGTCTGTTGGGTTGGTACGAATCGAGATCAGGATTTGTCACTCCGTGTGACGGAGAGGTATCCCTGGGCCGACTCGGTAGAACATCATCATAATGAGCTCAATGTGACTAAGGAGTTAGTCACAGGATGACGTGCTACGGAACGATTAAAGAGACTTACCGGTAACGAGAACAAGGTATAGGTATACCGACGATCGAATCTCATGCAAGTTTTATACCGACAGTCAAAGGGAATTGTATATGGTATTGATTGAATCCTTGACATCGTGGTTCATCCGATGAGATCATCGTGGAACATGTGGGGGCCACCATGGATCCAGATCCCGCTGATGGTTATTGGACGGAGAGTGTCTCAGTCATGTCTGCATGCCTCCCGAACCCGTAGGGTCTACACACTTAGGGTTCAATGACGCTAGGGTTATAGGGAATTGTTATACGAGGTTACCGAAGGATGTTCGGAGTCCCGGATGTCACGAGGAGCTCCGGAATGGTCCGGAGGTAAAGATTGATATATAGGATGGACGGGTTTGGACGTCGGAAATGCTTCGGGCGTCACCGGTAGTGTACCGGGACCACCGGGACCACCGGAAATGGTTCCGGGGGTCCACCGGGAGGGGCCACCAGCCCCAAGAGGTATCATGGGCCAAAAGGTGGAGGGCAACTAGCCCAAAGTGGGCTGGTGCGCCACCCACAAAGGGGCCCAAGGCGCAGGAGGTGGAGAACGGGGGAACCATAGGCACTGGTGGGCCTAAGGCCCACCTAGGGGTGCGCCACCCCCTCCCCGTTCCCTGGCGCCGCACCTCCCATCTGGGGGGCTGCCACACCACCTAGGGTGGGAACCCTACGGGTGGCACCCCCTCCCCTCCTCCTATATATAGAGAGGGTTTTGTGGCTGTCTTGCACACAATTTTCCCTCTCCCACGGTGCAGCCCTCCTCCCCTCCTTCCTCCTCTCCCATACTGCTTAGCGAAGCCCTGCCGGGAGACCTCGTCTCTCCATCGACACCACGTCGTCGTGCTGCCGGAGATCTTCCCCAACCTCTCCCTCCTCCTTGCTGGATCAAGGTGCGGGAGACGTCACCGGGATGCACGTGTGTTGAACGCGGAGGTGCCGTGGTTAGGCACTAGATCAGAATCACACCGCAATCTGAATCACCGCGAGTACGACTCCATCAACCGTGTTCTAGCAACGCTTCCGCTTAGCGATCTTCAAAGGTATGAAGATGCACTCACCCCTCTGTCGTTGCTGGTCTCTCCATAGGAAGATCTGAATATGACGTAGGAAAATTTTGAATTTATGCTACGTTACCAAACACAATGATGTTCTTATTATTGCAAATAGGAGCTATGTGCCCGTAGATTTCATTGTGCTTGATATTGATTGCAATCCGACATGTCCCATTATTCTTGGTAGACCTTTCCTTAGGACTATTGGTGTTGTTATCGATATGAAGGAAGGGAATATTAGATTGTTGGGAGGCAACCCAATGAATTTATCTTTGCTTTTTTGCTTTCTGTTTTGTTGCGTCCACACCATCATAATTCTGTTATGATTGTGTTTTTTGTTCTTCTTTTTGTGTTTGTGCCAAGTAAAACCTTTATGACTAGTTTTGGTGATGGTTGTTTGATCTTGCTGAAAAAGACAGAAACTTTTCGCTCACAAAATTATTTTTCATTTTTATCCAAAAAGAGGTTTTGAGTTGATTCTTTTTGCTGCTGGTTGATATGCCAATTTTCCAAATTGTCGTAATTGTTTAGAATTTTTGAGATACCAGAAGTATACGAAGTATACAGATTTCTACAAATTGGCCTGTTTTTGACAAATTCTGTTTTTGTTGTGTTGATTGCTTATTTTGATGAAACTACTGATATTATCGGGGGGTACTAGCCATGGAAAAGTGAGAATACAGTAATCTAACACCAATACAAATAGAAATCAAGTTTTCTACACTACCTAAAGAGGTGGTAGTTTGTTTTCTTGTGCTAATGATATCACGAGTTTCTGTTTAAGTTTTGTGTTGTGAAGTTTTCAAGTTTTGGGTGATGTTCTCAGGGACCATGGGATGAAGAGTCGAAAGAGCTCAAGCTTGGTGATGCCCAAGGCATCCCAAGCCAAATTCAAGGACACCAAAAAGCCGAAGCTTGGGGATGCCACGGGAAGGCATCCCCTCTTTCGTCTTCAATCCATCGGTAACGTTACTTGGAGCTATATTTTTATTCACCACATGATATGTGTTTTGCTTGGAGCCTCGTGTATTATAGGAGTCTTTTATTTTTGTTGTGTCACAATCATCCTTGCTGCACACCTTTTTAAGAGAGACACGCACGCATCTTGAATTTGCTAGAATACTCATTGAGCTTCGCTTATATCTGTTGAGTTAGGCAATTTAGCTCACATGTGCTTCACTTATATCTTTTGAGCTAGATAACTTTGCTCTAGTGCTTCACTTAGATTTTTTTAGAGCACGGCGGTGTCATATTTTGGAGAAATAATAACTCTCGATCTTCACTTATATCTTTTTGAGAGTGCTCTCTTTGAGTAGCTTGGTAGTTGGCTTGTGCTATGAAAGTAGTCCTAAAGATGATAGGCATCCAAAGAGGATACAATAAAACTTCTATATTCATGTGCATTGATTAGTAAAGAGAAGTTTGGTTCCTCTCAATTAGTTTTGAGACATGGATTTGGTAATATTAAGAGTCATGTTAGTAAGGTGTTGTGAATCTAGAAATACTTGTGTTGAAGTTAGTGATTCTCGTAACATGCACGTATGGTGAACCGCTATGTTAGGAAGTTGTAGCATAATTGATTTATTGATTGTCATCCTTTGTGTTGCGGTCGGGATCGCGCGATGGTTAACACCTACCAACCCTTCCCCTAGGAGTATGCATTTAGCACTTTGTTTCGATTACTAATAAAAACTTTCGCAATAAGTATGTGAGTTCTTCATGACTAATGTGAGTCCATGGTATAGATGCACTTTCACCTTCCACCATTGCTAGCCTCTCCAGTGTCGCGCAACTTTCGTCGGTACACAAAACCACCATATACCTTCCTAAAAACAGCCACCATAGCTACCTATTATGGCCTTTTCATAGCCATTCTGAGATATATTGCCATGTAACTCCCACCGTTCCATCTCATGACATGTGCCGTCACTTTCATATTGCCATTGCATGATCGTAAGATAGCTAGCGAGATGTTTCAACGTCATACGCCAAGCTAGATCGTTGCACATCCCGGTACACTGCCGGAGGCATTTCCTATAGAGTCATCATCGTTCTAAGCATTGAGCTGCGAGTAAATAAAGTGTGATGATCATCATTATTAGAGCATTGTCCCATGTGAGGAAAAATTAAAAGAGGCCAAAGATGCCCACCAAAAAAGAGAGACAAAAAAATATGAAAAGTGGCCGAAGAGCCCAAACAAAAAAAGAGATAAAAAGAGAGAAGGGACAATGCTACTATCTTTTTCCACACTTGTGCTTCATAATAGCACCATGTTCTTCATGATTTAGAGTTGTTTTGTCACCACCATATACTAGTGGGAATCTTCATTATGTAACTTGGCTTGTATATTCCAATGATGGGCTTCCTCAAAATTGCCCTAGGTCTTCGTGAGCAAGCAAGTTGGATGCACACCCACTAGTTATCTTTTTGAGCTTTCACACATTTATAGCTCTAAGTGCATCCGTTGCATGGTAATCCCTACTTATTCACATTGATATCTATCGATGGGCATATCCATAGTGTTTTGATACGCCTAGTCGATGTGACCATCTCCCCCTTTTTGCCTCGCAACCTCCACCACACTCTATTCCACCGATAGTGCTATATCCATGGCTCACACTCATGTATTGCGTGAGAGTTGAAAAAGGTTTGAGAAAGTAAGAGTGCAAAAACAATTACTTGGCCAATACCGGGGTTGTGCATGATTTAAATTAGTTGTGTGGAGATGATGGAGCATAGCCAGACTATATGATTTTGTAGGGATAAATTTCTTTGGCCTTGTTATTTCGAAAGTTCATGATTACCTTGCTAGTTTGCTTGAAGTATTACTGTTTTCATGTCAATAGCAAACTATTGTTTTGAACCTTACAGATCTAAACATTCATGTCACATGAAAGAAATTACATAGGACAAATATGCTAGGTAGCATTCCACACCAAAAATTCAGTCTTTATTACTTCCCTACTCGAGGACGAGCAGGAGTTAAGCTTGGGGATGCTTGATACGTCTCCAACGTATCTATAATTTTTGATGGTTCCATGCTATTATCTTGTCAAACTTTGGATGTTTACTATGCATTTTATATATTTTGGGGGACTAACTTATTAACTCAGTGCCAAGTGCCACTTCCTGTTTTTCCGTGTTTTTCACCTTTTTCAGAGGAGAATATCAAACGGAGTCCAAATGGAATAAAACCTCCGAAAAGATTTTTTCCGGAACAGAAGATACGCAGGGAGCTTGGGAGCCAAGGCAAAGGGTCCCGGGGGAGACCACAAGCCCCCTAGTCGCGGCCTGGGGGGCGCCTAGCAGGCTTGTGGGCCACCCATGGCTCCTTTGCCCTACTTCTGCCGCCTATAAATGCCCGAAAAATACGAAACCACGGGAGAGAGCCACGAAAATACTTTTCCGCCGCCGCAAACTTCTGTCTCCGCAAGATCCCATCTAGGGCATGTTCTGGTGCCCTAACGGAGGGGGGATTCGGACACGGAGGGCTTCTTCATCAACACCATTGCCTCTCCGATGATGCGTGAGTAGTTCACCACACACCTTCGGGTCCATAGCTAGTAGCTAGATGGCTTCTTCTCTTTCTTGGATCTTCAATACAAAGTTCTCCATGATCTTCATGGAGATCTATCCGATGTAATCTTCTTTTGCGGTGTGTTTGTCGAGATCTGATGAATTGTAGATTTATGATCAGATTATCTATAAATCTTATTTGAGTTTCCTCTGATCTCTTATATGCATGATTTCATATCCTTGTAATTCTCTTCGAGTTGTGGGTTTCGTTTGGCCAACTTGATCTACAGTTCTTGCAATGGGAGAAGAGATTGATTTTGGGTTCATACCGTGTGATGACCTCACCCAGTGACAAAAGGGGTAGCAAGGCACGCATCGTGTTGTTACCATCAAGGGTAAAAAGATAGGGTTTATATCTATTGCATGAATTTATCCCTCTACATCATGTCATCTTGCTTAAGGCGTTACTCTGTTGTTATGAACTCAATACACTAGATGCATGCTGGACAGCGGTCGATGTGTGGAGTAATAGTAGATGCAGAAAGTATCAGTCTACTTGTCTCGGACGTGATGCCTATATGTATGATCATTGCCTTAGATATCGTCATGACTTTGCGCGGTTCTATCAATTGCTCGACAGTAATTCGTTCACCCACCGTAATATTTGCTTTCATGTGAGAAGCCTCTAGTGAACACTATGGACCCCGGGTCTACTTCACATCATATTTTCAGCCTTACACTTTTACTTTGTTGCACTTTCCACCTTCAGATCTCACCTTGCAATTAATCATGAAGGGATTGACAACCCCTTTGTAGCGTTAGGTGCAAGTTTTCTGTTTTTGCGCAGGTACTTTGGAAACTTGGCTTGATACTCCTACTGGATTGATACCTTTGTTCTCAAACTGAGGGAAATACTTACTACTACTGTGATGCATCACCCTTTCCTCTTCAAGGGAAAAACCAACGCAAGCTCAAGAGGTAGCACCATGGAGAAGTGAGAATACAGTAATATAACATCTATCTAAATGGAAATCAAGTTTACTACAATACCTAAAAAGTTGGTCGTTTGTTTTCTTATGCTAATGATATCACGAGTTTCTGTTTAAGTTTTGTGTTGTGAAGTTTTCAAGTTTTGGGTGATGTTCTTATGGATAATGGAATAAAGAGTGGAAAGAGCCTAAGCTTGGGGATGCCCAAGACATCCCAAGCCAAATTCAAGGACACCAAAAAGCCTAAGCTTGGGGATGCCCCGGGAAGGCATCCCCTCTTTCGTCTTCAATCCATCGGTAACGTTACTTGGAGCTATATTTTTATTTACCACATGGTATGTGTTTTGCTTGGAGGGTCGTGTATTATAGGAGTCTTTGCTTTTTGTTTTATCACAATCATCCTTGCTGCACACCCTTTGGAGAGGGACATCACTCATCGTGAATTTGTTAGAATACTCAATGAGCTTCACTTATATATTTTGAGCTAGGCAATTTAGCTCCCATGAGCTTCACTTATATCTTTTGAGCTAGATAATTTAGCTCCCATGAGCTTCACTTATATATTTTGAGTTAGATAATTTTGCTCTAGTGCTTCACTTAAATCTTTTTAGAGCACGACGGTGTCATATTTGTAGAAATAAAAACTCTCGATCTTCACTTATATCATTTTGAGTGTGCTCTCTCTAAGTAACTTGGTAATTGGCGTGTGTTATGAAATTAGTCCTAAATATGATAGGCATCCAAAGAGGATATGATAAAAACTTTCATATTCAAGTGCATTGATTAGTAAGAGAAGTTTGATTCCTCACAATTAGTTTTGAGATATGGATATGGTAATATTAGAGTTATGTTAGTAGGGTGCTGTGAATCTAGAAATACTTTTGTTGAGGTTAGTGATTCCCATAGCATGCACGTATGGTGAACCGCTATGTTAGGAATTCGGAGCATAATTGATTTATTGATTGTCATCCTCTGTGTGGCGGTCAGGATCGCGCGATGGTTAACACCTAACAACCCTTCTCCTAGGAGTATGCATTTAGCACTTTGTTTCGATTACTAATAAAACTTTCGCAATAAGTATATGAGTTCTTCATGACTAATGTGAGTCCATGGTATAGATGCACTCTCACCTTCCACCATTGCTAGCCTCTCTAGTGCCGCGCAATTTTTGCCGGTGCAGAAACCCACCATATACCTTCCTCTAAACAGCCACCATACCTACCTATTATGGCATTTTCATAACCATTCCGAGATATATTGCCATGCAACTTCCGCCATTCCGTCTCATGACATGTGCCATCACTTTCATATAGCCATTGCATGATTGTAAGATAGCTAGCGAGATGTTTCAACGTCATACGCTAAGCTAGATCGTTGCACATCCCGGTACACTACCGGAGGCATTGCATATAGAGTCATTATTGTTCTAAGTATCGATTTGTAAAAAAATAAAAGTGTGATGATCATCATTATTAGAGCATTGTCCCATGTGAGGAAATAAAAGAAAAGAGGCCAAAGAGCCCAAAAAATGATGAGAGAAAAAGAGAGAAGGGACAATGCTACTATCTTTTGCCACACTTGTGCTTCAAAGTAGCACCGTGTTCTTCATGATAGAGAGTCTCTTGTTTTGTCACTTTCATATACTAGTGAGAATTTTCATTATATAACTTGGCTTGTATATTCGAATGATGGGCTTCCTCAAAATTGCCCTAGGTCTTCGTGAGCAAGCAAGTTGGGTGCACACCCACTAGTTTTCTTTTTGAGCTTTCATACACTTATAGCTCTAGTGCATCCGTTGCATGGAAATCCCTACTCATTCACATTGATATATATTGGTGCGCATATCCATAACCCATTGATACGCCGAGTCGATGCGACCATCTCCTCCTTTTTGCCTCACAACCTCCACCACACTCTATTCCACCTATAGTGCTATATCCATGGCTCACACTCATGTATTGCGTGAGAGTTGAAAAAGTTTGAGAAAGTAAGAGTGCGAAAATAATTATTTGGACAATATCGGGGTTGTGCATTATTTAAATTCGTTGTGTGGGGAGGATGGAGCATAGCCAGACTATATGATTTTGTATGGATAACTTTCTTTGGCTTTGTTATTTCAAAAGTTCATGATTACTTTGCTAGTATGCTTGAAGTATTATTGTTTCCATGTCAATATTAAACTATTGTTTTGAATCTTACATATCTGAACATTCATGCCACAATAAAGAAGTTACAAAGAAAAAATATGTTAAGTAGCATTCCACATCAAAAATTCGATCTTTATCACTTCCCTACTCAAGGACGAGCAGGAGTTAAGCTTGGGGATGCTTCATACGTCTCCAACGTATCTATAATTTTTTATTGTTCCATGCTATTATATTATCAACTTGGGATGTCTTATATGCATTTATATGCCATTTTATATCATTTTTTGGACTAACCTATTAACTCAGTGCCTAGTGCCAGTTTCTTTTTTCCCGTGTTTTTGACCTTTTTCAGAAAAGAATACTAAACGGAGTCCAAACGGAATAAAACCTGCGGGATGATTTTTTCCATAACAGAAGATACCCACAAGACTTGAGAACCAAGGCAGGAGGTCTCGTGGGAGGTCACGAGCCCCCTAGGCGCGCCACACGCGGGGCGCCTAGAAGGCTCGTGGGCCCCCCTTGCCTCCTTTGCCCTACCTCTTTCGCCTATAAATTCCCAAAAATCCCGAAACCAACATAGAGCCACGAAAATACTTTTCCGCCACCACAAGCTTCTGTCTCCGCAAGATCCCATCCGGGGACCGTTCTGGTGCCCTGCCGGAGGGGGATTCGGACACGGAGGGCTTCTTCATCAACACCATTGCCTCTCCGATGATGCGTGAGTAGTTCACCACAGACCTTCGGGTCCATAGCTAGTAGCTAGATGGCTTCTTCTCTCTCTTATATCTTCAATACAAAGTTCTCCATGATCTTCATGGAGATCTATCCGATATAACTTTCTTTTGCGGTGTGTTTGTTGAGATCCGATGAATTGTGGATTTATGATCAGATTATCTATGAATATTATTTGAGTCTCCTCTGATTTCTTATATGCATGATTTCGTATCCTTGTAATTCTCTTCGAGTTATGGGTTTCGTTTGGCCAACTGGATCTATAATTCTTGCAGTGGGAGAAGTGCTTGGTTTTGGGATCATAACGTGCGGTGTCCTCAGCTAGCGACAGAAGGGGTAGCGAGGCACGCATCGTGTTGTTGCCATCAAGGGTAAAAAGATGGCGTTTATGTCATATTGCATGAATTTATCCCTCTACATCATGTCATCTTGCTTAAGGAGTTGCTCTGTTTGTTATGAACTTAATACACTAGATGCATGCTCGATAGCGGTTGATGTGTGGAGTAATAGTAGTAGATGCAGAAAGTATCGGTCTACTTGTCTCGGACGTGATGCCTATATGTATGATCATTGCCTTATATATCGTCATGACTTTGCGCGATTCTATCAATTGCTCGAGAGTAATTCGTTCACCCACCGTAAGACTTGCTATCATGAGAGAAGCCTCTAGTGAACACTATGGCCCCCGGGTCTATTTTACACATTATATTTTCAGATCTACATACAAAAATACCTTGTTGCATTTTTACTTTTATTTACCTGTCATCTCTATCAGATCTCACCTTGCAAGTAATCGTGAAGGGATTGACAACCCCTTTATCGCGTTGGGTGCAAGTTTGTTTGTTTTTGCGTAGGTTCATTGGTGCCTCATCTTGATACTCCTACTGGATTGATACCTTGGTTCTCAAACTGAGGGAAATACTTATCTCTACTTTGCTGCATCACCCTTTCCTCTTCAAGGGGAAAACCAACGCAAGCTCAAGAAGTAGCACCCGGAGACCCCCCGGATGTGGCGCCACCACCATTGCCATCTCTACCCCCTCCTTTCTCGTCCAGGCTGGACAAGACCATCTCCTAGTAAATCTGCCAACATCACTAACGTCAGTACGTCACGTAGGTGGGAAAAGATGCCATGTCTTGTGAGGTCGGCACGTCCGCGGTCACCACAGACAACGAGGAAAAGTATATCATAGGAGGACGTCACTGCACGGGTCCCATGAAGGTGATGACCCAAAAGTATAGGGGATCAATCATAGTCCTTTCAATAAGTAATAGTCTCGAACCCAACGAGGAGCAGAAGGAAATGATAAGAAATTTTCAGCAAGGTATTATGTGCAAGTGCTATGAGTAATAGTGATATATAGTTTTGTACGAAGGTAATTGGTAATAAATGACTATCAACAATAGTAGCAAGTGTGCAGCAAGGTGTCCCAATCCTTTATGTGACAAAGGACAAGCCTCCAAGTTCTCTTATATAAATTAAAGTGCTCTCGAGGACACACGGGAATTGTTGTCTAGTCATGTTCATCATATTGAGTTGATTCACGTTTGTTACTTTGATAATTTGGTATGTGGGTGGACCGGTACTTAGGTGCTATTCTTAATTGAACAAACAAACCTACTTATGATTACCCCTCTCGCAAGCATCCGCAACTACGAAATAAGAATTAAGATAACTCTAGTCATAGCATGAACCATGTAGAACCAAATGAGCCCCTTATGGAATAACACATAAACTACGGTTTAAGATTTTCTCACTCTAGCAACCCATCATCTACTCATTACTAGATAATGCCTTCCCTTAGGCCCAAGTATGATGAAGTCTCACGTAGACGAAGTTCACATGACACCACTTAAGGAAGCAACAACATACATTTCATCAAAATATCAAATGAATACCAACTTCACATGATTACTTATAACAGACTTATCCCATGTCCTCAAGAACAAAAGCAACTACTCACAAATCATTACCATGTTCAAGATGAGAGGTATAATAAATACTTTAAAGGATTTGAGCATATTATCTTCCATGAAGTACACCAACAATCATCAACTATAGTATGTAATTAACACTACTAGTAAGCCCCATATACCAATCTAAGGTTTTGAGACAAAGATTGCATACAAGAGATGAACTAGGGTTTGAGATGAGATGGTGTCGATGAAGATGTCGGTGAAGATTGGCCCTCCCATGAAGGAGGAAGCATTGGTGATGACGATGGCTTTGATTCCCCCTCCCGGAGGGAAGTTTCCCTAGGAGAGGAAAAGGGCCTCTACCCACATTTCTGTCTCAAGACGGCGTCGCTTCGTCTCAAAAGTATATTCTTATTTTTTTATAGGTTAAATACACCATATAGAAAAAGAGGGACGTCTGGGCCTGCCTGTGGGCTTCCCTAGTCATCAGGATGCGCCCAAGGGGTGGTCGCGCCCTATTGTCTTGGGAGCCACAGGTGGCCCAACTTAGGCACCTCCTTACTGCATAAATTCAGATATATTACACACACAAAATCCTCGTGGAGTTTGAGGTCATTTGGAGTCCACAGAATTTTCAACCTTTTTCTTGGATTTCAGGTCCATAATTCCAATTTCCGGCAATTTCCCTCCTTGTGATGTACTGATAACCCACAAGATAGGGGATCGCGATAGTCTTCATGGGTAGTATTTCACCCTAATTTATTGATTCAACATAGGGGGAGCCAAAGAATATTTATCAGCCTTGACAGTTGAGTTGTCCATTCAACCGCACCTGTGATATCTCTGTGCAACAAAGGTTTAGTAGCATGTCAAATAATAGTAATAGAAGTAATCGCGATAGCAACAACTTTGTGATAGTAGTGAGAGTGACAGCGACAATAGTAAACTGGTGACAGTGACAAAAACAATAGTAACTTAGCAATATTCAGTATATGTAAAGCACATACCATGGTGTAGTGATGGAAATATATGGATGACATCAATCATGTAACAATTACACATGAGAGCGACACAGAACTAGCTCCACTTCATCAATATAATGAAGGCATGTATTTCATATATAGTCATACGTGCTTGCGATAAGAACTTGCATGACATCTTTTGTCCTACCCTCCCGTGACAGCGGGGTCCTATTGGAAACTAACGGATATTAAGGTCTCCTTTAAGACATGGTGAATACGTGAAATGCTCAAACTACTTCAAGCGCCGGAAAGAATCCCAATTATATTCACCCTTGGGTATGCAGATCAAGACACGTAATAGGTGCATACAACTTGCAAGATAGGATCTAAAAACTTTTCGTATTGAGAGAGAACATAGTAAGTTTTGGTTTAAAATCATGGCACTCGGGCCCTAGTGACAAGCATTAACCATAGCAAAGTCAGTACACCATCAATCTCAAATCATAATGGATACTAGGGATCAAGCCCTATCAACTTAACTCGATTACATGATCAATCTCATCCAAACCCCATCACCGACCAACGAGACTACAAAGGAATTACTCACTCCCGGTGGTGAGCATCATTGAATTATTGATGGAGAAGGGTTAGTGATGACAATGGCGACGAATCCCCTTCTTCGGAGCCCAAAACAGACTCCAGATCAGCCCTCCATAGGAAGAACAGGAGGTGGCGGCGGCTCCGTTTTACAGATCACGATGAAAACTTATCTCTATTTTTTTCTCTGAATATGTTAATTTATAAGACACAAAATAGGGTCAAAGGAGCCTCGTGGGCACCACCACACAACACGCGCGACCTAGGGGGTGGCATACCCTCTTGCCTCGTGGTCCGCTAGGACACCCCTTCTTGTGGGTCCTTGCTTCATAATTCCTTATAATTCCCAAAAAAATCACAAAAAGTTTTGTCCAATTCCGAGAAATTTTATTTCTGCACAAAAAACAACACCAGGGTAGTTGTGCTGAAAACACCGTCAGTCCGGGCTAGTTCTGAATAAATCATGAGAAGTTTACGGTGATGTTCTATGCACTAGAAGAGACCCCCGAAGCACCAGAGCTATGCTAGGAAGTGAATGAGGAAGCCACAAGCCTGCTAGGTGTGTCCACCCCCTAGGTCGTGCCCCCTGGCTTGTGGCTTCCTCTGGAACCTTCTGGACGTGAGACCGATGCCAAAAAATTCCTATAAATACGAAAAAACCCCGAAAGAAACCTAGATCAGGAGTTCCGCCGCCGCAAGCATCCAGAGCCATGAAAAATCAATCTTGGCCCTCTCCGGCACCCTGCCGGAGGGGGTCATCTTCACCGGAGGCCATCTTCATCATCCCGGTGGTCTCCATAATCGCCATGGAGGCCAAGGACCAGGGGGAAAACCTATCCCCACTCATGGGGGAGTCCATGGAGGAGGAAGCACAAGGGGGATAACCTCTCCCTCTCTCTCTCTCGATGGCACCGGAGTGCCATCGGGGAACCATCGCCGCGGTGATCGTCTTCATTAACATCACTATCTTCATCACCATCATCATCTTCTTTCAGCGGTCCACTCTCCCGCACCTCGCTGTAACCCCCTACTTGAACATGGTGCTTTATGCCACATATTATGATCCAATGATGTCTTGCCATCCTATGATGTTTTGAGTAGATTACTTTTGTCCTTTCGGTTGATTGATTCTTAAACAAGAAATATAGTAGCTAGACATTTGGTGGAAGCTTCATCGATATTAGAGAATTCTAGAAACAAGCATTGTATGAAAGGATGCATGTGCACAAATTATATTTCCAATTGTACTATAACCAAAGATATACCATCCGTGCAGCTTGTAGTTCCAGCAACAATAAAACCTCCTATCAATGGTAATGATCCTGCACAAGTGAAAAAAAATCTTGAATCACACTCTTTCCAGTAATATTACCACTACCTATGCGGAGTTTCTTAGTTTGCATAATAGGTTCTACCTTAGAAGGATCATCATCCGCAAGATTATCAAGTTTTTCATAGTAACTTCACCAAAAAATTCTTTTAGCATTCTCATCACTAGGTGAAGTTGGAAAATCAAGGGCTTCCGCACTAGAGGTGGAGACATCAATACTTTCAAACTCAGACATGATAGCAACTTTCAAGCAAACATAACAAGCTAAGCAAGCAAAGGTAAATATTTTTGTATTTTTGATTTTATAAGCAAGAAAAATATAACATCAAATAAAAAGAAGAGCAAGTGAATGATAATTTGTGTGAAGTTACTTGATAGTTGGTGATGATATTCCCCGGCAGCGGCGCTAGAAATCCTTCCTCGTACTTATGATCTGTGTTGGGTTTTCTGTGAAGAGGAACCGGTTATCGTTGTACAATGCGGATAAGTATTTCCGCTGCGTAAGAAAAACAATAGGAATATCAATCCTCAACTGTCTTCAGCGGCATCACACAAAAGAGCAAACAACTTGCACCCAACAAGGGCAAGAGGGTTATCAATCCCCTTGATCTCGTTATTTGCAAGTGAATAAGGTGTGTAGATAATTGTAGATAGTTGTGACTTGCAAAACAAAATAAAAGGCAAATAATAACGATGAGGAAATTATAAGTTTTCTAAATATATAAGTGAATTGACCCGGGGGCATAGTGTTCTCTAGTGGCATCTCTCATGAAAGCAACATCTGGTGGGTAAACAAATTACTATTGGGCAATTGATAGAACAATGTATAGTTATGCAATTTTCACGGCACTAATCATGTATATATAGGTATCACGTCCATAAGAAAATAGGCCAACTCCTGCACGCACCTACTACTATCACTCCACCCATCGACACTATCCATCATGCATCTAGAGTATTGAGTAAAATAGAGTAATGATTGGAGAACAATGACATGATTTAGACAAAGTAAACTCAACCAATATGAATAAACCCCATAATTTTATCCTTAGTGGAAGCAACCCAAATAAGCAACATGTCCCTTTCTATATCTGGGATACAAAAACTTGCTAGGTTGAACCCACTACAACGCACCCCTCTCATTGAAGAAATACCAAACTACTTGGCCAAAGTAATTCAATAGGTCGGAGAGAATTATGAAGCTATGATGATCATGCAAATAAGAATCATAAAACTCATAGAAGACTCAAATAATTTTCATGAATAATGTGAACATGAACCCCCAATTCATCGGATCCCAACAAACACACCATACAAACGAATTACATCGGATAGATCAAAGCGAAGATGTGATGATCATTGTATTGAAGATCAAGAGAGAGAGATAGCTATATACATATTATCTACGTACCCGTAGGTTTGTGGTGAACTACTCACACATCATCACGAGGGCACCAAGGTTGATGAACACGCCCTACGTGATTGATACCCCTCCGACAGGGTGCCGGAACAGATCTCTAGATGGGATCAGCGTGGAACATACATTTGCGGCGGTGTAAAAAGTGTTTGCATATTATATTTAGGGTTTCTAGAATATATAGGAATTTATAGGCCAAAGAACGAGGCAAGAGAGACCAAATGCGGAGGTGCCAAGGCATGAGGGCGTGACCACCCCCTGGTCGTGCCCTGTTGCCTTGGGAGCCAGATGTGTGGCTTCAGGTTTCCTCCCGAAGCTTCTAGGTCTTGTTTTTGTCGAGAAAAAACATAAAGAAGTTTCATGTCAATTGAACTTCGTTTGGTACTAAAAATCTGAAAAACAAAAAACACGCAGAAAACAACAACTCGCACTGGGCACTGGGTTAATAGGTTAGTGCTCAAAAATACTAAATTGGTGAATTATGACCCAAATAGTATCCTAGGATGATAATAGAACAGCATGGAACAATAAAAAAATATTGATGCATTGGAGACATATCAGCTCCTCACACACATGGTCCAAAAAGTGCTTATTCAAAAAAAAATGAAGCAAGAATAGAATTTGAGACGAGAAATCATTATATCTAGGGAGGGGTACTTAGGTATTCTTGTAAATCGAATTGGCCAAACAAAATGAAATCCAAATAGCAACAATTAGATCTCCTCGAATGGATAAACATATGCATACCAACATCCTGGCACAATAAGATGTCAAGTAAAACATGGCAAACATGCACAACCACTCTAGTATCTACCAAGCACTTTGGCGATGAAGAATTCATCTATATATGAGTATATTGACTTAGGAGCCAGGTAAGAGTGCTTGATCATAGGTCATACTCATCGTTTAAACACAAGTGGGGTTGCCACTTTTACATAAAGCTTTTAGCGTGTTCATGTCATGTGAGATGCTTTGACTCAAGTCTTAGAGCAAAGCTCCCCCTTGACGTGACACCCCCCTAAGAGGGACAAACTAACCTTGGGTTTTGTCGTCGAAGACTTCTTGTAGGTGTAGTAGTGCTGGATGCTCATTGTTTATGAATATTATCTTGACTTGGGAGCTCTGCTTGTTGTTTCGTACTCTGCTCACCTACATGGGTTAGTCCCACACAAATAATCAAATACAAGGATATCTATGGACAAGGAATGAATCACATATGATATGATGTCCATTGATGCATTAATTACATCATCCCTTGCTTACCTTTAAGGGAATATGTGACTCCTTGAAATAATGCATAGGGTTGGAGTGGACTGCAAATAGTTCTTCGCAAAATGAATGAGAGTGAATTTTGTTGGCAGAGTCACCCCTCAAGAACTTCTCTAGTTCTTCTTCTTGGGGACCCACATCAACTTGATGGGGATCCTTGGTTTGGGTTGTCACTTGATGAAGTAGAGCTAGTGGTAGCCTTGGGAACCCACTTGACCATAGCTTGGCATTGTTCTTCAAAGGAGTCAATCTCCTCTTTAAGCTTGTCCTTTCCCTTGAGCTTGTGGTCTTATGGTAGAAGGTCATGTTGGGAATTTGTTCCCCTGGGGAGAGTAGGATCATACTTCTTTTGGGGAACAAACTTCGGATTGGGGTATTGACCTTCTTCCCATTCAACTCAATTGGCATTGAAGTAGCAAATGCCTTGTTTCTCCTGGTGTCCTCCTTGCTTGCGCATAATCTCCTCAAAATGCTTACTTCCGGCAAGACTCTTGTAGACACCTTTCTCCATAATTCCTTCCAATAAATTGTTTTCTTGATCAAGTGTAACTTGGCTAAGATAATCATTACTGGAATCAATACAGGTACTAGAAACAACATCATTTAATTTAGCATTAGTGTTGTTGTTAGTAGATGAAGAACCTTTCTTGCCTTTGTTACTAGTTTGCTTAGATTTAACTTGTGGAACAAAGGTAGACAAGAGTAATTGTTTGGCTAGATAAGAAGAACTCTTCTTTAGAAGATCATCGTTGATCGCTTTAAGAAACTCATGGTCTTGCTCTAAATTTAGCTTCTCGAAGCATAGGTTCTCATGAGTTCTTACAAGCTCTCGATGCTCTTCTAGAGTAGATTAATGGGCTAACTTAAGAGTGTTTGATTCTTTATTTAGATGCTCAATCTCCTTCTTATCATCATCACATGACTTATCTTGACTAGCATGATTATCATCACGTTCATTTTCATTGATATCACTAGTTTTATCAAAGAGCAAGTCATCATCTCCAAGTAAGTCATCCTCATCACTAGTATAGTCAAAGTATTCGGGGTGTGATACCTTGGGGCCTTTAGCCATGAAGCAATATCAAAATCCTTCATTTGGTGAATCCAAAATGTCAGAGGAATTGGAGGATATGAGTGCTACTCCGGCAACACCTTCATCTTGACTATAGTTGGAGTTGGAGTGATAGCTTCTCTCAGATTGGTTGTCGGATTCGGATCCGGATACCCATTCACCAACATGAGCTTGATGTCTTCTTCTTGAGTGGATCTTGGTGTACGTGTCCTTCTTCTCCGATTCCTTGCTTCTCCGGGAGGGTCTTCGTTCATAATGATCTTCTCTATTTCTTCTCCCTCTTCGAGGTGACTCATCTATTGATATTTTTCTTCTAGGTGACTCTTCTCTTATTTTGTGGGGGGGGGGGCATGCACTCGTTGGAGTAGTGTCCGGGCCTTCCACAATTGTAAGAATTTCGTTCACGACTAGATGAACGCTTCTCTTCATATCTTGAGTTGGAGCTTCTCACATTTCTTGAACATGAGGCTTATCTATAAATTGGTAACAAGGTTGTCATTTGAAGTAGCGGGAGTGTCACTTGTTGTGAAGCTCTTACTTGTCTTTAAGTGACATTTCATGAGCAACAATCCTTCCAATGACTTCCGTTGGCTTGAGATATATGTAGTTTGGCATCATTTGGATCAATGTGCACAGAGTGTCCTACTTTAGATCCAAGGCTCTAAGGGTTTTCTTGATGATGAATTTGTCGGTCACCTCTTCACTTCCTAAGCCGGCAATCTCATTTGTGAGGAGAGCGAGCCTAAAGTACATTTCAGCGACTCCTTCACCATCCTTCATCTTGAACTTATCAAGGTGACTCTATAGCACATCCAACTTAGATTCCTTGACGAATTTGGTACCTTCGTCCATATCAACCAAACTATCCCAAATTTCCTTGGCATTCTCAAGACGGCTAGTCTTATTGAACTCTTTGGGGCATAGGTAGTTGAATAGAATGTTGCATGCTTGAGCGTTGTATTGCAACATCTTCAATTCTTCCGCAATCGCTTCACAATACGGTTTCCTTCCATCACCAAGGAATTCACCTTGCAATCCAACACGAACAACAGCTCAAACGGCGGGGTTATGACCAAGAATATGCATTTTTATCTTATGCTTCCAACTAACAAAGTTTGTAGCATCAAAATGTGGACCTCTACGGTGGTAACTCGCTAGACGCCATACTCTCCTAGGTTGTGAAAACAATGCAGTGTAGATCGGAGCTCTCATACCACTTGTAGGATCTCAATTATGTCTATAGGGAGTGGCTAGACTACTTGACCAAATAAAACTTAGCCTTTTCCCAATTTTAGTTGTGGGTAAGTTTTGGCAGTTGTAGGAAGTCAAGCACACCCTACACATGCAAGTATAAGAGTATAGCACTGGAGAGTAAAGACATGCACATGTAAATAGAGGGTAGGGATAGGAAGATCAAATGCAAAGACTAACATGAATATTTTTGGCATGGTTTCGATAGGTGGTGCTATCGTATGTCCACATTAGTAGAGACTTCAACCCACGGAGGGTAACGGACGCGAGAGTCCATGGAGGGATCAACCCACAAAGGGTCCACAGAGAAGCAACCTTGTCCATTCCATCATGGCTTACACTGAGGAAAGACTAGTTTCACTAGAGGTAGATCTTCACAAAGTAGGCGATATCCTTGCCCTTACAAACTTCTTGGTTCAACTCCACATGAAGTCGAAGGCTCCCAAGCGACACCTAACCAATCTAGGATACACCACTCTCCAAAAGGTAATAGATGTGGTAGTATGATGAACTCCTTGCTCTTGTGCTTCAAAAGATAGTCGTCTCAACACTCATTCACCCTCTCAAATATTTGGCTTGGGTAGAAGAGATTTATTGGGTGTAAAGGAACTTGGGCAGGCTAGAAATCAAGATTCATATGGTTGGATTTGAATATCTTGATCTCAACACATCAGTAGGTGGCTCTGTCTTAGAAAAATGGATGGGGCAAGTGTTTATTCGTTCTAAGTGCTTTCTCTTTGAATGGGAGGCTGGTTAAGGGGTATCTATACGCATCTCTAAAAATCCAACCATTACAACATTATTTCCCTACTCACTGGAACCGAAGTAAAAATCGGTTGTACCGACTAGTGAAAAATGTGGCAACTTTAGGCTTTTCGGTGAGACTGATATATAAATCTTGGAGGGTACGATTTTGGCTGTCACCGATTTGCAAAACTAGGAAATTCTGATTTTAGCAAATGGCTATCCAGGGAGTTGGTCACTGTTTTTCGGTCACACCGAAACCAAACTTGATGGTACCGAGATGTTAGGGTTTGGCATAGGTTCTGTCTAGGGCAAAACTCGGGAGGGCTGATTTTAAAATATTGGTGGCACCGAATTTGACTTTCGGGTTTGGACAGAATATTTGTGGGAGAATTTCATGAGTATTTTTATGGCTA
The DNA here is from genome assembly GCF_904849725.1 of Hordeum vulgare subsp. vulgare. Classification (NCBI taxonomy): domain Eukaryota; kingdom Viridiplantae; phylum Streptophyta; class Magnoliopsida; order Poales; family Poaceae; genus Hordeum; species Hordeum vulgare. The sequence continues at coordinate 497,802,983 of NC_058522.1, read as the reverse complement.
ATCTCTAAGCAGTTGAGCAACTAGATCATCATAGACACCTCATCCCCTTTTAATAGTATTGGCTTTCCTATGGACTCAAAAGTGACTTCATACACAATGTAAAATGTAGAGTCTTAAAGCTTGTTGCCAATAGATGTTCCTTGCATCTAGGGGTTCTCCTCACAGTCCTTAGCCAATCCATCACTGAACTATTCATGAACTATACTAGATAGAATCATTAGTTGAGTGAGATATATGTTGTTATAAATTACCAAAACCACCTAACGAGAAGTTGTGCTTTCAGAATGCTACCTAACATAATCTTGAATACATTTCTAATTATGGCATGAATATTAAGATACAAGTGATTGAAGGCAATAGTCTATAATTTGACAAAAGGACATCCATACTTAGGTTTACTAATAAACAATCATGTCCTTCAAAATAAACGATGCTAAACAACGTTATCCCTACACATTTAATAATGTAAGCATGGCATGACTCTCTCTTCCTAACAAAGTACAAATCATGATCATCCCGATGTTAGTCAGGCATTTAGTTCAAACCTTTTCACGCGCTTCAGCATTTCACGTGCTTCGACATTTTGCACTACAGTATGGGTGGAATAGCATATGGTGGTAGAGATCATTAGGAGAGGTCAAAAAGGAAGAAAGGCTCGCACCAACTCGACGAATCAACGCGCTATGGAGATGCCCATCAATCGATATCAGTGTGAGGAGTAGGGATTGCCATGCAACAAATTCACTAAGAGCTATAAGTGTATGAAAGCTCAAATGAAACTAAATGAGTGTGCATCCAACTTCCTTGCTCATGGGAACCTTGGTTGATTGAAAATGGGATTAAGTACCACCGCAATTTTTTGGGAAAGTCAAAATGTCTCCTAGGGTTAAGGTATTTATGTGGCTTGTCCTTCGGAACAATATTCTAACCAAGGATAACTTGCTTAGGAGGGGTGAATTGGAGATGAAAATGTCCTTTCTGAGGTAGAGAGTAGTCTATTAACCATTTATTCCTTGACTTTTCGTTTGCTAGATTCTTGTGACAACTTTCAATATGTTTGATATACTTGGTACTAATGTGCATGATATGTTCAATACTTGGCTGACAAGATTTAATAAAACTTAGAGAAATCTAGTGGTTTTAGGTATTTCTCCTATTTTCTAGATTGAGAAATAGCATTATTTTTCATAACAAGAAGGTCGTTGCTTCTCTAGTTGTTGTGTAAGAGCATCTATAGTCGGACCCCTCAAACCCTCCTCAAACGCCGAGGCAGGCCGCCCATTCACTGCCCGGTCACAAAATATTGACCCAACGGAGCATCTCAAACCGGCCTCAAACGCACGGGCTCAACGGCACCCCCCCCATTTCTAGCCCAAATATGGGGCGGATATGGGGGAGCCCGGACACGCCCGCCACGTCGAACCCGACAACTTGACCCTTCCTCAAATCCCGCAAACCCTTCCTCCTCCCGCCGCCCGCCAACATTTTTTGCGCCCAACCCCTCGTCGTCCGGCACCCTTGCTCTTCATCCTCACCACTTCTCCCGATTCGCCGCCGTGATGTCTTCCACCTCGTCCCTGACCGCCGAGACTGAGACACAGTTCGCCTCGACTATTGATGGGCCTTCCTCGCTTCGTCTTGCAAGCCGGAGAATGTCGCGCGTAAGCTGCGCAATCGCCGGCAGCGACAAAGGGAGTTGGCCACGCAGCTACATGGGTGTCATCCACATAAGGAGAGGTTGCAACTCTCACACGACGTGGATGAATCCACTTTAGATGAACATGCCAAAATGGCTTATGGACAGGAAGAAGGAGATCAACGATCGTAGAGCGTTGGAGGCGGACAGGGTGGCTATGGTTGCGGCAGCGGAGCAAGCGGCGAGGATGCAAACAGTGGAGGCAACCCGGATGGAGGCGGCTATCATTGCCAGGATGCAGGCGGAGTAGGCAGCCCGGATGCAAGTGAAGATGGATGCCATGCGGAGCAGGACGCATGGACGAACTCGTCTGGCGAGTGATCCGAGAACACTTGTCGGTCGGACATTGATTTCATTTTGGCATGTTTGCTTGGTTGAACTATGTTATCGTTTGCTTTTGTTTAAAACTATTGAATTCAAACAATTTGCATCGGATGATTGACATGCATGGTTTTGTATGGATTTGAGAGTCCGGATATGAGGTATGTGGATGCACGAAACGAAATATGAGGGGCCGTCTGGATGCGTCCGTGGGTGTTTGTGGTGCCGGATTTGAGGGGTCCGACTATAGATGCTCTAACAAAGACAATACTCTCTCCGTCACGGTTTTGAAGTTGTGCTTGAAAATTCTTTGTAACCTAAATGCTTATTGATTGGGTGTGAGATGAGCAGAAAAAGAGCATTCACACTATGCATGCATATAAAAATAATACAACAAAGTACTGATTAGCTGTTAGTGGTAAATGCAATACTCTCTCCATCACCTCCAATGTTGTGAAAATGCGTGTAAATTTAACCGTGAATTCTAAACTATGACGGAGAGAATATGGTTTGTCCTAGGTAGAAATTGGAGGTGCCGTTCTCTTTATGAATTTTTTTTTTGCTCACATGCCGGAAATGACCAGTTATTTTTTCGCAAGTGGAAGTTTTGACCCCCCCAACATTGTTGCGGAGTGGTATACAATGCAGCGGAGTACGAGTAGTGTAGCTACCATGTTGACCCTCCATGATGAAGCTCCGTCTTAGCTAAGCACGGAGTAGTATTGAATGGAACCGCCAACATTGACGCCATAAACTAGTTTTAGCACGATGCGTCCGGGATTTGGGGGTCCCTTTCCTCTTTTGGACGTGACGGCCGCTGCGTGCACCTAATCCGCAATCAGGCCAGGTTAATCGCCTCTCCATGCACGCGGACGAGTTTGCCTGCAGAATGCCCCACGTACGTGTAAATATAACATGATGGCTGCATACATACCTCCTCGCTGGCTGGATGGAGCTATGGCTGGCTCATCGATGGATGGATGGGTTGGTGAGGAAGGAGATGGATGCGTGGCGTCCCGTCCGCTGGTCGAGCCGCACGAGGCCCGCGTGACGACGTGCCGCCGCAATACGCGCGCACCCCACAGTGGGTATGGGGTGATGGAGCTAGTGAACTCAACAGAACCGAACCGACCTAGCGGCAGCTCACACGACTGATGTGCCTGCTAGCTAGCTTCTCGTTGCGCACCGGATCGGAGCAAAAAGCGCATGGCCTTCACGTGCTACCCCATGCCGCCCTCCCGCAGCTGGCTCCCGCTCCACCGCCGAACGATCCCCCCCCGGTCGGTCTGCGTGCCACCCGCGCCTACCCCACACCACCCGCCCGGCCTTGCCTTGCCTTGCTGCCACAACACAAATACTATCGTAGTACTGCTGCTACGTGACTCCGTCGCCCTACTCCTCGATGACGATCAACATACATACCTCCTCGCAATTACTTTCATCGTCAATTTGGCCAAGTGAAACCTCTCTCACTCTCTCGCGCCCTTAATTCATAATCAATCGCCCTATTAATAGTAATCAAATCGCCCTGCTTAATTCATAATCAATCGCCCTATTTTCGGCAACGCCATTTAGTAATAATTAATAAAGAATCGCCCTATTTTCGGCAACGCCATTTAAATAAAATCAATCGCCTTATTACGTTGCGCCCTCCTCTCCCAAGCTCCGTCCGTGTGCCGCCTTTTCCTGCGGCTATAAAACCGGGCCACGCCCCGACCATGACTCCCCAACTTCAACGCAGCACCCCAAAAGCCTCAACAACACCCAAACCAAAGCGAAGCAAAAGCAAGGCAAGCGAAGAATCCATGGCGACTCCCGACGACTGCGCCGCCAGCTGGCTGTTGTACCTGTCGCTGGCCGCCAAATGCGGCGGTGACCACCCGGGCCGCCTCGCCGGCCTCCTCTCGGTCTGCGCCGCCGCCTTCGCCGTCACCTGCATCCTGCACTGGTGCTTCCCCGGCGGGGCGGCCTGGGGAAGGTGGTGGCTCACACGCCGCCTCAAGGGCTCCCTCCTCCCGGGGCCCAGGGGCCTGCCGCTGATCGGCAGCATGTGGCTCATGACCGGCCTCGCCCACCGCAAGCTCGCCGCCGAGGCCGCGCGCCTTGGCGGCCGCGCCAAGAGGCTCATGGCCTTCTCCCTCGGCGAGACGCGGATGGTGGTGGCCGCGCACCCGGACGTGGCCAGGGAGATCCTCAACAGCCCGGCCTTCGCCGACCGCCCCATCAAGGAGTCGGCGTACGGGCTCTTGTTCCACCGCGCCATCGGCTTCGCGCCCCACGGCGCCTACTGGCGCGCGCTCCGCCGCGTCGCCTCCACGCACCTCTTCTCCCCGTGGCAGATCACCGCGTCCGCTCCCCAGCGCGCCGTCATCGCGAGCCAGATGGTCACCGCCCTCGTCGGCGCCGGCGCCGGCGTCGAGGTCCGGCGCGTGCTGCGGCGCGCGTCGCTGCACAACGTGATGTGGTCCGTGTTCGGCCGCCGGTACGACCTGGACAGTAACAAGGAGAGCGAGGAGGTCCGCGAGCTCAGCCACCTGGTGGACGAAGGCTACGACCTGCTGGGCCAGCTCAACTGGTCCGACCACCTCCCCTGGCTGGCCCGCTTCGACCTGCAGGGCACACGCGCCCGGTGCTCCGGCCTCGTCCCGCGCGTGAACCGCTTCGTCCGCCGCATCATCGACGACCACCGCTCCGCCGCCGCGTCCGCCGGCGTCAAGGACTTCACCGACGTCCTGCTCTCCCTCCAAGGCGGCGACAAGCTCGCCGACGCCGACATGATCGCGGTGCTCTGGGTGTGTGCAACCGAACCCAAACCAACCCCCAAGCCTACACATCCACGCACGTTTCGTTCTCGTCTTCGTTGGGGGTATCCTCTGATACGTGCATGCATGTCGTTTCGTTTGTGTTTGGTGTGTTGCAGGAGATGGTGTTCCGCGGGACGGACACAGTGGCAGTGCTGATGGAGTGGGTGCTGGCCCGGCTGGTGCTGCACCGGGACGTGCAGGCGCGGGTGCACGAGGAGCTTGACCGCGTGGTGGGGCGCGACCGCGCCGTCGACGAGTCCGATGCGGCCTCCCTCGCCTACCTCCACGCCGTCATCAAGGAGACGCTGCGGGTGCACCCGCCAGGCCCGCTGCTCTCATGGGCCCGCCTCGCCACCTCGGACGTGCGCGTGGACGGCTTCCTCATCCCCGCTGGCACCACGGCCATGGTGAACATGTGGGCCATAACCCACGACCCCGACGTGTGGGCCGAGCCGGAAGAGTTCCGCCCGGAGCGGTTCGTCGAAGGACAGCCGGCGGCCGAGCTCTCCGTGATGGGGTCGGACCTCCGCCTGGCGCCGTTCGGGGCCGGGCGGAGGAGCTGCCCCGGGAAGAGCCTGGCGATGGCGACGGTGGCGTTCTGGCTGGCGACGCTGCTGCACGAGCTGGAGTTCCTGCCGTCCCCGGACCCGGCGGGCGGCGTCAACCTGGGGGAGACCCTGAGGCTGTCGTGCGAGATGGCGGCCCCGCTGGCCGTGACGCCGAGGCCGCGACGCCCGGCGGCGTGATGACGCACCGTGCCTACGTGCGCTAGCTGCCTAGAGACGTTGTCGCTTACCGGTCGGGTAGCAAGCAAGCACGCACGCACGTACGCTTATCCTGATGAGCAACTAGCAAGCGATGAATTACCTAGTAGTACTAGTAGTACTAGACTTTATATATGGACGTGCCAGGTGACGACCGTGATGTTTTTGCCTTCTTTTTGTTCGTTCCCAGTTTATTATTTCGTAGCCTTTTTTTTTTTTCCTCGTTCGCAACTACCCTGTAAGATATTGCTACTAGCTGATGTATATATATTTATATTCTACTACTACTGGTACTAAGAAACAAATGTCGCTATCTTTGTTGTACTACCTGGTATGTTGAGACACGGTGGATGGCGGTACGATCAAGTCCAAACAAAGCTGGTAAATATGTACACCAACCAACCAAGCATATCCAGATCCACAGTGCCAGTAGATTATTCTTGTCCCGTGATCAGTCGCAATGTAACGCAAAGTTATTGCAAATGCTGAAAATTTGCAAGTTTTCTGAATTTTTGAGGATGGCATGAGCTAACCAACGGGGAGTTGATCTGGGCATTTGCCAAAGCGACCGGAAAACAACCGGGCAGCCGTTTCTACCCAAGCGCGTGCCTCCCTTATCCCCGCGCATCCATCGTCCCATCCACACCGCCCAAAAAGCACTTCTCCAACACCACCACCAAGTTGCGCGCTACGCTACAACATCTGGGGCGCAAAGATTGCTCCGTGGTGAATCCGACCGCATGCACGCCACGATCTTTGTGCAGCAACACCCAACGTTGCTGTCCCACGCTAAAAATCTGTTACTGTTTGCTGCAGACGTTCGGTTGCCACGAGAAGCTGTGCCATACAAAGAGTACATACACTCGGACCTAGCTAATCCACCAAGGGCGCTGCTACAAATCCCAGGGCTGATTTCCCGAGGAAATCAGTCGGGTTGAGAGCCGTACGATCACATGTCCTATATTCGTTGGATCAGTCAACTATCTTTCCCTCCACGGCTCCATCAATTTGACGCAGCACCGAGAATTATCGGTGTTGGACTGTCCATGGGAGTATCAACCGCAGCCCCCAACGACACCCACTCCCTTAGCGAAGCTCCAGTGCAATCCCCGGCGATGAGAGGAAGCTGCAAGGCAACACCGCCGACGTCGGCAAAGCTCCATTGAAGCACCACCGGTGCTCCGATGTAGCATCCCGAAGCTCCATTGTAGCGTGATGACCCCAGCGAAGCTCCATTAAAGCACCATCGGTGCTCCGATGCAGCATCCGCGAAACTCCATTGTAGCGTGATGACCCCGGCGAAGCTCCATTAAAGCACCATCGGTGCTTCGATGCAGCATCCGCGAAGCTCCATTGTAGCGTCGACGAAGCACCATTGCAAGTTCGGCGATGCTTCAATGGAGCTCCGACAGGGTGGTTTACAACCTCACCAGCTACTGATGCTGCCATCGGCGAGCCTACAACACCGCATCGCTGCCCCCCTTTGCAGCACAGCTCCGTTGTCACTCGTCGTCAAACGACAACCCCTCGCATCGCAGCGTTAACCCTCCTTCGTAGAAGAAGCAACTATGCCGACCGAGATGGGAGAGGTCATGGAGGGTGAGGCGCTCGGGGATAGGAAGAAAGCGGAGTGTGGACACAGGAGATCGGGCTCATCTGAAGGAGGAAGATGACTCGGTTAAGGAAGAAGATGAGGTTGAGGGAAAAGATAAGGTTGTGGGGGAGGACGGTTCAGCGGTTCTCACGGACGCGTGTCAGCCCCTCGAGGTGGCTTAAAGACACGAGAAATCAGTCGACTTATTTAGAACGTTTTCCATCTACCAAACACCCCCCTCCCTCCCCAAATGTCCAGAGACACCCGTGAGTCATTCCCAGATAGACCATTCACCCACTTTAAATTCCTGCTTACACATTGAACAACCGGATATCTCATCAGCAAATTCTCAAATTCATACAGTTAAATTAAACGTAAAACGAGTCTCAATATGTGTCGTAGTTCATGCTCCAAGCCCTTGTAATATCCTTCTATGTCCATGTTCGGCAGCCTTGAGCCCCAAAAAATGATGGTGTGATCGTTAGTAAGGAATAGTGGGACATGAGACACTGACTGGGCCACATGTGGCACGAGGCTCCATCGTCTTCAATGTCCTACTCTTCCTCATCGGAGGCCTTGGCCTAGACGTACGTCGTCAGTTGAGGCGAGGTCCATAGTAGGCGTGCATGGGCCAACCTCGTGGTCAAAGTCTGACACCGCTACAACGTGGTCGCGGTGTCAGGGTGTAGGTCACCTATTGTGGCTCTGCCTCCGCCTCCGCGAGCACGGCCGCGAGGTCTGTCGCAGCCTCCCACGCCCCGTGCTTCGCACAACGGGTGTAACGACCCGGACACACCCGCCGGCGGTCGTTACTCCTCATGGGATCTAGACTGGCCCCACATATCAGAACTAGTCTTTTCTGCGTACTTTGTCCTCACTCATGCGCATCCGGGATCAACGTTCTGTTCGAATGGGCTTCCGGAAAAGAAGGAATTCCTTATTGATATGAGTAGTCTATCATCCCTAATAGGCCAGGATATCACATACATCACCACTCAGAGGAACCGACATCCTCATCGGGCCACAGGAGCGTTCCCTCTTGGCACAAACGTCTGTGCATCTAGTCGAGTACATGTGGCATGTCGTGTGCCACGACAGGTCACAAACGTCATGAACAACATGACCGCACACCTGTCCGCAAACATCCGTGTAACCGCGAGGGTCGGCTCTGATACCAACTTCTAACTCCCCGGACACACCCGCCGGCGGTCGTTACTCCTGGCGGTATCTAGAATGGCCCCAGATATCAATACTAGTCTTTTCTACGCACTTTGTCCTCACTCATGCGTACCCGGGATCAACTTCCCGGTCGGTCATCCATCCTAGAACTACTCCAAACCGAGCACGCTTAACCTCAGAGTTCTCTTCGAACGGGCTTTCGGAAAAGAAGGAATTCCTTATTGACATGAGTAGTCCATCATCCCTAATAGGCCAGGCTATCACAACGGGCACGGCTCGCGTGAGCATCGGACGGGCCGAGGCCTTTCAACCCACTTTAGTTGAGGGGAGTGAGGCATTCGGCGTTTACCTCCGACTCAGTGCCCGACATCACGGGGACGACGCGCCATCGAATTGAGTTGCTCGCGTTTCGTGTGAGATGCCGATAAGGAAGCATATATGTAGGATTAGGATGGGCCAATGTGAGTTGGATTAGACGTGGCAGAAGTGCCTCAGCGCTTCCGTGCCTTTCCATATCCGCCCCAGATATAGGTTAAATATCACAGGTGTCGGTTAGCCTGGACATATAGGCCTAATATTAGGGGTGTAGTCGGGTCGAGATTTTGTGACGGCCACTCACAAGACCGCCCACCCAAATGTACCGGAGCGTTTGAGTCCACCTAGAGATGCCCTAAGCTCAGTCGTTTTGCTACTTGTGCAAGAGTCATACATGCTAAATAAACGTAAGAACGTGAGCAAAAGGAAGTGAGAAAAAACATGTTTTAAAAAGATTGACTCCGTGGAGCTCTTTAATTTTCTGAAGTTGATTTCATACTTTTATCCCTAAATTTCAGCATCGTGATATATTTTACCTCATTTTGACAAAGGAAACCCTAATTTATATATTATTTTGTCAAAGTTGTGCCACATTTTACCTCTTCGTCTCCCCTAAATTTGGAGGTTATTTTTAATTTATTTTCTTTGGTTTGTGTTTTAGTTTCTATTAACAGCCTCGAATCGGTTCGGCGCACTATCCTCCCACCCAGCTTCTACACGAGCTTCTACATCTCCTTCCATCGTTGTCGTCCAACCCCCATCGCTAGCCTCATTGGCAGGCCACACCATCATGTCACCCCACTCTCCGCATGCCCATCCGCCTTCGTGGCCTGGTCAAGTCAGATCCTCGGGCTACTGCGTGGAGCTCCTCTGGTCCAGTTCTACGATGGGCGTTCACAGGCTGGTCTAGGTTGTCGTCATCGTCGAGCACTACGACATTCATGTCGCTACTGCGGGAGCTGACATGAAGCTCGCGGAGATTCTCGAGTTCGTGGAGGTGACTGACAAGAGTAGAGCGTCAGTAAGCAACACACTATCTTCGTGGGAGTCAAATATTGTGGTGGCTTTGTGAAAGAGCATGGTGCCCTCATGTGTGGTTGTGGTCATTAATGATGATTCCTATGGACTAATGGTTGCTTTGCGTTATACCTTAAGGTTTTGTTCATATGCATCGCTTGAAGATCATTAGTTGGTTTCAAGGCTATAAGAATGAGATTATGTGTTACCAAGGTGCTATTCAAAGAATTATCAAAAGCTTGGTCATGTGAGATTTGAACCTATTGCAAGCATGTCTTGAAGAAGAAGATTGTGGGAACATTCATGTTTACCTTCAAGACATCGTCTTTATGAAGAGGGAAGACAAGATACAAGGTTGATCAAGACTAAGTACAAAGAGTGATTCAAGTTGAGCAAACACAAACCAAAGAAGATTTACCGGGAGGGGTCAAATGATCCTATGGTATGGTAAGCATTTTTCCATTATGCTTTATGTAATAACCCACGATCTTTGTGAGAGGTTTCCATATGGGGTCAGGTATCTTCCCATGGGATTACATCAAAAATAAGATCTCATACGACCCAGGGAGGATGACATCAATTGATGATCATCATCAAGGTTGAGGTGTGCAAGTTCAAGTGGAGCATCACGAACAGATCATGATTGAAGTTTGTTGCCCATTATGGTGATAATGGATATGTGACGATGTGTCTGAGAGAGGCTCATCCCTAGTGGATTATGAGGGAGCAATTTACTAGTCTTCATTGAGGCGACGCAATCAAGAAAGACGGTCCATCTTGAGGAGTGCAAGATTGTCATCATCTAACTCAAGTGGACTATGTGCAAGGCAAAGGTTTGTCCTTGATATCTTTTCTATTTCACCGGTCCCATGGTGTTATTTGGGAGACCGGGTTATAGGATAGGTTGGCATACTATTAAGGGGGCCCTCGAGTGAGTAGCTTGATCGTATCGTTCGTAGAAAGCTCAAACCGTTGCATTCTGGGCATCATCATGTTTCTTGGTTCTTGTTTGGCTTTTTTCTATGTGAGACTTTAGATTTTGGGTTCGTCTTTCTGACAAGCTCAAGTTCATAGTAAATGGATTTTGTATGCATTATATTTGCATTTTTCGTGTTGAAGATTTTGCTCATTCAAACCTTGGAAGGTTATCTTTCTTATGCTATTGCCATCTATCCAACAAGTTTGAGTTTGTTGTATTCGGAGTCTGTTTGGAGAAGTTATGACAATTTCGGTCTTCCATCCTCTCGTTATCTGTTTGTGCGTTTTTTGTTGCACCCTAAGACGTAGTACCTTCCTGGGTAGCGGTAGCTTCAAGTGGTACTTTAGCTCTCCAGCATCGCAGACACTACTACTCGGTTCGCGCGGACATTCTTTGCATCGTCGATAGTGGGGCGGCTATATGGTGCGGTAGTAACACTTCATGTGGTAGTACCTCTCCTGCACTAGCACTTGTACCACCTGATACGGTACTTCCGTTGGCTACTACTACCACTCTAGTGTGTTTCCTCTGTTACTATGACTTCAAGCGGTAGTACCGCTGAAAGTGGACGTAGTACTGCTTTGTGCAGCACTAGCGCTCCGACCCTTCTCTTGCTTTGTGTTTTGGAGCTAGAACTACCACCCAAAGCGGTAGTATCGCTCCAATGAGCGGTAGTACCGCTTGTGTGTGACTAGCATGCATAACTATTGGATTTTTTTCCACCTATAAAAGGGGGTCTTCTTCGAGAGTGGTTCCTATCCTTTGAGCTTGTATTTGCCCCCCATTGTTGACCTTCTTAGAGCTTGCTAACTCTCAACCCCTGCAATGATTCTTGCTCCTTTTTGAGGGAAAAGAGAGAGGAGATCTAGATCCACATTTCCACCAATCATTTTCTCCTTTATGTGAGGAGAACACAATGGATCTAGAGCTTGGAGTTCTTTGTGTTGTCCATGTTTTTCCTCTCATATTCCTCCATGACTTTTGTTGTTGTGGTGGGATTTTAGAGTGAGGGACTTGAACACTTTGTGTGTTCTTGCCATTGCATTAGTTTCATTGGTTTGAGTTCTCTACGGTGATAGATGGAAGTGAAAAGCTGAGTAGCTTATTACTCTTGGGTGTCTGGGCAGCCTAGAGCTTATGCCTCTTCAGTGCTAGGGCACCCTAGACGGCTGGTGGCGCCATGGAGCTTAACCATCGTGGTGTAAAGCTCCGGGCAAGCGTCGGGGTCTCCAATCAATATGTGGAGATTGCCCCTTGCAATTTTTACGGGTTCCATTGACTGCCCCCAAGGGTTAGCAAGTGTACGGGTTCGATGAACGCCCCCAAGGATTGCCATTTATACAGTTTCGGTGAACTTCGTGAGGGACCCTTAGTGGAATCACAACATCCTGCATTGTGCGAGGACGTAAGTGGCCCTACTAGCTTCTTGGTAGCATTGTGCCTCCACACTGCTCCAAACGGAGATTAGCATCCGCAAGGGTGTGAAATTTGGTATACATCATCGTCTACACGTGCCTCGGTTATCTCTTATGGGAACCCTTTACTTATACATTTTACTTTGTGATTGCCATATTGTTTCATGTTATATATCTTGCGATCACTTAGTTGTTTATCTTGCTTAGCATAAGTGTTGGTGCACATAGGTGAGTCTAGTTGTTTTAGGTTTTGTGTTTAAAAAATTAAACGCTAGTTTTGTTACGCATTTGTTGAAGCCTAAGTCGTAATCCTCTATTCTTATATTGCTACAACCAACTAGCTAATTTCCCTCTCCATGCAACAATGCACGTCATAAAGTCATGCATGGAGTCATAAGTTACTTTTTTCATTAATCTCTTCATGCAAAACATATCACCTCATGCATTATTTTTCCCCAAGAAAATAAGTCATATAAGCAAGTTTTATATTTGTGTTTGCATTAATTTTAGTCTTCTACCACTTATTCATACATTTTTTAACAAGGCTCGTGCCGCAACGCGCGGGGCATCGTCTAGTTATTTTAAAGCGCATATTCGCACCCCCCCTCTAGGCGACATCCATTTCTTTTCACTTTGTCCAACATGGACGTCACGGACAAGACGAATTCCTTGAGGAGGGTTTCCATCGTGCTAACTATGGTGGCAAGTGTTGGAATATTAGGAAAATTCATGATTAGTTCTAGTAAATAATTCATCACTAGAATAGAAAGTAGCATACAACAATCTAGCATATTAGTTGAATAGGAAAACATGCACAACATCGTTGCACATGTAACAACAACTACATGTAGAGACATGAAAAAATTATAACGGGATTACCGTTTGTTGGTTGTTGCGAAACTACGTTTTTGATGAAAATGTTGGCAATGATCTGTTGTTGACAGTGTTATATACGACGATGAGTAACACCACCCGACTTGGACGGAAGACGACCCGTGATGACGAACTTGAGCAACCGTGCAGAGCACTTCCTCAAAACTTAATTTGTCCTCTCCCGATATGGGAATCGCAAAGACGAATGGTTCCGGGACCTTGTATCCCGTGCGCTGATGAACGTCGGCATTTGTCATAAGGTAGACTACGATGGCGGTGTAAGTTGCGAGATAAGACAAAGCCATAGGTATTTTTGATGTGTTTTTGGCCGAGGTTGGTAAGCATTATATGTAGGAGAGCCAGAGGCGGTATCGTATCGTGATCACGATCCCAAACCGACTTGGTTTCCAAGTCAAACTTACCGAACAAGGAATCAATGAACTTGTCCATCAACACATTAGAAATTAAAACGTCAAAAGGAAGCTAAGCCCATGCAAGGCAACGTGCCGGATTTTGGAGAATAATTCACGCGCATGTCGCACATATGTGCCACCCCGGCCCCGGCCCGAGCCCATCTAGGCCAAGCGAGGAGAGGTGAGCCACAACACGTGTGTGGTCTTATCTTTCTATCCTTCACACCTCACTAAGTGTGATGCAGAGAACCAATTATGTAAAGAGGTCCAACTCTTTTTCAACTTTCGTGGCGGGGACTAAACTTAGAGTCACCACTTGCTATTTTATTCATGGGCCACTATTTGAGATTCAAGAAACTGTTATGCGCCTAGCCAATTTAATTCTAACAATCCCCCACGAGATCTCAAATACCCATTTAGAAATTTACCTTTTCTCACCACTTATTTAATATACCGGTGTTTCACCACGTACTGTTAATTTTAACTATTTCCTTGAACTTCAAGTTACATACATCCACAACTTGACAATGGAATATGCCTTGAATTGCTAGTTTTTGTGAACATGTTTCACTCAAAGTCTTAACCAGTCGCTAGTTACCTGTAGGATACCCCACGTTTTGGAGCATATAGGTCGTACTCCCTTATCTGTTCCTAAGCTTGCTTGAGGTCACCTAAGTCTCATAGACTGCGACGTTTACAATCAGAGCTCATAATAGGTGCATTCTTTCAAGACTACTCTATAGGACAACATCTTTGCTAATCATAGCCAATAGAATCGCACTAAGGCATGTTGCCAACCTGCCTTATAGCTCCAAGCCTTACTGCTATGAGAGTTTTGCATCTTCCCCTAGAGAAGGTCACATATTACTTTCCTTGGTTAACCAACAGCTTGTTCTTCCGAGGTCCTAATCCATGGGATCTCTGATAAAAAAGGTTGTCTTACTACTATGTTGTAACATCTATGGGTCTCATACCATCTCTCTTGATGCAATATCTATCACATTTTGTGATAGTCCCTTTGTAAAGAGATTTGCTAGGTTTTTTTGTGTGTATGAGTATATGTAACAGATATTACTGTGTAGTTTCTCAATTTTTTGACATATTTCAAACGTATCTTCGTGTGTATCGATGACTGACTTTACACTATCCTTATAATTGTTCATATTAGCAATAACCGTTTGGTTGTCACAATTCATAAGAATAGTCGTTATTGAGTTTTCAACCACATGCAATTCCATCAAGAGTTCTTGGAGCCATTCTGCCTCTATAGTGCTTGTATCTAAATCAATTATTTCTGCTTGCATAGTTGACCTTGTCAATATGGTCTATTTGCAAGACCTCCATGAAAATTCACCACCTCCATGAGTAAATACATATCCACTTGTGGCATAGAGTACATCAACATTGGAGATCCAGTTTGAATCACTATATCCTTCTAGCACATTAGGATGCCCTGAATAGTGAATTATGTAACTCATAGTACCTCTTAGATAGCGAACACCCTTTATAGTGCACGCCAATGATCATCACCCGGGTTGGACATGAACCTACTACGTTTGTTCACAGAAAAAGAGATATTTGGACTTGTTGTGCTAGCTAAGTGTTGGGTAACGTAGCATGAATTCAAAATATTCCCTACGCATATTCAGATCTTCCTATGGAGAGACCAGCAACGAGAGAGGGGTGAGAGCATCTTCATACCTTTGAAGATCGCTAAGCGGAAGCATTACTAGAACGCGGTTGATGGAGTCGTACTCGCGGCGATTCAGATCACGGTGTGATTCCGATCTAGTGCCGAAGTACGGCACCTCCGCGTTCAACACACGTGCAGCCCGCTGACGTCTCCCGCACCTTGATCCAGCAAGGAGGAGGGAGAGGTTGGGGAAGAACTCCAGCAGCACGACGGCGTGGTGTCGATGGAGAGACGAGGTCTCCCGGCAGGGCTTCGCCAAGCACCGGCAGAGAGGAGGAGAAAGAAGGGCAGGGCTGCGCCGAGGGAGAGGGAAAAGTGTGTTCCCCAATGGCCAAAAGTGCCCACTATATATACGAGGAGGGGAGGGGGTGCCACCCCTAGGGTTCCCACCCTAGGTGGTGCGGCAGCCCCCCCATATGGGAGGTGCGGCGGCTAGGGGGGAGGAGGGGTGGCGCACCCGTGTGGTGGGCCTTAGGCCCACCTGCGCTAGGGTTTCCCCCTCTCTCTCCTCTTCCTGCGCAATGGGCTGAGTGGGGGGGGGCGCACCAGCCCACCTAGGGGCTGGTTCCCTCCCCCACTTGGCCCATCTAGCCTCCCGGGGTCATTTCCCCCTTTCGGTGGACCCCCGGGGCCACCTCCGGTGGTCCTGGTACGTTACCGGTGATGCCCGAAACACTTCCGGTGTGCGAAACCATCCGTCCTATATATCAATATTTACCTCCGGACCATTCCGGAGCTCCTCGTGACGTCTGGGATCTCATCCGGGACTCCGAACAACTTTTGATAACCTCGTATAACAATTCCCTACAACCCTAGCGTCATCGAACCTTAAGTGTGTAGACCCTACGGGTTCGGGAACCAGGTAGACATGACCGAGACACCTCTCTGGCCAATAACCATCAGCGGGGTCTGGATACCCATGGTGGCTCCCACTTGCTCCACGATGATCTCATCGAATGAACCACGATATCAAGGATTCAATCAATCCCGTATACAATTCCCTTTGTCTGTCGGTATAGAACTTGCCCGAGATTCGATCGTCGGTATACCTATACCTTTGTTCAAATTCATTACCGGTAAGTCTCTTTACTCGTTCCGTAGCACGTCGTCGTGTGACTAACTCCTTGGTCACATTGAGCTCATGATGATGTTCTACCGAGTGGGCCCGGAGATACCTCTCCGTTACACGAAGTGACAAATCCCGATCTCGATTCGTACCAACCCAACAGACACTTTCAGAGGTACCCGTAGTGCACCTTTATAGTCACCTAGTTACGTTGTGACGTTTGATACACCCAAAGCACTCCTGCGGTATCCGGGAGTTGCACAATCTCACGGTCGAAGGAAAAGACACTTGAGATTAGAAAAGCTTTAGCATACGAACAATACGATCTAGTGCTACGCTTAGGATTGGGTCTTGTCCATCACATCATTCTCCCAATGATGTGATCCCGTTATCAATGACATCCAATGCTCATGACCAGGAAACCAT
Organism: Hordeum vulgare subsp. vulgare; assembly: GCF_904849725.1. NCBI lineage: Eukaryota > Viridiplantae > Streptophyta > Magnoliopsida > Poales > Poaceae > Hordeum > Hordeum vulgare. The sequence goes on along the minus strand of NC_058522.1, from coordinate 497,786,428 downwards.
GATCATCTATTGACTAACGAGCTAGCCAACTAGAGGCTTGCTAGGGACACATTGTGATCTATTTATTCACACATGTATTACTGTTTCCTGTTAATACAATTATAGCATGAACAATAGACGATTATCATGAACAAGGAAATATGATAATAACCATTTTATTATTGCCTCTAGGGCATATTTCCAACAGTCTCCCACTTGCACTAGAGTCAATAATCTAGTTACATTGTGATGTATCGAACACCCATAGCATTATTGTGTCGATCATGTTTTGCTCGTAGAAGAGGTTTAGTCAACGGGTCTGCGACATTCAGATCCGTGTGTACTTTACAAATCTCTATTACTCCACTCTGGACATGGTCCTGGATGGAGTTGTAGCGGCGTTTGATGTGCTTCGTTTTCCGGTGAAACCTAGGCTCCTTGGCTATGGCAATGGCCCCAGTGTTATCACAGGAGAGTGTCATTGGACCCGACGCGCTTGGAACCACTCCAAGGTCGGTGATGAGCTCCTTCATCCAAAATCCTTCATGAGCTGCTTCTGAAGCAGCTATGTACTCCGCTTCACATGTAGATGCTGCCATGATTTCTTGCTTGCTGCTGCACCAGCTCACTGCCCCACCATTCGAAACATATACGTATCCGTTCTGTGACTTAGAGTCATCCGGATCTGTGTCGAAGCTAGCGTCGACGTAACCCTTTACGACGAGCTCTTCGTCACCTCCATAAACGAGAAACATTTCCTTAGTCCTTTTCAGGTACTTCGGGATATTCTTGACCGCTGTCCAGTGTTCCATACCGGGATCACTTTGGTACCTCCCTACCAAACTTATGGCAAGGTTTATATCAGGTCTGGTACACAGCATGTCATACATTAGAGAGCCTACGGCTGAAGCGTAGGGGACAGTACTCATCTTCTCTCTATCTGCTGCCGTGGTTGGCGACTGAGCCTTACTCAATCTCATACCTTGCAAAACTGGCAATAACCCTTTCTTTGAGTTTTCCATATTAAACTTCTTCAATATCTTGTCAAGGTATGTGCTTTGCGAAAGACCTATGAGGCATCTCGATCTATCTCTATAGATCTTGATGCCTTATATGTATGCAGCTTCTCCAAGGTCCTTCATTGAAAAACTCTTGTTCAAATAGGCCTTTATGCTCTCCAACATTTCTGTATTGTTCCCCATCAATAACATGTCATCCACATACAATATGAGGAAAGCTACAGAGCTCCCACTCACTTTCTTGTACAGACAGGCTTCTCCGTAAACCTGTATGAACCCAAACGCTTTAATCACCTCATTAAAGCGAATGTTCCAACTCCGAGATGCTTGCACCAGCCCATAGATGGAGCGCTGGAGCTTGCACACTTTGTTAGCACCCTTAGGGTCGACAAAACCTTCTGGTTGCATCATATACAACTCTTCCTTAAGGTTCCCGTTAAGGAACGCTGTTTTGACGTCCATTTGCCAAATTTCATAATCATAAAAGGCGGCAATCGCTAACATGATTCGGACTGATTTCAGCTTCGCTACGGGAGAGAAAGTCTCTTCGTAGTCAACTCCTTGAATTTGTCGAAAACCCTTTGCGACAAGTCGAGCTTTATAAACGGTTACATTACCGTTTGCATCAGTCTTCTTCTTGAAGATCCATTTATTTTCTATGGCTCGCCGGTCATCGGGCAAGTCCACCAAAGTCCATACTTTGTTCTCATACATGGATCCTATCTCGGATTTCATAGCTTTAAGCCATTTGTTGGAATCCGGGCCCGCCATCGCTTCTTCATAGTTCGAAGGTTCACCGTTGTCTAACAACATGATTTCCATCACAGGGTTGCTGTACCACTGTGGTGCGGAGCGTGCCCTCGTGGACCTTCGCGGTTCAGTAGTAACTTGATCCGAAGCTTCATGATCATTATCTTTAACTTCCTCTTCAGTTGGTGTAGGCGCCACAGGAACAACTTCTCGCGCTGCGCTAATATCCTGTTCGAGAGGGGGTGTAATTACTTCATCAAGTTCTACCTTCCTCCCACTTACTTCTTTCGAGATAAACTCTTTCTCTAGAAAGGATCCGTTCTTGGCAACAAAGGTTTTACCTTCGGATCTAAGATAGAAGGTATACCCAATAGTTTCCTTAGGGTATCCTATGAATACGCATTTCTCCGCTTTGGGTTCGAGCTTTTCTGGTTGAAGTTTTTCACATAAGCATCGCAGCCCCAAACTTTAAGAAACGACAACTTAGGTTTCTTGCCAAACCATAGTTCATACGGTGTCGTCTCAACGGGTTTAGACGGTGCCCTATTTAAAGTGAATGCTGCAGTTTCTAATGTGTATCCCCAAAATGATAGCGGTAAGTCAGTAAGAGACATCATAGATCGTACCATATCTAATAAAGTGCGATTACGACGTTCAGACACTCCGTTGCGTTGCGGTGTGCCAGGCGGCGTCAGTTGTGAAACGATTCCACACTTCCTTAGGTGTGTGCCAAACTCGTGACTCAAATATTCTCCTCCACGATCAGATCGTAGACACTTAATTTTTCTGTCACGTTGATTCTCGACCTCACACTGAAATTCCTTGAACTTTTCAAATGTCTCAGATTTGTGCTTCATCAAGTAGATATACCCATACCTACTCAAATCATTGGTGAGAGTGAGAACATAACGATAGCCACCGCGAGCTTCAACGTTCATTGGACCACACACATCAGTATGTATTATTTCCAATAAGTCGGTTGCTCTCTCCATTATTCCTGAGAATGGAGTCTTAGTCATCTTGCCCATGAGGCACGGTTCGCATGTGTCAAATGATTCAAAGTCAAGAGACTCTAACAGTCCATCAATATGGAGCTTCTTCATGCGCTTAAAGTCGATATGACCAAGGCGGCAGTGCCACAAGTATGTGGGACTATCATTATCAACTTTACATCTTTTGGTACTCACACTATGAATATGCATAATATCACGATCAAGATTCATCAAGAATGAACCATTCACCAGTGGAGCATGACCATAAAACATATCACTCATATAAACAGAACAACCATTATTCTCTGACTTAAATGAGTAGCCGTCTCGCATTAAGCAAGACCATGATACAATATTCATGCTCAAAGCTGGTACTAAATAACAGTTATTAAGGTTTAAAACTAATCCCGACGGTAGATGTAAAGGTAACGTGCCGACGGCGATCACATCGACCTTGGAGCCATTCCCGACACGCATCGTCACCTCGTCCTTTTGCGAGTCTCTGCTTATTCCGCAGTTCCTGCTTTGAGTTGCAAATGTGAGCAACAGCACCGGTATCAAATACCCAGGAGCTACTACGAGCGCTGGTAAGGTACACATCAATAACATGTATATCACATATACCTTTAACGTTGCCGGCCTTCTTGTCCGCTAAGTATTTGGGGCAGTTCCGCTTCCAGTGACCCTTTCCCTTGCAATAGAAGCACTCAGTCTCAGGCTTGGGTCCATTCTTTTTCTTCTTCCCGGCATCTGGCTTACCGGGCGCGGCAACGGCTTTGTTGTCTTTCTTGAAGTTCTTCTTACCCTTGCCCTTCTTGAAACTAGTGGTCTTGTTGACCATCAACACTTGATGCTCTTTCTTGATTTCTACTTTTGTAGACTTGAGCATCGAGTACAACTCGGGAATGGTCTTCTCCATCCCTTGCCTGTTGTAGTTCAGCACAAAACCTTTGTAGCTTGGTGGGAGAGACTGGAGGATTCTGTCAATTATAGCATCATCTGGAAGTTCGACTCCAAGTGAAGTTAGACGACCCTGTAACCCAGACATTTTGAGTATGTGCTCACTGACAGAACTGTTCTCCTCCATCTTACAACAAAAGAACTTGTCGGAGACTTCATATCTCTATACACGGGCATGAGCTTGAAAAACTAGCTTAAGCTCTTGGAACATCTCATATGCACCGTGTTGCTCAAAACGCCTTTGGAGCCCCGTTTCTAAACTGTATAACATGCCACACCTAACCAGAGAGTAGTCATCACTCCGCGTTTGCCAGACGTTCAGAATGTCCTGGGCTGCCGTGGGAGCGGGAGGGTCACCTAGCGGCGCATCAAGGATATAAGCCTTTTTAGCTGCTTCAAGGATGAGCTTCAAGTTGTGAACCCAGTCCGCATAGTTGCTACCATCATCTTTCAGCTTGTTTTTCTCTAGGAATGCGTTGAAATTGAGGTTGACGTTGGCCAGCTACAATATTTATAAAGGCAACTTTTAGACTAAGTTCATGACAATTAAGTTCATTTAATCAAATTAAGTATGAACTCCCACTTAAATCGACATCCCTCTAGTCATCTAAGTGATACATGATCCATGTTGACTAACCCGTGTCCGATCATCACGTGAGACGGACTAGTCACCATGGTGAGCAACTTCATGCTGATCGTATTCAACCATACGACTCATGTTCGACCTTTCAGTCTCTTGTATTCGAGGTCATGTATGTACATGCTAAGCTCGTCGAGTCAACCTAGGTGTTTCGCGTGTGTAAATCTGGCTTACACCCGTTGTATGCGAACGTTAGAATCTATCACACCCGATCATCACGTGGTGCTTCGAGACAACGATCGTTCGCAACGGTGCACACTTAGGGGAATACGTTCTCGAAATTTTAAGAGCGATCATCTTATTATGCTACCGGCGTTCTAAGCAATAAGATGAAAAACATGATAAACATCACAATGCAATCATATAGTGACATGATATGGCCATTATCATCATTGCTCTTTTGATCTCCATCTTCAGGCATCGCATGATCATCATCGTCACCGGCGTGACACCATGATCTCCATCATCATGATCTCCATCAACGTGTCTCCGTGAAGTCGTCACGCCAACTACTACTATCACTACTACTATGGTTAACCGTTAGCAATGAAGTAAAAGTAGTAAGCACATGGCGTTGCATCTCATACAATAAATTAAGACAACTCCTATGGCTCCTGCCGGTTGTCATACTCATCGACATGCAAGTCGTGAAACCTATTACAATAACATGATCATATCATACATCATACATGCAACATCACAACTTTGGCCATATCACATCACATGTCAAACCCTGCAAAAACAAGTTAGACGTCCTCTAATTGTTGTTGCAAGTTTTACGTGGCTGATTTAGGTTTCTAGCAAGAACGCCTTCTTACCTACGTGACAGCCACAACGATGATATGCCAAAGCTATTTACCCTTCATAAGGACCCTTTTCATCAAATCCAATCCGACTAGAGTAGGAGAGACAGACACCCGCTAGCCACCTTTATGCACGGTGTGCATGTCTGTCTGTGGAACCAGTCTCACGTAAGCGTACGTGTAAAGTCGGTCCGGGCCGCTTCATCCCACAATACCGCCGGAAAAGAATAAGACTTGTAGCGGCAAGCAATTGACAAATCATCACCCGCAACCTTTTGTGTTCTACTCGTGCATAGAATCTACGAATAGAAAACCTGGCTCGGATGCCACTGTTGGGTAACATAACATAAATTCAAAATTTTCCCTATGCATATTCAGATCTTCCTATGGAGAGACCAGAAACGAGAGAGGGGTGAGAGCATCTTCATACCTTTGAAGATCGCTAAGCGGAAGCGTTACTAGAACGCGGTTGATGGAGTCGTACTCGCGGCGATTCAGATCGCGGTGTGATTCCGATCTATTGCCGAAGTACGGCACCTTCGCGTTCAACACACGTGCAGCCCGCTGACGTCTCCCGCACCTTGATCCAGCAAGGAGGAGGGAGAGGTTGGGGAAGAACTCCAGCAGCACGACGGCGTGGTGTCGATGGAGAGACGAGGTCTCCCGGCAGGGCTTCGCCAAGCACCGGGAGAGAGGAGGAGAAAGAAGGGCAGGGCTGCGCCGAGGGAGAGGGAAAAGTGTGTTCCCCAATGGCCAAAAGTGCCCACTATATATACGAGGAGGGGAGGGGGGGTGCCACCCCTAGGGTTTCCACCCTAGGTGGTGCGGCAGCCCCCCCAGATGGGAGGTGCGGCGCACCCCTCTAGTGGGCCTTAGGCCCACCTGCGCTAGGGTTTTCCCCTCTCTCTCCTCTTCCTGTGCAATGGGCTGAGTGGGGGGGGGGCGCACCAGCCCACCTAGGGGCTGGTTCCCTCCCCCACTTGGCCCATCTAGCCTCCCGGGGTCGTTGCCCCCTTTCGGTGGACCCCCGGGGCCACCTCTGGTGGTCCCGGTACGTTACCGGTGATGCCCGAAACACTTCCGGTGTCCGGAACCATCCGTCCTATATATCAATCTTTACCTCCGGACCATTTTGGAGCTCCTCATGATGTCTGGGATCTCATCCGGGACTCCTAAAAACTTTCGATAACCTCGTATAACAATTCCCTATAACCCTAGCGTCATCGAACCTTAAGTGTGTAGACCCTACGGGTTCGGGAGACAGGTAGACATGACCGAGACACCTCTCTGGCCAATAACCATCAGCGGGGTCTGGATACCCATGGTGGCTCCCATTTGCTCCACGATGAGCTCATCGAATGAACCATGATGTCAATGATTCAATCAATCCCGTATACAATTCCCTTTGTCTGTCGGTACAGAACTTGCCCGAGATTCGATCGTCGGTATACCTATACCTTGTTCAATCTCGTTACCGGTAAGTCTCTTTACTCGTTCCGTAGCACGTCATCGTGTGACTAACTCCTTAGTCACATTGAGCTCATGATGATGTTCTACCGAGTGGGCCCAGAGATACCTCTCCGTCACACGGAGTGACAAATCCCGATCTCGATTCGTACAAACCCAACAGACACTTTCAGAGGTACCCGTAGTGCACCTTTATAGTCACCCAGTTATGTTGTGACGTTTGATACACCCAAAGCACTCCTACGGTATCTGGGAGTTGCACAATCTCACGGTCGAAGGAAAAGACACTTGACATTAGAAAAGCTTTAGCATACGAACAATACGATCTAGTGCTACGCTTAGGATTGGGTCTTGTCCATCACATCATTCTCCCAATGATGTGATCCCGTTATCAATGACATCCAATGCCCATGACCAGGAAACCATGATCATCTATTTACTAACGAGCTAGCCAACTAGAGGCTTGCTAGGGTCACATTGTGATCTATTTATTCACACATGTATTACTGTTTCCTGTTAATACAATTATAGCATGAACAATAGACGATTATCATGAACAAGGAAATATGATAATAACCATTTTATTATTGCCTCTAGGGCATATTTACAACACTAAGTACATGAGAGAACCAACAATTTGAGAGTATCCCAATTGATCTCTCGTGTTTTTCTTGTTTTCTCTAAGTGTCACACTAGGATTATAAGGTGTTTAATAAGGTTTGGTATCCATAAATTCGGACTCTCTCAAGACCTTCTCAACATAGTGAGATTGCATTAAAGTAATCCCACTCTCATCCTTAATAAGTTTGATGTTTAGAATCACATCAGCTTCTCCTAGATCTTTCATGTCAAAGCTCTTAGATAGGAAAGACATGACTTCATTGATCGCATCAATGTTTGTACCAAACATCAGTATGTCATCCACATACAAACATAATATAACATTATTGCCCCACCGTGGAGATAGTAAACACAGCTAGAATCTTCATTAATGGCAAATCCTCCAGAATTTAAAGTTCTTTCAAACTTTTCATGCCATTGCTTATGTGCCTATTTTAGACAATACAAAGATTTCAACATCTTGCACACCTTTCCCTCTTCACCCTTTACCACAAACCCATCAGACTGATCTAGATAGATTTTCTCTTCAAAGTCTCCATTTAGAAAAGTTGTCTTTACATCCATTTGATGAATGATAAAGACCATAAGAGGCAGCGAGGAAAGTAGCACTCGAATGGTGGTTAGTCTAGCAACAGGTGAATATGTGTCAAATTAATCTTCGCCTTCCTTTTAGTCTAGGCCTTGACAAAATCACGCCTTGCACTTATAAATAGTAACATCTGGTCTTACCTTATTTTTAAACACCCACTTACATCACATAGGTTTATAACCATAGGTTGTTAAGTTAGTTCCCATGTTCCATTAGAAATAATTGAGTCTATCTTATTATGAACAACTTATTTCCAATCATCTACATCCGGAGATGCATATGGCTCTCCAATAGACTTGGGAGTATCATCTAGAAGGTATACAATGAAACCATCACCAAAGGATTTTGCAACCCATTGTTTCTTAGTCCTTGCAAGAGCTTCACTATTATCCTTCTCAAGGAATTCTTCATGTGATTGTTCGAAATACTTATCGGATGTACTAGATTAAGGATTTATTCCAGAAAAAAAATCTAGAAGTGATATGCATATCTTTTATAGGAAATATATTCTGAAAAAATGTTGCATCACGAGATTCCATTATAGTATCAACATGCATATGAGGTACCTCAGATTTAACAACTAAGAATCAATATGCAATGCTCCTTTGAGCATAACCTCGAAAGACACAATCCGCTGTCTTTGGCAATGTTGAAGATATCGCCTATCATTAGCGTCTCGGTCGATCGGGGATTAGAGATTAATCGGGTATCAGATGATTAGTCAATTTTATCGGTTGACTATTAATCGGCCATTTTCTAGAATTCCCAGGTTTCGAGCACTAAAATATGATATGTTAAAAAAACAATATCAGACTAAAGTGTTACCTTGATTCCTTGCCTTTGAATTCTTAGACAATGAGAAACAAAACATGACAGTTGTACATATTACATAATAGGGTCTCCAAGACACAAATAAACATAGTTCTTGCACAAATAGTGTTAGAAATACGCCCGATTTCTCGGTATATTCCTGTTAAATCATTTTTGAGAACGATCAATCGGTCCAAATGATAAACGGTGATGATAAGGCATAATATTATCGGCCACCCACCGATTAGCGAGAAACCGGATGATAAATCTTTGAATCGGTTGATTTTTTCAACAATGGTCTTTGGTTTGAGTTTTCTCTTCTTAGGGATAGGAATATTGACCTTATCAAGCATCCCCAAGTGTTTAAATTAGAAAGTGATGATTTTCTCCTAGCCCACTCCTCATAAAGGGTTATCTCTTTATTCTTGTTAGCAAATCTATTCAGGACATGACACGATGTCAAGCCTCCCCCGAACATGTCTTAGATAAACCAGCAATGTCTAACATGGCATTCACCAAGGAACGAATAGTTTTTCCTGTCGGCAACCCCATATTGGGGTGAATAGGGAGACGTCCTCTCATGAATAATACCATGTTCCTCACAAAATTCTTCAAATACTTGGGAAAATACTCTCCACCATGATTCGGCCTAAGACGCTAGATTGTTATCTCTAGTTGATTTTCAACTTCAGCTTTCTAGATTTTAAAATAGTTTAAAGCTTCACCTTTAGTTTGCAACAAATAGACATAGAAAAATCTGGTTGCATAATCAATCAACGTCATGAAATATCTGTTTCCACCTTTTGTCAACACACCATTCATCTCACATAGATCGAAATGTATGGGTTTTAGAGGTGCCAGGTTTCTCTCCTCAGCAGGTGTGTGGGGCTTTCGAGGTTGCTTTGCACACGACTATGTCACTTATAACCTTTGGCGACAATGAAATTTAGAATCAAACTCATAGTGGATAGCCAAGATACTAAACCAAAATTAATGTGACATAAACTAGCACAAATTTGATTAACTGACTTATTGCAAAAATGTGAAAGGGAAAAGCGGAGCAAGCTTCCAAACTCATAGCCTTTGTGTTAGGACATTGTGGCCCCATGTTTCGTTTTGGTAATTGATGACAATCCCTTGGACTAATGGTTGCCTTGATTTATATTCCAATGATTTGTCCATAGGAATTTCTTGAAGTCAATATGTTGGTTTCAAGGGTTTTATATGATGACCAAACTGGTATTCACGGTTTTACCCAAATATTGGTCATAAAGTCTCAAGGTTAATCAAGACTAAGTCAAAGAGTGAATCAAGTTGATCAACACACAAAGCGTCAAAGATGTACCGAGAGGGATCAAGTGATCCCATGGTATGGTAAGCATTGTCCATTACGCTTTGTGTACTCACCCATGGTCTTCATGAGAGTTCTATGTGGGGTTAGGTGTGTTTCCTTGGGCTTGCATCAAGAGGAAGATCTCATACAACCCATGGAGGATGACATCAAGTGATGATCATCGTCAAGTTTGCGGTGTGCAAGTTCGAGTGGAGCATCACAAAGAGATCATGCTTGAAGCTTTCCATCCATTATGGTGACAATGGACTTGTGACATGTGGCAAAGAGTGGCTAACCCATAATGGAGTATGGGGGAGAAATCAACTAGTCTTCATCGAGCCAATGCAATTGAGAAAGGTTGTCCAACTTGAGGAAGTCAATATCGTCATAATCTAGCTCAAGTGTACTATGTTCAAGGTATAGGTTTGCCCTTGATAGATTTTCTATTTTACCGGTCTCATGGTGGTATTTGGGAGACCGGGTTATAGGATCGGATGTCGTACTATCAAGGGGGCTCTCAAGTGAGTAGCTTGATCGTATCATTCATTGAGAGCTCAAACCATTTGCATCCTTGCATCATCTTTGTTGTTTCTTGTTTGGTGTTACTTTGTGTGAGTTTTAGAGATTATGGGCATCTTTATGACAAGCTCGAGTTCATCAAAAACGGAGTTCATGTCCATATTCTATGATGTTTTTTATGTTCGAGTTTATGTTGATGCTTCTGTGTGATGGAGGTTTCACTCCTATATATCATAGGCATATTCCCCATGCCTCTTCTTACTATAAGGAGTGTCTGTTTGGATAGTATTTGTCGTCATCTACCCAACATGCTTCAGTTTGCTCAATTCGGAGCTCATTTGCAGAAGTTATGGCAGTTGTGGTGTTCGTGCTTTCATGTGTTTCCTTTTTTTCTGGTTCTGAAGGTACCAAGTGGTTGTACTATGCTGGCTAGCAATAGTACCGCCTATCTCTGCGGTAGTATCGCTCTGGGCCAGTGGTAGTACCAGCCCACGCGGTAGTACCACTACCTAGTGCCATGCATGGTACCGCTGCTTGTGAGGTTTCGACTTTCATGTTGGAATGTGCGGTAGTGGAGATGGTAGTGCAACGCGGTAGTACTGCCCATCAATACCGCTCAACTAATGCCTAACCTTCTGTTCCGGGAACTCTCTTAGCAAACATAGGGGCAGATGTAAGGCGGGGCACTACCGCTTATAAGCAGTAGAACCGCTCGCGGCGATACTACCTCTGCTCCTTTCACCGCCTAGCGTCTATGGGCCCTGCACTACAACCCCATTGATAGCACCACTCAGGCGAGCAGTAGTACCGCTCCGGTGGCACTACCATCTCATGGCCTTGTGCCATCGCACTGTGAAGGAGGCACAATCGCCCAAGCGGTAGTACCGCTCCCATGAGCGATAATACCGGTTGTGTGCGGTCTAAGGGGGTAAGAGTTGGATTTTCCCCACCTATAAAATGGTGTCTTCTTCCCCAATGGGTCTTATCCTTTGAGCACGTGTTTGACCCCCATTGTTGACCTTCTTCGAGCTTGCTATCTCTCAATCCCTTTAATGATTCTTGCTAGTACTTGAAGGAAAAGAGAGAGAAGATCTAGATCTACATTTCCACCAATCACTTTCTCCTCTATTTGAGGGGAACCCCTTGGATCTAGATCTTGGATTTCTTTGTGAGCTCCTGGTTCTTTCTCTCATATTCCTCCATAGCTTTTGTTGTTATGGTGGGATTTGGGAGTGAGGGACTTGACCACTTCGTGTGCTCTTGTCATTGCAATTGTTGCATGAGTTTGAGTTCTCCACGGTGATACGTGGAAGTGAAGTTCGAGAAGCTTATTACTCGTGGGTGTTTGGGCACCCTAGATCTTGTGCCTCTTGGGTGCTTTGGCCCCATGGATGGTTGGTGGTGCCTCGAAGCTCAATCATTGTGGTGTAAATCTTTGGGCAAGCGTTAAGGTCTCCAATTAGGTTATGAAGATTCCCTTGAGCAATTTGTACGGGTTCGGGTGACCACCCCCAAGGGTTACCAAGTGTACGCGTTCGGTGACCGCCCTAAGGGCAGCCATTTGTACGGGTTTGATGACTGCCCCTAGGGGTCCATTGTGGAATCACACCATCTTGCATTGTGCGAGGGCGTGAGGAGATTACGGTGTCCCTAGTGACTTCTTGGGGAGCATTGTGCCTCCACACCGCTCCAAACAGAGGTTGGCATCCGTAAGGGTGTGAGCTTCGGGATGCATCATTGTCTCCGCGTGCCTCAGTTATCTCTTACCCGAGCGCTTTACTTATGCACTTTACTTTGTGATAGCCATATTGTTTCATGTTATATATCTTGCTATCACTTAGTTGTTTATCTTGCTTGGCATAAGTTGTTGGTGCACGTAGGTGAGCCTAGTGGTTTTAGGTTTTGTGATAGACTAATTAAACATTAGTTTTCTTCCACATTTGTGCAAGCCTAAACCGCAACTATTTTAAAGCGCCTATTCACCCCCTCTAGGCGACATCCACGTCCTTTCACTTTGCCTATAAACTGTTGAAATCTCGACATGATTACTTTATTTGACTATAAAATTTATTAAAACCCATCTCGACATAGAAGGGGCCGCTAACAAGATTCTTTCTCATAGTAGGGACATGATGCACGTTCCTCAGCTGCACAATCTTCCTCGAAGTGAACTTCAGATTCACCATGCCAATGCCACAAACAAAAGCATGTGACACATTCCCCATTAGGATGGAAGAAACTATTGCGATCTGATAAGAAGTAAGCAAAGATACATGAGCACACAGTTGAACATTAACACACGAATCAATCCACCACGAAGATGATTGAAATATTGAGAGCACAATAGGTAAATTATCATAGCCATTAGTATTGCTAGCGGTCACCTTGTTGAAAGTCCTCGAGCTCGTTTTCCCTCTGCGGTCTACATGTTCTGGGCATTCCTTGGAAAAGTGTTCGGGCTTCCCACAAGCATACCACTCTAGCTCAACCTTGTTAAACTTCTTCTTCTTGAAGTTAGTGGTATTATTAGGCTTGTTGAAAATAGGCTTGTTCTTCCCTTTGTTCTTGTTTTGTGGGTACCTTTGCACCATTTTGGCGGTAGGCTGAACCTCACTTCCTTTCTCAGTTATGTCTTTAGCCCGAGCTTTTGGTTCAACATCAAGAGATACAATCAGATTTTCAATTGATATCTCATGTCTCTTATGTTTTAGAGTTTTGGCAAAATTCCTTCATGAATAAGACAACTTAACAATCATGCACCCGACCACGAATTTATCGGGTAGAACACACTTAAAGAGTTTCATTTCCTTCACAATGCACTATGTCTCATGAGCTTGTTCGACCACATAATGGTAATATTCGCCATCTTGTAGTTGTGAAAATTGTCCATGATGTAGAGTCTACTGTCTGCATCCGTTGCACCAAATTTAGTATTCATTTCATCCCACATTGTCTTCCCATCTTGCATGTGCATGTACACATCAACATACGACCAACAAGAACAATCAAAACACATCCCACAAAGATAGTGTTGGCTTCCTAGAACTTACTCTGATCTTCATCGAAAGCCCCCTCTAGCTTTCCATCACTAACATGGAAAACTTTCAGCGCAGTAAGCCAGAATGTGAACCTCACTTGCCACCCCTTAAAGTGCACACCGGCAAACTTATCTGACCCAACCGCATAACGAATCCAATCATAGTTAATTCAGGAAATTTCATACGGTTAGGTTTTTGGATTGTTAGAATATAAGGCAAATTCATTAATTCCAGTAAATAATTCATGACTAGAACAAAAGTAGAATGCAACAATCTAGCATACTAGTTTAATAGGAAAACATGCACAACATCGTCGCACATGTAACAACAATTACATGTAGAGACATGAACGTATTACGATGGGCGTATTGTTTGTTGGTTGTTGTGGGGCTACGTTATTGATGACAATGTTGGCGATGATATGTTCTTGACGACGGTGTAGACGACGATGGGTAGCAACGCCCAACTTGGACGAAAGACGGCCCATGACGATGAACTTTGAGAAGTCGAGTAGAGCGATTCCCAAAAATATGATTCGTCCTCTTCCATTGGAGGATTGCAAGGATGAATGGTTTCGGAGACCCGCTCTCCCGTGCGCTGATACACACGAGTGTTCGCAATAGGGTAGACGACTATGGGTAGCATCGCCCAACTTGGGCGAAAGACGGCCCGCGATGATGAACTTTGAGAAGTCGTGTAGAGCGATTCCCAAAAATATAATTCGTCCTCTCTCATTGGAGGTTTGCAAGGATGAATGGTTTCACAGACCCGCTCTCCCGTGCGCTGATGCACACCAACGTTCGCAATAGGGTAGATTACAATGGAGGCATAAGTTGCTAAATGAAGCAAAGCCCTAGGTATTTTTGGTGTATTTTTGACAGAGGCTAGTAAGAAATATATATAGAAGAACGAGAGGTGGTATCGTGTCACGATCAGGATCTCAAACCGACTTGGTTTTGAGGTCAAACTTCCCGGACAAGGAAATAGTGAATTTGTCCATCAAGAAACCAAAAAAAAGAAGCAAAAGGAAGTCATGCCCGAGCCCAATGAGGTGAGCGAGCCCACGCGTGTGGTCTTATCTTTCTCTCCTTCACACCTTACTAAGTATGATGTAGAGAACCCACCATATAAAGAGGTCCAACTCTTTCTAAATTTCAGATGTGGGACTAAGCTTAGAGCCACCACTTGCAATTTTATTCATGAGCCACGATTTGAGACTTCAAAATTTGTTATGGGCCTAGCCTATTTTATTATAAAGGCGAGGAGTTCCTTACGGTGCCCGCCCTCCATCGCCACGTACCTGAGACCGCGCCACACCGCAAGGGCCTCTCCCGCGTCTTTCACGTTTCCTGCTACAATCACTAATCACTGTCCTACCAACACAGACGTCACCGCCCATCGAATACCCCAACTACTCACTGCCCCCGCATTCACTTGGGACCCCCAGTCACCTCTCCTCCATCGTGGACACACCCGGGCACTACGCCTCCACCGTTGGGAGAAATAGTGCACACCTCACCGGAGCATTGTGTGCCGATGTCCTAGGGTGGCGTTACCGACGACCATGGGCACGGGCACACGTCGCCATCTGTTTTCGGTGGGAAGCTGGTTGAAGAAGGGGTTGGGGTGGGGGGAGGCCGGCGACGAGGTGTGAAGAAGACTAGGTGGGCGGTGGTTGGAGGCGCCAATGTGGGAGGGACATGGGAAATGTGAATCGGTAGAAGGCTGGTATAGGGACTTTTATTTTCATTGACATTGTTAGACGGGCTGAACAACAGTAAGCTAGAGAAAACCAAAAGTGAGAGAATAAACTCCCTACGCCGGCACAATGTGGCACAACTTTGGCAAATTGAGGTATAAATGGCGAAAGTCCATTTATGAGCCGAGGCTCATCTGCACCCGCGCCGAGTAAAAATCAAAACAAATACTAAAAGAATTCAAACAATTTCCAAAAATATTTGGGTGATAGATAATTTGATGCGTGAGGTAGCTTCAAATTTTGTAAAATTTGAACACCTTAGCAGCTCTCGGCAAAAAGAAAAAAAAAACAAATTTGAGGTCTCTAAAAAAGTTTAATGTACATGCACCGTTTTGATCCGATTTGTCTTTTTTACCGAGAGCTGCTCGATGTTCAAATGATACAAAATTGGAGCGGACCTCACACACCAAATTATCTATCACCCAATTTTTTTTGTAATTTTGTGAATTGTTTTAGTATTTGTTTTGATTTTTTTACTAAACGGGTGCAGATGAGCGTGGGCACCGAAACTCCGCATTCTATAAATTGAGATTTCTTTAAATGAGTTAAAATCTGTCACAAAGGTAAAACTTAGGGGTAAAAAGTGAAATTAAATCTGAAAAAATTACGTGCACGCACGGTAGATCGAGTACAAATCAACAACAATCGCCAGGCACTCTATTTTGCAGTTGATGGAGCGAAAATAGACCTGACCCTGACGTACTGATGGAGTACCACCAGGACCCCATGAGCTCAACCTAAGTTGACGTCCAGCTTGTGCAGCCGTTTGACGTACCGATGGAGTATCACCAGGACGGCATGAGCTCAACCTAGGTTGACGTCCAGCTTGTGCAGCCGTTAGACGTACCGATGGAGTACAACTTGGACACCATGTCTTCAACCTAGGTTGACGCCCAGCATGGGCAGCCGTCTCGGGCTCTCGGCAGATTGATTGGTTTCTCCCGTCAGCTCAATATTACACATCCGTCGCCGCCAGCGCAATATTACACCGCCCGTCAGCTCAACTCAGCTTCCAGCTGGAGTGGAGATCAGTCGAATCTCCAGTGCACTCCCCTCACTGTTAGCAAGTCAATTAACCACATCCCTCGCCATCGGAATTCTGTTGCAACATCTAGCTGTAGCCCGCGCTGTGTCCGTCCCCTCAACGTTTCCAATCTGGAACAGCTGGGAGCCTGGGATTGTGTTGTGCACAGTGCGCTAGCTAGGTAGACAGCTCCTGATTTTGCTGTTGTTTAAGATCTCGGGCGTCCTTGTCACATGAGCTCACCCGGGTGGGCCGGGGCTGATAGCCAAATGCAGAGGGGCATATGCTTTCTTGGGCGTATCCAGGCAGGTATCGACATATTTGGGGGTACTTGGTGGTCGTTGGTACCAGACCCCCAATGATGCACTAGTATTTGACTGCTTCTTCTAGTACGTATTAATGAAGAGCATTACTAAGTACTAGTATCAAGTGTGAACATCAGGTGGCCAGTAGCTTGATGTGACATAGCACTGGTATATATGCTAATGCTAGAAGTACTATTTGTTTAGCAATGAGACCGATCATGATTGTCCGTTTTTATTTTAAGGTAACACTACTATAGTTAAGGTCATGGTTGTTGTACAAGCAAAGCAGCCTTATCCGTACGCTTGGATGAAGCACAATGTGTGCGTCATTCCGTGAACCGAAAATTAGGCTCAAGACGTTGCAGAAGAAATAATTGTATTCATAAGCTTGTGAGGTTATGATAAGCTTCATCTACAAAAAGAACGGAACCCTCTTGGATGCGTTGGGTCCCATACAAGAAACTCACTCTTTATCGGACCATTCAAAACATTTTGTGGACGGCGCGTCTGGTATATATATGCGTACCAACATAAACCCTTCAAAATCTCGACGATGACGGACGCTCGGTGGCCGTTTGCAAAGGGCACGGTCGACGTAAATCCTTCATATTTTCCTTTTGATTCTCGTCGTCAAGGTTGAAGTTGTCGGCTGCTCGCGCGTGTGATCATTTGGTGGTATGTGTTGTCGTGGTTTTCTTGCAGCGGTTTGCGGGATGGTTTGGATGTTGGAGCTCCAGGATGAAGTCGGAGTCGTTCGTTTGAGACAATCGGTAATGACGATGATGCTTGCGACTTCGTGGCGGATGTCTTTCTTTTTTATAGCTTCGGGTCCCATATGAATGATCAGGTTAACCGGTGGTGTCCGTATCATATGGGTTATGTATTGTATTGATTTTAGCTTAGTTTTTTTCGAGTTAACCAGACAAATCACTTCTTCTTAATCATTAAAAATGATAATTTTTTTGTCTCGTTTAAAAAGAAAACTCAAACAGAGAGGTGGATAGTACGATTCGGTCTAGTCACACGTGTGTAATTATAATGCTGACGAGTGTAAGGCACTTACGTATGCGCGACAGCACAGGAAAAATAAATAAAAACACCAGGTGACTGTGCGTGAGAGAGATAGCTCTTATCAGGGAGACAGCAGGGTCGTCACTTGCATGACAAGTTGACAACAGACTGAAAAGGATTACCTACCAGCCCCAGCATATCAGCTAGAGCTAATTTCCTGGATCTAGTCTAAGATAAGATGCCGCTTATGTTACTTTTACAAGTGCATGAGTGATGATAGAGATATCCTTGCACTACTGCCAGTTGAGTGCCTCTTAGGACCACGCAATTCCTCATTACCTATGAGTGGAATTAGAGTTAACAAAGTCACATCTAGTTCTTACATTATTTGATTTTACGCGGAGATTCGTGATTATTTTATTAATCAAAAAATGTACTCCCTCCGGTCCTTTTTAGTCTGCATATAAGTTTTGTCCGAAGTCAAAGTATCTCTACTTTGACCAAACTTATAAAAAAAAATATAAACATTCACCATGCCAAATCAATATTGTTAGATTCTTTACGAGATGTAGTTTCATAATGTATATATTTGGTATTGTAGATATTGATATTTTTTAATAAAAATTTGATCAAACTTTGTAAAGTTTGACTTGATCGAAATCTAATACGCGGAGTAAAAAGGATCGGAGGGAGTAGGAGCCAGACATCAAGAATGGATTACTTCATATCCAAATTCTTACGCATAGCCGACAATAAAACTAAAAAGTATAATGTGGCCAAGTGAAACCTGGTTCCTAGGCCAAAAGATCAAGGCGGTCTTGGCATTCATGACCTATAAGTCAATGATGATGCTTTATTTAATAAATGATTATTAAAATTATATATTAAGGATGTCATTTGGTAAACCCTGTTGGGTAATAAATGTCTTGGTCAAAAAGCAGTTTGCCAGGCCTATTTAAAATCCAAGGACTCGCATTTTTAGTCTGCTCTAATGGCGGTTAAGGAAATAACTTTTCCGTTTTGGATTCTTCACCGTAAATGATAGGTCGGAGATTCGTTTTTGAGAGGACAAATGACTAGGCAACTCTAGCCTCCCAAAATAACATCCAGCTTTATAGCGCATTGTTCGCGATAAGATGATGTGATGAGTTCTTTCCCGCGAGGTATTTCTTTCCAACAGAATTTGATTGGGTGTCATCGTCTTATGTCATGAAAAAATCTTCTATCACGATTGAATATCATTAACCTAACACAAGAATGGGATGTGTTTCACTAAAACCTCACTACATGTGGATTTTTTCATAGTCGACTCCATGTACCATGCGCTGAAACTTAAAATCTTGGCGTGATATCTTCGGAGAAGAGTTGTGATAACCAAAGACAACCTTGCCCGTGAAATTGACAAGGAAGACAAAAGTGTAGCTTTTGTACTCATATTCAGACAATCCAACACCTATTTTTCATTGCAAGTTCGCACGATCTACATGACCAATCATCGAAATAATGTCTAATTTATATCCATCCAAAAGTGTCGCCAATATTTTTGGTCATTGGTTCGACGGTGTTCGACGGTGGGAGCGTATGACTTGTTATGGTCGCTGGTTATGTCGAGATGATTTGGTATTTTAAGGCAAAAGCTCTTCTCCTTCGTAGGTTATTTTGTATTGTACCCTCTCGCTTTTTTAAATGGTCTACGTTACACCAAATAGAGTACTTATTATATTTGTGACCCAAATTTGTAAAAATATAAAGCCTAACTTCTGACGAATGGAAAGAGCTCTCGCCCGTCACTTGTAGGCTTGGGCCGTAGCGGAGTCTAGAGTTAGCCCATGTGGGCCACCACTTTCAGTGACGCCTAAAGTTAGCCCATGCTAACTCAGTAAGCAGTCTCGTTGCTCCTCATTTGAAATTGTCATCTTCCAATGTCCTAGTACGGTTGAAGATTTTGAGTATATGTCAAAAGTTTCATATCTAGTGTTATAGGTTCTTTAATGTATGCCATGGTGTGTTCTCAACTTGATTTGTCATTTGCAATGAGTTTGGTTAGTAGATACATGGATAATCATGGTAAAGAACATTGAAAGGTTGTTTAATGGATTTTTAGGTATCTTCGTGGCACTTTCTGTTGGCAAACGTTGCATGGGAAACAAACATTTTCCTACGCCCAAGAAGACCTATCATGGTGATGTTCATCTACGAGAGGAGATTAGATCTACATACCCTTGTAGATCGCTCAGCGGGAAGCGTTACGAAATGCGGTTGATGTAGTGGTACAGCTTCGTGATTCAAATCATCGTCGTCCCACGATCCGTTCCGATCTAGCGCCGAACGGACGGCACCTCTGCGTTCAGCACACGTACAACTCGATGAGGATCTCGGCCTTCTTGATCCAGCAAGAGAGACAGAGAAGTAGATGAGTTCTCCGGCAGTGTGACGGTGCGCCAGTGTTGGTGATGATCTATTCCTGCAGGGTTCCGCCCGAGCTCCGCAGAAATCTAATCTAGAGGAAGAACTACGAGGTGTAGGTTTGAGTTGCATGTGGCAAAGTTGTGTCTCAAACAACCCTAAACCTTTAGTATATATAGGAGGAGCCAAGCGGTGGGGCAAAGCCCTAAGGCGCCGGCCAAAGAGGCCCTACTTGGGTCGGCCGAAGTGGGAAGGGAAGAGTCCTTCTCCAATCCCACTTGGATTAGGACTCCTTCCTTATTTTCCCACCTCTTTTGGTTTTTCCACTTTTTCCTCATGGGCTTTCCTTGGATGACTTTGTCAGCCCATTATGCCTTACTGCGCATCCAATAAACCCATGTGGACCCCTTGGGGCGTGGTGGGCCCCCGGAACCCATTCGTCACTCCCGTTACACTGCAAGCAATGCGTGAAAACCTTTCGGAATCCACCAACTTCCTATATATCAATCTTCGTTTCCAGACCATTCCGTAAACCCTCGTGACGTTCGTGATCTCATCCGGGACTCCGAACAACCTTCGGTCACCAATACGTGTAACTCAACTATATTAATACATCATCAAACCTTAAGTGTGCAGACCCTGCGGGTTCGAGAACTATGCAGACATGACCCGATACACTTCTCGGTCAATATCCAATAGAGGGACATGGATGCCCATATTGGATCCTACATATTCTACGAAGATCTTATCGGTTGAACCTCTGTGCCAAGGATTCATATAATCCCGTATAACATTTCCTTTGTCCTTCGGTATGTTACTTGCCTGAGATTTGATCGTGAGTATCCCTATACCTATTTCAATCTCGTTACCGGCAAGTCGCTTTACTCGTTCCGTAATACAAGATCCCGTAACTCACACTTGAGTCACATTGCTTGCAAGGCTTATGTGTGATGTTCTATTACCGAGTGGGCCCCGAGATACCTCTCCGTCACACGGAGTGACAAATCCCAGTCTTGATCCATGTTACCTCAAGGGACACCTTCGGAGATACCTGTAGAGCACCTTTATAGTGACACAGTAACGTTGTGACATTTGATACACACAAGGCATTCCTCCGGTGTCAGTGAGTTACATGACCTCATGGTCATAGAAATGAATACTTGACACGCAGAAAACAATAGCAACAAAATAACACGATCACATGCTACATTTATAATTTGGGTCTTGTCCATCACATGATTCTCCTAATGATGTGATCCCGTTATCAAGTGACAACAATTGTCTATGGCCAGGAAACCTTGACCATCTTTGATCAACGAGCTAGTCAACTAGAGGCTTACTAGGGACAGTGTTTTGTCTATGTATCCACACATGTATTTGTGTTTCCAATCAATAAAATTATAGCATGGATAATAAACGATTATCATGAACAAAGAAATATAATGATAACTAATTTATTATTGCCTCTAGGGAATATTTCCAAAACTTTCAAAGCTTGTTTGAAAT
Organism: Hordeum vulgare subsp. vulgare; assembly: GCF_904849725.1. NCBI lineage: Eukaryota > Viridiplantae > Streptophyta > Magnoliopsida > Poales > Poaceae > Hordeum > Hordeum vulgare. The sequence continues at coordinate 497,764,897 of NC_058522.1, read as the reverse complement.
TCAGAGGACTAGTGAAGGACTAGTTGGTTATGTGGATTCAGATTTTTGTTCCAGCGATTTGGGCAAGAGGACGTCCCTTACATGATATGTGTTCATTGTTGGCAGTTGTGACATGAGTCCAAGGGCAACACTGCAGCCAGTAGTTGCTCAATCTATCACTAAAGCACAATACATGAATATTGCAGAAGCATATAAAGAATATGTTTGACCGAAAGGTTTGTATGCCGAGCTTTGTGGAGATATTCTTGTATTAATGTATTTTGTAATAGTCAGAGTGACATACACCTGATTAAGGATCAGATGTTCTATAAGAGAACAAAGTACATTGATGTGAAATACCATTATGTTTGAGACATTGTTGAGCAAGGTAAACTAAAGGTACGCAAGATTAGCACTCATGATAATCCTGCTGATATGTTGACAAAGTGAGTTCTTATTGCTAAGGTTGAGCTTTGCTCAGACTTAGTTGGTTAAATCAATAGCTCTAGTGTTTGTTTGGCGTCGAGAGTATTTGTCTTTGTTGTTCGGGGAGAATGTTCTCTTTCATGCTACAAGATGGAATTTATTTCAAGATGGAGTTTGTTATGCTTGTGATCCAAATTCATATGTAAATATGAAAGCTAACTTCTAATAGCAGAGTGGAGCTCCGACCTGTTACCGATAGGCTTGGGCCGTAGGGTACGGATCAGTATTGACCTAGGTCACCAATGTTATGTATGCCTTTTGTAATACACCGCACTAGATAAATTGATCAGTTGTAAATCCATGTCATTTCTTCCCCTCCCGATATAGTGAAGTTCGCTAGCTAGCACCAGTGCTTTCCCCCTTCTCCTTGGAGGGGTTTCCACGTTAAAATCTCGCGTATCCTGGGCTAATTTCGTTGGTCGTCAACGTTTGATTTGCATGTCGTATCACTAATAGTATCAACCGTCGTTCAAGGTAGTCTGTATGCGGTTGTAGGGGTGACCGTGGAGCTTTTTACCAACATGAGTGACAACATAATCTCTAGATCAGTCCACCAATTCCTTTGACATAGGCATAGTCTCAGTCCTACATGACTCAACTATTGCCAATATGTCGGTATTTTCTTTTCTTCTGTCATACTGTTAGTGTTTGGATGTGTGCATCACAGTTATGAAAAGACCAGATATTGCTCATCATGCTTTGTATCTACTGAATCTACATTTAACTTAATAAAAATAAACAAAATATGTTTAGTTAGATCAATTTTGTGGGGATAAAAGGGGATGGTGTTAACACGTAGCAGTTCGGTTGGTTATGTGCGCTCTACTCCAAACATTAGATGTCCAAGCAAAATTTCCCTTCATTTTGACTTGAGTTTTCTTAAAACACTAACCGCCTTTCCCAAATAAGACTAGGCTGCTGATACACCTAAAATATTTTTGGTGTAAATCAATTTTGCGTGAGGGGGAAGAAGAATGCAGTGACGGAGCTCGGAGGCAAAAGACAAGACATTGCAACATCTTCGCTGAGGCCGAGCCATGATCTCACCGGAGATGGGAATGGCGCTGCATTTGGTAGCAATCTGCAGATGGGTCGGTGGTTGTGCGAGATTTAGGGGAAATGGGATGGAAGTAGAGGACGCACAACGACCATCTGATGAAGATCCGACGACTAATTTTTTTAACATACACTATATTTTTTGTGATTAATAAAAATAGCCGCCCTCGTACTTAGTGGCTCTTTTTTTCTTGACATTACTTGAATAGTTATAGTTCTTTAGGAATATCATTTTTTTACATAAACGCTTGGAAACAATGAAGATATTATTGTTGGATGCACAAGAAGAAGGCAATAAAGTACTCCTTTTCCCTCACGGAGGGGCCAATTCTTTCGACGGCTTATGTGTCCTTCTCGACTTATTCTAGAAGTCATATTAAAAAAAATTGAACTAGTAAATTTGTTAAGGGTCGATTAGCTTAGAAGCCTAAAAATTTAGGACGAGCTTCTAAAGTAAGTTGGGGGAAATGATGCTTATTTTTGAAGCCACCGAAAGAAGTGGAGTCTACTAGTACTCACGTCGTTTTATAATGTAGTGTGTATAATTTTTTAAAGTTGTACATTATAAAATTTGATCATGTTTACAAAATAAAATATATACATATAAAATACCAAATGCATATAATTGCACACATCATCCGCTATACTTTTAATTTTAAATGGTTTTTCTATAAACTTAATCAAAGTTTGATTAGCTTGGTTTTTCAGACAATCTATACACATTATAGAGTGGTTTTTTAGGCAAACTGGACCCTAGTAGTACATGTTTCAGGGCGTGCTACTCCTAGGAGAAACCTCATTTTTTTCTTTTGACCCGCAAACAATAAAGGGAAAATCTAACTAACATCGCCGTATTTCGACATTACCGTGCGGCGGCTGCACAAGCATGCAATATGTTCTCTTCGTAATGCATGCATGCATGCATGCAATGATTCATCTTTAAATGACCGAAATTCAAAAACCTTTATCTCTTAAACCGTTAATTCGACCGATGATCTGTTTTAACTGTTGACTTTGTTTCGACGAAATCTTCAAAACTAGATCCCATGTCGATATGTTTCGACAACATTTTTTTTACTCGTACTTATCACCTTTGTTACACTTATTTGTCATATTAGTAAGTACTTACTTGTCTGTAAAAAATAACTTAATCCCCATATTTTTTGAAAATTGCATGTAAATATGACATCTCGACATAATCATACTAACAAACAGAAACAACTTTTTATAGGCGATTACACGCGAAAATATGACGACTCAACATATTTAAAACCGATGACCATAAGAAATCTTTTTTGGTTATTGTTTGTAATATGACAACTCGGCATCGTTAAACTAACAAGCACACAAAATAGTTTTCTGACAAAGTTGTATGTAAATACGACAAGTTAGCATATTTAAATTGACAAACACAACCTATTACATGCTTTTTTATATCATGCATAATAGAAACTGCTACAAGGCTTTATACGAAACAAAATTAAAAAGTGGCAGTCAAGTTATTTTTCTCAGACAAGTAAATGGTTAATAATATGGCAAGTGGGGTCAAAAAATGTGGCAAGTTTGAACCGAAAAAAATAATTGTCAGAACATGTCGACATGGGATCTAGTTTCGAAGAACTCGTCGCGAGAAAGTCAATGGTAAAAACAGATCATCGATTGAATTAACGATTTTATAGATAATTTTTTTGGAATTTTAAACATCAAAGGGAATTGTTGCGTTGTATGCTTTTTTTCTTACGCTGCCAGCCTGCCATTGCATGTTGCTCTTTTTGTTACTTCTTGCAATGAATGCGTGTACAGAATTTATCTACGTCATTCATGCATGTAACTACTTTTCGTGGCAATTAGCAGACGTGGTAGCAGTCGCCGCATCGGAAGACGTAGGTGCGGCGCCGCTTAGTAGTCCTGTCCAACAATAAAACAATAGTTGTACGGTATGTTTCCATTAATTTAAAAAGGTACATTACATGGTAAGAAAAACAAAGTAAAGAAAGGCCCTCCCTATTGAAATGGCCTAGCCAATGCCCACTCTAGGAATAGTAATCATGGGATTACATATTATTGTCGATCCACTGTGAGAGCTCGGTCCGCTTGAGCTTGTTATGTGCTTTACGATCCTCCATCGTAAATTATTTATTGCAGAAATAAATGTGTTCAAAATTAAAATTACATCTACACACATTCATTATTCATTTCTTTCTGAGTGCGGCGTTTTGTGCCTAGGCTCATTTGCACCCGTTTAATAAAAAAAAATACCATATTTTTATTGGTGATAGATAATTTGGTACGTGGGGTTCGCTAAAAATTTTCGTTATAATTTTTGTATCGTTTGAACATCTGAGTAGCTTTTGGCAAAGAAGACAAATCGAATCAAAGGGTGCATGTAGACTAAACTGTTTTAGAGATCCCGAATTTTTCTTTTTTGCCGAGAGCTACTCAAATGTTTAAATTGTATAAAATTTGAAGCAAAACTCACGCATTAAACTATCTATCACCCAAATTTTATTTTGAATTTTTTAGTATTTTTTTTTTTACTTGACAGGGACGCAGATGAGCCTGGGTTCAGAAATGAATTTTTGTTTTTTGTGTTTGTTTAAAAAAAAAATACTTGACAGGGATGCAGACGAGCCTGGGATGAGAAATGGATTTTCGTTTCTGCCGTAACTAATTCGTGACAGCGTCCAGATCTTTCATGACTGCCTCTAGTACGCATGCCTTGTACACTGATCCATGGTGCGTGCTTGGCAGGCCTCGCAGGACCGGAGTCTGCATCCTTACCAGAAATGCACAACCCATGAAAAGCATTGGCCACCATATCAAATCAAGGCAGAGCTGAGGCATGGCGCATGTGTACTCTAATAAAGCAAGGAAGAAGAAAACAAAGGAGGCCAAAACCAAAGCTAGTACTCTACGGATGCCTGGCCACCTGAAGATCCTGCCTGCTAGTACTACGAGTTCTACTAGCTAGCCCTGGCAGAGCTCAGCTACAGCACATGCAATGTACTGTACTTACTTACTTCTCTGGTGCACCACTGTTATCACGCACGGGGTGGTCGTACGTACAGGCCGTACCCCACGCAGTCGGTACTGTGGGTTCTTGAGTACGTACTCAACGTCGGTACCACCACCGCACATGGAAGAAAGCGTTGATGGACCGGTGACGCTGTGCCCTCCACTCGTCGTAGGAGAGTAGCCGCCGAGAGGAGGAAGGAGAGTTTCTCTTGTGATTTGGGCAACATCAGATCTCTCGTCCTAACACGCATACCTTCTTGACCCGTACGTGGCGATATGGAATTACTGGAATGACTTGATTTTTACTCACTCGTGCGGAAACTAGGGTTTTTTTAGTTATTGGGTCAATTTGATGGAAGACGGTAGCACGAGATATCTATAACCGATTTAAACGACGGTTTAGTAATAGGATAGATGACTAGACATCTTGGCCTATTTTTAATGATTGTGCCATTCTCTATTTTTTATGATTTTGTTTCTGTTTACTCGTTGAGAGATTGTTTGGAACTTCAGACTTTGTGTTTGCATTTTCAATAAAGGGGTCACATGCATCGTTCTGATGTAGAGACCGGAGGTTATCCTCTTTTTCTAAAAAAAACTTGTTGACCGAGTCCCCCTTTCACCCAGCACCGCCAACCCTAGTTGACACGGGGGGCGACCGCGCCGCCGGCCTCCGGCCCTCTCACCCCTCGTCACCCCCCTCCCGTCGCCGCCAGAGGTCCCGTCGGGCAAAGCCCGGGTAGCGACGGCGGCGGAGGGGCCTTCTCTCTCGCGCGGTGGTGCCGAATTCTCCTGACGGCGGCGGCGCATGGTTCGGCGGCGATTCGGTAGCGGGGAGCGGTGGGATCCCGGCGTCAAACACAGGCCGGCGACGAGAGTGAAGGCGCGGCCTCCCTGCGGCGGAGGCGCCCCTGTTGCTGCACCCGGTTACTCCGATCTCGTGCAACCCATATGGGCTTGGGCGGGCCTGTGGTTCTGGGCTGTGGCTACAGGCGAGCGCGGTGGAGCCTGTCAATGCCCGCTGTGTGGCATCATGGTGGTGCAGGCGGCCGGCCAGGCAGCGACGGGCTCGATCATCACCGTCCAGCCCTTGTTTTGGTGATGGTGAGATGGTGGCCTGCGCCTCCCGTCCCGTTGACAGCATTCTGGCTCACCTTTCCTCAATGGTGTGGTCAAGCCGGCTCCTTGTTGTGTTTCATGGGCGTTGGGGTTGACGGCATGACCGGGGCAAAATCCCTGCGTGAAGCGGACGACATCGACGCCCGCGGAAGCCGTCACCTCCTTGGAAGCGTCGTCATGGTGCTACCGTGTCCCCCCCCCCAGCACCAGGGGATACCCTAGGTCCGGCCTTCGGATCGTGCAATTGCGACGCGTCTGCGTCGTTCCCCTCTTGAGGGTGTCGCTTTGGTGACTCGTGGAGCCCTTGGTACTTGGTGAAGTGTGTGTTGGCCGCCGCTAAAGGCATGTGCTTCCAAGGCGCCATGTGCACCGTCTCGTGCGCTTTTTAGTCGACGCCTCCTTTGGTCGGTTCAACCTCGCTGTCCACTCGTCGACTCTTAGGCGCTTATGGGCGGGCGGTGCGTTGGCTTGTGCCTTCTTGGGGTTGGAGTAGGTCTAAAGTTCTCATCTTCGATCATGACACGATTTTGGAGCTCGGTGTACCCCCTCCTTGACATTCATGGTGGGAGGATGTCCAAGACGAGTCTTGTTGCTTGACGGGTGTGCCTTGTGTTGTGATTCATGTGGCATCGTATTTGTATCGTGTAGCCTTTTAGCGTTGTATTGATTATCTTTAACCTCTTCTTCTATGATCTTAATACACCTTTAGCAGGTGTATCCTTGGAAAAAAGATCTGTCGTCCTTTGGTGGCCAACTAAGATCGATACAAGTACTACATAACCTTTGACAGTACAGTTCCTTCAAATCAAATCAAAATCTCCACAAATCTTACGGAATTGGAGCGTAGGGTCGACATCTGATCGCCCTCCCTGTCGTGGTGCGTGTGCCTTTATAGCTTAACTTATATACAATGTTCAGAGGCACCTATGGTACTTGCTACTACTAGCTGCTACAGCTACAGCGTGAAGCCAGCCAAGATCCATCAAATCGGAGACTGCGCGTACGGCGGGTTACTGGGCTGTCGGCTATATGGTGTTGTCGTCTTGCTCTGCTCTCCTGTGGAACCGACGGCCGGCGTCGCGAGCTGTGGTACGGTGGGAGCTCCCAGCTGGGTCCGGTAGCTCGAAATGTGTACCCTTGCCTATTCCTAGCCAGTACTAGCATTGAGCTTGATGTTGCAAGTTGCGGCGACCTTTCCGTTGATGGGAACAAGGCGGCGGCTTCGGTTTGGTTTGGCCCACGCCCACGGAGCATAGCATAGTGCGTGCCGTGGCAATCAAACAAGTGTTTGCTTACTCATCAGCTGGGGATCTTATTATTTCTCTCGGCACTACCGATGTTGAAACAAACCTGATGAAAATCTTCTCATCTTGCATAAAAGTGTTTTTCTCTCAGGATCAAACGCTGGATGGGGTGGTGTTTCTTGGGGATCACACGTTTTTGTTCTTGTTCCACCAAAGGAAAAGTCAGAGCACGAGCCCGACAATAGAAGGTAAGGCGCCCCTGTTGCGGCGGCCGGCTGCCCCGCCATGCCGTAGCGCAGGCAGGCGAGATAACATCTAAAGCAGGCCGCGTACGGGTCTCTGCTTCATCATACGGTTTGAATTTGATTGATGTGGGCTGCTCGCCACATGCCACCGTAACCGAGTGAGTAGCTTCAGTGAGTAGCTTCACTGTACATTGGAAATTCACAGGGGGGCATGCAGGCACGGGACCACGCACTCGCTCAGACTTGTCCGGTCGTCTCATCGTCTCGAGATTCATAAAGTGGCTGGATCACGCACGATGTCACAATAAATAGTAATTTTTGAAATTTACGATTTTGCATCTGAAACTTACCAATTGGTCGCTCGTATCAAGGTTCAGAGTTGAAACATTAAGCTTACGTCTTTGTCGGTCGCGGATGCTAAAACTTGTGATTTTGTCGGTCGCTCGTAATTAATTTTAAAAGTTAAAATTTCATTCAAAAAATTAATGGCAGCCTCGTCCATTCGGTCAAGATCTTCGGTTGCCTATTCTGTCATGACAGGCTCAACACGATGACGAACTTACATTGCAAGACCATCAATATAGGCTTGTCTTGCCCTCGTTGCGGCATTTCTCTCGAGGATGCAACAGACCTTGCTCTTCCTCTGTCCATGTGCGGCTCAGATCTCATCATGTGTGGGCCTTTAGGTTCCACTCGCCGTCGACCTAATCTGGGATATTCCTATTCCAATTGGTCCCAACATCAAAATCTGGCCTACCGTCGTCCTCTCCATCCTGTGAAAGTTGTAGGATTCCAGGAACGCTCGTGTTTCTCGTAACGAAATGCACTCTCCCTGGATACTATTAGAAATATCATCGCGGATTTTACGCTTTCGGCCTTTAGATTTCAGGACCCAGCTAGTTGGGAGGCGGCCATGTCTTTGCGAGTGTACCTTTTCTCTCCATGTAACCCTTAATATAACATGCAACTCGTCTTCGGACCTTTGAATAATATACTCGGGTGGGGACCCTCTCCCCCGTGATTGTTTAATAAAATAAAAAAAACTTGTTAATTTTTTTGGGAATTGTTGTAAAAAACAAAACAAAAAAACGACCTACAAGTAAAAAATGAGGATCACTATAAAGATGCATATAAGGTTAGATCTAATCGTTACCAACTCAGAGTTGCGCAGAAAAAGAGTTGATGGAAATCGTTAATGTAGTCTCTCAAACCGTCCCTCGAACGAAGATCAAAGGCACGATCTCTCCATCGGGTTGCGTGCGTACAAGATCAACGATTCGGCATCGCTTCGTCATCCAGAAGTTAGGGTCACTGAAGAACTAGAAGGGGAGGAGTAGTCTTGCGACGAGACGACCTTTTCATGGAGAACGAGAGGGGCGGGGCAACCCTTACGCATAAACTGTGTGCAAAAGAGAGGTTGCCCTTCCACTATGAGTCGGTTCTTTTCGCCTCATAATTCTCTAGAATCATAATTTTGGAAAACTACACACATAATTGTGTGCAAAATTGTGTGTCGAGTTTTCTATGATTCTAACATGTGATTGTTGTATGCATTGTTTATTGAAATGTCTGAAATGCCCCTAGATTGAAATGAGTGATGAATTTGTAACACTTGGTTATTTTCCATAGTTTCATGTCTAATATGAACACCAAAACGAGCTGCAAATCTCATAAAGCATCTAATTTTACAATATGAAAGCGAGTTGCGAGTATCATAAAGTGTTTAATGTTACATTTTAGAACCAAAGTTCTAAGTATCATATAATGCTTAATATTACAAGTTAAAAGTGAGTTACAAACTACAAAATAGATGGACGGTCTCAAGGTACAAGACCGACAGCAATAGCCTCACGTGTAGCGGTCATGGTACCATCATCTTCACGTGCTAAAGTGTTGGCACGTGTAAACGGATATGAAGGTTGCATCGTACGCATTATTATCAAACTTGTCAAAATATTCATCATGTAACTTGCTATCATGAATGTAGTTGTGAAGACACATGCATGCAGTGATGATCATCCTTTGGGTCTCCGGTTTGTACCGTGGTATGCCTTGGAGGATACAGCATTTCATCTTGAGAACACCAAACGATCTTTCAACAACATTTCGCAAAGTAGAATGATAACAATAGCCTCGCACCTCCTCTACGCACACATCCATATAAATGGAATGAGATGCCCTATCCCAAATTTCTTTTTGATGCTTCACTTTCTTCATCTACAATGTCCATATGCGCAGGGATGAAAATGGAGTGGAAACTTTCCGCTTTTCCGGAGGAAAAATGAAAACAGAGAGGAAATATGAAAGTGGAAATGAAAATTTGCAAAACGGAAATGAAAATGGAATTTTTAATGTGAAAACGGAAACAAAAACGGAAGAGTGTTTTCCGGTGGAACATAGGTGGAAATGGAACTTTCCGTTTCCGTGAATATGGAATTTGCTATGTTTACTATAGGCCTACGGATGCTTTGTAGCCCAACCACCAAATAACACACAATGACACGATGAGCATAATGGAACATTTGAGACCCAACTTATACTAACATATATGTACTCAGCTAGACCCTATATACAATTGTCATGTACTAATACAATACTAGGATATGTTGCTAACATAATCAAATTATTCTGTAGACATGTTAGCAATTTACTAAATTTTTGTTGTTGTGTGTATTACTCTATGATTCCAGGGGTTTTAAAGTTCCGGTCAACGCCCACTTCTCTTTATGTATCGCTTTGTATTCGCTCCGTGTTTGTTTCCGGTAGTATCTGTTTCCGTATTCATTTCCGGGGTTTTTGTATTCATTTCCACTTTTGCAAAACAATATGAAAACAAATGTGATAGCACTCAGTTCCGTCCGTTTCCGCTCCGTTTTCATCCCTATGATATGCGAATGATTTAACGTATACAACTTTTGTACTAAGGAGCCATCAATCCATGGCAATACAAAATTTATACTAACTCATCATAACCAAACCAATATATACAACTTTTGTGCTAAGTTATCATACATTTTTTGTACTGCATTAAAAATAGGTGATGGTTGAACTAACATTGTAAATCTAGCAGCCCCTAATCTCCATGATCACCTAATACAACATTACAAATAGATGAACTAAGCAACCCCTAATTTGGACATAAATTAATTGCTGGAAATTGAGATAGAGGAGAGGAAGACAAAGGGGCAGCACGGTGAGGAGGAGCTCACCAATAGCGGGGATGGCAGTAGAGGAGACGGGGCCAGCGGGACGCGATGAAGAGGGGAATTCGTACGGGTCAGGGCAGCCGGACGCGACGAAGACACACAATCGGACGAAGAGGAGATGGGGTGGGCGGGCAGTGTGAAGTCTGGATGAAAAGGAGACTAGGCCGGCGGGCAAAGATGGCGGGAGGCTGCCAGGTGGGCCGAGGCGACGGAGTAGGGTGGCGGCGACCGGTGAATCTCAAGGTTGGCGGGGGTAACCCTAACTCGAGGATAAGGCAAGTGGTGATAGTTCCTCGAGCGCTCGGACGAATGTAAGCGGGCGGTCAAACGTGGGAGTTTGGAGGCTCTGTTTCTAGGCATGTAGCGGTTTGCCCCGAGTGGCAGTTTCAACGTAAATTCATCATCCAATAGGGGTAGTAGTTAAAAGTAAAGGTTTTTTCTTGAGGGGCTGGCTAGAATTGTGGGAATGGCCATGCTTCCATAATTCTGAAATGCAGTGTGATTGCAAAATGAATTTGCACGATTCTTGGGGCAAATATTAGTTCTTTTGCAATTGTGATTTTCTAATTCTTTAGAATCGTGTCAAAAGAACTCGCCCTATATATATATGCCCAAGGGAGGGGTTGCCGCCGTGGAGAAGGGGCTCCCTCGTGATAAGCAGTTTCAGCAAGGGTATTCTCTGCGAGTGCCATGAGTAACAATGATAGATAGTTTCATAGCAAGATAATTCTTAACAAGTGACAAGAAACAATAGTAGCAAGTATGCAACAAGATAGCCCAATCCTTTTATAGCAAAGGATAGGCCTGAAATTACTCTTATATGAAGCAAGCTCTCCAGAGGACACATGTGAATTTATGCTAGTCATGTTCATCATGTTGAATTGATTCACGTTCGTTACTTTGATAATTTGATATGTGGGTGGACCAGTGTAAGGTGATGTTCTTACTTGAACAAGAAACCCACTTATTATTACCCCCTCTTGAAAGCATCCGCAACTTTGAAATAAGAGCTAAGATAAGTCTAACCATAACATGAAATGTGTGGATCCAAATCAGACCCTTATGAAGCAACACATAAAGTGGATCCAAATCAGCCCCTTATGAAGCAACACATAAAATGGGGTTTAAGCTTCTGTCACTCTCGCAACCCATAATCTACTTGTTACTCCAGAATGCCTTCCCTTAGGCCCATAGCATGAGGAAGTGTCATGTAGTCGATGTTCACACGACACCACTAAGAGAAGCAGCAACATACACATCATCAAAATACCAAACGAATACCAACTTCACATGATAACTAATAACATGACTTCTCCCATGTCCTCGGGAATAATAGTAACTACTCAAACCTCATCAACATGTTCAAGGTCAGAGGTATAATAATTGTGATCAAGGATCTGAACATAATTCTTCAACCAAGTAAACCAACAAGCATTGACTACAAGATGTAATCAATAGCACTAGTAACCCACATGTACCAATCTAAAGTTTTGACACAAAGATTGAATACATGATATGAACTAGGGTTTGAGATGAGATGGTGCTCGTGAAAATGTTGATGAAGATTGGTCCTCCCTCTAAGGAGGAAGTGTTGGTGATGACGATGGCTTCGATTTCCCCCTCACGGAGAGAAGTTTCCCCAACAGAATCTGTGTGCTAGAGAGAAAAAGGTTCATTGCCTAGGTTTTAGCCTCGAGACGGTGGCACTTCACCCCGTAAGTATACTTATGGTCTTTTCTAGGATAAAACACACCATATAGGATAAGAGGGGCCGGGAGATCAGCTGGGGCCCCACAAGGCAACGGGGCGCGCCTAGGGGGTGGGCATGTCCCTCTATGGTATATTTTTGGACCAATAATTCCTATATATTCCATAAATATTTTCCCTGAAGTTTCAGGGCATTTAGAGTCTAGTAATTTTTCACACATTTTCTTGGTTTTTAGGTCCATAATTCAAGTTTCCAGTAATTTCCCTATTTATGATGTACCTTGCATATCCACAGAGAAAAGGCATAAGAATGGTATCGTAATTAGGAATAATGGACAAGAATAACATAAATATCGATAAGAAATCATGATGCAAAATGGATGTATCACCTCCCCCAAGCTTAGATCCCACTTGTCCTCAAGCAAAAAACCGAACTCGATAATAATGATCACATAATTTGAGAGAGAGGTGCGATAAGAACATAATACGATCATGAGAGCATGATGAATATTAACATAGCAACAAGTTTTTCATCATATAGCTTCTCATAAACAAGTAATAATCTATTCACAATTGTTCAAGTATGAAGCATAAACTTTATTGACAATCAAAAAACTATGTTTTTAGCAATGAGGTAACCACAATTCATCATATTCGAGAGAAGAGTCTATGTAAGAGCTTTCATTCTAGCAAGTTCACATACTCAACTATCATTTAGTCTTCTATGATTGCTGACAGTCATTACATATTTTTGGAGCTAATGTTTCCATCGCACACATAGGAAGATGGGGGCTTTATTGTCTTTGCCACCAAAGTCATTTACCTCACGGATAATGTCAACAATAATGAATTATGATCACCTACATTAAACTGGATATATATATCCGGATCTTTCCCCAACACATGATGCTTGCCAACTGGAGAGTTAATAGGTAGGAATGAGGATATACATTTATTGACTCTTTCATAAAAATAAATACACGAAAGTAAAACATAGGCCCTTTACACAGGTTAGCAGAGTTGTCATGCACCTTTTAATTTTGGAATGTGGAAACTCTTAGTGTAAAGGAACGTCACTTTATATTCCCCTTGTGATAGCAAACTTTATTATGGAGTCTATCACTTTTATTTCTTTGTCATCACATGATCATACAAAGCTTATTTTCCCTTACAATAAAAGATCATACATATTTAAAAGCAATTTTTATTGCTTCATGCACTGATGACAACTTACTTGAAGGATCTTACTCAATCCATAGGTAGGTATGGTGGACTCTCATGGAAAGAAACTAGGTTTAAAGGGCTATGGACGCACAAGTAGTATCTCTATTTAGTGCGGAATTTTTTGGCTAGCAAAAGATCTAAAGCAAGCACCACATGTTAAAGGGTCCATGATGTTTGAGCATATTTCTCCATATGTGGTTTTGGTAATTGATGACAATCCCTATGGACTAATGGTTGCCTTGAGTTATATTCAAAGGATTTGTCCATGGGCACTTATTGAAGTCCATATGTTGGTTTCAAGGATTTTAGAGGATGACCAAGCTGGTTTTCAAGGTTTTACCCAAATATTGGTCATAAAGTCTCAAGGTTGATCAATACTAAGTCAAAGAGTGAATCAAGTTGATCAACACACAAAGCGTGTAAGATGTACCGAGAGGGATCAAGTGATCCCATGGTATGGTAATCATTGTCCATTATGCTTTGTGTACTAACCCATGGTCTTCGTGAGAGTTCTATGTGGGGCTAAGTGTGTTACCATGGGCTTGCATCAAGAGGAAGATCTCATACAACCCATCAAGGATGACATCAAGTGGTGATCGTCATCAAGATTGCGGTGTGCAAGTTCAAGTGGAGCATCACGAAGATATCATGCTTGAAGCTTGTCGTCCATTGTGGTGGCAATGGACTTGTGAAGATGTGCTCAAGAGCGGCTCACCCATAGTGAGTATGGGGGAGCAATCAACTAGTCTTCATCGAGCCAACGCAATCAAGAAAGGTGGTCCATCTTGAGGAAGTCAAGATCGTCATCATCTAGCTTAAGTCGGCTATGTGCAAGGTATAGGTTTGCCCTTAATAGATTTTTAATTTACCAGTATCACAGTGGTAGTTGGGAGACTGGATTATAGGATAGATTTCCATACTGTCAAGGGGTGCTCTCAAGTGAGTAGCTTGAACGTATCGTTCGTTCAGAGCTCAAACCATTTGCATCCTTGCATCATATTTCTTGGTTCTTGGTTGGTGTTTCTCTTTGTGAGTTTTAGATCTTATGGTCATCTTTATGACAAGCTCGAGTTCATAAAAAATGGAGTCCATATGCATCTTCTATGATGTTTTTGACGTTGGAGTTTTCGTTGGTTCTTCACTCATAGAGGTTTCACATCTCTATATCATTGGCATTTTTATGCTACCTCTACTTAAGATATGGCTATTCTTGTCGTCTGAATCATTGGCATTTTATACTCTCGTTGTTGAATAGCTCTTGTCGTCATGAATCCAACAAACATGAGTTTGCTAAATTTGGAGCTCATATGCAAAAAATAGGACACTTATGGTATTCATGCTTTTCATGTGTTGCTTGTGGTGTGTGTGAAAAGGTCCAAGTGGTAGTACCGCCCAGGTCAGCAGTAGTACCGCCCTCGGGCGGTAGTACCCACACGAGTGTCGTTGCCTCGGGGTATCGACACTTTTTGTGTCGGACTGAGCGGTTCTGGAGCGGCAGTTATGGGCGGTAGTACCGCTTATTACTACTACACCAGTTTCGCCCAGGTTTTCTTAGTTGGGCTCTCAATGGATCTAGAGCAGATGTAGGTGGCGGTACTACCCCTTATGGGCGGTAGTACCGCTCCACATAGCGGTAGTACCGCTTCGACGGTACTACCTCCCTACTGCCTTCCCTCTTGATCTGCTACTCATAGCCGCAACGGCAGTACTGCTCCTAGGAGCGGTACTACCTCTAATGGGCAGTAGTACCGCTCCCTCGAGCGGTAGTACTGCTCATATGTAGGATGAGGGGGTAACAGTTGGATTTTTCCCTTCCTATAAAAGGAGTTCTTCCTCCCCAATGAACCCAATCCTTTGAGCTCGTTTTTTCCCCCCATTGTTGACCTTCTTCGAGCTTGCTATATCTCAATCCCTCCAATGGTTCTTGCCAGTTCTTGAGGGAAAAGAGAGAGGAGATCTCGATCCACATTTGCACCAATCACTTTCTCCTCTATGTGAGGGGAGCCCCTTGGATCTAGATCTTGGAGTTCTTCATGTTATTTTCCGTTCTTCCTCTCATTTTCTTCCATAGAATTAGTTGTTGTGGTGGGATTTGAGAGAGAAAGACTTGGGTACTCCGTGTGCCCTTGCCACTGCCTTTGGTGCATAGGTTTGAGTTCTCCACGCTGATATGTGGAAGTGACGTTTGAGAAGCTTATTCCTCTTGGGTGCTTGGTACCTTAGAGCTTGTTCTTCTTGGGTGCTTTGACGTCCTAGAAGATTGGTGGTGCCTCAGAGCTCAATCATTACGGTGTAAAGCTCTGGGCAAGCGTCGGGGTCTCTAATTAGGTTGTGGATATCGCCCCGAGCAATTTGTATGGGTACCGATGACCGCCCCCAAGGGTTGCCATTTGTACGGGTTCGGTGATCGCCCTCAAGGGTCCCTTAGTGGAATCACGACATCTTGCATTGTGCGAGGGTGTGAGGAGATTACGGTGGCCCTTGTGGATTTTTGGGGAGCATTGTGCTTCCACACCCCTCCGAACGGAGATTAGCATCCACAATGTCGTGAACTTGAGAATACATCATGATCTCCGCGTGCCTCGGTTATCTCTTACCAGAGCCCTTTACTTATGCACTCTACTTTGTGATAGCCATATTGTTTCTTGTTATATATCTTGCTATCACTTAGTTGTTTTTCTTGCTTAGCATAACTTGTTGGTGAACATAGGTGAGCCTAGTTGTTTTAGGTTTTGTGCTTGACTAATTGAACGCTAGTTTTATTTCGCATTTGTTCAAGCCTAAACCGTAATTATTTTAAAGCGGCTATTCACCCCCCCCTCTAGGCGACATTCATGTCCTCTCACATGACCACATAACTTTGACGTGAATGTAAATAATCATGATCATTACCTTTTCTTCCATGTCCAGCATCAATACTTTATCATTATTTAATATTTGGTGAGGTCTCACAGTCATAAAAGATGTCCAATATAGTGTATTTGCATGTGAATATCCTCTTATCTATCATAATTAGCATGAATTGTATCAATGACTAACACTATGTTTGTTAACTCCTAGCAACTTTTATCACTTTTACTTTTTTCTGTGTGAAGTCATTACTACCCATGGGATTAGCATATGTTTTTCTATTTCTTTTATTTCAATGCTATGATTGACGCATGAGAGTAAAGCATGCAAACTCAAACTAATATTTATTATGTAACTCTCATACTTGATTATAATGATGGATAGATCTCAAAACAAAACTCTAAGCAAAGCAAATCTGAAATTTTATTTCTCTAAATCATGACATGACTAGGGATCGAACTATGATAGATGTCAATGGTAAAGGTGATGGTGATACGATACCAGGGCACCTCTCCCAAGCTTGGAGTACGCTAAGGGTGGTGCCCGTACCAATATACTCAAGCGCCCCTCTTGGGTGATGGTGGTGATGATGTAGTAGGTTGGTGATCCATCTTCCAAGAAACTGGCTCACCATCATAGAAAGAGGGTCTTGTCTCTGGAATCCTGAAATCAACAGTGATGCTCATCCTCTTAAACCTAGATTCATACTCACAGTTTTGGTTTTGCACGTCAAAGATTTGAGCTTGGAGATATTCGATCCGATCTTGAAGCTTGAAGAGAGCCTTCCCACGTTCCTAGTGCCCAGCTTGTTCTGCCAGATGAAGTCCGCGATCATAGAGTGATTAGCACTCAAACCACGTTCAACCATCCCTTGGCACTTGAAGATCTCCTGCTCCACCGCTGCAAGCGTGGCCTTCTCGCTCCCCTCCTTTTGGGGATCTTGGAAGTCCCCAATGTGGAGCACCCCTTCACGCATCTCAATGGCTTGACGGTGCTTCATCACCTTTGACAGGTAGGGTTGATGACCTTCTCGTAGAACTTGTCCTTGGTGGAACTTGATGACATCATGGCAATTTAGATATGTTAGAAAAACATCCCACAACAAGAATAGAGGATAAACTCACGATGCGGTGGTCAAAATAGACGGGAGTATATATAATGATTTTTTCTAGGTGTGAATACGTGTCGAGGAACAAAACGGAGTCCGGGAGGCACACAAGGGCCCCACAAGCTATCAAGGCACGCCCAGGGGGGTGGGCGTGCCGTGTTGGCTTATGCCTCCCTCATTGCCCCCTCACTTGTTTTTATTTTTATTTTTTTCTAAAATACCATACCAACATAACATATTTTTTGGAATTTTTGGAGTTGGTTTACTTACCTTATCACATACCTACCCCTTTTTAGCTTTTTGTAATATTCCGGAAAGTTTCTCTTATGTGTTCTTCGGGAGTCATAACTTGAATAATACGAGTTCCAGCATTGACAGGCGTACATGAGATATAGTGTTTAATTCTTTCCCATTTACCAATCTCGTATTTTTGCCTTCAAAGTTTTTAATATTGATAGCACAGGAGCGGTAGACCTCCCCAATGACATAAGGGCCTTCCCATTTGGAGAGAAGCTTACCTGCAAAAAATCCAAAACGAGAATTGTACAAAAGAACTGGTTCTCCTACATTGAATTCCTGTTTTGGGATTCTTTTGTCATCCATCCTTTAACCTTTTGTTTAAACAACTTGGTATTTTCGTAAGCTTGTGTCCTTCATTCGTCTAATGAACTACTCACTTCGTTCCTAAATATAAGTCTTTTTAGATGTTTCACTAAAAGACTACATACGGATGTATATAGACATATTCTAGACTGTAGATTCACTCATTTTGCTCCGTATGTAGTCTCCCAGTGAAATCTCTAAAAAGTCTTATATTTAGGAACGGAGGGAGTAATATCAAATAGCCTCTTTTCATCAACAAGTTTAAATTCAATGTTAAGTTCTTTAATTTCTCAATAAGCTTTATGTTCTAACTCAAGTGGTAAATGACATGCTTTTCCATAGACCCTTTTGTAGGGGGATATTCCCATGGGGTTTTTATAAGCAGTTCTACAAGCCCATAAAACATCATCAAGTTTCTTAAACCAATACTTTTTAGATCTATTAACAACTAGTTGGAATAGCTTCTACCCACTTAGTAACGCGATCAACAACAACTAAAATATGAGTGCACCCATTAGTGGAAGGAAAAGGTCCCATATAATCAAAGTCCCAGAATAAAATTGTTCAATGGCAAGTGAATAATTCATAGGCATTTCCTCACATTTACCAATGTTACCAATTCTTTGACATTCATCACATGAGAGGACATACATACAAGCATCTTTTAAAAGAGTAGGACAATAAAGATCGGATTGTAATACCTTGTGTGCAGTTCTATCACTAGCGTGGCGCCCTCCGTAGGCCTCGAAATGGAACTTTCGTAGGATCTGTTCGTGTTCATGCACAGGTACACACCGTCTAATTACACCATCTACAACTTCTTTATAAAGATGTGGGTCATCCCAAAAATAATGTCTTAAATCATAAAAGAACATTTTCTTTTGTTGGTAAGTGAAACTAGGTAGTATATAGTTAGCAACAATGAATTAGCATAATCTGCATACCAAGGAACTATGGGAAGCATTTATAACAACTAGTTGCTCATCAAGAAAATTATCATCAATAGGCACAGGTCATCAAGAATGTTTTCCATTCTAGACAAACTATCTGCTACATGATGTTCAACTCCCTTTCTATCAACAATATGCAAATCAAACTCTTGGAGTAAAAGCACCCACCTAATTAGTCTAGGCTTAGCATATTTATTTTCCATAAGGTATTTAATAGCAGCATGATCAGTGTAAATAGTAACTTTGGAATCAACAATGTAAGGTCTAAACTTATCACATGCAAACACAATTGTTAGAAATTCCTTCTTGGTAGTAGCATAATTTATTTGAGCATTGTCTAGGGTCTTACTGGCATAATGAATAACATTCAATTTCTTGTCTACTCTTTGCCCTAGAACAACACCAACAACATAATCACTAGAATCACACATAATCTCGACTAGTAAATTCCAATCAGGTGGTTGAACAATAGGTGCAGAAATCAAGGCTTTCTTGCAAAAGCTTCTACACAGTCATCATAAAAAACCAAAGGAGTATCTTTTTGAAGAAGATTAGTTAGTGGCCTAGAAATCTTTGATGAAGCGCCTATAGAAACCAACATGACCCGGGAAACTTCTTATACCTTTGATATATTTAGAACATGACATTTTCTCTATTGCGTAAACTTTAGCTTTGTTTACCTCAATGCCCCGTTCAAAGATTTTATGCCCAACTATTATACCTTCATTTACCATAAAGTGGCACTTCTCCCAGTTCAATACAAGATTAGTTTCTTCGCATTTGTGCAAAACTCGATCAAGGTTGCTCAAGCAATCATCAAAAGAAGTCCCATGTATAAAAAAATTATCCATGAAAACCTCAACAATCTTTTCACAAAAGTCAGAGAATATAGCGGTCATACATCTTTGAAAGGTAGCAGGTGCATTACATAAACCAAAAGTCATAGGTGTATAAGCATAAGTTCCAAAAGGGAATGTGAAAGTAGTTTTCTCTTGGTCCTCTTTTGACACAGGTATTTGAGAGAACCCATAATATCTATCAAGGAAAGAGAAGTGTGTGTGCTTAGATAGCCTTCCTAACATTTGATCGATAAAAGGCAATGCGTAATGATCCTTCTAGCAGCTGATATGTCTCCAACATATCTATAATATTTGATTGTTACATGTTGTTATATTATCATTCTTGGATGTTTCATGATCATTTTATAGCAACTTTATATCATTTTTTGGGACTACGTGTTGACATAGTGCCTAGTGTAGTTGTTGTTTTTGCTATTTTTTTCCTTCACAGAAAATCAATATCACATGAAGTCCAAATGCCACAAAATTTTACGGGATTTTTATTGGACCAGAAGGAAACTTGCGAGCCAAGGATGAGCACCAGACGAGGTCCACGCGGCCCACAAGACAAGAGGGCATGCCTAGGGCCCGTGGTGCAGCCTGGTACCTAGTGGGGGCCTCGGATGCCTCCTCCACCGCATCTGAGCTCTGTAAATACCCCAATCTTTAGAAAACCCTAGGGGAGTCGATGAAAAATCATTTCAGCCACCACATTTTCCAGAAGCCAAGAAATTCAATCTAGAGCCCGTTTTGGAGAGGAAGACAATCACGGAGGGGTTTATCATCCTCATTGGTGCTCCTCCGATGATGCGTCAGTGGTTCATATCAGGCCTATGGTTCCGTAGCCAGTATCTAGATGGTTTTTCTTTCATTTTTTTCTTAGTACAATGGTCTCTTGGAGATCCATATGCTGTAATTCATTCTTTTGCGGTTTGTTTGTTGGGATCCGATGAATTGTGAGTTTATGATAAGATCTATGAAATCATATTCATGCTTGATTATTATAGCCTCGTATTTATTCTCTGATATTTGTTTTTTGTCTCGCCAACTTGATCTTTATATTGCAACGGGAAGAGGTGCTTTGTGATGGGTTCGATCTTGCGGTGCTTAATCTCAGTGAGAGAAAGAGACATGACACACATGTATCATTACGATAGAGGATAAAAGGATGGGGTCTATTCCTACATGAATAGATCTCATCTACATCATGTCATCATTCTTAAGGCATTACTCCGTTTCTACATGAACTCAATACACTAGATGCATGCTGGATAGCGGTCGATGTGTGGCGTAAAAGAAGTAGATGCAAGCAGAAGTCGGTCTACTTGTCTTGGACGTGATGCCTATATACATGATCATTGTCTTTGATGTCGTCATAACTATTCACTGTTCTATCAATTGCCCAATAGTAATTTGTCTACCCCCCATTTTCTATTTTCTCGAGAGAAGCCACTAGTGAAACCTACTGCCCCCGGGTCTATTTCACATCATCTATTTTTAATCTCTACTTTGCTATTCACATTTCCATTTTAGTTGCTCTTTTATTTTCAGATCTATATCATCAAAAAAGCCCAAAATACCTTGCTACATTTTGTTTGCTACCACTCTTATTTGCATCTGTCAATCTATCTTTACTTTACCCACGAGGGATTGACAACCCCTACACAAGTTGGGTTGCGAGGATTTGTTATTTGTGCGGAGATACCGCTTACATAGTCTTGCGGATCTTCCTATTGGATTGATACCTTGGTTCCATAACTGAGGGGAATACTTGTTGTCGTTGTGCTACATCACCCTTTAAGCTTGGAGGGAAATCAACGGAAATCAGCGCGGAGTCAAGATTTCTAGCACCTTTGCGGGGGAAGATCAAGTCAAGATCTATGAGGTTCCTACACCCAACTCTCATCTCCTTGCAATTACATTATTTTCCATTTGCCTCTCATTTTACTCTCCCCCAGTTCACAAAAATTTGCCTTTTTATTTGGCTTCTTTCCATTTGCCGTTCTTTTGTCGGATCTCTTGTTTGCTTGTGTTCTTGCTTGCATACACATGATTCCTCAAAGGAGGTATAATGATTTTCCGTATCCAAACATTTTGTTAGAGATTGATAAAAGTACCAAGGAGTACATGACTATGCAATTTGAGAAAAATAATTTTTTCACCTAAGAACTTAAGGAACATTCTATTTTGCTTGATGCTATAACAACAAAACTTGATCATGTTAGTAAAGAAGTTGCTAATCTCCAATCTCAATACGCTCTTTCCGAAAATTTTCTAGGAAAGACATCTGATGCGCAATCTACGATAGTAAATCAAATGGCAGCTAAGCCAGAATATTTTGAAGAGAAAAATGATGAAGAGATTAAAATGATTGGTGTTTCTTCTATTGATTCCTTGTTTAGTAATTTTAAAATTAATGATGAGCGAACTGAAGAATAGTCAACTTTAGCTAGGTGGCGTTCTCATGATTTGGAGGGTCAAAATCCTATTGAATTTTTTTGTAAAAGTGGGATTGAAGAGGTCAAAACTTAGCTAGTGATGCACCCACTATTTAGGATTGCAAAAACTTTAATTTTGATAGTTGCTCTTTGATTGAGTGTATTTCTATGTTATAATCTATGATAAATTCAACCAATGCCTATGAACAAAGTATAGCCTTTATTAAACATATTTCGGATGCGGTAATAAAAGCTTTGGAAGAAAAGTTAGAATTAGAGATTTAAATTCCTAGAAAATTATATGATGAATGGGAACCCACCATTAAGATCAAAATTAAGAATTTTGAGTGCTATGCTTTATGTGATTTGGGTGCTAGTGTTTCCACACTTCTAAAATCTCTTTGTGATGTGCTTGGTTTTACCAATATTGAAGAATTTTCTCTCAATTTGCACTTGGCAGATTCCACTATTAAAAAGCCTATGGGAAGAATTAATGATGTTCTTATTCTTGTAAATAGGAATTATGTGCCCATAGATTTTTATTGTTCTTGACATTGATTACAATCAGTCTTGTCCAATATTTCTTGATAGACCATTCTTGCATACTATAGGGTTCGTGATCTATATGATAGAAGGGAATATTAAATTTCATTTTCCACAAATAAAAGGCATGGGACACCTCCCTAGAAGTAAGATTAAATTACCATATGAATCTATCATGAGCGCAACCTATGGAGCAACCAACAAAGATAATAATACTTGAATATTTGTTATATGCCTAGCTAGGGGTGTAAAACGATAACGCTTGTTGGGAGGAAACCCAATGAATAAAATTTATTTTTCACTTTTTCTTTCTGTTCTATAGTGTTTGCAAAGTTATGCTACTGTTATAATTGTGTTTTTATGTTTTATTTAGTGTTTGTGCCAAGTAAAGCCTTTAGGATCATGTGGGGAGTTAGTTGCTTTAATCCTGTAGAAAAACGGAAACTTTTGCGTCTAGTAGAAAAAAAATCCTAAAAATCACAAAAGCATCAAAATTGTGTGAAGTTTTTACACAAGATTGATCTACAAATTCCCTACGTTGTCCTAACTGTTCAGAATTTTTGGAGTTACGGAAGCATGAGTAAAGTTCAAGTGTTTACAGATTGTTCTGCTTTGAGCCCATATGTTGATAAAATAGGTTTTCATGAAAACCACATGTAGATAGAAAATGTAAGATTGACACGTGCTAGAAGCGAGGAATACCGCTCGGAAGACCGATTAATCCTGTCCTCATTCACTGCTATCTCCATATATTGGATGCCAAGCTTGAAAGGGTAATTGTCCGAGAGGGTGGGGCCGTAATCTTCTATTACGCACACTACATAGGCAATGCTTCTTTTTTCTTTGTGTCATGTGCTTGTTTTGATGATTCTATGGTTTGTATCGGGGGGGGGGGGTATAAGCCATGGTAAAGTTAGAATACAGTAGGCATAATGCAAAAACAATATTGGAATAGGATTTCATCAGTACCTAAAGTAAATTTTGGTTTTCTTATACTAAGGGATCTCACGAAAAATTTGTTGAGTTTTGTGTGATTCAAGTTTTCAAGTTTTGGGTGAGATCACGATGGATGAAGGAACAAGGAGGGATAAAAGCCTAAGCTTAGGGATGCCCCATGGCACCCCAAGGTAATATCTAAGGATTACCAAGCAACTAAGCTTGTGGACGCCCCGGAAGGCATCCCCTCTTTCTTCTAACAACTATTGGTAATTTTACTTGGAGCGATATTTTTGTTCATCACATGTCATGAGTTTTGCTTGGAGCGTCTTGTATCATTTGTGTCTTTGCTTGCTTTGTTGGTTATTTTTTCATCATAAACCTTGCTCGACACACCCATTTGAGAGAACCAAATTATGTTATTATTTGTTAGTATCGCTCTTTATGCTTCACTTCAATTTTTTTGAGCCATGGAATTTCTCAAGTGCTTCACTTATATCTTTTTGAACACGGTGGTGCTGTTATTTTGAAGAAATTTGTTCTCATGGTTCACTTTGATTATTTTGAGAGTAGTAGAAATTTTTAAGAAATCCTCTCTTGCTTCACTAATATTATTTTCAGAGTTCAAAATTTAAAAGAAACATGTGTTCTCGTTCTTCACTTGTATTTTTTTGAGAGCTTGTTATTAGCAATGGCAATTTTATTTAAATAAAATTAGTCCCAAGGTGATAAATATCCAGGAAGTATATAATAAATTGTTTCATGAAGATCAATGGACGTAAAACTTGATTCTTTGCAATAGTTTTGCGATATGAATATAGTGATATGTGAGTTATGTTGATGAGTAATTATTCTTTAGTAAGAATATTGGTGTTAAAGTTTTTGATTCCCTATGGATGCACATGAAGTCAATAATTATGCTATGAAATTACATCCTATTTGTGTTGCATTATCATGTGTTAGTTATGTTTAATGTCCACTTATGATGATTTTCGTTTCTTGGTTATGTGCTTCTCAATCTATTTGCTAGTCTTCACTTGTACTAAGCGAGAATACTGCTTGTGCATCCAAATCCTAAACGCAAAGTTGTGCCAAATGAGTCCACCATACCTGCCTACATGCGGTATTTCAACACCGTTCCAAGTAAATTTGCAAGTGCCAAGTCTAATGTTCAAAATAAATTTCTATTTTGTGTGCCCGTATCGCTCATGAAGTGGCGAGGGGTGGCCGGTATATTCCATGTTAAATAGGTTATTCTCAAGATGAGTGTTTATTCACTTGTCATTGCATGAAAGTATGGTGGTAATAGCGGTTCCCATCCCAAAATGCAAAAAAATTTGTCAAATAATAAATCCCTTGGAAATTGTTGGTATGGATGGTACCCATGGATACGGCTAGCCGTGGAATGAGAAAAAATGGTGAAAAAAGGAATAAACTTTATTTTTTGTTTGGGAACCGCCTATAATTTGTTTAGAATGGAGGATATTGGAAACTCTTAGTCGTTTTCGTTGACAAGAAAAGCATACCACCCAAAATACTTTATCTCTAATTTTTTTCACGTTGAGCTATCGCACCTCTACAAATCCCCGCTTTTGTGTGCGAAGGGCCTATCTAGTTACTTTATGAAATTTTTATTTTGAATTTGAGTCTCCATCTTATCTTATAAAGCACCAAATAAGGAACACCATTATCATACTTGAGCATTGTATTTAGTTAATATTTGGGTGTGTTGCATGAGTGGATCACTGATAGAGCATGATGGGCTAGGGATAACATTCTTTAGCATTGATATTTTGAAAGACTTGGTTTCTTGTTGATATGCTTGAGTATTGAAATATTCATATCAAACTATATACAATTTCTCTGCATCATCTAGAAGTCCATATGTCCATGCTAAAAAGAAAAAGAATATGTTGAATATGTGAGGCACCATTCCACATCAAAAAAATTGTTTTTATCATTTACCTACTCGAGGACGAGCAGGAATTAAGCTTCACGATGCTGCTATTACTCCAACGTATCTATAATTTTTGATTATTACATGTTGTTATGTTATCATTCTTGGATGTTCTATGATCATTTTATAGCAACTTTATATCATTCTTTGGGACTAACCTATTGACATAGTACCTAGTGCCAGTTGTTGTTTTTTGCAAAAAAATTCCTTCACAGAAAATCAATATTAGATGAAGTCCAATTGCCACGAAACATTACAGAGATTTTTGTTGGAATAGAAGGAAACTTGGGGGGGGGGCAAGGATGAGCACGAGACGAGGGCTAGGTGGCCCACTAGACACTAGGGCATGTCTAGGGCCCCTGGCACGGTTTGGTGCCTAGTGGGGGCCTCGGGCACCTCCTCCATCGCCTGTGAGTTCTATAAATACCCCAATATCCAGAAAATCTAGGGGAGTCAATGAAAAATCATTTTAGCCGCCCCAAGTCCTAGAAGCCACGAAATCCAATATCAAGACCGTTCCGGAGAGGAACACAATCACGGAGGGGTTCATCATCCTGATTGGTGCTCCTCCGATGATGCGTGAGTAGTTCATAACAGACCTACGGGTCCGTAGGTAGTAGCTAGATGGCTTTCTCTCCTGTTTTGTTTCTCAATACAATGGTCTCTTGGAGATCCATATGATGTAACTCATTCTTTTGCGGCGTGTTTGTTGGGATCCGATGAATTGTGAGTTTATGATCAGATCTATGAAATCATATTCATGCTTGAATATAATTTATTTTAGCATCACATTTCTTCTCCGATATTTGTTTTTTGCTTGGACAACTTGATATTTTATATTGCAATGGGAAGAGGTTTTTTTAGATGGGTTCGATATTGCGGTGCTCAATCTCAGTGATAGAAAGAGACATGACACGCATGTAT
Organism: Hordeum vulgare subsp. vulgare; assembly: GCF_904849725.1. Lineage (NCBI taxonomy): Eukaryota > Viridiplantae > Streptophyta > Magnoliopsida > Poales > Poaceae > Hordeum > Hordeum vulgare. Next base: position 497,738,468 of record NC_058522.1, on the reverse strand, counting down.
CATTGCTATCACGGATAAAACGATGGGGTCTATTCCTACAAGAATAGATCTTGTCTACATCATGTCATTGTTTTTAAGGCATTACTCCGTTTCTCCATGAACTCAATACACTATATGCATGCTGGATAGTGGTTGATGTCTGGAGTACTAGAAGTAGATGCAGGCAGAAGTCGGTCTACTTGTCTTGGATGTGATGCCTATATACATGATCATTGTCTTCGATATCATCATAATTATTTGTTGTTCCATCAATTGACCAACAGTAATTTGTCTACCCACCGTTTGCTATTTTCTCTCAGCCTAGGCATTCAGGTATTTTGGTTATTTTGGTTCGAGTAATTCAGTTTATGGGTGATTCGGGTATTCGAAAATGGGAACCAAAATTATTTATGTCAAAGAAAATACCCGAACCCAAATTACCCAAAATTTCGGTTCGGGTAATTCGGGTATCCAAAATACCCAAACCCAAATTACCCAAAATTTCGGTTCGGGTAAATCGTGTACCCAAAATACCCAAAATATTCTGAGCATACATCAACTTTTGATATGAATAACTCGATAGTATGGGTATTTTTGGTAATATGAGTATTTTAGTTAGTATGGGTAACAAGTTAGTGTAATAATAGGATGAAAATTTTGGACAGTATGAATAATTTGGGTAGTATGGGTATTTCGGGTTTTCCACATTAGAACCCGAACCCTAACCCGAAAAACGAATAGTCAAGAAATGAGAACCAAACCCTTACCCGATACCCGAATTACCCGACAATTCGGGTAATTCGGTACGGTTCGGGTTCGAGTAGCGGGTTCGGGTACCCAAACGCCCAGGGTGAATTTTCCCGAGAGAAGCCACTAGTGAAACCTATGGCCCCCGGGTCTACTTCACATCATCTATTTGCAATCTCTACTTTGCTATTTATGTTTCCATTTTGTTTGCTCTTTTACTTTTAGATCTATATCATCAAAAAACCAAAAAAATACCTTGTTGCGTTTTATTTGCTATCACTCTTATTTGCATCTATCAATCTATCTTTACTTTACCCACGAGGGATTGACAACCCCTACTCGCGTTCGGATGCAAGGATTTGTTATTTGTGCGCAGGTACCGCTTGCATAGTCTTGCTGATCTTCCTACTGGATTCATACCTTGGTTTCATAACTGAGGGAAATACTTGTCGTCGATGTGTTACATCCCCGTGTAAGCTTGGAGGGAAACCAACGCAAATCATTGGGGGTCGGAAGCTTTGTTTTATTTCCTAAAATCAATTACCATTCTATAACCAATTACGATTTGTTGTGGGATAAGTTCAATTTTATCATTAGGAACAATAGTTATTCCTCCTTTCGTAGGAACACAATAAACATGACTTACTCATCTACTATCAGCAATAGGATAAATTATACCTGCCTCTAGAAGCTTTACTATTTCAGCTCTTACCACTTCCTTCATCTTAGGATTTAAGTGGCACTGATGATCAACAATAGGTTTAGCATCTGGTTCCATATTAATCTTGTGCTGACATAGAGTGAGGCTTATGCCCTTAAAATCATCAAGAGTATACCAAATAGCAGCCCGATGCTTCTTGAGAGTTTTAAGTAATCTCTTTTATTCATGCTCTGGAAGGTTAGTGTCCGAGTCCCAGATCTGCGTCCAACATCTTGTCCTAAAACAAGGTTCGAACACTCACTGTTGGATAGCTCTTATCGTCGCGAATCCAACAAGCTTGAGTTTGCTCAGTTCCGAGCTCGTATGCGAAAGATATGGCATTTCTGGTATTCATGCTTTTCATCTGTTACATGTGGTCTTCTTGGAATGATCCAAGTGGTAGTCCGCTCCCTGGAATGGTACTTCCTCTTATGATCGGTAGTACCGCCCTGGCAGAGGTAGTACCACTCTGGGGCGGAAGTACTCTGGCCAATTCCGCTGGCTAGTACCGCTGCCCATGGGTCTCGACACTTTTTGTATCAGAGTGAGCAGTTTATGGAGTGGTAGTGCAGGGCAGTAGTACTGACGAGCAAGTACTAATACCGCTTATTACTACCGTGCCACAACCCCTTGGAATTTCTGGATAGGTCTGCAGCAGGCCGTGAGGGGATATAGGAGGCGACGACTACTTCTTATGATCGGTAGTATCGCTCCTCGCAGCGGTAGTACCGCTCCGGCTGTACTACCGGCCTTTGCCTCCCTCGTTGACTGCTACCCTCCGTCCTAGCGGTAGTACCGCTCATGTGGAGGCTGAGGGGGTAACATTTGGATTTTTCTCTTCCTATAAAAGTCGTTCTTCCCCATTGAACCCTATCCTTTGAGCTCTTGTTTGCCCCCATTGTTGACCTTCTTCGAGCTTGCTAACTCTCAATTCATCCAATGATTCTTGCTAGTTCTTGAGGGAAAAGAGAGAGGAGATCTAGATCCACGTTTCCACCAATAACTTTCTCCTCTATGTGAGAGGAACCCCTTGGATCTAAATCTTGGAGTTCTTCGTGTTCTTCTTTGTTCTTCCTCTCATTTTCTTCCATAACATTAGTTGTTGCGGAGGGATTTGGGAGAGAAGGACTTGGTCACTCCATGTGCCCTTGCCATTGCAATTGGTGCATAGGTTTGTGTTCTCCACGGTGATATGTGGAACTTAAGTTTGAGAAGCTTATTACTCTTGGGTGCTTGGTACCCTAGAGCTTGTTCTTCTTGGGTGCTTTGGCATCCTAGAAGCTTGGTGGTGCCTAGGAGTTCAATCATTGTGGTGTAAAGCTCCGGACAAGCGTTGTGATCTCCAATTAGGTGGTGGAGATTTCCCCAAGCATTTGAAAAGTCATCTCGGAGCCACAATCCATTGTGGTGAAGCTTTGTGGTGTTGTTGGGAGCCTCCAATTAAGTTGTGGATATTGCCCCAACCTTATTGTATGGGTTTGGTGACCACCCTCAAGGGTCCCTTAGTGGAATCACGTCATCTTGCATTGTGTGAGGGAGTGAGGAGATTACTGTGGCCTTAGTGGATTCTTGGGGAGCATTTTGTGCCTCCACACCGATTCAAATGGAGAGTAGCATCCGCAAGCGTGTGAAGTTCGGGATACATCGTCATCTCTGTGTGCCTTGGTTATCTCTTACCCGAGCCCTTTACTTATGCACTTTACTTTGTGATAGCCATATTGTTTCTTGTTATATATATATATCTTGCTATCACTTAGTTGTTTATCTTGCTTAGCATAAGTTGTTAGTGCACATAGGTGTGCCTAGTTTTTTAGGTTTTGTGCTTGGCTAATTAAACATTAGTTTTATTTCACATTTGTTTGAGCCTAAACCATAATTATTTTAAAATGTCTATTCACGCGCCCCCTCTAGGGGACATCCACGTCCTTTCACTCCTCGGGATTTACCAGTGTCGACAGGATGGACCTGGGCACACGTGTCATGCCCAGCTCGAGGGCAGCCACAAGGGCGTGGCAATTTCAGATGGCATGGAGACATCAAACATAAGATTTAGGTGAACAACATAAACTAAATCAAATGATAATTAGGTCCGATACATAGCCAAAAATCAAGGGCACTATAAGGACGAACCTTGCCGACTCGATGCAAGTGTAGCCTCGTGGGTGCCTTAACTCAACAATGGAAATGTCACATGGGAATCAAGACACTGTGGTCGTCGGCGGGGCGGGTCATGGAAGCTCTCCGCTCCGGTCGTCCTGTGCTTAGGATCTTCAAGGCTCGCTAGAGCTTGATGACTCGTGTGGCACCACCGAGAGTCGCGCTAGCCTTTGGAAGGTGGCAACAGCGTTCCTCATGCCGAAGGGCATGCGAACTCGATCGGCGGCGATGCTCTAGCTCACACCAGCGTGTTCGTCCAGAAGGGGTCCCATGAGTCGTTCCCGTTGAGGCATCTGACATCAACGCACATGCGTACCTTGTCGTTCTTCCCGGGGGTGGTGATCGTGCTAGTAGAGCGTCGCGGGCCACACTCCCGTGCATGGCTTGAGCCTCCCGCATCTTGTTGATCTATTGGGCGAGGAACTCTTGTGCCCCTGGTGCCTGGTGTCGCACCTTGCGCTCATGGGGGTGCACGTCGAAGCACGCCGCCAGGTGGTGCCTGAGCATCTCCTTCGTCATCCTGGTTAGGTCGGACGCTTTCCATGTGGAAACCCTGAGCCCGTCTCGAAGGAGGCACCGAGCACGCCTTCCTATGCAAGGGGGAGGCCGGCGTTGGCTGCGGGCGCGGGGCTCACGGTGCCGACATCGGATGGTGTGTTCCTCGCATCGGAGGAGCCTCCGGCGGACATCTACTGCTTCTTCCTCAGGGCGCGGACAATGAGGGGCCAATGTCTCTCTTTCCATCCGAATGCTCGACTGCATCAGCCTTGTTGTCACACCGTGTGTTTTGCGTTCTTTGCTAAGTGATGTGATGTGATGCTTTTTCTATGTGATGTGATGCTTGAACTGATTGTTGTTTGCTTGTGTTTTAAATCACAAAACTCCCTCCTACTCCCTGGGCTCATCCAATGACCATACCATGTGTATAGGACCAAAAAACAATTTTTACCAAATACAATTTTGACCAAAAATCATTTATTTAATTTAAGTTTTCAAAAATCCCTGAGTTGGGATTTGTACTACAAGTCCTCAAATTAGGGAAGATGTTTTGCCCCAAATATTTTATTTGAATCCTATTATCAAAAATACTTCCCAAAACCATAAATTTATTATTTTAACAGTAATTTTCCTATTTTATTAAATACCTTTTTTAGGCCAGAAATGGTCTTTTACGAAGAAAAATTATTTTTCTAGCGTTCAAAATATTTGGGAAATTTTAGGGAAACTCAGTGGACATATATATTCCATATATAAGAGTTTCAACTCACGGTCATGTTCAAAATATTGGAGAAACCCCTTCAAAACCCTTTCTGCCTATTTCAAGCTTTTGAAATATTTCTATAAGAAATATTATCAATAAATTCCAGTAAAATTTTAGCAAGTCACACATGATATATGTAATGATCTTGCCAAGTTTCATCTCAATCCAACTTGATTTGATTCACCTAAATATTCAAAAACCCTATCTGACTATATCCATATTTGAGCAACTCTACATTGCCAAGTGTCTCCAATTGTGCTCAAATTTTGTGGAAATAATCTAATGCTCCGATAATGCATCCACACTGATTGGTGCATCAAGGAGAACAAATGAACTTGCCCCAAGCCCCTCAAAACCACTTCTCCTCATTTCTAGAATTGAGAAATTTTACATTGTGAAGTTTCTTCAATTAATCCCAAACTTTTTGGGCATGTTCTAATACTCAAATAATGTCACCACACCAAGTGGTGCATTTGTGGAATTAAATTGCATGGGTTTATCTTAAGAAAGCCATTTCCGCCCATTTCTAGGGTTTTCCAAGTTTACATTGGAAACTTTCCCCAAAAAATCCCTAATTTGGTGCACATGATTATTTATCACAACCATTTGATACCGTTAAGTTTCATAACAGTTAGACTCCATTTGCTTGCCCGAAACCCCATCAAACATCTTCTGGTGTATTCTAGGATTCATTATTTTGACCACTTCTACTTTTCTCCTTGAGCTCAAAATTTTACCAGAGCTCTTGCTAGTCACCTTTTACCTCCAGTAAAAACCCCATGGCCTCAATCACTGATTGAGGTGGTAAAACCTCCATTTACCACCCTATGGACAACAGATTCCCCCTTCCCCTACTTATCTTATCCTTTAAGGAATTACCAGGGCATCCAAGGCCAGTAGGACTTTGTATATTCCTTCCTAGACCCTCCAGACACTAGTGGCTGCGTGGAGTGTGCTATGGTGCACTAGAGTATTGTAGAGGTGCCCAACACCGTGCCCCGACCACCTCGAGCACCCCTCGCGCGCCTGCCGATGTCCCCGGTGTGCGTAACATGTCGAGTGTCGCCCCCCTGTTCCCTCTCCCTCCTCTGGCCCCTTCCTCACCCTGCACGTGTGTTCCCGACACCGCTAGGCTCCGCCACTCGCTGCATGTGCAAGGGGCCCACCTCGAGCTCGCCCCGCTCCTCCTCTCCCCTCCCTGTGTCATGGACTAGTCCCACGAGCACCAGAGGGAGGACCATCGCGCCCCCCTTGCCTCCAAGAGCCATGCCCAGGGTGGTCGTGAACCTTGTCCACGGCGAGCCCAGTATCGGCTATTTAAAGGCTCCCCCAAGCACCTGCTACCCCCTCTTCCCACCCTCTCCCTCTAATTGCCTCCTGGGCCACCCCTAGGCACTTCTCGTGACCTCCTCCTCCTTCCATGGTCTCAAGGTTGCAACCTCGGTCTCGCTCGAATTCGAGCATCACCGGGCCCTCCTCTCCATCTAGCCCCTACCGGGGCACCCCAACACCTCCTCAACCTCCTCCCTCACCTCCCTTCCTCCTGCCGAAGACTGGAGCGCTATTACCTAGGCCGTCGTTGTCGGTCTCCGCCACAGCCAAGGGCTCCCTGTTATGGGCTCTCCTCGGCAAGGGTCGCACCCCTGGTTGGGTAGGGGCTCCTCCCCGAGTTCTTCGGTGGGAAAAGCATCATCAGAGGTGGTCGGAGCCGCTAGAACGGCACCGACGAGGTGTGGTCGTGCCCCTGGTCCTCCCCGCTCGAGCGGGAGACAGGAGAAGAACCCGACAGGTGGGCCCTCCTGTAAGGCTCCCACCGGTCAGGCCCTCATGTTCAAGTGGAGGCGGGATCCCGTGCCCCGCTTCCCTCAGCGGGAGATGTAGTGCAAGCAGTACGCCTTCGACGTATACCTAGGTGCACGCCAGAGTTGCTGGGCCGGCCCGTTGCACCCCTCTGCCTATCCTACGCCGTGTGCGCCAAATAGCCCATTGGGTAAAACCCCCTTTTCCATTTTTGTTTTTCAGAAACTTGTAAAATACATAATATATTTATATTAGATCCAAAAATATTGATTTAAATTACTAGGAGTCCCTAAAATCAATGCCTATCCAAATATGTGCTCTGTACATTTTTCCAAAGAACTTTTCTATAGTATTAATATTCAAACTCACAGTTTAATATTTACCACCCCACCTTGCAAAATTGTTAGAGAGCTCAAATCAACTCCAATTTGGGTGATTCCAATTTGTAGATGACTCTAAAATTATGCTCTATTTTTCTGGCCTTGGTCAAGATCTTTGTCATGCAATGTTTTGCAAGGACAAATAAATAACTTTATTATTCACTATTTCCATAGTAGAAAAATCATAGGGGAATCATACCAACTCCAAATTCAATGAAACCACTTCCTAAATATTTCTAAATTCATACCCTATTAAATGATTGCCTCCACGAATTTTTAACAAAATATTTTCTTAGACTTCTTGTGGGGCCAGTGATGCCTCCATTTACACCATTCAAAAATCTATGGTGATCCAAATCCCTTAGAACAACTTTAGACATTTTTCTTATGACCACATATATCCAAGAAAAATAATGATAATCCTACTTATAGAACATTTTGTTTTTCTACTCGTTGTGTGGCTTATTGTGGTTATTCCCGCGATAGACGAAGAAGTAGACAAAGTGATCGGAGTTGGACGAGAAGCATGAGAAGACCTTGAAGACTTTGCGGAACCAGGAAAGCAGCCCTTTGACCATGTCTAAGAAACCATTTATTTTGCATGCCATAGAGCACTATATTCCATTGCATTTGCATCATGATCAAGTCGGTGACCACCTTGCTGGGTTATCTCCGAGAAACTCCTCGTTGATACTTGCACTTGGGCATGAACCTACCACCTATGAGGGTTGTGCGGGTGGGAAGTAGTGAGGTTACTAGTAGTTTCTACGCAAACGGGATGGGACTATGCATGGTGACAATGAAATGGATTAATTCAAAGGCTTTTTGAAAACCTCATGAGGTGCTACTAATGCTTGAGGGAGATGGTGTTGAGATGGGTGACCACTTGGGAAAAAGTGGTGTGCCGAGAAAAGTTTTGTATGTGTGGTTTCGGAAACGGGATTAGATTTAAGATAGTTCGACCGTCCCAACCTTACATGTGCGACCATGATACCCCTTATGGGACATGGTTTTGTTGATTACTTTGGTGGGTGCTAGCAGGGAGCCCGCATTACTAGTGGCGAGAGTGATGTGGTCACTCTCATGATGGGATCATGCGAGGTAGGGCGACCATGAACTATTTCACATGCACAGGGCACACCGTTGGTCCCTTTATGGTTGGTACAATCTAGAGCGAGGCTCATATGATGTACATCATGAGGGCCAAGTACTGATACGTCTCAAACGTATCTATAATTTTTGATGGTTTCATGTTGTTATCTTGTCATCTTCGGATGTTTTATGTACCTTTTATATCTTTTTTGGGACTAACTTATTAATTCAGTGCCAAGTGCCAGTTCCTCTTTTTTCTGTGTTTTTGTCTCTTTTCAGATCTGATTTTGGAACGGAGTCCAAATGGAATAAAATCCCCGAAATAAATTTTTCCCAAACGGAAGAAGATTAGGGGGCTTGTGGGCCAAGCCAGGAGAGCTATAGGGATCCCAAAAGGCCTGTAGCCGCCACCAGGGGGGCGGCGGCTAGCAGACTTGTGGCCTCCATGGCGCCCCCTTACCTAGCTCCTTCGCCTATATATTCCCTAAAATACAGAAAAAAATCAAGGGATCCACGAAAATACTTTTCCGCCGCCGCAAGCTTCCGTTTCCACGAAATATCATCTGGAGACCCTTCCCGGTGCCCTGCCGGAGGGGACTTTGGAGTTGGAGGGCTTCTACATCAACATCATCGCCCCTCCAATGACTCGTGAGTAGTTCACTTCAGACCTACGGGTCCGTAGTTAGTAGCTAGATGGCTTCTTCCCTCTCTTGGATCTTCAATACAAAGTTCTCCATGATCTTCATGGAGATTTATCCGATGTAATCCTCTTTGGCGGTGTGCTTGTCGAGATTCGATGAATTGTGGATTTGTGATCATGTTATCTATGTTATATATTTGAGTCTTTGCTGATTTCTTATATGCATGATTTTAGATCCTTGTAAGTCTCTCTGAGTCTTGGGTTTTGTTTGGCCAACTAGATCTATGATTCTTGCAATGAGATTGAAGAGTGTTCTCTTAATTTGCATCTTGCGGATTCTACTGTCAAGAAACCCATGGGAAGGATCGATGATGTTCTTATTGTTGCAAATAAGAACTATGTACCCGTGGATTTCATTGTACTTGACATAGATTGCAATCCTTCATGCCCCATTATTCTTGGTAGACCTTTCCTAAGGACTATTGGTGCTATCATCGGTATGAAGGAAGGGAATATTAGATTTCAATTTCCTTTAAAGAAGGGCATGGAGCACTTTCCTAGAAAGAAAATAGGATTGCCTTATGAATCTATGATGAGGGCTACTTATGGTTTGAGCACCAAAGATGACTATACGTGATTCCACCACCTTTTGCCTAGCTAAGGGCGTTAAACAAAAGCGCTTGTTGGGAGGCAACCCAACGAATTTATCCTTTTTCTTTCTGTTTTGTGTTTTCACACTTTCATAATTCTGTTATGATTGTGTTTTTTGTGTTTCTTTTTGCGTTTGTGCCAAGCAAAACCGTTATGATTAGTCTTGGGGATGATCGTTTGGTCATGCTGGAAAAGACAGAAACTTTCGGCTCACGAAAAGAATTTTACTTTTTTTCCTGTAAGAGATTTTGAGTTGATTATTTTTTATGCTGATTTCTACGCAAATTTTTCAGACTCTCGTAATTTTTAAGAATTTTTGAAGTACCATAAGTATACGAAGAATACAGATTGCTACAGACTGGTCTGCTGTTAACAGATTCTGTTTTTGTTGTGTTGGTTGCTTATTTTGATGAAACTATGGATAGTATCGGGGGGTATTAGCCATGAAAGATTGAAAATACAGTAACCCAACATCAGCATAAGTAGAATTTAAGTTTGCTACAGTACCTAAGGAAGTGGTGGTTTGCTTTCTTATACTAATGTTATCACGAGTTTCTGTTTAAGTTTCGTGTTGTGAAGTTTTCAAGTTTTGGGCGAAGTTCTTATGGACAAAGAGATAAAGAGTGGCAAGAGCTCAAGCTTGGGGATGCCTAAGGCACCCCAAGAGATTCAAGGATGCCGTAAAATCCTGAGCTTGGGGATGCCCCGGGAAGGCATCCCCTCTTTCGTCTTCAATCCATCGGTAACGTTACTTGGGGCTATATTTTTATTCACCACTTGTTATGTGTTTTTCTTGGAGCGTCTTGTATCGTAGGAGTCTTTTATTTTTGTTGTGTCACAATCATCCTTGCTGCACACCTAGATAGAGAGACATGCACTCACCGTGATTTTGTCGAGCTTCACTTATATCCTTTGGTAGACAATTCAGCTCACATGTGCTTCACTTATATCTTTTGAGCTAGATGCTTTTGCTCTATGTGCTTCACTTATATATTTTAGAGCACGGTGGTGCGTGGCTTGGTAGTTGATCTATGCTTTGAAAGTAGTCTCAAAAGGGGTAGTTATCCAAAGGGATACAAAAACTTCAACCTTCATGTGCATTGAATAGTTAGAGAAGTTTGATTCATCTCAATTAGTTTTGAGTTGTGGTTGTGGTAATATTGAAGTTATGCTAGTAAGGTGTTGTCGATCTAGAAATACTTGTGTTGAAGTTAGTGATTCCCGTAGCATGCACGTATGGTGAACCGCTATGTGATGAAGTCTGAGCATGATTAGTCTATTGATTTTCATCCTTTGTGTGGCGGTCGGGATCGCGCGATGGTTTATACCTACCAACCCTTCCCCTAGGAGTATGCGTTGAATGCTTTGTTTCGATTACTAATAAAACTTTTGCAACAAGTATATGAGTTCTTCATGACTAATGTTGAGTCCATGGTTTCGATGCACTTTCACCTTCCACCATCACTATCTTCTTAGTGCCCTGCAACTTTCGCCGGTGCACAAAACCCACCATTAGCCTCCCTGAAAACAGCCACCATACCTACCTACTATGGCCTTTTCAAAGTCATTCCGAGATATATTGCCATGCAACTACCACCAAGACATGTGCCACCACTTCTACATTGCCATTGCATGATCGTAAGATAGCTAGCATGATGTTTCCATTAATGTCTATGCCATGCTAGATCATTGTCACGGTACACTACCGAAGGCATTCCATATAGAGTCATCGTTGCTCTAAGTTTTGAGTTGAAAGTGTGATGATCATCATTGATGGAGCATTGTCCCATGTGAGGAAATAAAAGAGGCCAAAGATGCCCACCAAAAAATATATAAAATATATATATATATATATATATATATATATAAGGCCAAAGAGCCCACCAAAAAAAATGAGAGAAAAACAGAGAAGGGACAATGCTACCACCTTTCCACACTTGTGCATATTAAGCACCATGATCTTCATGATTGAGAGTCTCTCGTTTTGTCGCCACCATATAGCTAGTGGGAAATTTTCGTTATATAACTTGGCTTCTATATTCCAATGATAGGCTTCCTCAAAATTGCCTTAGGTCTTCGTGAGCAAGCAAGTTGGATGCACACCCACTAGTTTTCTTTAAGAGCTTTCACATACTCTTAGCTCTAGTGCATCATTTGTATGGCAATCCCTGTTGGAATTATGCCCTAGAGGCAATAATAAATATAGTTATAATTATAATTCCTGTATCAAGATAGTCGTTTATTATCCATGCTATAATTGTATTGAATGAAGACTCATTTACATGTGTGGATACATAGACAAAACACCGCGTCCCTAGCAAGCCTCTAGTTGGCTAGCCAGTTGATCAAAGATAGTCAGTGTCTTCTGATTATGAACAAGGTGTTGTTTCTTGATAACTGGATCACGTCATTAGCAGAATCACGTGATTGACTAGACCCAAACTAATAGACGTAGCATGTTGATCGTGTCATTTTGTTGCTACTGTTTTCTGCGTGTCAAGTATTTGTTCCTATGAACATGAGATCATATAACTCACTAACACCGGAGGAATACTTTGTGTGTATCAAACGTCGCAACGTAACTGGGTGACTATAAAGATGCTCTACAGGTATCTCCGAAGGTGTTCGTTGAGTTAGTATGGATCAAGACTGGGATTTGTCACTCCGTGTGACGGAGAGATATCTCGGGGCCCACTCGGTAATACAACATCACACACAAGCCTTGCAAGCAATGTAACTTAGTGTAAGTTGCGGGATCTTGTATTACGGAACGAGTAAAGAGACTTGCCGGTAAACGAGATTGAAATAGGTATGCGGATACTGACGATCGAATCTCGGGCAAGTAACATACCGAAGGACAAAGGGAATGACATACGGGATTATATGAATCCTTGGCACTGAGGTTCAAACAATAAGATCTTCGTAGAATATGTAGGATCCAATATGGGCATCCAGGTCCCGCTATTGGATATTGACCGAGGAGTCACTCGGGTCATGTCTACATAGTTCTCGAACCCGCAGGGTCTGCACACTTAAGGTTCGACGTTGTTTTATGCGTATTTGAGTTATATGGTTGGTTACCGAATGTTGTTCGGAGTCCCGGATGAGATCACGGACGTCACGAGGGTTTCCGGAATAGTCCAGAGACGAAGATTGATATATAGGAATGACCAATGGGTTCCGGGAGTTCACCGGGGGGGGGGGGGGGCAACCCACCCCGGGGAAGCCCATAGGCCTTGAGGGTGGCACACCAGCCCTTAGTGGGCTGGTGGGACAGCCCAAAAGGGCCCTATGCGCCAAGAAGAGAAAATCAAGAGAAAAGAAAAAAAAAGGAGGAGGTGGGAAGGAAGGGAAGGACTCCCTCCCACCAAACCAAGTCCAACTCGGTTTGGGGGGGGAGTCTTCCCCCTTGGCTCGGCCGACCCCCTTGGGGCTCCTTGAGCCCCAAGGCAAGGTCCCCTCCCTCCCACTTATATATACGGAGGTATTGGGGCTGATTTGAGACGACTTTTCCACGGCAGCCCGACCACATACCTCCACGGTTTTTCCTCTAGATCGCGTTTCTGCGGAGCTCGGGCGGAGCCCTGCTGAGACAAGGTCATCACCAACCTCTGGAGCGTCGTCATGCTGCCGGAGAACTCTTCTACCTCTCCGTCTCTCTTGCTGCATCAAGAAGGCCGAGATCATCGTCGAGCTGTACGTGTGCTGAACGCGGAGGTGCCGTCCGTTCGGTACTAGATCGTGGGACTGATCGCGGGATTGTTCGCGGGGCGGATCGAGGGACGTGAGGACGTTCCACTACATCAACCGCGTTCACTAACGCTTCTGCTGTACGATCTACAAGGGTACGTAGATCACTCATCCCCTCTCGTAGATGGACATCACCATGATAGGTCTTCGTGCGCGTAGGAAAATTTTTGTTTCCCATGCGACGTTCCCCAACAGTGGCATCATTAGCTAGGTTCATGCGTAGATGTTTTCTCGAGTAGAACACAAAAGTTTTTGTGGGCGGTGATGTGCGTTTTGCTGCCCTCCTTAGTCTTTTCTTGATTCCGCAGTATTGTTGGATTGAAGCGGCTTGGACCGACATTACTCGTACGCTTACGAGAGACTGGTTTCATCGTTACGAGTAACTCCGTTACTCAAAGATGACTGGCAAGTGTCAGTTTCTCCAACTTTAGTTGAATCAGATTTGACCGAGGAGGTCCTTGGATGAGGTTAAATAGCAACTCATATATCTCTGTTGTGGTGTTTGCGTAAGTAAGATGCGATCCTACTAGATACCCTTGGTTACCACGTAAAACATGCAACAACAAAATTAGAGGACGTCTAACTTGTTTTTGCAGGGTATGCTTGTGATGTGATATGGCCAACGATGTGATGTGATATGATGGATGTATGAGATGATCATGTTGTAATAGAAATATCGACTTGCACGTCGATGGTACGGCAACCGGCAGGAGCCATAGGGTTGTCTTTATACTAACGTTTGTGCTTGTAGATGCGTTTACTATTTTGCTAGGATGTAGCTTTAGTAGTAATAGCATGAGTAGCACGACAACCCCGATGGCAACACGTTGATGGAGATCATGGTGTGGCGCCGGTGACAAGAAGATCGTGCCGGTGCTTTGGCGATGGAGATCAAGAAGCACGTGATGATGGCCATATCATGTCACTTATGAATTGCATGTGATGTTAATCCTTTTATGCACCTTATTTTGCTTAGAACGACGGTAGCATTATGAGGCGATCTCTCACTAAAATTTCAAGACGAAATTGTGTTCTCCCCGACTGTGCACCGTTGCTACAGTTCGTCGTTTCGAGACACCACGTGATGATCGGGTGTGATAGACTCAACGTTCACATACAACGGGTGCAAAACAGTTGCGCACGCGGAACACTCGGGTTAAGCTTGACGAGCCTAGCATGTGCAGACATGGCCTCGGAACACATGAGACCGATAGGTCGATCATGAATCATATAGATGATATGATTAGCATAGGGATGCTTACCACTGAAACTATACTCAACTCACGTGATGATCGGACTTGAGCTAGTGTAAGTGGATCATGAACCACTCAAATGACTAGAGAGAAGTACTTTTTGAGTGGGAGTTTAGCGAATAATTTGATTAAGTTAAACTCTAATTATCTTGAACATAGTATAAGTCCACTTTGAATATATTTGTGTTGTAGATCATGGCTCACGCGACGATCATCCTGAATTTTATTACGTTCCTAGAGAAAGCTAAGTTGAAAGATGATGGAAGCAACTTTGTAGACTGGGCTCGTAATCTTAAGCTAATCTTACAAGCTGGGAAGAAGGATTATGTCCTTAATGCTGCGTTAGGAGATGAACCACCCGCTATGGCTGATCAGGATGTTAAGAACGCTTGGTTAGCACGTAAGAAGGACTACTCAATAGTTCAATGTGCAGTGTTGTATGGCTTAGAACCGGGACTTCAACGTCGCTTTGAGCGTCATGGAGCATTTGAGATGTTCCAGGAGTTGAAGTTTATCTTTCAGAAGAACGGCCGGATCGAGAGGTATGAGACCTCCGATAAATTCTATGCTTGCAAGATGGAGGAAAACTCATCTGTCAGTGAACATGTGCTCAAAATGTCTGGGTACTCAAACCGTCTAGCTGAGCTGGGGATTGAACTCCCGCAAGAAGCTATCACTGACATAATCCTTCAATCACTGCCGCCAAGCTATAAAGGCTTTGTGTTGAACTACAACATGCAAGGGATGAACAAGTCTCCCGGCGAGTTGTTTGCGATGCTGAAAGTCGCACAGTCTGAACTCCGTA